>NW_027460280.1:36305003-36968337 GCF_050947875.1 Dermacentor variabilis | reverse complement strand
TACCTTCCATGATGAAGGTCACAATTTACTTTCTTACGCTCAGGCTGCACTACAATTTTCGCGCGCACAGAGCGCAGGTAGAGGATTTTTTCGAAATGACAATCGATCGGTGTATTTGTCTCGCTCTCCACTGAGCTCGAGCCCGACCAAAGGTGAAATGTTTGCGCGGTGTTTCACCTGCCTACCTCTTCCTCCGCAGAGGCGGCACAACACCGTTTCATTTTCGCTATTTCGCGATACTGAAGTCATTCTCGTCCTCTTGTTTGCGCTGTTGTGTTGCTGAATTTTTCTTGTCTATTAGAATGAGTGCTTGAACTCGGGCGTTCAACCGGATTGTTCAACCGCTGAAACGGCCTTTCAACCCCTCCCCATAGGAACTTTTAAGAAGCCGAGGTAATCGGATAGCATTCGGGGCGTCGATAGCATTCAGTTCCGGTCGTGTGATAAGGCGCATTTGGATGAGGCCGAAGTTACCCCCCCCCCAAAAAAAAAGAAAGCTTTACTAGAGGGTACTCTGGTGCTAGTGACTATGGGAGCTGCAAGCAGGGCGGTTCAGGGACCATGGGAATGATGGGTGTAGTACGCATGAATTTGCCTAAACTTCGTCGGCTTTGAACAGCTTCGAGATTTTGCAAACTGATCGTTTACAACAGGACATTGCGTATAAGTGCACGTATTTGCATATATTATGCACATTCACATAGTCTTGTTGCCTTTCTGCATTTATAAAGATAACATTGTTTCCTAATTTGGGCTAATGAAGGCAAATACAACGTCGTAAACAAAGCCACAAGAACGTCTCAAGCCTCAAGCAGAAAGATTAGACAAATCCATGTAGTAACAATTATTCCCATGGTATCTGAACGATCGCAGTGCCAGAGTGCCCTCTGGTAGATTTAGTGGGAAACCCTGTGGATGAGGCGACGGCAAAGACAATGCTCGTGCAGAGAATGAATAGGATCACGGAGGGGCTGCTTAAACTCGGAAGCTAATTCATAAAAAAGCTTTAACCCTAGGTCCTGGGCCGCAATTTCGTAGCGATGCCTTTTTCGATGCTATTCTTTTTCGCGTTTCTCGCACTTCGTCAGTAATCAGAGCCGCGTTATCAATGAAATAAGCCACGGTGAGTGATGCGAGTACCATAGAATCGAGGAAGCCGTTTGGCAGCGGCGACAAGCGTCGGAAAATTTAATGTTCTCTGGCGCACGCGAGGCTATTAGATTAAATTCTGAGGTGTTACGTGCCAAAACCATGATCCATGAGGCACTCCGTAGTGCATGGGGAACTAGGAATTAATTTTGACTACCTGAGGTTTTTTCCGCGTGCGCCCAATCCACGGTACACGAGTGCTTCTTGTGTCTCGCCCCCACTGAAATGCGGTCGCCGCAGCCAGGAATCGAACCAGCAACCTCCTGCCTATAGCGCGCCACGTCATAGCCATCCAGCCACTGCGGCTGGTCGCAAGGGTATTCGCCAGTATATTGTCGCGTCGTCGAGATTCCGTAGCAATCACTACAATGGAGCAGAAAAGCTTCGACAAACTCGCGCAACTCGCTGTTCCAGCCACGTTCTAAAGCCGGTTTCATGTCCCCTTAAAACTGCCTGTGGCGAACGCTCCACTAAGATGCCTCCTGCGTACGTGGTTTTCTACTGTGACGCAAAATCTAGAGGCCGGAAAGGTTGCACTTAAAGGGACACTGAAAAGAATTATTATTTCTTCTGTATCAGTAAATTACCTATCTGCGGTGTATATATGCAAAAGACACCACTCTTACGACGATAATAATTTTGGCAGCGTCCTCTAGGCTAGCCTAGGCAATTCTTCAGCTGTAAAAATGGAGTACATTGTGTTCTATAGGAGCCAACGATGTTACGTAGCAAGTCGACGCGGCCGAAAAAGGCAATAATACTTTGAAATCCATGACATCACAGTGGCGTCCGTGCGTTGGGGAATTTGGCGTGAAATTCAAAAACTGAAACTTTGTCCTCATTTTCTCTTTCTTCTTCTTTTTTTAAATATGAGGTTTTACGTGCCAAAACCACTTTCTGATTATGAGGCACGCCGTAGTGGATGACTCCGGAAATTTTGACCACCTGGGGTTCTTTAACGTGCCCCTAAATCTAAGTACACTTCATTTTCTCTTCAAATATTCAACGCATTATTTCGAAATTAATGGCAACGGAGATTTATAAGAACGCTTTATCCGTCTAAGCTGGTTTATTGTTTTGCTTTAGTGTCCCTTTAAGGTATCAAGTCTCCGTAAGAGCCGCCACAATAGAGAGTTTTTGAAGTAGCGTGCCCACGCGGCTTTGCGTACTGAAAAACCCAAACTCCTTTGTGCGCTTCTTGCGTTCTTTTGCACTCTCTTGGTGTTATTTTGTACGCCTGGGTGATAGTGTGCCCGAACTTTGGGTGCCCTTCTTCAACACCCCCCCTATGCCAGTCGAAGGCGCAGTTGCACATTACTTATCGGGCCTCTATAGATGAATGCATCGTAGAACACTGTGTGTGAAGCAGCGGCACAGAATGCTTTCTTTGTGGAAATAGCAGATTGTGGACAGCGCACTTAATTAGATTACCGTTCAATTATTTTGCAGGTCAGAGATAAAATATTACGCCGGATTTAGCACTCCTGCCCATCGGCGGGTATTGTCAGACTGCGCTCATGTACTCACTCTGCTCGATGTGCTGTGCGATGAGTGACTCAGGCGTGCTTGTGTATTGCAAGCGCGATGTTCCTCCTTGCTGCTCATGCGGCAGCAGGCTGCCAGCTGTTTTCGTACATTGCCGCGTTCACGTTAAATACGCGAAATAGAGGAGGTCCGCATGGAATACCATGGAATACCAACTAGCGCGTACCTAAACCTTGCATACTAATGGCAGGCTCGTGTTTATTTTGTTGGTGGTGCGAAGTATGCCCAGGAAAAATTCTTTATTTTTAGCTTTTTAACTGTGTTTTACTTCCCTCTTTTGTTTCCTTCTTCCACTATGGTCCCTATTCACATCTATGCGTCAACGATAGGGGCCGTATAAACATATCGCATCTGTTTCCTCCTCTAACTAATGGAGGTTTTTGGCCAAGCAGCTGGCTTCCCAGAAAAAGAAAGAAAAGTCACAGGCCTGCGCGGCACACGCTGCACAGTCACAACGTAAGCTGGAGCACAAGGAGCTGTCCGCCCGGCGCCGTCGATGGTGGGCCGCGGCTTGTGCTGCTCGCTGCACAGCGGTCTGTTGAGCCCGACGTTGCCTGGTTGCAGCCGCGCGTGTAGCTCTATACGAGTCGCTTCTACAGCAGCGGTTCTTATCTCGTGAGGATGCACCATAACGTGTACCGAAGCGTAAAGAGAGGTATCCAGACTACGTGGCGCAGATGTCATATCCCTTGACTCGTGGCACGATATGATACTGTTTTTGTTGTTGTTGAGGATGGTAATGGTTTGTTGGCATCCCCTTCGAAACGCGGTGGTGACAAATAGTCACCTAACCTGCGTGAGTTAACTAGGTCCAGCTACGTGCAGCATGCGATTGCGATATGCAACTGCTACATGTTGGGACAGCTGGTGGAAGATAACGCAACTGCAATGAAAAGTTTGCACGTATAGAAGCTACGTGGCGTGCATGTCACATCGCGTGACAAATTGCACGATACGATGCTTATTATGATGATGATGATTTAATGACATTCCTTTAGAAGCGGGACTGGCAAACAGTCACCTATAGTCGGATACAACTTAAGTTTGAAGTGAAGCCCCAGCCACGCCCTCATAACCGCCAGCCACTGTTCCTCCGCGAGGCTGCAAATAGTCGTACTTCAAACTTTTCCTGCTACCTAAATAAGGCGGTAACAACAAAAATGAAATTATAATCACGTAAGTTCACACGTTTTAACTCGCCTATTTCAGTGGAACGGTGAAATTTTAATTCTTTATTGAACTGAAATAAAACATTTGCAACGTAAAAACGCGGCGTGCGCCACACATATTCACAAGAAGCAAAAGCCACGATTTGTCACATTTTGGTATAAGATGAGAAATACTGTAACGTTTTACAGTAAACGTTTATGCCTAGTAATTATTATTATCGTCCACTGGGTTATAAAAAATTGTCTGCACAAAAAGAATCGGGGCTTAAACATACCCCAGTTTCCAACATGGACGTCTCTGCAGCGAAAGCGTTTCTCGCTGAGAACGATTATGCGTCTGCCGTTTCTGCTTCGTCGAGCTCGCCTTCATCCACGGCGCCGTCATCAGGTACGCATCCGGCGTGCCAGGCTACTCCGACGACACCGAGCCAGTTGTTCAAGAGAAACAGCAGTGGGAATTTCCACTCTGCAGCGGCGCTCGGAAGGACAAGGACTGCGAGAGACGACAAACACTGCGCTGTCTTTGTCGTCATTCGCAGTCCTTGCCCTTCGCGCAGTACGTCGTTTTTACTGATTTGTTGGTGGTTGCCTGGATATGTTCCTGGGGAAGAAAACATGTGACTACCACGAGGAAATGTACGGCAACCGTTTCCAGACGTGGTTCAGCTCAGTCGTCGATAGGCTGCCGTGCACCACGAAGCGTCATCTCCATGGACAATGCGTCCTACAACTCCAGACGCGTGGAGGAAATCCAGTCGCTGTCATGGTGGAAGGTAGCCATCCCGTGCCATGCCGCCATGACCAAGAAGCAGCTGCTTGACCCTGTGGCCACCGTCAAGGCTAAATTTATCAAGCACCCGGTTGATGCGGCTGCTGAAAGTGCTGGCTTTGTTGTCCTCAGGCTCCCAGGTCGATGTCCAGACTTATCCCAACAACCTTTTCTGGGACGAGGCAAATCATCTCGTCATGGGAACGCACGCCTGAATGTTTGTCACACTTGACAGGTCAATGTCCAGGCTTATCCAAACAACCTTTTCTGGGACGAGGTAAATCACCTCGTCATGGAAACGCACGCCTGAATGTTTCTCATCTTGACAGGTCGATGTCCACGCTTATCCCAACAGCCTTTTCTTAGACGAGGCAAATCATCTCATCATGGGAACGCACGCCTGAATGTTTCTCACACTTGACAGGTCGATGTCCAGGCTTTTGCCTAACAGCCTTTTCTGGCACAAGGCAAATAATCTCGTCATGGGAACGCACGCTTGAATGTTTCTCACACTAGACAGGTCGATGTCCAGACTTATCCTAACAGCCTTTTCTGGGACGTGGGAAATCACCTCGTCATGGGAACGCACGCCTGAATGTTTGTCACACTTGACAGGTCGATGTCCAGGCTTATTCTTACAGCCTTTTCTGGGAGAAGGTAAATAATCTCGTCATGGGAACGCACGCCTCAATGCTTCTCACACTTGTCAGGTCGATATCCATGCTTATCCTAGCAGCCTTTCTTCTGGGACGAGGCAAATCACCTCGTCGTGGGAACGCACGCCTGAATGTTTCTCACACTTGACAGGTCGATATCCATGCTTATCCTAACAGTCTTTTCTGGGATGTGGGAAATCACCTCGTCATGGGAACGCACGCCTGGATGTTTCTCACACTTGACAAGTCGATGTCCAGGCTTATTCTAACAGCCTTTTCTGGGAGAAGGCAAATAATCTCGTCATGGGAACGCAAACGATTCCGAGATTTGTTTCTGTCCCTCCTGAAGTGCCCTCCATGCGCACTGGTTTCTTCCCATCTACGCGCGCATACACACACGCCCACTGTCGGTCAAGGTGTCTAGCTGTCTACGATGGATTCTACCAGGGAAGGCCTCCCGTCACCTCCGCACGACTTCCTGGCATAGTATCCGGCGGTGTTGACGTGAAGCGATGCACCGGCGTTCCGACTTGGACGCCGAGTTGCCGCATGCTGGCTTTCTTCTGCTTACGATTCCTCAGCCGCTTCGAATGCACGGTCCCGCGCGCGGGCTTATGGCGCGTCAAGTGCGGCCGTGACCCCGAGTCTTCCCTGTACATAATCCTGGTCACTGGTGACACCTAGAATAAGGAAGTGAGACGAAGGTTGAGAATATGAGAGAATATGTGTTTTTGTAGGATCGACGGATATGTCCATAATTTCATGCTGTAGCGCAAAAGCTATTTGAATATGTAGTATGTGGCATATATAGCTGGCGC
This sequence comes from Dermacentor variabilis, assembly GCF_050947875.1. Taxonomy (NCBI): domain Eukaryota; kingdom Metazoa; phylum Arthropoda; class Arachnida; order Ixodida; family Ixodidae; genus Dermacentor; species Dermacentor variabilis. The sequence continues at coordinate 36,962,231 of NW_027460280.1, read as the reverse complement.
GTCAAACGTCAACTTGTTTGAAAGAAGGCTTCTGCGTTTTCGAAGTTTATGTTGTTTTAGCAAAATAGAAGAGTGTTTCGGATTTTATTTTTCCCGGCTCTATCGAAGCTTTTCTTCGATCTTCTATCTTTCCTTCTGTTTTTTTTACGATGCAATAAAATGCGGTGCTTTTCGATCTTGAGGAGTGTTTCTTTATTTACAATAGCACCCAAGACGTGACGATCCAACTCCACGAACTGGTCGTCAAGCCGGCAACGAGGCACACGCCGCGCGGGATACTCGCCCTCGACCTGAAGGGAGCGTTTGACAACGTGTCCCAAGCGAGCGTTGTTGCAGAATCTAAACAAGATCCGGTGTGGCCGAAAGACATTCGGCTACATAAAATATTTTCTGTCAAACTGAACGGCGATCATTACGATAGCGGAGGAGAAGTCGGACCCTGTCGAGCTCGGCGATAGGGGCTCCCCTCAGGGATCGGTCTTGTCGCCCCTGCTCTTCAATCTGGTCCTGCTGCCCCTTCCCGATATACTCAAGCAAATCGAAGGCGTGGGCCACGCGTTCTACGCCGACGATATTACGGTGTGGACGGCCCGAGCCGGATCCGATGCCTGGATGGAGGAAGTCTTGCAGCGGGCGGCAAGGACCGTGCACGAGTACGCAAAGTCGTGCGGACTGAGCTGCGCTCCCCAGAAATCAGAGCTGCTCATGGTCCAACCGGGAAAATCCAAGAAGAAGCTACTGCCGAACGTGAGCATCACCATAGCCGCAAGGACTATCAAGCAACACAGCAGATTAGGATTCTCGGCCTACTACTTCAGAGCGACGGGAAGGCACCGGCCGCCATCACAAAGACCAAGACTACAGCCGAACAGATACTTGGTGGGTATCTAACAGAAATCTAGACCTTAAAGAGGACGATGCTATGCGCCTGGTACGCGCGTTCGTCGTGTCGCGGGTTACCTACTCCACCCCGTATTTCCAGGTGACGAAGGCGAATAGAGACACCCTAAACACGATGCTTCGTAAGGCAACGAAACAAGCACTGGGCATGCCCATATACTCGTCCACACAAAAACTGCTAGACATGGGCGCCCACAACACGGTGGAGGAGCTCATCGAAGCCCACATCTCTAATCAGAGAATACGGCTCAGTCACATGGAATACGGACGAGCCGTCCTACGTAAGATAGGATGGCAGATCGAGCAAGTACCCATCAAGACGGCCCTTCCGGAAGACTGGAAAACGATCATTCCGACCAAACCCCTTCCCCGGAACATGACGCCGGGAGAGGACGACGAGAGGCGCACCGCGCGAGCCAGAGCCCTAGCCCGGAAGCTGGAAGAGAACCCCAGGGTCCCCTACGCGGACGCCTCGCTCTGAAAACACAGTGACCGTGCAGCGGTGGTGGTTACATCAAAAGACAGGCTGATCCTCAGCGCGTCCCTGAAGACAACCGACCCCGCAGTTGCCGAAGAAGCGGCCGTGGCCCTCCCGCTCGCACAGCCGAGCGTGGACACCGTAGTCACCGACTCAAAGACAGCCTGCAGAAGCTTCCGCAGGGGGGTAATCTCCTCCGCGGCCCGAGTCATTCTAGCCAAGCACAAGCCTCCGGGAAGAGCCATAGAGCTTGCGTGGGTCCCGGCTCACTCTCAGGTAGCAGGCAACACCATCGCCGACTACCATGCCCGAGAAATGTCAATCCGGGCCGAGCACGAACCGGAAGAGCTACCGCACCCGGTGACCAGCTTTCGGGACATTACCCAGATGTACCGAGAGGAAAGGTGCAGACTGCCAGAACCGTACCCCAAACTCACCAGGCAACAACAGACGATCCTGCGTCGAGGGCAGGCGGGATCGCTTGCGCATCCTGTACTGATGAACCGCATGTACCCTGCGGAATACGATATGCTCTGTCCTTATTGCAGAAGAGAAAAGGGCACCCTGCCGCACGTCTTGGCAGAGTGCACAGAACTCAAGACCCTCCCTCCTCCCCCCTGTTCCCACCAACACCCCATATCCCCAACCCCTTGAGCGATGGGAGACTTTGTTATCCAGCCCCGCCCTACCGATTCAGCTCGCACTGACGGACAGGGGCCAGGAGCTGCTGGAAACATATGGGTCCCGTAACTAGGGAACCACCCGGTCTGGTGCTTGCGTGCACCACCGATTTATTTCGGGCCCAGTAAATGTTGCTTCATTATCATCATCAATGTTCGCAATGGACACAAGAAAAGCCACTGTATCCATCACCGTTCATTAAAAGAGGGCCAGGCTCGGGCTTGCATCCGCCACAAAACTAGGGACTCGATGTTTTTATCAGCGCACACCTGATGACAATACCTTGCCAGCAAAGCAGCGTCTTCAGCGTTGAATCAGAAGAGAAGAACTTCCCATAAGTGTGGATAGTTGTTGGCAGTTCCGCCTTTAGGTTTTAGTTCACGATCGACGAGCAGTACCGGGATGACCGACTGCGGTATAGTGCAAATCGCGAGGAATGGTTTCGGCGCTTGGCGTGGCTCAACTCGTTCTGCAACAGTAAAGTAGTGCGCTCAGAATCTGCCAATGGTTTCATAGCGATTCTCCTAGTCTACTGCGTCTGTCGTGAAGTCGACGTCTGGTTGTCACGCCGATTCACCAAACTTGCGGCGCGTGCAGCGGCAAGGCAAGAATACAGTACACGTCGTGAAATAGACTCAGCTTCTATAGTCCTTTAATCATTGAATTTTTGATCGGGAACTTCACTTTTATAAGCAGGTTTTGCGAGGAGTTAGTTACCACGACAAACGCCTTCAAGTTCCAACTTGAACTTGTGTGTCACGGCGAATGTCACGTGATCACAGCTGAGTGCTTCGAAATTCCGAGTTTTTCGGATAAATTTAAACCGTGATTTTTTTAAATTGGCGTGGCTTCTCCTTGTGAGCATGGCCGCTTGTGAAAATGAAGAACGAACGTTGCTCGCATTAGGTTCAACGCCGTAATACGAAACTATGCATGTGTGGCATACGCGGAGTGCCTTTAGCATTAACGTTATCGTACCTCACCAAAAGTTACCCGTGCTCTTGTAAAAGAATTACGCCATCCAGTAAAACAACGAAAATAAACTTTATGTTGTCGATCAGAGTTCAATTTAATTATTCTGCTCGCTCTCTTGTTTACATACATAATATGCGACATCTATCTTCACATTTACGCCAACATGCCGGACACATTTTTATTCGAACTAAACAAGACAACTTAGAAGTATGGGAAATATCTCGCTTTGAAAGACTATCAAGCGGTTAGACATTGATACTTTATACATAAACAAAAACGATACCAAATAAATTATTGTAATTTAATTACTAGTAAATAAGAAAGACGACTGTCATAGATAAAGTTTAAGGCGAATTGGTACAAGCGGATGAAAAAAAATATTAAGGGAGATGTTGGTTTATGAATTTTCTCAGATTATTTGCAATTATTATTTGGTGAATTCCCAAAATTTGCAAAGCAGATGGAGCTCCGTCTAAATTAGCAGCTTATTACCCCAAAGTGGCTAAAGGATATTCTAGACTATTCCTTTTCCTGTTCGGAATTACTTGTCAAGTATTAACGTTCAGCTTTGCCGTAACGCGATTGACACAAAGGTATAACAGGAAGAGCATCCATACAGCCATAACTTTTGTTAGATTCTACCAGCTGCTTCCATATAAGAGAGCTGGAACCGACGACGCCGCTGTCGCAACAGATGGTGTACCACGTTGCGTTGAAAAAAACAAAAAGGGAACACTATAGGGTCACAGTTACATGTCGACACAGCAAGTGACGAGTGAAAGAAGGCGACCGTGCACGTACGCGGTACAACTTGTATTTGAATATTTTACAAGAGCGTCGATATAGCGGGCACTTGGAAAGCGTGGCGTTTTGCGGCTGCGTAGCTCATGCAGCGTGATGCGTGGCGGTGGCGTCGAATTTAGCCGATCGGCAATCAGACTTCTGGAGACTGGCTGTTTACGGATTTGAGTCTCCGCCAACTTCGATCGCCGTGTCCTCCGTGGCCACGGGAGCCCCGTCGTAGGCCGGTCCGCACGAAGGGTCCCAAGATGCCGCCGTCAGAACCAACGAGCCGCACGGAAGACCCCAGAATGTAGCCGTCGGAACCCACGAACCACATGGGCATCCCAAATATTGCGTCGTCGGATCCCACGGACCACACGGCAGGCCCCAGGATACAGCGATCAGAACCCACGTAACGCACGGTATGCCCCACGGTGCAGCAGTCGGAATCCACGGACAGCACGCGAACCCCCTGGGTGCAACCGTCGAAACCCATGTACTGCACGGGAGACCCCAGGATGCATCCGACGGAACCCACAGATCACATGGGAAGCCCCAGTATGCAGCCGTTGGAACCCACAGACAGAACGGGGGGCCCCAGGATGAAGCCGTCGGAACCAACGGACCACTCGCGGTTGTGAGTGTGGCGGCGTAGACGTAGTCGAGTGCTTCCTGGTCAACTTCCGGCGTGCGGAGCGCTGGCCAGCTCCAGGCCAGCTGCAAGGAAAGCGTCGGTCCACCTTGAATAACTGGCGATGGGCAAGGAATTCCGTCGCCTACGCACGACGTCCTTGCCTCGTCGCTGGCTGTGTTGAGCCGAGGTGACACACTGGTGTTCCGCGTCGAGCTTGGACACTGACCTGCCGTGGACATGCTGGCTTTCTTGTGGTTACACAGCGGCTTCGAACGCACGTTTCGCACGCTTGCTCGCGGCGCGTGAAGCGATGGTGATGATGAGGATGATTTCTTCAGGTTTAATGTGGCATTATCCTCCAAATAGGGAATTGGACAAGAATCGGGCGATACATATAACATAAGTAAGACGAAAGGAATAAATGCAAGGAAATATCGTGTTAAAGAATAAAAAAGAGAAGATGAATCGTACAGGACTGATTGATAATAACTGAAATAAAACTCGGAGTCTGCATAAGAAACTTTCAGAAAGGGGAAGAAGGATAATATTTAATTATCGCGCCAATATGTTTCTGTTATTGATCAAATTGCATACAACAAGGCTGACATCGCTGTAGTTGTAGCCCAGAGCTGAAGCCATGAGGTGTTTGCCTGCTTGCTCCTTATTTATACCATGGCGCTTACCCACCACAGGGGATTGGCCAAGAAGCCGGCCCTGCCGTTGGCAACCCTGGTCGGTGCTGACATCTAGGATTGCAAAACGGGATGAACGCTGACAATGTAAGAGAATGCCTGTTTTTGTGTAACGCTCGAACAGATCAATTTTGACAACATAGGGTTCTTTGACCTGCACGTATGTATAAGTAGACGAGCGTTTATGTATTTCGGCGCCATAGGCATGAGGCTGCTTTAGGTGCGAGTCCAGCCCACTGATCTGCACTAGAATCTGCCCCCTAAAGTGGAGATCAGTGGTGGAATCCCTCGCCTCGTGCTTATCAGCAAGACACCGTGGCACGTAGCTTCCCGAATTCCTTTTACCAACTCCTTCAAACCTCTTTCCACGTGCAGACTCATCGCTCATCGGACAAGCGCAGACTCTCACTCTCTGCGTATTCATCACAATGAGCCTTGAGCAGGGCACCACACCTGCCGCGGTGGCTCAGCGGCTATGGCGTTGCGCTCCTAAGCACAAGGTCGCGGGATCGAATCCTGGCCGCGGCGACCACTTTTCCATGGCTGCGAAATGGAAAAAAAAATGCCCGTGTCCCGTGAATTAGGGGCATTTGAAATAATCCGAGGTGGTCACCATTAATTCGCAGTCCCCACTATGGCGTGCCTCATAATCAGGTGGCGGTTTTGGCGCGTAATATCCCAGATTTTAACATGGCCACCATATCTATCAGATCTGCGGGCAGCATCTAGGGGTGTGCGAATACTAGGGGTGTGCGAATAGTTTTCGAATAAGGAATCGAATGCTGCCGTGCTTGATGCGAAAGAGGAATTCAATAGTCAGAATTGGTTAATACGAATATTTTTCGAATACTTTTCAAGTACTTCAAATCGCTACCTGTGGGATAAATTTCAGCTTAGCGACGATAGTAGGCATAAACCATAGAGAAAATACGCATTGGAACACGCTATGTGTACCCCAGGGAGCCATCCGGCAGCAACTGCGCATTTCGCGACCGGGCGCAAGTTAAACTGACGATCGCGGCTCAATCTGGAGGCAGCATGGAAGGGAGGGAGGGAGGGGGGGGGGGCGGCGGCTTCGACTCCTTCCACTGGCTGCCCTCCCAAGTGGGCATAGCTGGCAATCAGGAGGCGGACACTCTTGCTAAAGCCGCTCACCAACCGGGCGTTCCATACACTCAAACAGTAGCGGCATCTGACTACATCAGAGCGAGAATGAAACAGCTCCTCGTCGTAATCCACCCCGATTCAAGGGTGATGAACGGCAGGTCCCCAGTGCTGCTGCAGGAAACCGGCCTCTCGAGGCGGGTTCGGGCCACGGTACTTCGCCTGCGAACTGGCAGCGTATGGACAGCAGCCAGACGCAACACCAGATGCCTCATCACTTCACCTGCTTGCAGACGATGGGGGGAATCCTGAGACCCTCGAACATCTCATCTGCACCTGCCCAGCCCTTGCACAGAATCGTGCAAGGGCTGCATATGGACACCAGGGCCTCCCTGCGGCCCATCTCACGGACCTGCTGTTCCCGTCCCGCCACCTTTCCGCACTACAGAGCCTGCTGGAGTTTGTGGAGATGAGCGGTATTACAGCATAATAACTGAGCACCACCGGCCTGTCCTTGCCGGCTGCGGACCCTCCTTGTGCGGACCAGCTCCAACTGCTGCATCTCCACACCATCTTTAACTCCCCCTCTCCCCTCCCCTACAACGCTGCGCCGTGCTCCCTAATGGGCTGCAGAATATAGCGTCTTTTCCCTTTCTTATAATCACAATCAAGTGCGTACTTTGCACGGCCGCGCCCAGTCGCGCCCCGTCGCGCCTGCCTTTTAATAAACGTGGTCCGCTGACGGCTCATATCTTCGAGCGCGCAGTGTTCTCGCCGCTCTTGCGTTGAAGCGATAGACCATCACTAAGGTCACTTTGCCGCTGCTAGCACGCTGGCTGATACTAGCGTTTTGATAGCGACTGTCCGCGCTCATCAAGTGTGATCTGTTCATGTTTGCTCATGCGCGCGGACACCATGCTTGCTAATTCACTTATACGCGAATGTTTCCAAGTTTATACGGCACATAAAACTACTATCCGTACTTCGTATAACTGTGCACCAATTTGCTATGGCAATTGATGCTTCGCGTTGCGGCCGAAACTGCGACGTTTTTTGTTAGATTCTACCAGCTGCTCGCATATAACAGCTCGAAGCGATGTCTCGTGACTCTGCTGACGCTACCCATGGTGGAACAAGTCCGGTAGGTAAAAAAGAAATAGTAATATTTGGGGTTTTACGTGCGAAAACCACTTTTGATTATGAGGGACGCCGTAGTGGAGAACTCCGGAAATTTTGACCACCCGGGGATCTTTAACGTGCACCTAAATCTAAGCACATGGGTGTTTTCGCATTTCGCCCCCATCGAAATGCGGCCGCCGTGGCCGGGTTTTGATCCCGCGACCTCGTGCTCAGCAGCCCAACACCATAGCCACTGAGCAACCACGGCGGGTGAAAAAAAGAAAGGAACGCTATAGGATCACAGCTACTTGTCGACACAGTGAGTGATGAGTGAAACAAGGCGACCGTGCACGTATGTACAATCTGTATTTACATAGTTTACGAGAGCGTCGGTGTAGCCGGCACATGCATGCCGTCATAGTGTACGCGGCCATGGAGGTCGCGCTGCGCGATGCGTATCGCTGGGGCCGACTTTGGCCGGTCCGCAACCAGACTTCGGATATTTGGTTGGTTACGGATTTGAGGGCCGCCAAAAGCTGCCGTCGCATCGTGTGTGGGCGCGGGCCTTGTCACGTTGTCCACGATGACGTGGCGGCGGCAGCATGTCCCGTGCCCTCATGGCGCCCGGGCCGCATCGCACGCCGATTGGCGAGGGAGGCCCCAGGATGCAGCCGTCAGAACCCCCGTACCGTATGCGGTGGTCGTTATGGCGGCGTAGTCGCAGACGAGGGCTTCCTGGGCCTCTCCCGGCGTCCGGAGGACTGGCCAGTCCCAGGCCAGGTGCAGGGAAGGCCCCGCCCCTCCTCGGCGAACCGGCAATCGGCAAGGCCACCCGTCACCTCTGCACGACGTGCTTGCCTCGTTTCTGGCCCTCTCGACTCGAGGCGACACGCTAGTGCTCCGCTCCATGCCTGGGCGTTGACCTAACGTAGCCGTGCTGGCTTGCTTCTGGTTCCGATTCCTCAGCCGCTTGAGAGCACGGTCCCGGGCACTGGCTCGCGGCGCGTGAATTGCGGCCGCCGCGTCGAGTCTTCGTCTTGGCTGTTCTTTTATCCTAGTCACTGCTCACATCTAGGATAGCGAAGTGTGACGAACGTTGAGATTGTGTATTCTTGTGGGATATCTGAACTCTGAGAGTCAATAATGTGATGCTGTAGTGTAAAAAAAACTATTTGAATGTATAGAAAGCGTCGTATACGCATGGGCGTATTGTAATTAGGCAGAATGCAAGAAATAGTCTAAGTATATCCAAGCAACGGCAAACAACATTACCTCGGTTCTGTCCAGCTAATTTGTATCTGCATATTTTTAAATCTTGGTGGACGATAGTTGGGACACCCTGTATACATAGTCCGGTCTTTCTCGAGCAATAGTTGGTAGGCCGTAGTGGGCCCCGGAGCCGCGTCGTATGCCGGTCCGCACGGGAGGTCCCGGGATTCTTCCGTCAGAACCCCCGGAACGCATGTGGCGGTCGTTGGGGCGGCGTAGTCACAGCCGAAGTCTTCATTGGCCGCTCCCGGCGTCCGAAGGACTGGCCAGCTGCAGGGAGGCTGCGGGAAGGAGGCCCTCCTGCCTTCTCGGCGCAGCGAAGACGAGATAAGCGCTCTGCCGCCTCCCTGCGACGTCCTCTTCTGGTCCGTGGCCGCCTTGACGAAAGGCGACGCAGCGGTGTTCCGCGTCGAGCAGGCGAAGTCAGCTGCCGTCGACAGCCTCATTTTCGTGAGCTTCCGATTAGTCTGCACGGACTGGCGCGCTGGTTCGCGGTGCGTGAAGTGCACTCGCGGCTTAGAGATTTCGTCTTGGGCGGTCATACACTGTTGTCCACTTTAACATTTATTGATAAACGTCTTCTACTGGATCATTGCAGACTGTGGCACTCCTCCGCCCCACCCCTCCCCCACTCCCTGAGTTACCGTCTCTTTTCAATAAATCTCTTTCTCTCAGACTCAGACTTTTGGAAGCTTGGTGTACATTCTGGACTCTTAAATACAGAAAGTGTAAAACTAAGATTTTTACAACAAAACGTGGCTTAGTGACCATTCAGTCACCGTGTGTTCTGCCGTCGATTCTCGATAGAAAGAAAAAACAAAAAACGTTCTCGAGGCTCCGTTTCAGTAACTTAAGAATTGCATTAACGTCCCCAATTATCCTTTTCTTCTTGAAACGTTGTATTTCATTTGCATAACAATGCGATTACTGCGCAAATTTGACATTATCCTTCATCTCCTTGGGAATTATCATGCTGATTTTGTGTTATTTCTGATTAACGTTCGAGCAATTTTGGATGACTTCTCTTCTTTTTCTTTTCTTTAACTCTTTCGTAGCCTTTTAGTTATTCAATTAAAATTATTTAATTTTAAATGAACTACCCTATGCTTGGCCAATCCCTTTATCTGGCATAGTTTGATAAATCATCGTCGTCATGATCATCATCATCGTCATCATCATGGGAATCGAATCAGTGCTTTAGGCATGCCATTAACTTATTTAATAATATTTTCAAATGAGAAATCAATTTCGAGAATTTATATCAAGCGTAATAATAATAATAATGATGCTGGTGTAGTAATATTCTCTAACACCAGAATGAAGAATATGTTTTTTCATATGTTCTAAGCAGATATACGAGTCAAGCATTTTTAGTAGAATGTAATGGTAGAAATTAGAAGCCCAGTGAGAGTTTATTGTTATGTACACCAAATCCACCGTAAAAACTGACCTTCATGAAGGTGTGAGAATTCACAAGGTGTTTCCAAGACAAAATGCCGAAATCTACGAAGAGCAGCGTATTTAAACAGCTGGCAAATAGTTCCCTCTACCAAATTATATGTTTGGAACCTCCACTGTGTTTTTTTTTCACGTTATCGTCTTGACAGTATGACGGCCACATTGGTGGCCTCAGATAGTCAGCAGCTATGTATTCGGCACCTCTTCAAGTTGGTTTAGGTCGCAGTCATCGGTTAAAAAGACTGCAGTCTTTGAATGACTTGAAGAGCATCACGTTGGAACAGGAGCGAAAACTTGAGACGGGCACAAAGGAGACAAGACAACACAAGTGCCTCCTCTGTCCCTGTCTCAAGGTTGTTCTATTGTTCCGACATGATGTACCAAGAAACGAAAGCTGCCCTTGTAAAACATTTTGTCAATATACTTTTCGATAGGTACGTCGGACCTCCCTAGCATTGCAGTTTAATGCTACTGCTTAACAGGTGAAAATGTTCAACTGGCGACCTAAAGTGCAGGAGCTGTCATTCTTGAATAAGTGTGTTCACAGGTATACACTCCAACGCCGTCATTACAAAGTCCATGGGGCCGCTGAAGTTATTCGGTATACAGATCACTTCGTTATAAAAGGTGCGCGCCGCACAGCTAACCGTAGAACCAGGACAGAAATATTCCTTCGTAATACATGTCACTTTGTTGTGAGGAATTCGTTGTAGAGGAGCTCCACTGTAGTAAATGTGTGGTTTTCTTGTTCTTGTTCCCTAGTGAAATGGCGCAACCCGCTCTGGGGGATCGGCCATGAATCGGGCGGTGAAGGAACTGTTAGCAATAAAAAAAAATTAGCGTGAAATGAAATAAGTAACTTGCAGATGGGAATGAAAGTGTATACTGTTACATATATGAATAATAAATTATGTAGGTAATTTGGGAATTTTGCGAGTATAATGAGTATTTAGCATGAATCCTAGCATGCAATTCCTTTTTTGTCACCAGCAGAAATATGTGGAGGGCTTCACAAACGTTCCTGTGGCTGTAACGTAGTATAGTAGCGCTAAAGGAAGGAATTGAAGAAAGAGTCAAATTCAATCCAAGCTTTTGGAAGGATTCTTCTATAAATCTTTTCCGTTGAATAATAAAACGGCGGCATGTTTGCTTTCGCGTCACTCTATTTGTTTTCCAGAACGCCGACTTCGGCGGAATCGTATTGTGAGAGTTTCTGTTCTGTTATTAATTATTTTATTTCTTGCTTCTTTTACTCCCGTAACAATATGTTGAGAGTTGATAACGGTTGTAATCCGGGCCCAATATATAACTGGATTACACTGTATATTTATTACCATAAATGAGAATGCTGACATTTTTGTATAAACTACCTGTGTTTCAAAATATAGTACTGAATTTCTTATCTCACTTCAATTTACTTTGGTCTTGATCTTGTTTTTGTGTTTTTTCTTTATTGCGCACGAAATTAGAACATTACTAATGAATTCAGTTAATTTTCCAAGTGCAGGTCGTTTTCGGTGTTGGTCAAAATACTCGTCGACTTTCACTTCACGTTTCTTTCGTTTCTTTTGAGTTGACTTGGTGTGCGCCCTATGTCTACACCGCAGTTACAGGCCTCGTCCGCGTTTCATATCAGCCCACCCCCATTCACACATTCACATTCTAACAAGCTGCAACGATTTTTGGAGATTAGCCCCATCATCGGCTCGCTTTTAACACAGATCGATATTGAAAAATCCCCATGCCCCTGAACTCCCATATGCAATAATCCGATATGAAACACATACTATCCCATACAAAAACCCGTTTTTCCTATATGTCATATGATGTTGTTGGTTATAGGAGTTATGCGGAATACGATTTTCCTTCGTAGGGATGATGTGCTGAATGTGTGAATGGCCTCAAGCGCTGCCGGAAACTGCCGCCTCCGATGTGACGGCCAGAACGGAGAACGCCGTCTCGCGATGGCGCTGACGTGCCCCCAAATGACATCTAACTGCTGTGTTTTCAGGGACGAACTAATTGCGTGCAATTTTTTCAGACTGGCGAACAAACCTCACGAAAAATGAAAAACACCACTTGGCTGCGCTCCTACCCGCTTCACAAAGCAGCGCCCTCAAATAAGCTGATTGAAAGCAACTGCATTGCCTGTCGCAAACACGAAGAGACAGCGCATTACCTTGATAATGGTATGGAAGGAGCACCAACAGCAGGTTTCACGGCTTTTCAGCTGTTCCTTCCTCTATACGTCGCACTTATTATCCGTCTCTCAAGGCCGACTGATCACATCGATAACAAAAGCCCCTTGACAACGCGGCTGAAGCGCCGCTCTGACTACGCACGAAACACGAAAAGCAATGTAATAGGCATAGCATGTTTCAATATCCCGGCTTTGCTCGCACCGCATAGACAGAGTGCGCGCGCAGCTATATTTCGTGCCATAAGCTTGCTTCGGACAAAAGCCAAATTTAAGTGACGGATTTAGTTTTCGTGAGAGTGTATACGTGCAGCAAAAACAGGTTCGTGGCATAAAATCACAGCGAAATGAACAAACCGCGAAGCGACCCACGTGTTGGGAAAAGGCAGAACCGACGCGTTCAGAAAAGTAAGTAACCACTTCTAAATCAGCCGAATTGGCAATCTGGATGCCTGCACAAAAGAGAAACAAAAAAAAAAAACACATCCGATTTCAGTGTGCCCTTACTATCTATGAATTCATAAGCGCCGTTGAACACCAGCTGCTTCGTATTCGAATAAGTCTCCTTCTGCAGCTACACAGTACTGAGTCCGCTTTATCAATCTTCAGTGGCTTTCTTGATGACCGACGCCAGAATTATACGGCAGACATGTAACTGTTATCCTGGCCTTGAATTATACTGACGTCCATCTAGATCATGTAAGCACGATCTTTCACATAACCCCAGCGAAAGAAATCGAATGGAGAGAGGTCAGGTGACCTAGCCGGCCAATTTACAGGCCCGTGCCTTCCAATCTGTTGCGCATGAAAAGTCGCATCCAGCCGGTTTCGTGCTCGTCTGCTGCTGTGTGCTGGTGCTCGATCTTGCTGATGCCACAGAAGTGCAAGACGGGACAGCGGGACTTCGCTGAGAAACTTCTCCACCACTCCTTCAAGGATTTCGTCCACGTGAGGCTGTCCAGTCAGTGTGTGATCGAAGAAGATGGGAGTGATTATAGCACCGGCGTAAATTCGGAACCGCACATTGAACGACCACTGGTACTGGTGCCGACTGTGATTTACCCAGTGTGAATTATAGTCAGTGCGCTTCTGTGAACATTGGCTTCATTTGTGCACATGATGTTGCTCATCGCGGACAAAATGTCATAGAGTACCCACTTCAGTGAGACGATCAAATCCTTATTGTCCGTAACGTCGAGGTGTAAGGTAAATGTGAAGATATTTAAATACATATAAAACAATTTGGCTCACAGGAGGCTGAAAACCGTAAATATTTGAGGAATGGTTACCCTGTGGCATGCGCAGTAGGGCCATTAGTCTAATGGGAATCTTGCCACACGAATCGTTACAAATACTTGTGTGCAAGTACTGCTTATGGGAAAAATGGAAATACCTAACGGCGTCCCGCAGATAACTATACATTTTCCTGTTTACATTAATGACGTCACAAGAAATACCATATTGCCCATGTATCTTTTGCTGCAATAACGAAAAGCATTTTTCCTGTATCATTAAATATCTGCCTCGAATACCTTTCAATACGATTACAGATGGTAGAGCGACTAACCCGGAAAGGCGTTGGTCGCGGGTTCGAATCCCGGACCAGGATGAATTTTTCCTCAACTGCGAATCCTTCTTTCTGAGAAATCCATGTGAGTTTCCTTTGTAGTCTCGCCACCTCATTAGAAATAACAGTTTTCTCTCTCTTTCTCTCTCCTTTGTAGTCTCATGCTACATTCGGGTGAATGACATTTTTTTCCTTTCGTGATACTTCCTCCACCTTGCGGGATTCCACAGAACTGATTTGCCATACACCCTGATAATACACCTAATACTGTATATATATTGGTGTCAATGTTTGTTGTCTTCCTGTGATGCGCTTAAAAAAAATTGGGCCCCTCGGTTAACCCGATTTCTTCTTGTTTATTACATAACGAAGGTCTCGAATCCGGCAACACTGGTGCCTTCAGGCAGCAGGCGTGGGTTTGCCTTCACCCAAAAAGATCACGTACTCGTGACGCCTGCGGTAGAACGGATGTTCAACATCTGCCGCCAAGGTTTGTGAGTGGTGGCGCTGGCTAACACTCCCAGAGTTCTAGTAGGAAACATAAATACCCAGGAAAGTGGATGGGGAAACGGCGCCATGATAGCTCAATTGGTAGAGCATCGCAAGCGTTGTTTTTTCATCCACTTTCATTTCCATTAATTCATCTTTTCTTTAATATGCTTAGTAAGCACAAGTAATTTTTCTTATGTTGTCCTTGGTGTCAGTGTTTGTTGGCTTCCAGTGATATGCTTAATAAAAATCGGGACCCTCGGTTAACCCCCGATCTTCTCCTGTATATGTATTAATCGCATATTGGTGGTTGAATACACGTAAAAAGAAGTGTAGTTCTGTTTAACTACAGAACCAAATGAGGCGGGCCTAGAAGTTATGACGTTTGCGAGGGGCATAACAAATTTTGAATCAACTTGCGGAAATTATATTAGGTGTGAACCCAAAGGAGTACGGCATTACGAATGCGCGCCGAAGCCTTCGCATTTACGCAAAAAGCTTTTTAAAATTTATTTGTCAAGAGCGACGAAAAGTGTGTCGGCGATACATATATAAACAGGGTGAAACCTTCAATACAAAATCATCATCATCATCATCATCATCATCATCATTATCATCATCCTATTTTATGTCCACTGCAGGACGAAGGCCTCACCCCACTATCTCCAATTACCCCTGTCTGGCGCCTACTGATTCCAACTAGCACTCGCAAATTTCCTCATTTCATCTCTCCGCCTAGTCTTCTGTCGTCCTCGATTGCGTTTTCCTTCTCGTAGTACCCATTCTGTAACTATAATGGTCCACCGGTTATCTAACCTACGTATTACATGACCTGCCCAGCTACATTTTTTTCTCTTAATGCAAATGAGAATAACGGGTATACCCGTTTGCTCTCTGATCCAAACCGCTCTCTTTCTGTCTCTTAACGCGATGCCTAGCATTCTTTGTTCAAATCGCTCTTTGCGCAGTGCTTAACTTGTTCTAAAGCTTCTTTGTCGGTCTCCGGGTTTCTGCCCCATATGTCAGCACCGGTGAAATGCACTGATTGTATACCTTCCTTTTCAAAGATAATGGTAAGCTTCCAGTCAGGAGCTGAAAATGTCTGGCGTATGTGCTCCAACCCATATTTATTCTTCTGTGAATTTGCTTCTCATGATCAGCGTTCCCTGTGAGTAATTAACATAACGTACTCCTTCACAGACTCTAGAGGTTGACTGTCGATCCTGAACTCTTGGTGCGTTGCTCGGCTATTTATCATTATCTTTGTCTTGTGCATATAATATTTAACCGTGCTCTTGCACTCTCTTAGTTAAGGTCATTAATCATTTGTTGTAACTCGTCTCCGGTGTTTCTGAACAGGAAAACGTAATCTGAACTGACGGTTGCAGAGATATTCGCCGTTGATCCTTACTCCTAAGCCTTCCCATTAATAGCTTGAATACTTCTTCCAATCACGCAGTGAATAGCATTGAAGAGATTGTGTCTCCTTGCCTGATCCCTTTCCTTATAGGTATCTTCCTATTTTTCTTTTGTAGAATTAAGGCAGCTGTTTGATCTGTGTAGATATTTTCCACGATATTTACGTAAGCGGCCTGTACTCCTTAATTACGTAATGCCTCTAAGACTGCTGGTATCTCTACTGAA
Source organism: Dermacentor variabilis (assembly GCF_050947875.1). Classification (NCBI taxonomy): domain Eukaryota; kingdom Metazoa; phylum Arthropoda; class Arachnida; order Ixodida; family Ixodidae; genus Dermacentor; species Dermacentor variabilis. Next base: position 36,946,241 of record NW_027460280.1, on the reverse strand, counting down.
TCAAATGCCTTTTCGTAATCTATGAAAGCCATATAGAGAAGCTGATTGTACTCTGCGGATTTCTCGATTACCTTAATAATGACTAGGATAGGTGAAGATAAAAATAGAGCTGCAAATGAGGTGCAGGCATTTGAATGAAATGACCGATCCTCTTGCCTTAGAGTCCGTCAATGATCCTGCATTTGTCATTTTGCCGACTTCGGTTCACAATGCACGCAGTGTTATCTGTTTCTTACTGTCAGCATCTGCATTTCCCCTTGAGTAATCAATGGTCTCCCACACGTCAATAGTGTTTTACATTTACATGACTGCGACGCCCCATTTCCTCTGTTAAATTATTTGAAAAGGCATGGACTGATGCAGTCTCCCTGTATGTCATTTTCACCACGACCCTGAAATTACTGAACATTTCTTTTCATTGTCCCGTAGATTTGTGATGCACAGAAAAAGACTTATCTAAACCTCGTCTTTAATTTAAATTTTTTAACTTCGATTTCCTCACTCTACTAGTAATCCTTGCTATCTTGAGGGCCGTGCTGGCTTAGCGGCTGTGGTGTAAGACGGCTAAGTACAAGGTCACGTGATAAAATCGCCCACCGTGGCGGCCAAATTTCGATGGGGGCGAAATGGAAAAACGCCCTTGTCACCAGAAATGAGTGCGCATTAAAGATCTCCAGATGGTCAGAATTAATCCGCGCTCCCCTACTACGGCGTGCCTCATAATCAGATCGTGATTTTGGCGCGCAAAACCAGATAATTTTTATTTCATTTGATACATACGTCGGCACCACGCGGTCGCCGACTCAAAGAATAATAATGCCGCGTAGCGAATATCTCAGCCAATCAAATTAGCGTGTACACGTCTGGAATCTACGGATTCTGTCACGTGAGTACCGTCACCAGATCCTATCCGTGATACAGTCACACGGCTGCTGACCACAAAGTCGGCAGCGGTGCTTTTTTCCCGGTGAAGAAACATACCGCATCAGGTGAGCTACCTGCTGCCGGCACTCTGCTATCAAAACCACTTTCACGCGACGCAGCAAGATATGCCGTCTACCCAGCCACCAGGCTACGCAGTCGCCAGCGGCATAGCTGCGCTTGTTCGCCGATGAACTTCATCGCATCGAGGCGAAACAGCAATGAGCTAAGAAAAGTTCAGCAGAACCCATTTCGCGATTATGTCGACGGAAATGCGTTTACCCGCCGTGGTTGCTCGTGGCTATGGTGTTAGGCTGCTGAGCACGACGTCGCGGGATCGAATCCCGGCCACGGCGGTCGCATTTCGGTGGGGGCGAAATGCGAAAACACCCGTGTACTTAGATTTAGGTGCACGTTAAAGAACCCCAGGTGGTCGAAATTTCCGGAGTCCTTTACTATGGCGTGCCTCATAATAAGAAAGTGGTTTTGGCACGTAAAACCCCATAATTTTTTAAATGCGTTTACCATCGAAGTAATATATGGACGCAGAATATTGCCACCGTCGTAATGCGTTATGTATGAGGCGTATGAGGCGTGCACTACAGCAGGACTCGTCGTGCTTCAGTTCGAACTTCTTCACGGGATACTTACCTGCTCCGAAATCCCCAAGAAGCAAGTCACCAGGGATCCTACTGGCATGCAGCACCCCACAAAATAATCAGGTGAGCTGGGCGCAAGTCGCATCTCCCACTGCCAATGCTAAGCATATACCTACACCAATCACACAAAACCCAGAGTACAAGAAAATAGTAGAAGAAAACAAAATACTTCGAAACAGTTTAGCCGAGCTACGAGCCGAGTTTGAAGCTTTTAAGCGCACGGCAAACAACAGCACATCACAGCAACCCATACAAATTGCGGACCACACTTCCAAATCACCACCACAAACATCACTGCAACAAAGTACCGCCTCCAGCGCTCATTCGTTAACGCTGGGACAGTTAGCACAAAACATGCAACTAATGTTCGCAGAGCTACACAAACCCAAACGAATGGTAGAGAATGTGGAAACAAAAGGCGCAGCCGTCCCCCGAAAGAGGGTCAGTCAAAGTCCGGGAGCTCCTACCAGGACACCGAAAGCTATAGAGCACACTGATAGCGACAGTAATATCCATGGATAATATGGCAAACAACACAAAGACCGGAGACATTGAAATCTGGCAATGGAATTGCTGCACGCTACGCACTAAATTGGCTAATTTCACGCACTACATAGAATCGGCGCCAATCCCTCCCGACGTTATCTGTATTCAGGAAATAGGGAAACAAAATAGGAAATAGGAAAACAAAACACCCGTGTACTTAGACTTAGGTGGACGTTAAAGAACCCCAGGTGATGGAAATTTCCGGAGTCCTCTACTACGGCGTGCCTCATAATAAGAAAGTGGTTTTGGCACGTAAAACCCCATAATTTTTTAAATGCGTTTACCATCGAAGCAATATATGGACACAAAGTATTGCCACCATCGTAATGCGCCATGTATGAGGCGTATGAGGCGTGCACTACAGCAGGACTCGTCGTGCTTCAGTTCGAACTTCTTCACGGGATACTTACCTGCTCCGAAATCCCCAATTGTATGGTATTTCGTATTCCGTCGAAGATCACCAGAGTAGATAGACCTTTCCATGTTCCTGCCTGTCATCGCCAACACTCAAGCGTCCATGGAATACTGAGGCTTTGTAACGGTTATTTTTTTATCATCTCGGTATTTTCATAACATGCTGACATTGTTCATCTCCGAGCTTTGCGTTGTTGTTTCATCAGTTTTACACACTGTCCAACTGCCTTGCTCTCTCTCTGTCTGTGCGGAGGGTGGGGGGGGGGCTAGGGGGTAGGCGGGATCAGGCGAACAAAGCTCGAAACCAAACGTTGGGTCAACTTAGGTCTCTGAGTGTGTGGCCAATGTGTTATGTACTCTTAACGAACCTCTTTCGCGCCACTATGGGTTACTGTAGATGCGGGACTGGGCAGCTGCCGCTGTTCGAAGAAATTATTTATATGTTGCACTTCCTCTACCTTTCGGGATTCCAGAAAACTGATTAGCAATATTGGGATGTATTAGGTATTCGAATCGTTTCTTGCACTTTTTCATGCTCATTCAATTCGCTTCCGGTACTATTAGATTCTTATTGGGTTCGGTCTCAAAAGCTGCTATTACCACACTCCTAACGAAGCGAGTGCTATAAAATGACCTACTCTATTCCACATAGAGCACAGATGACAATGTAGGTGCGAATTATTTTTCTTTCGCATCATTATTTATCCACAAGATATAAACTGGTATTTCCGAAAACAAATTCGAGGGGTTTCTCAACATACACGTAACTGAACTTGCAAGAATTGTACAAAAATATGTTGCATGCATGAGCGAAAAGATGTATAGACTGCATGTATTTACTGTTATTGTAATTCTCGTCAATTTTGTGGATAGATGGATGGATTCTGGTGTTTTACGTGCCATAACCAGGATTTGATCAAGAGGCGCGCCGTAGTGGGGCAGTCCGGATTCATTTGTACGACCAGGGGACCTTAACGCGCCCGCATTGCATGGGACACGTGCGCTTTTGCTTTTCGCCCCCACCGAAATGCGGCCGCCGCTGCCCGGATTTGATACCGCGACCTCGTGCTCAGCAGCGCAAGATCATAGCCGCTAAGCCAGCAGGGCGGGGGCGGTAATTTCGGCCAGGCGCATTTACTTCAATACAGTTAAACTGATACGTCGGTCTGGACTCCACGCAAAGCAGCGCAAGCAGCTCTCCAAGTGGCTCGAATCTCCATCACTCCTCGCCGACACTCGTTTCTCCCTCTCCTGAATTTCCCTCCACGCACACTCGGTTCTTCCCATCTCTGCGTGAATTCACACGCGTGCTCCCACTGAAGCCGCATCGCTCCATATAATAGCTACTACCAGCTGCTCGTATAGCTTGAAGCACTGTCTATGGACGCCCTTAACACGACTTGCGCAGTCCCGCGTTCCGCTGAAAAAAAAAAGAAGAAAAAGAACAAGAACAAGAACAAAAAGACAAGGGTGCAGTTTTGTCCATTCAATGAATGTGACAAAGGGAGGTTGCGCGAATGGACAGCCTGTATTTATATATTTTACAAAAGCGTCGGTGAAGCCGGCACCTGGATGCCGTGATGTTTTGTGGCCGTTGGGCTCACGCAACGCGATGCGTGGCGGTGACGTCGAATTCAGCCGATTTGCAACCAGACTTCTGGAGCCTGGTTGGTTACGCATTAGAGTGTGCGCCAACTGCGACCGCCGCGTCGGCCGTGGCCACGGGAGCGGCCCAGTTGGCCAACGCGACGTTGTCGCGGCAGCATGGCGAGCGCACTCATGGGGGCCATGCCGCAGGTCGGTCCGCACGGAAGGCCCCAGGATGCAGCCGTCAGAACAAACGGACCACACTGAAGACCCCAGAATGTAGCCGGTGGATCCCACGAACCCCACGGTAGGCCCCAAGATGCATCCGTCGGAACCCACATACCGGACGGGGGAACCGAAGATGTAGCCATCGGAACCCAGAGACCACTCGGGAGGCCCCACGGTGCAGGCGTCGGAGCCCATGGATAGCACGGGAGGCCCCAGTTTGCAGCCGTTGCAACCCACGCACCGCACGGGGGGCCCCAGGATGCAGCCATTGAAATGAACGGACCACTCCCGGTTGTGATTGTGGCGGCGCTGTCGTAGTCGAGTGCTTCCTGGTCCACTTCCGGCGTGCGGAGCGCTGGCCAGCTCCAGGCCATCTGTAGCGAAAGCGCCGGTCCTCCTCGACGAACTGGCGATCGGCAAGGCATTCCGTCGCCTCCGCCCGACGTCCTTGCCTCGTCGCTGTCTGCGTTGAGCCGAGGCGACACGCTGGTGTTCCGCGTCGAGCTTGGTCGTTGACCTAACGTTGACATGCTAGCTTTCTTGTGGTTCTGGTTACACAGCGGCTTCGAACGCACGTTCGCAGCGCATGGCGAGATGATGATGATGATCTTTTTTTTATTATGGGCTTATTTGATTATTTACCCTCAGGGCCTTTGGGGCATTACAGGGGATGACTACATGGTTGTACAAGAACAGAATCTAAAGTTGCGGATGAAATCAAGAAAAAAAGAAACAACAAAGAACAAAAGAAAAAACAAGAAATAACTCCCAACGGGGAATTAGACAAGAAGCGGACAATACATATAAAATAATTAAGGCGAAACGAAGAAATACAAGGAAATACAGGTCTGAAGAATAAAAAGAGAAGAGGAATCGTACAGGATTGATTAAAGGTAGGTGAAATAAAACTCTAAATTTGCATTCGAGACTTTCAGAAATGGGAAGAAGGGCAATATTAAATTATCGCGGCACTATTTTTCTGCTACCGATCAAATTGCATATGGCAAGACAAACATCCCTCTAGATGAAGCCCAGAGCTCAGACGGTGAAGTGCTGGCTTGCTTCTTACGTATACCATGGCGCTTACCCACTACAGGGAATTGGCCAAGAAGCCTGCCCTACCGTTTGCAACCCTGGTCGGTACTGACATCTAGGATTGAAAACTGGGATGAACGCTAACAATGTAAGAGAATGTCTGTTTTTTGTATAACGCTCGAACAGATCAATTTTGACAAGATAGGATTATTTGACGTGCACATATATTCAAGTAGACGAGAGTTTTTGTATTTCGTCCGTATAGGCTTGAGGCTGCTTTAGGCGCGAGTCGAACCCCTCATTCATGCTGAGCAGCAAGGGGCCGTAGCGCGTAGCGTCTCCAGTTCCTCGTACCTACTCCTTCATACCTCCTTCCACGTGAAGACGCATCGCTCATCCAACAAGCACAGACTCTCACTCTGCGCGATGCCATCATAATTAATTAGGGGGTTTTACGTGCCAAAACCACTTTCTGATTATGAGGCACGCCGTAGTGGAGGACTCCGGAAATTTCGACCACCTGGGGTTCTTTAACGTGCACCTAAATCTAAGTACACGGGTGTTTTCGCATTTCGCCCCCATCGAAATGCGGCCGCCGTAGCCAGGATTCGATCCCGCGACCTCTTGCTCAGCAGCCTAACACCATAGCCACTGAGCAACCACGGCGGGTTCGACGCCATCATACAAATGTACTTCGTTCATTTGATCTGCATCAAATAGTTTGCAAGCCAACACGTGGAAACTCAATTCTAAATCTAACAACCGAACCGGAAAATATGCTTGTTCACGTCCTTAAATGTATTAGCGACCGCAATGTAGTACACTGTGAATATCTCTTACAAAGTAGTAAACCAGAAAAAGCAAAGAAATCTATTTCCAATTACTCCCGTGCAAATATCGACGCGATTCTTACAGAGCTGTCGTCTTTTTCTGTGTGGTTCTTGGAAACCATTGCTTATCGCAATACATATGATGATAACTGGCTCGCTATCCGGAGAAAGCTTACTGAACTGAAACAAATGCGTGTTCCCAAAATTGTAATCATCTCATCAACACAGAGCACATGGTTCACGCCCCAAGTGAAGAGAGCAATCAATAAAAAGAAACACCTTTACTCTAAAGCTAAGTTGTCCGACTCGGATGGTGATTGGCAGCGATGCCGAGAACAATCAAATAAATGTAAAGCGGAAATTGAAGCATCTAAAGACAAGTTTTTTAGCCGTGAGATCGTCAGCATGTTAATTAACAAGCCCAAAAAGTTTTGGAAAGTAATTAACCCTAAACACTCTTCTCAATTCACTATACCAATCGTTAATAACGGCGTGCTACTCTCAACATCTGAAGCTGCGACTGAATTAAACTAGTTTTTCAGCTCTGTATTCACAAACGAAAACCCAATACCACCTGATCTCACGTTTCCTTCAATTAACTCATCTATGAATGACCTTATGATTACATTGAAGGGAATAGAATCGGCCATCGATCGACTTTCGAATAACTCAGCGCCAGGTCCAGACGGCATCTGCACAAGGATGCCTAAAATGATTAAACCTATAATATCTCCCGTGTTAGCCGCCCTTTTCGAGCAATCAATAGATGCAGGAATTGTAGCAAATGACTGGAAGATCGGTCGTATCACTCCCATTTACAAATCAGGTGACCGATCAGAGCCTTCAAACTATAGACCTATATGCTTGACTAGTATTCTAGGTAAATTACTTGAGCATATCATATCTTCCGCAGTTATGAAATATTTATCTGAACATACCTTTTTTTTCCCTAATAATCCGCATGGATTTCAGCAAGTACGCTCTTGTGAAACACAACTACTTGAACTTATAACTGATCTTCATCAAGCTGTTCACGATTCCATAAAAATCGATGCCATATTTATCGACTTCAAGAAAGCATTCGATAAAGTTCCCCATTCTCGCTTAATGATGAAACTTAGCAGGCTTAACATTCATAATAAAATTGTTAATTGGATCTCAAGTTTTTTAACCATTCTCTACCAATTTGTTTCCGTAAATGATCAGTTTTCCGCTTTAGCACAAGTTAAATCTGGCGTTCCTCAGGGCTCCGTACTTGGACCAAACTTATTCTTAATTTACATTAATGACATCAGTGACAACCTGATCTCAACAGTTCGGTTGTTTGCAGATGACTGCGTTCTTTACCGACAAATTATCACCTCTGAAGATACTAATATTTTACAGGCCGACCTAAACAAAATTTCACTTTGGTGCGAGCAATGGCAAATGGAAATTAATGTTTCTAAAACAAAAACAATGACATTTACCACAGACAGTAACGTTCACTTAAGTTCATGTTTTATGAACAACGTATGCATAGAGAATGTGTCTACATTATAATACTTGGGCGTTCATTTAACTTCAAACCTTACATGGAATGATCACATTGAGGAAATAATATCGAAAGCAATAAAAACACTTGGATTCATCACACGAAATTTGTATTTAGCAAATCACCAAACTAAATTATTAGCTTACACAGCTCTAGTTCGCTCAAAGATTGAATACGCTTCCATAATATGGAATCCAAATCAGACATACCTAATAAACAAGCTTGAATCTTTACAAAATAAAGCAGCACGTTTCATTACTAAAACCTACTCTAGAACATTCAGCATCACGGCTATCAAAGAGGCCCCTCAATTACCCTCTCTAGAAAAACGACGACTGTTAGCACTTCTTTCCCACTTCCACAGATTGTATCATACCCCGTCATCCTTTACAGCATCTTATATCAAACCCCCGCAAAAAATTTTCCCCCGCCTCGACCATCCCTTCAGAGTGCATCCCATGTTTGCACGTACGAATCTCCTTCGACAATCACCGCTCTTTCTTGCTATTTATCACTGGAACAAGCTGCGAAAAGAAATTGCTTCTATACATGATCATGACTTATGTATAAGTCATTTGAAGCGCAGTTTTCCGTATGTTCAGTAAAAAGAGAATTTTGTTAATTTTGTGCTTCTGACTCATTGTAAGTGCATCTACATGCTTTGTACCGAGTGTTTTTTTTTCATCGTGTGTGCATTTCTAAATTTTTTTAAATTTTTTCTTGTTGTTGTGTTCGGTGATCTTTACCACGGTGTTCTATATCGCCTTTCCCCCTAATTGTGTTTGAAATATCTTGTTGTTAGCCTCCCCCCCCTCCCCTCTATGTAATGCCCGTAAGGGCATTTAGGGTATCTGAAAAAAAAAATGAGCCATTGACCACGCCACCACATTTGTCAGATATGCGAGCAGTATTTAGGGGTGTGCGAATATTCCATGCTTTCGAATCACAAAAAGAATATTGGCGTATTTATTTTCTTTAACCGAAAGAAATTGTCGCTATTTATATATACGAACATTTTTCGAATAGCTTTCAGATACTTTTAATCGCCAACCGTAGGAGAAATATAATGCAGTTGCTCATCCATAAACCTTAAGAAGTTGCGTATTCGAACACGCTATTTGTCAAGCAGGGAACCAGAATTTTCATGTTAAAGCGATTTCATCCTCACTTACCAACGAGTCCTGCGTAAGCTAATAAATTGCTTGTTCCCTCTTAATGCTCCATTGGTGCTTTTAATAAACAACGCTGGATACGTGCAATGCATGCCCAGGAACTTGCTAACGTGAAAATATTAGGATGTGAAGATCGGTGGTGAGGACGGCAGTTCATTATTCGAAAACTATTGAAAAGTTAAGCGATATTCCATTCGACTGGCTTCTGGTACTACTCGATTCGTATTCGATTCGGTCCCAAAAATTACTGTTCACGCACCCATAGGCAGCATCTGAACATCGTACACACGTACTGGTAACGTCCCCGCACTCTCTCGTAACCCAATATTATCACGCTCGCCAACACTCCACCACCCACCCTAGCCCAATCCTCCCCATTCACGGAGTACACCTGGGCGAGCTGGGCCGCACCACCCGAAGACCTGCGCCAAACTCTGTGGCGGCTCCTGGTTTGCCCTATCCTCCACATCCAGTCAGCGATGGCACCCGTCGCCAATTCACAACCGAAGAGCGCCACCTTCAAAATTGAGGACGGCTTGGTCTACAGGGTCGCCATACAATAAAGTTCGCTTCTTCTCCATCTACTTACTCCGTGTTTTCTGCGTCATCTTAAAACTGGAAGACATGTGACATATGCTCACGAGCAGCAGTTTCAAGACCAATGGTGCCGCGAAAACGCAGCGTGGGTATGTCATGCGAAATAATGTGGTACAACCTACGTGTGCATGTTCGACCGAAGCAATTTCAAGTTGCGGAGCTGGGTTAATTTTTTTACTGCGATTGCAATCGTATGGACACTCCAGGCGCATTTTTGTCGTCGGCGTCACCGTGATGTTCCGTATAAAGTCCAAGGGCGATAACAGCGTCGCCGCGCGTCGTATGCTGTATGTGCGATTGAACGCACGCGAGGGAAGCCGACGATCGCGGCTCAATCGAACAGAGAGCAAACGCTCCGTTTGCCGTCGCGCGAAAAGACATGGGTTAATGGGATGGTGGGGGGGGGGGGGGGGGCGTTGTGGAGGCGTAGTCGCAGTCGAGGGCTTCCTGGGCTGCTCCCGGCGTCCGGAGGACTGGCCAGTCCCAGGCCAGGTGCAGGGAATACACCGGCCCTCCTCGGCAAACCGGTGGTCGGAAAGGCATTTGATGCTCGGAGGTCGACCTGCCGTAGGCATGCTGACTTGCTTCTTCTTCCGATTCCTCAGCCGCTTGAGAGCACTGTCTCGTGCACTGACTCGCGGCGCGTGAACTGTGACCGCCGCGTCGAGTCTTCGCCATCCTTTATCCTGGTCCATTCCCTACTTTCATAAGGTTTACCACAACCTAAAAAAGTTTGGGCAACGTTCTGAGGTAAATGTTTTTACAGCACCTAACAAACTCTTGAGGTTGAGTGTGTTGAGCTTTCCCATAAGGAAACGAAAGCCTGGTTGCGCTACCGCGCACAAGAATCGTTTTGTTACATGCACTCGCAACGTGGTGTATAAGATTCCACTTTCGTGTGGGAAGTACTACGTGGGCCAGACGGGCAGATGTTTAAATGTGCGTCTGGTGGAGCATAGTAATGAAGGGGAGAACATCGCAATAGATGGGCATCTGGCTGTCCATTGTAGAAAATGTGACGCGAAGGCACCATGCTTCCCTCTCTTAAAGCACACTGTTGTCTATCTCCACAGGAATTAGATTACGAGGGAAATTGTCGAAGCAGCCGAGACAGCCAGAGCAGGTGACGATTGCGTTAGCACGTCGTCTATTCTTTTATCAAGAAAGAGCTTGAATTTTTGGACATAGTAGTCACATGACTGCTTTTCCTCCTTCCCTTCAGTGTGTCTGTTGCAGTGGCGTCCCAGTGAGTATATATATGTTCACCAGCGGCAATAAATCAATTGTTGAAAGTTAGCGCTCGTCCCGTGTTCATGCTTGTCCCTGTGTCATTCTTGCACTATGTATCCTAGTTTGTATGCTTCCGGAGAGGTTGCGCTCGTCCGAACGCGTTGGAATCCGTCGAGTCCCCGCAGTAGGGTTGCCAGGTCTTCGGAAGAAAAAGTAGCCGAAAAATTTTGAAAAGTAGCCAAAAAAGTTCCCAACTAAGGCAAAAGCTTTAATTAGTAGCCAAAAATCTAACCAAGGTGCGACAAACGAACATTTGCCCATTTTTAACGCGAAAATAAAGAACAAACGAGAAAGACATGTAGCTTCCTGCTGCGCTGAGGACAAACAAAAATAACAGAAGAAAACATTAGTTATCACATAATATTGTATCGTAATTTACCATGATGTATGACCAACTGATGTTCTTTGATAATTTCTGCCACACACTTGCGTGCTTTCTCATAGCCGAAGTGGTATCGCCAGTTTCAGTAGAATAAACTTGCTGAACGCAGTCCTTGCACAGATGGTTATATTAACTCTATGCCACTATGACTTCTCTTGAAACGTTCCTGTGCTAACTTTATGACGTCACACACGTTCTCCGCTCCCTGGTACGCAGTCGCATATAGCCACGTAGACATTGGCACCTGTAATGTCATGGCTGCCATGATGTGTTTTTGGTTGTTGCAGTTGTTTCTGACTCGAAGAACCACGGTCTTCGAGATTCTCTATAGAGGTAACCGTCGCTGGGGTGATATTAGGACATCACTTAATTGCTTCCGTCCTTCGAAGGACGCAAAATCATTGCCTATAAGATTGGTTGATTCCTGTTACTCGGAGGGAGCTGCTTGGGCCTGTTCAATTATCCGTCAATGAAAGTCCCGAAATGTCCGAGGCGTTGATTTCAGCCAATGAGCGTTGCACATGAAGCATCTCGGGCAGTCCTGGGCAACCCAGGGTGATAAGGCGAAGAGGCCCAGTGAGCATGTGGTGGCTATATATTTTCAGCTCCTGAATTTGCTTCCAGAGCTTGCAAGACACAAAAGCGTGGTCTTGAAGATCTGAGGTTTGGGGTTGTTGCTTCGAGGGGCCGTCGGGGTGGGGGGGGGGTGATTCGGCCATTATCTATACTGTATCGGACACGTGTAGTGATTATATCAGCACGAATGCGCATCGGTGATGCACAGTGTGTACAGCACGCTGCATCATGTCTTTATACGCCACGATCTCAAAAAACCTGTTTTTTTCCTGCACTGGCTATGCTGCTGTAAGCGTCGTCTCCGTTGGCACGTTACATGGTGTCAGAAGTTGCTCCGCTGCCCGTCGACGCCGGAGGGGAATCGTTTCCGCGAAGTCTGCATTATGGATCTGCTGAAGGCACCACAGCCATTGTGGCTGACTGGTAACGTCACGGGAAACTGGAAGTGTTATAAGCAGAAATTTGAGTTATTTCTGCATGCAACGGCGGCGAAGGACCAGCCGAAAACGGAAGCATCGAAGGCAGCCGTCCTGCTTAGCATGGCGGGTGACGATGCGCTGGACGTCTTCAACAACTTACAGTTCGCGCCGGATGCAGACAAGAACGACTATAGTACCATGGTGAGAAAGTTTGATGCCTATTGCGCCGAAGTGAGCAATGAAGTGCACGAGAGATATATATTCCGTACAAGAAAGCAAGCGGAGGGAGAACCATTTGAAAAATTTGTTCGTGACCTGAAAAAGCAAGCAGCGCAGTGTGATTTTGGCGTTCCGTAAGAATCCATGATAAGGGACCAGATCGTATTTGGCACGCACCATCCTAGACTACGCCAGAAAATGCTTCGTGACAGCCAACTGGCTTTGCAAAAAGCAGAGGAAATGTGCAAATCAGCGGAGACGGCAGCACAGCGAAACGAAGTATGGCGTAGCGGGGAAGACAGAATCGATGCCATGTCGAGGCGCTCGGCGCCACCCTCAAGAGAGCGGAAGCAAGGAAAAGAACAATTTCACTGTCGTAAGTGCAACCGCTGGCATAAACCGAAGCAATGCCCAGCGTTTGGAACGAGGTGTCGTTTGTGCCACAAGCTGAACCACTTTGCAAGTGGTTGCGCGTCAGCGGTAGTAAGCGAAGTAAAAGAACAACAATACATATCGTCGTGATCTCGACATTCTCGAGATCACGACAGCTAGTCACGAAAGGGATTGGACGGTTAAAGCCCAAGTTCGCAATCGCGAGATAAGCTTTAAAGTCGCAGGCAAGCCTGTTTCCCATGTCAATTTAGCGCCAACTGAGGGGAGTTGAAGCCATCGAATTTCGTGCTGAGGGCCTATAACGGTACCATATCGTGCTTTGGAACGTCTACGCAGGAAGTAAGGATTGATATTACTTCTGCTACAATCAATTTGTTGTTGTGAAAAATGGCCGGCAGGCCTTACTTGGACTTAGTGATGCTTTGGGGCTCACTTACTTAGTGAGGCTTTGGCGCTGATCCAGAGTAAAGTAGGTGCCGTAGACAAGACTCCCAACGATGGACTTCTCAAGAACTTCAGGTATGTCTTCGAGGGCCTCGGTTGTTTGCAGCAGGCTTACAGCATGGTCCTGAAACCTGAAGCGGTGCCAGTCGTGTAACCAGCTCGACGGATTTCTTTGGCGCTGGAAGAGCCTCTAAAGAAGGAACTTTAAATAATGGTACGTGCTGGCATAATTGTTAAAGCGAACATGCCTACCAACTGGGCCAGTCCTTCAGTTCTGGCAAAGAATAAAGATGGCACGCTAATGGTGTGCATGGACCCCAGAGTTTACAAGTACATAAAGCGGCAGCATTTCCCGCTTCCGAGGCGGGAGGATTTGGAAGTTTGTTTAACCAATGCAGAGTACTTCAGCTGTCTCGACGCGAACTGCGGCTATCATCAGATATCGCTTGACGAGCGGACATCTAAGATCTGTACTTTCTCTTCACCGTTTGGGAGATATTGTTTTCTGCGTCTGCCCTTCGACATTTCATCCGCACCGGAGGTATTTTAACAAACCATGAGTCAAGCATTCGATGGCCTACCTGGTGTGCAAGTATACAATGACGACATTTTAGTTTGGGGTTCCAGTAAGCAGGAACACGATGAACGGTTGCGTCGTAAGTAACGCTAACAGAATGCTAGGTTACTTACGACGCAACTTTTCCGAGGCACCTTCTTCCTTAAGATTAATCCTCTATAAAACACTAATACGACCTAAACTTGAGTATGCGGCTTCAATCTGGGATCCAGGTCAAATAAACCTAATGCACTCACTGGAAATGGTTCAGAATAACTCAACTCGCTTCATTCTTTCTAACTATAATAGAACCGCGAGTATCAGTGCCATGAAATCTAGCCTTAACCTAACGTCCTTGTCATCACGTCGAAAATTGTTCCGTTTGTGCCTTTTTCATAAATTATTTCATCACCCGCTGCTATGCAACAAACTTATTTCTCCGTCTCCGTATGTATCACCCAGACTAGACCACATTCATAAGGTCGGCATTTCATTTTGCAGATCCAACGCTTTTTTTTCAGTCATTTGTACCACGCACTCCCAATGAGTGGAATCACCTCCCCGCCTCGATAGCCACTATCGCAGATCACCTATTATTCAAGAATGCCCTAGCTAGCACTGTATAACTAGGAACCTTGTTTCATATTGTTCAACCTGTACTCACAAACGACTTAGCTAACATTGTATATCTAGGTGCCATTTGTTAAATAGTTTTGTTTATACATATTTATATACATAATTTTCTGCACTAGTAACTCCTGTTTGTTGAATTTACCCGTTTTGCTTGTAACCACTCCCCTCTATAATGCCGTAATGGCCCTGAGGGTATGATAAATAAATAAATAAACGGTTGACAGAAGTACTTAAACCTGCCGAGAAAGCAGGATTGACTTTCAACGCACAGAAATGCAAGTTCGGTGTGAAATCAAATTCCTTGGTGACGTCATGCGCCGAGCGGGCATATTGCCTGACCCAAAGCTTATCGAAAGTGTGGCGAAAATGGCGACACCAAAGTCCAAGACTGACGTCCAGCGTATGCTGGGAGTGCTTAAAGGCAAGCTGAAAGGTTTTCCAGAAACAATGAGTGAACATCTGTACATAATGGTTTTCAACCCTCCGAATTCGAATATCGTATCGAAATTGAGCGAAAGAAAGCGCAAATGTATTTTATTTCGACGAAAAGTGCAGCAGCGGACACGCCCAGCTCGCGCGTCTCGTTTCCGCCTGTGATTGGTCGGGCGCCTCGTGACGTCAACACTAGTGTTCGTCCGAACCGACCACTGCCGCTACACATGAAGCGCGGTGCCAGGTAGTTTGGTGCTGTTTTTCTGAGACGGTAATGGAAAATTTAGAGAGACTGCGTTTTTCTGAGGAGTTCGGCGTTACTCCCTACATGTACGAGCCGATTGCGAAGAGCCGGCCTCTCGAAGAAGCAAACGATGCTGGTGCGAGCAGTGCTTTCGACGCGAACAAAAGCAAAGTCCTGGGATCTCCTCGTGTTGGAACTGCTCTTTGGTGAGTATGTTTTTTGCAAAGCGATCTAGTGATCACGCCGATCTTTCGCCGATCTAGCGAGCTCGTTTCCGGTCAAACAACTGTAGTGTTGTGTTCCTGCATGCCTCCTCGTGGAACGTAAGCGGGGATGCGATCGTCGGCATTTGTGCGCTGTCCAAAGCTGTCGGCAATCTACAAAGACGGTTTAAACGCATGAAAAGCTTCCCGGCTCATGTAGTACGTGTAGTGACCTTCATCTGTGCGCCATCCGCACACTACTCGTAACCGAAGTCGTAAAGGCGGCGAATTCCGTCGGCTACGTGAGACGGTCGGTTTCTCGCTGTGAGCGAGAGAAGGGGGGAGCGTAGCGTCCTGGCGTGCGCCGGCTTTCCAGCACATGCAAACTCTACATTTGCACTGCGTTATGGTAGCTGCATGCAGGCTGTTTTACAACACACGTGCAAATAGAAAATTCGCGGCGCTTTGCGACGAAACCTGCGTCAAGGGCGGGAGATAAACATGCACCTTCCGTTCAGCGTGCTAACACGAAGGAGCTCGCAGTAAATCAAAATCCAGGTTTGGGCGAGTTCGTGTATTCATAAAGCCTTCCAACACCAGTTATCATCAGTCAGTCCGCACTCGTGCCGTCTTTGTTTTCGTTGCTCCGATCTTTTCGCGCTGCGTTTAGAAAGCCTGCTAGTGGCAAGTAGTCCTCTCTCATTCTGTGGCCATATACAGCAACTGCGCAGGCCGAATTACAGGGCTGGCCGTATACTACCACTCTACATACACGCAGACGCACCAACAAAAGAATGCAGGGTCGATCGAAGCAGATTACGATGGCACGCACGCAGAAACAAGCACGGTCAGGCACGGTCGCGGAGGCTGCGAAGGAACGGAACACTAGTGTTGACGTCACAACACAGCGGTTTCCGGTCTCCGCTCGCATCGTCAGCGTCAGCAGCAGCGCGCGGCATTCGACGGGGGGCGGAGCTACAGCGCAATTTTAACCGACGATAACGTCGCTCCTACTTGAACCCCCCCCCCCCCCCCCCCAAATTTTACTTACATGGTTTATAAGGTTCCCGCATCCGTATGTGAGCGTCTTATTGACTTCGACAGACTCTTCAGCTTCCCTTTAACTATTTCAGTAAATTCGTGCCACGGTTGTCCGAGCGAACGACGCTTTTACGAGAGCTTATCAAGTCGCGCGCAGAGTTCCAATGAACAGCAAACCACGCGCAAGAGTGGAAAATGATAACGGAAGTTTTGACTACCGCCCCCCTGCTTGCAATCTTTGATCCGCAACGAGGAACTAAGATAACGTGCGACGCATCAAAGGAAGGTGTCGGTGCATCATTATTGCAAGGCTACAATGGTGAATGGCGACCATAGCATATGCATCTCGTGTATTAACCCGAGCCGAGAAAAGCTATGCGCAAGTTGAAAAGGAGGCACTCGCAATTTATTTTGGCTGTGAAAGGTTTCACGAGTTTGTGTACGGAAGAAAAGTGCTTATCGAAACAGACCATAAGCCGCTTGTAGCGATCGCGCACAAGGAAATCGCCGACATGCCACCGCAAGTGCAAATATTCTTTTTGCTGCTGCTAAAATACAAATTAGACTTGCAGGACATTCCAGGAAAGCAGCTGGTTCTCGCTAACATGTTGTCACGCTCAACGGCTGACCAGGGCGAATACCAAGTTGGCACCACTTCTGGTACCACAGACGACGTGGAGATCCATGCGGTGCAGGCCTTGGGCTACATGGTCACTCCCCAAACGCAGTGGTTACTGCAGCAAGAAACGTCGCGTGACGTATACCTACAGGCCGTGAGGAAGAGCTTGGCAAGCGGGCAGCCGGTAAAAGGGGAACTCAAGCCATTTGTCAGTCTGTCAGTCGTTAATGGAATAGTGCTGAAGTGCTCGAAAGTTGTAATACCGAAGAGTATGCGACCAAGGATCCTGAAAAGAATACATGCTCGCCACCTCGGGTTCCAAAAGTGCAAATAGAGGGCCCGAACTGTTGTATTTTGGCCGGTCTGAGCGGCGAAATCGCTGCGATTGTAGAAAGCTGCGCAACATGCAGAAAGTTCGCTTACAGCCAACCACATGAACCACTTCTAATGCAGCCAGTTTCAAAATGTGCTTAGTATAGGGTCGGCGTAGACTACTTTTCTTATGCGGCAAATTTGTACATGGTTGCTTACGACGCCTTTTCAAATTTCCCTGAGGTTGAGAAACTTGAAGACACAACTGCAGCAACTACGATCGCAGCCCTTAGCGCCATGTTCACCAGGTACGGCGTAACTGTAGAAGTTTGCGCGGATAACGGACCCCAGTTTTCAAGCCATGAATTTGCCAGATTTCCCAAAACATACGACTTCAACCATGTAACCTCCAGCCCCCGTTAACCGCAGTCGAACGGCTTGGCTGAAAAAGGTGTGCAAATCGTAAAGCGCATCCTGAAAAGGACTCTAGAGGCGAGGGAGGACTTCTGGCTGGGTTTACTAGCCTACCGCTCAACACCACTGGAAGATGGGCATTCTCCGGGTGAGCTTCTGCAAAGAAGGTGACTTCGTTCTAACCTTCCTCACTTCGGCAAGGTGTCCCGGACCCCTGTGAGGAAGCACCACTAAGCCAAAGCTGGGAAACCTTTGCAAATACTGCGCAGAAGCACGAAGGTGAGGCTTCAGGATGCGACTGGGTGGTCCCCAAAAGCGAAGGTCGTTGGTGAAACTGCTCCACGTTTCTATTTCGTACGAACTCGCCGTGTATTTGGCACGAGCTCGCCGTGTATTGGGTACGAATCGCCGTGTGCTGCGGTGCGACCACCGACATCTCCTTAGAACGGGTGAACAGTAAAGCCGTGAAAGTGATAATGACTGCCAGGAAAGTCCACCATGTGGAAACTCCCGTGCGCCGGCGCCTGCTGCACCAGCTGAACCAAGAGCGCAAGCCTCCGAGACGTCATCTCTAGCAACAGCCATAGGATGAATGCTACCAGCAAGTGACAGCGATCCTTCGCCTGGCATCCAACCGATGCACGCTACTAGAAGGTCGATTCGTGCCGACCGGCCTCCCCAAATGTGTATATCTATCTGTCTCTTTTGTTTGTTACCCGAGGGAGGATGTATCCGACAAGTGTAGTGATTATATAAGCGCGAATGCGCATCGGTGATGCGCAGTATGTACAGGGCGCTGCATCATGTCTTTATAAGGCACGCTCTCAAGAAACCTGGGTTCATTTTCCCGTACTGGCTTTCTGCTGTAAGCGCCGTCTCCTTTGGCACGTTACATATACCAATTACCACTTACAAAAGTAGCCATAAAGATAGCAAAGTCGCCTAACGCGATTTTTGGTTTCACCCAAAAAGATCCCGTACTCGTGACGCCTGCTGCAGAAAGGATGTTATACATCCAGCGCCAACGTTTGTGAGTGGTGGCGCTGACTAACAATCCCAGGGTTAGTTCTAGTAGTAACACATAAATACCCCAGAAAGCGTATGTGAGAACGGCTCACATTCGGCTCAATTGGTAGATCATCGCAAGCGTAATGCGAAGACGTGGGATCGTTCCCCACGTGCGGCAAGTTGTTTTTTCATCCACTTTCATTTCGCGTAATTATTCATTTCTTTAATTCAATTAGCAAGTACAAGTAATTTCCATTGTGTTGTCTTTGGTGTCTTTGTTGGCTTCTTATGCTACGAGACAACCATAGTCGCATGACTTCTGCTGCTCCTAAGGAAATTGTAAATTGCGACAAAACAACCCTGTGTCTATATCACACCGAAGACTCCCCAATAGAGGGAATGGCTGGCGAAGTAAGCGATAACTCAAATTGTTGCATTGAAAATCGGCGGCAAGAGAGAAAGAAATGCTCGATAGATTCAGGTACATCACAAAAGTTACATAGAGCGGGCAAAGAGCTAGCAACCTGCTTACGCAAAATTTAACTGCAGTTTTGTAAAGGAAACATCAAATTGTCTTGAGGGGCCTCAGTTATTATTTCATGAAAAACACAGATGATGGAAGTGAGGGGACGATGTTAGAATGCATTTTGCGGAAGGTTGAAATACGGAAAAATTTCTTCATCTAGCCGCGCCTACACAATTCGAAGTTGGCAGAACAGAGATGGGAAGGATATCGCGGATATTGCGAGGGAATCTCCCACTTCATTCAAGCACAAAAGAATGGTGGCCCGGTACCAAAATCAAACGAAATGCCCGTAAGTGCGGACGAATCGCTCCGCATTCTCGCAGAATTCTCAATTCTCGAATTTCAGGATGCAGTAAGTGCTCTGCACAAAGAAAAGGAGCTAGTCACCATGACTGCTAACGAGGCATTTGGGAAAGTTTTAGTAATGCTAAGGCCTCAGAAAGGCTGGTCAACGTTTCGATGGGAGGACCTATCTTCGTCCTGCTGTCGAAAGGTTGGCCAGGCGCTCTGAGGCACCTTATTCCTGCTTCGAACTTTGATGTGTCAGCGTACTACTTCATCTGTCGGCCATCTTCTTGATATTGAATTTAATCGCCAGTAATTCTGCCGGAAGTGTGGGTGTGAAGTCGGGCAGGAGAACAGAGTAAGGCCAATCGAAGAGATTCAGAGACAATTCCCACTCTTGCCTTCTCATTGCATAAAGAAGCGCCAGTAGCTTTATGTCGTCAGTATTCAGCTGGCTTAGGTTGTTTTCTGATATATTAATTAGCAGGCAATGCTTAGCGTGATTTGGAAACACGCCCTCGAGCTTAATTTTGAGGTCTGGTAAGCCATCATTAAAAGCGCGAACTTATCTTATGCACTCATTCAAGGGTGTCAGCTGCTACCTAAGGGCTATTTAATCGGGACCACGATACGTCTAAATATGCGGGCGGTTGAATGATAACTACATATTTTGTAGGTCTCATCAAAAAAAATTATAAGATGTCTGAATCATGAGGATGCGGCATCTGCAATCTTGGGTAGGTATATCAGCTTTCTCATGCAAGACCGTGTTGGCAGACAATATAGGTAGCACATGGTACATGCACAGAGCTTCTCTTCCTAAAAGCGCACGAGATGTAATTTTATAGACGAGGCCCCCGCAGAATAATAAGCAACTGAATTCCAATATGGGCTAAACATACATCCGATGTACTATAATCAGTAAAGTACCCGGGCATACTCCAGAGTGACGGCAACTCTTCCGTCGCACCATATCAACGGCACGCTCTGCTTTAGTTGTAATATATGCAATAGGATTACGCCAGTCGAGCTAGCCTTCTTATGACCTGGATTTGGAGCACTGAAAATGAAGACGCGATACAGTAACAATAATTTACCTTCTTTCCTAAACCAGTCCGAATCTTGACCATTCTCCTGAAGGATGTGCGGTACCATACATCCTTCTAATTCTTCGATGGACGTCCGTCGAACAATTAAAACCAAACGAAACGAAAATTGCATCGCGCTTCTTAACACTTATATTGTCCTTTGCTTCTTAATATAATCTTATTTCAATTTAATTGCACCACCCACTTCTTGACCAATCCTCCGAGGTGGGTATGTGCCATGTGAAGGAAATCATTATCATCAGCTTCATGCGCCACGAGCCTGCGCGAGAGGCGATGCGTTCTAACGAGAGGAATTGATTCAGCGAAGAACACCACCATGTCTGCCTCTCAGCGTCTAAGCTCAGCACGGAACAGCAGCGCTCCTACCGACGTCGAGACTGCCCGGGACAAGGCAATGACGTCGCGCAGAGGCGGCAGGCGCCCTCGTTCGTAGCGGGTGCGAAGAGGAGCACAGTTGGCATCCTAGAACTCGCCAGTCATGCCGACGCCCGGAGCGCACCGGGAAAGCCGTGGCTGCGATTATGTAGCTAAAGAGGCCACCGAGTGCAGTCCGAGGCTTCTGACGGCGGCATTCTCGGAGCAACGGTCTTGGAACTGGTCAATACCCCAGTCGCCGGGAGTGCACCAGGAAGGCCTCAGTTGCGACTACAGCGCTGTAGAGACCACTGCGTGCACACTGAGGCTATTGACAGCTCCATCCTGGGAACTGCGGTCTTCGAACTGGCCAGTCCTCCGGGCGCGGGGAGCACGCTACGACGGCCTCGACTGCGATTACACCGCCGCCGTGACCACCGCATGCAGTCCCGAGCTTCTGACAGCTGAACAATGGGAGCTCCCGTCCTTGAAGTGGCCAGCCCTCCCGACGCCTGAAGCGCGCCAGCAAGGCCTCGGCTACGACTACACCGGTGGAAAGACTGCCGCGTGCAGTCCGCGGCTTCCGTCTTCGAATTGGCCAGTCCTCCCAACGCCTGAAGCGTGCCAGCAAGGCCTCGGCTACGACTACGCCGGTGGAAAGACTGCCGCCTACAGTCCGCGGCTTCCGTCTTCGAACTGGCCAGTCCTCCCAACGCCTGAAGTGCGCCAGCAAGGCTTCGGCTACGACTATGCCGGTGGAAAGACTGCCGCGTGCAGACCATGGCTTCCGTCTTACAACTGGCCAGTCCTCCCGACGCCTGAAGCGCGCCAGGAAGGCCTCGGCGGCGACTACGCCGGTGGAAAGACTGCCGCGTGCAGTTCGCTGCTTCCGTCTTCGAATTGGCCAGTCCTCCCGAGGTCTGAAGCGCGCCTGCAAGACGTCGGCTACGACTACGCCAGTGGAAGGACTGCCGCGTGCAGTCCGCGGCTTCCGTCTTCGAATTGGCCAGCCCTCCCAACGCCTGAAGCGTGCCAGCAAGGCCTCGGCTACGACTACGCCGGTGGAAAGACTGCCGCGTGCAGTTCGCCGCTTCCGTCTTCGAATTGGCCAGTCCTCCCGAGGTCTGAAGCGTGCATGCAAGACCTCGGCTACGACTACGCCGGTGGAAGGACTGCCGCGTGCAGTCCGCAGCTTCCGTCTTCGAATTGGCCAGTCCTCCCAACGCCTGAAGCGTGCCAGCAAGGCTTCGGCTACGACTACGCCGGTGGAAAGACTGCCGCCTACAGTCCGCGGCTTCCGTCTTCGAATTGGCCAGTCCTCCCGACGTCTGAAGCGCGCATGCAAGACCTCGGCTACGACTACGCCGGTGGAAGGACTGCCTCGTGCAGTTCGCAGCTTCCGTCTTCGAATTGGCCAGTCCTCCCAACGCCTGAAGCGTGCCAGCAAGGCCTCGGCTACGACTACGCCGATGGAAAGACTGCCGCCTACAGTCCGCGGCTTCCGTCTTTGAACTGGCCAGTCATCCCAACGCCTGAAGTGCGCCAGCAAGGCTTCGGCTACCACTATGCCGGTGGAAAGACTGCCGCTTGCAGACCATGGCTTCCGTCTTACCACTGGCCAGTCCTCCCGACGCCTAAAGCGCGCCAGGAAGGCCTCGGCGGCGACTACGCCGGTGGAAAGACTGCCGCGTGCAGTTCGCCGCTTCCGTCTTCGAATTGGCCAGTCCTCCCGAGGTCTGAAGCGCGCCTGCAAGACGTCGGCTACGACTACGCCAGTGGAAGGACTGCCGCGTGCAGTCCGCGGCTTCCGTCTTCGAATTGGCCAGCCCTCCCAACGCCTGAAGCGTGCCAGCAAGGCCTCGGCTACGACTACGCCGGTGGAAAGACTGCCGCGTGCAGTTCGCCGCTTCCGTCTTCGAATTGGCCAGTCCTCCCAACGCCTGAAGCGTGCCAGCAAGGCCTCGGCTACGACTACGCCAGTGGAAAGACTGCCGCCTACAGTCCGCGGCTTCCGTCTTCGAATTGGCCAGTCCTCCCGAGGTCTGAAGCGCGCATGCAAGACCTCGGCTACGACTACACCGGTGGAAGGACTGCCTCGTGCAGTTCGCAGCTTCCGTCTCCGAATTGGCCAGTCCTCCCAACGCCTGAAGCGTGCCAGCAAGGCCTCGGCTACGACTACGACGGTGGAAAGACTGTCGCCTACAGTCCTCGGCTTCCGTGTTTGAACTGGCCAGTCCTCCCAACGCCTGAAGCGCGCCAGCAAGGCTTCGGTTACGACTATGCCGGTGGAAAGACTGCCGCGTGCAGACCATGGCTTGCGTCTTACAACTGGCCAGTCCTCCCGACGCCTGAAGCGCGCCAGGAAAGCCTCGGCTGCGACTACGCCGGTGGAAAGACTGCCGCGTGCAGTTCGCCGCTTCCATCTTCGAACTGGCCAGTCCTCCCAACGCCTGAAGCGCGCCAGCAAGGCTTCGGCTACGACTACGCCGGTGGAAAGACGGCCGTGTGTAGACCATGCCTTCCGTCTTGCACCTGGCCAGCCCTCCCAACGCCTGAAGCGTGCCAGCAAGGCCTCGGCTACGACTACGCCGGTGGAAAGACTGCCGCGTGCAGTTCGCCGCTTCCGTCTTCGAATTGGCCAGTCCTCCCGAGGTCTGAAGCGCGCATGCAAGACCTCGGCTACGACTACGCCGGTGGAAGGACTGCCGCGTGCAGTCCGCAGCTTCCGTCTTCGAATTGGCCAGTCCTCCCAACGCCTGAAGCGTGCCAGCAAGGCTTCGGCTACGACTACGCCGGTGGAAAGACTGCCGCCTACAGTCCGCGGCTTCCGTCTTCGAATTGGCCAGTCCTCCCGACGTCTGAAGCGCGCATGCAAGACCTCGGCTACGACTACGCCGGTGGAAGGACTGCCTCGTGCAGTTCGCAGCTTCCGTCTTCGAATTGGCCAGTCCTCCCAGCGCCTGAAGCGTGCCAGCAAGGCCTCGGCTACGACTACGCCGATGGAAAGACTGCCGCCTACAGTCCGCGGCTTTCGTCTTCGAACTGGCCAGTCCTCCCAACGCCTGAAGTGCGCCAGCAAGGCCTCGGCTACGACTACGCCAGTGGAAAGACTGCCGCCTACAGTCCGCGGCTTCCGTCTTCGAATTGGCCAGTCCTCCCGAGGTCTGAAGCGCGCATGCAAGACCTCGGCTACGACTACACCGGTGGAAGGACTGCCTCGTGCAGTTCGCAGCTTCCGTCTCCGAATTGGCCAGTCCTCCCAACGCCTGAAGCGTGCCAGCAAGGCCTCGGCTACGACTACGACGGTGGAAAGACTGCCGCCTACAGTCCTCGGCTTCCGTGTTTGAACTGGCCAGTCCTCCCAACGCCTGAAGCGCGCCAGCAAGGCTTCGGTTACGACTATGCCGGTGGAAAGACTGCCGCGTGCAGACCATGGCTTGCGTCTTACAACTGGCCAGTCCTCCCGACGCCTGAAGCGCGCCAGCAAGGCCGCGTCTACGACTACGCCGGTGTAAAGACTGCCGCGTACAGTCCGCGGCTTCCGTCTTCGAACTAGCCAGTCCTCCCAACGCCTGAAGCGCGCCAGCAAGGCTTCGGCTACGACTACGCCGGTGGAAAGACGGCCGTGCGTAGACCATGCCTTCCGTCTTGCACCTGGCCAGCCCTCCCAACGCCTGAAGCGTGCCAGCAAGGCCTCGGCTACGACTACGCCGGTGGAAAGACTGCCGCGTGCAGTTCGCCGCTTCCGTCTTCGAATTGGCCAGTCCTCCCGAGGTCTGAAGCGCGCATGCAAGACCTCGGCTACGACTACGCCGGTGGAAGGACTGCCGCGTGCAGTCCGCAGCTTCCGTCTTCGAATTGGCCAGTCCACCCAACGCCTGAAGCGTGCCAGCAAGGCTTCAGCTACGACTACGCCGGTGGAAAGACTGCCGCCTACAGTCCGCGGCTTCCGTCTTCGAATTGGCCAGTCCTCCCGACGTCTGAAGCGCGCATGCAAGACCTCGGCTACGACTACGCCGGTGGTAGGACTGCCTCGTGCAGTTCGCAGCTTCCGTCTTCGAATTGGCCAGTCCTCCCAGCGCCTGAAGCGTGCCAGCAAGGCCTCGGCTACGACTACGCCGATGGAAAGACTGCCGCCTACAGTCCGCGGCTTCCGTCTTTGAACTGGCCAGTCCTCCCAACGCCTGAAGTGCGCCAGCAAGGCTTCGGCTACTACTATGCCGGTGGAAAGACTGCCGCCTACAGTCCTCGGCTTCCGTCTTTGAACTGGCCAGTCCTCCCAACGCCTGAAGCGCGCCAGCAAGGCTTCGGCTACGACTATGCCGGTGGAAAGACTGCCGCGTGCAGACCATGGCTTCCGTCTTACAACTGGCCAGTCCTCCCGACGCCTGAAGCGCGCCAGGAAAGCCTCGGCTGCGACTACGCCGGTGGAAAGACAGCCGCGTGCAGTTCGCCGCTTCCGTCTTCGAATTGGGTGGTCCTCCCAACGCCTGAAGCGCGCCAGCAAGGCCGCGTCTACGACTACGCCGGTGTAAAGACTGCCGCGTACAGTCCGCGGCTTCCGTCTTCGAACTGGCCAGTCCTCCCAACGCCTGAAGCGCGCCAGCACGGCCTCGGCTACGACTACACCGGTGGAAAGACTGCCGCCTACAGTTCGCCGCTTTCGTCTTCGAATTGGGTGGTGCTCCCAACGCCTGAAGCGCGCCAGCAAGGCCGCGTCTACGACTACGCTGGTGTAAAGACTGCCGCGTACACTCCGCGGCTTCCGTCGTCGAACTGGCCAGTCCTCCCAACGCCTGAAGCGCGCCAGCAAGGCTTCGGCTACGACTACGCCGGTGGAAAGACTGCCGCGGGCAGTCAGCGGCTTCCATCTTCGAATTGGCCAGTCCTCCCGGGGCCTGAAGCGCGCCAGCAAGACCTCGGCTACGACTACACCAGTGGAAAGACTGCCGCTTGCAGTCCGCGGCTTCCGTCTTCAAATTGGCCAGTCCTCCGAACGCCTGAAGCGCGCCAGCAAGGCTTCGGCTACGGCTATGCCGGTGGAGAGACTGCCGCGTGCAGATCATGGCTTCCGTCTTACAACTGGCCAGTCCTCCCGAGGCCTGAAGTGCGCCTGCAAGACTTCGGCTACGACTACGCCGGTGGAAGGACTGCCGCGTGCAGTCCGCGGCTTCCGGCTTTGAATTGGCCAGTCTTCCCGACGCCTGAAGCGCGCCAGGAAGGCCTCGGCTGTGACTACGCCGGTGGAAAGACTGCCGCGTGCAGTTCGCGGCTTCCGTCTTCAAATTGGCCAGTCCTCCCGCGGCCTGAAGCACGCCGGCAAGGCCTCGGCTACGGATACGCTGGTGGAAAGACTGCCGCGTGCAGTCAGCGGCTTCCGTCTTCGAACTGGCCAGTCCTCCCGACGCCTGAAGCACGCCATGAAGGCCTCGGCTGCGACTACGCCGGTGGAAAGACTGCCGCGTGCAGTTCGCGGCTTCCGTCTTCAAATTGGCCAGTTCTCCCAACGGCTGAAGCATGCCAGCAAGGCCTCCGCTACGACTACGCCGGTGGAAAGACTGCCGCTTACAGTCCGCGGCTTCCATCTTCGAACTGGCCAGTCCTCCCAACGCCTGAAGCGCGCCAACAAGGCTTCGGCTACGACTACGCAGGTGGAAAGACTGCCGCGTGCAGACCATGGCTTCCGTCTTGCAACTGGCCAGTCCTACCGACGCCTGCAGCGCACCAGGAAGGCTTCGGCTGCGACTACGCCGGTGGAAAGACTGCCGCGTGCAGCCCGCGACTTCCGTCTTGGAACTGTCCAGTCCTCCCTACGCCTAAAGCGCCAGCAGGGCCTTTGCCGCGACCGTTCCGCCACAATGACCACCGCATGTAGTTTGTGGCTCCTGACTGCTAGATCCCGAAATCTCCTTTGTGAACCGACGTGTACTTGGTAGGCTCGGAGTCCGCAGGGCTCTGGCCATGATGAGACTACAATTGGGCTATGCCAAACATAACATGTGCCCATGCCCTTGGACAACGCCACGGGCAATCTTCACGGACGCTTAAGTTCTTAACAATGGAGACCTGAGCACTGCGTTTGCGGACCAGCAAGATACAAGACCTCGCCTAAATTGCGACTATTAGGAAACTGTTATAAATATGTCAATATAGGTTGTTCATGTGACTCGGTTGGCCTCGTCTCACTCACCTCCTAATTTTAGAAAATCGGTGTGCGAACGGCCACAAAGGCTCCAAGCCTGGTGCTGTGCCAGGTACCAGGCGAGAGGAAAATCCGGAGACACGCGAAAATGAATTTGATGCGAATTATTTACTTGTTGAAGATTCCGAAAAAAGAAGCCTGCGCAAGCGTCATGCTCTGCGCATCAATAACATCTTCGTTCTCCAGATCTCGCAGGCTTTCTGGAGTTACCTTTGATAGCATTAACTATCAGGAGCAGCAGCAGTGCCAGAGAAGCTCATTTTAACTCTTTCCGTGGTTGGGTCATGCAGTTGACCTGTGGTAAAGGCTGCATTATTCTCCATCAGTAGTAGGGCCACAGCGATACCCTTGAGGCCTTCCAATTGTCCATTCGGGTGCTGACTGTCCTAGCAGCTGAGAAGTCGAACAGGTGTTGAGACGAACGCCATTAAGCAGCACACTCGCTTATGCATCTTTGTTGAGAAGGGAGCGCCAGGCATAACACTGCCAAAGGTTACGTATACGACATTTCAAACTATGGCAGTATACTGGCTTCTTCGCTTAAAAGGCGCGGTTACTCCTCTAAAATTCGAGCGTGGAGCACTGCTCATTGCTCTGGAGGAAGAAGTCCTCGTCTTACCAGAAAACAGTTGAGGTTGCAGACGTTGAGCGCAGCAAGTCCGCGTATGGCGTCATGGGGGTTGAAAACGCGCAGACGATGGGGTGAACCTAAACAAAAATTTAATATGCGGATCCCATCCACTGTGGGAATCGATGCAAAAGCAGCAGTCATGTTGACGGCGAATGTTTAATTTCTTGAACGTTGAGTCCAACACGAGAGTGTCAGTTGATTTTGAACGTTACCTTGCCTGCACCACTGCTCTTTGTTTGCGTATTGCACAGATCACGTGCTGGTGGGCGAGTTGGTTATACATGATTGCAACGAAGGCGCCAAATAAAACAACGGACGAAGGAAGGCGGCACGGGACCGACGTATCCCGTGTTTTCCCCTGGTGTAGCACATCGCACTGTAGGAGAAGTATTAAACATTAATTGAATTATGGTGCTGTACGTGCCTAAGCCTCAATCGGATTATGAGGCAGGCCGTATTGGTGGACTCCGGATTAATTTTTACACCACGATGTTCTTTATTGTGTCTCCAAATCTAAGTTAGGAGCGTTTTTTCTTTCACCCTCGTCGAAATGCGGCTGCTGCGGTCTGTATCACATGCGCGACCTCGAGCAATGCCATAGCCGCAAAGCTACCGCGGCGGGCACAGAAATATTGATTTGGCGAGTGACCACTTCCGTAGTGTTGCCTAGACCCTACAGTGTGCTTTATGCCGCTTTGTTTCCGCTTGCCCTGAGTAAGTTGTCCGCTTAACAAATTTGCGTGGTGTTTATTTTCAGAAATAGCAGAAACGTACCGTACCTTCCCTTGAACTTCAATTTGTCTCGTTTCTTCGCAACCACTGCGTGTCTAGTAGTAGCGTTTCGTTGTCTTGTCACGTCACCCTTCCCCCTTGTATGGAAACTGAGCGAAGAGTGACAAGGCTGGGGAGTTATTCACTCGTTTTCCGATGGTTCTACCCACTCTCTTTGTCCTCTGCCCCCTCTTCTCTAACATTGTATTTAGTTTCCCCCTGGACTTGCACCTTAGTAGCAAGGTAAACGCTGCAGTTTCTGCAATGCTTTTGCTGGGCGGTCACGGATAATTACAACCGTCAAGAGGATATTGTGAGGGCCTTGTGCACATTCGACGTGGTGCAAGGGTTCAAAGGAGGTTCTCGCGTCGTCTTTCGCCTCTGCCGCGCTCCTATCACGTATAAACACGCTCTGAACCACCCCACGACGCGGTGTGCCAGACAGCAGCAGCAGCAGTAGTGGGAAAGTAGAAGGAAGAGGCAAGGAATGCTTTGCTTTGAAAATCATCAGCCACTCCCCTTTGTGAAGGTGGATGACCAGCGAAGCTGTTTAGCACACGACACGGAGGTGACATAGAATTTAGGACAAAGGACGACAAATGAAATTCTACGTTGTAATGATGAGCGCAACGGAGCCAGCTGTGGAAGACGACGATGCTCGAGCCATTGCTGATGATAATAGTTGCTTATTATTATGATTATGATGATGATGATAGTTTCCTCTTGACGATGAATGGCTCATGCCCCCTTAAGCAATGAGCGGCAACGGAGCTAGCTGTGGAAGGAGACGACGACGATGACGAACGCGTGAGCTGTGCCTGCGCGTTCGTGTGGTAACCTGTAACAATAGACACTTTAAATCCCATTTGCAAGATATTTTTTTCGCTATAACTTATTAAAAAATGCTAACGGTTCCTTCACCTCCCGATTAATAGCCGATCCCCCAGAGCTGGTTGCACCATTTCACTAGGGAACAAGAAAAAAAAAAGTTCGTGCGGTTGCGCCGAGGCGCCAACTAGCTAGTTCGCGAGTTGTTCGCGGACGACGGGTGACGGAAATTTCCCAGCCATATGCAGCTTCGCTGTGAAAAATGCTACTGCTTGAGTGGGGAAATGGGAGTCTGTTTTGACATGATAAAAACGAAAGAAGAATGTAAGTCGATATGGTATGGTAGGATGTACATGAAGGCGCCCTAGAATAAATAAAGTAAACGTCGGCATCACGTACCCAGCCTAAACGCCGAGGTAAAGCGCACACCTCAAAGGTGAAGTAGCGTAGTAGAGAAGCCAGAGAATTGTTTTGTGTAGAGTGAAGATCACTTTTTCTTGGAAGAAGCTTTACATATGTAGGCGAAACACATCAGTTCTATATAATGCGAAGCATATTCTTGGCGAATTCAACTCGATTTTCTTCAACTGCTTTTCGTGCAGCCATTTTCGTGATCCGATCTCGAAAATGAGACGGAGACGTCTACACTGAGAGGCACAGACATGTATTTCATGATATCACAGACATATATTTTAATGACGCACTTGTCACAAGCATGGCAGATATTATGACGGAATTTCAAAGATATTCTGCAAAGCTTTCCAGCTCCACTCACACGCCAGATTTGATGTTCTGGCACATTTTGTCTCCCTAGTAAATGCTTTCTCAAAGGATGATTGTTCTCTTATTATTGGACCATTTACCCAGCAAGAAAGGGAACTTGCCATTGATAAGATCAGTTACCGCTTTCCAGAACACCAGGTCCTGATGGAACATCAGGAGTATATTATAGAGCTTCTAAGTCTATATTAAGCCTGATTTTGCTTAAAGTTCTTGCTGCTGGCTTTGATGAAAATTGCTTGAGCATTTACCGAAAGCCATATTATCTTAAAGGTAGTGACAGAAAAGTTACGGCCTGTAGAATGATAGAGATTCATTACACTGATGAATGTAGACGGCGAAATTTATGCAAAATTCTGGTCTATTCGACTAGAGTATGCAATGACATTACTTATTGGACCTTGGACCTCACCGCAAGTGCCGATTGAACGGCTGTTCCATAGAAACCAACTTACGCCTAGTTGGGACAGCTCTTCTGTATTGCTCCTCCCACGATTATTTTAACCAAGAACGGAAGTTTGAACTTCACAGAAGCTGCAGGCATTGGTTTATCCCTATTGAAACAACATGGAATGAGCTTACATTTTACGCGTGAACTGCTTGGGTAATTTATTACAGATTTTAGATCTTAACATAGAGTTTGAACAGATTGGCTACGCTGGGCTTACGCTCATGCTGCAAAGAAAAGGCTTCCGCCATGTGACTCCCCTCATTCAAAAACAAGTAAAAAGAAGAATAGCTTCTCTTTGCCTTGAATCGGCGCTCAAGAAATCATGTATTCACAAGATGAAGTCCAGTTTCGAAAACCAATTGACCAGGCTGACTACAGCTGGGTTCTCTGGTTCGCTTGTGAATGGGGTCGACGAAAGCGAAAATGAAAAGAATTGCAGTGCGAGCTGGGGCAGAGGTCCACCGAGAAGAGGCGAGACCAGTGGCCGTGCCGTATGTGCAGAAGTTAGGCCACAATTTGGAGGAGGCTGCGAGTCGGCCTGGTATATATAGCCTGTCTTCTCAGCCCATAGGAAGCTCGGAGGCCTTTGCTCTCGGATAGAAGAAGAAAAGGAACAACAAAAAGAAAGAGGCTGCGGGACTAAGCATGGGCGACCTTTCACGAGATGTGCCGAAGGGGTAGTTGATGAAATTCCCTTCTCCTGCGGTCATTTCTCTCTCTCTCGTTATATATATATATATATATATAATCAAGAAGAAGAGTACGACGTACGTTCAATAAGCACAGCATATTTGACTGACGTTTCGGCTAGTGGACCAGCCTTAGTCAAAGTAACATGTACATGCATTTGGGCCTCCTTATAAACCCGCGATACATCAGATAAAGTTGTGCGCAATAACAACAAGAAAAACAACATAAATATAGCGATACCGCTGGCGATAGCGATACGACACACGTGGCGCACAGTGCAGATATGAATTGTTCGTTTACTCAATATTACAATGCAAACCACTTGAAATTAACAATAAGTAAAAAAATATAGTACAATAAAAAGAAACATGGAGACAATAAGGCACCGCGCGATAGTACATTCAGGGTGCGGGTGAAGCGCACTGCTCAGTAGTCTTCATAGCGAGCAGGATGAATGACCAGGGCTTTTATTGGCATGCGTACGGTGGAATACAGTGTCGTGTGCGGACTATGGAGATTACGTGACACAGAATTGACGCAACAGCGAAAAAAAGACAATAATAATAGAGGGTTCTTGAAAGAAAGCTGCGTCTCATGGCATATATAAGGCGTCACGGCTAATGTCAAGGATGCTTAGTAGGCACGCTGGTTAGTGTGCCTGTGCTTTCGTTAGTGCCAGATGACAAGGTGTTAAACTTATAGGTAAGACTCGCGGACTTCGCGATCGTGATAGGAATGAAAGGCTGATTCAAGTATAGTGGCCCTGAGTTTTTCGCAAGAATGGCCTGGTAAGCGAATATGTCTTCATACTGGTAGGTTAAGAAGTGTATTAGCATGCGATCTGTGGTTATTAAAGCGAATTCGAAACGAGGTTTCTGTTTGGCCGATATACTGTTTTCTGCAGACTGTGCACGCAAGCATGTATACAACATTCGAGGTATCGCAATTGAAAGATCCGCGAAGTTTTAGGGTGAAGTCTGAGGACGTACTGATCACTCTCTCAGTGGTTTGCATGCGCACACACACCTTGCAACGCGCTTTGTTGCATGGGCCGCAGCCAGACGTCTTATTGTGGTCATTTAATTTTGAGGATACCCGCCGTGGTTGCTCAGTGGCTATGGTGTTGGGCTGCTGAGCACGAGGTCGCGGGATCGAATCCCGGCCACGGCGGCCGCATTTCGCTGGGGGCGAAATGCGAAAACACCCGTGTGCTTAGATTTAGGTGCACGTTAAAGAACCCCAGGTGGTCAAAATTTCCGGAGTCCTCCACTACGGCGTGCCTCATAATCAGAAAGTGGTTTTGGCACGTAAAGCCCCAAATATTATTATTATTATTATTAATTTTGAGGATGTTAACATATCGCCGAGGTTCTTACACCGTCGGTACACGACGCGAGGCGGTTCAGGGAAAAAAAGAGAATATATATATATATATATATATATATATATATATATATATATATATATATATATATATATATAGGACAAACCGGGCGCCATGATGTAAATGACTGGATTAGGGAACACGAACGAAACGTTGCGCAATATAAGGAAGGCCCAAATTTACCCAAGCATATTGGAAACTGTCCCTACGGGTCTTGTGCGCCATACGTTTCTGACGTGCGAATTTTGCCCAGAAGTAAAGACATGAAAGCCAGGGAATTGATGGAAGTATTCTATATCAACAAGAAAGGTAGTTTCTGCGTGAGTGAAACGTTCATATCATTGTATAAGGGCAAGAAATTTTTTTGAACATTCCTTATCATACCGCACTTAATGCTTGAAATGTGTTTATTGCGCAGGCGCTGATTGAGGGTGTATATGCACGTGTTTTTTTATAAAAAACCAGTTCCATGTTGGTGCTCTGTCCTGTTGAGTTTTCTTGTATGCTGTGTATTATTTGGCGCGTTTAAATAGTTATAATCAGTACATATCAAATAGTCCAACAAGTTCTCTCAAGCTGTATTGCCTTACGCATATGATCTTGCCTTTTTCTGCTCACACAAACCGCAAATTGACAGATTTCTGTCACTGAGTGAAAATTTTGGTATGGCTTCTGATGCCCAGATAAATTGTTCAAAAAGCTTGTCTTTGGTTTTGTTTTGGGGGAAGTAAGGGAGGGGTGACTCATATGCTGCTATAGAATGGACAAGCGTACCACGTAAACACATTTGCGTTCCTTTTGATGCACACATTTTGATGCACATTACCGGCGAGTACGTGTACCGGCACTCCCGCACCACGGGGATACTTTTACTCCACACCCGCCTTTCTATACTTGGTAGGGTCGCCGCTTGTAACTTAATCCTAGCTACAAACCTATTTTACGTAGTGCAGATTCTTCATTGTGCAAGGACTTTCATTCAACTTTTTCTCAGAATATTCGCAACTTTTTCATGGTCTTCTACCTATGCGCCTATGAGGCGAGATAATATATTTAGACCCGTATGTGCTTGCGGACTAGGTCACGTGCATCTATTTGTGCGACATACTGTTTGTCGTTTCTTCTTCTTTCGTCACATTTTTCGTGATAGGCGGAAAGGTGGTACCAGTCGACGGCATTCCGTTGTATGAATGAGTGAAAGTAGTAGTTGGAGTTCATGGATTCTCCTACTATCCGACTTTCTGGCTTGGAACCTTCTTGTGGATTCTCATATTACGTTCTTGAAGCAGATTTTTAAGCGTCGGGTCGTCCTATATAGCAAAGATGATCCTGGTTTGGCATTTTATTTGTAACATTCGATACTTCTAAGAACACTTAAAGATAAATCTGCTTACAATATTGACACGTGTACTTATCTTTATCGGGCAACCACGTTTCGCCGCCTAACAAATGTAATCGCACAGCGTGGGACGCTCCTGCATGTATCCGAAGTTTCTGGAAAGTTATCGATGCTTCTATCCGCTGTCTGTTGTCGCCGAACCTTATGTTATCTGATTTCATCACCTGACGCGAATGGTGGAGAACTTTGTGGAAGGCACGCGGGTCCGAACGATTAGACTGGAACATTCGACGACTGCTGTATAAAAGCGGACGCGCTTGACCCGCTGAGCAGATTTTCGACGATCGCCGACCGTGTTCGCCGCTATCGTTGTGCTATAAGTGTAGCCTATTTTTGTGGGCACAGGTTCGCCCAATAAACGTTAGTTTTGTCTTTCACAGTATTACTACTGTGTTCTTCAACGTCACCCCCACGTGACAATATTACAAAATACGTTACATGTAGTGGGTTTTACTTACTGAACACACTTTCGATGTGACGACACGCATGACCGGAACTCTCATAATTTATTTGTTGTTCTTAACGAAGGTGATTAAATGACCTAATTTGGAACATAAAACACTCAACTGATATGCGGAAATGTATTGAAGTTAGCACGTAACACAAGTGAGCCTAATAAAGAAGCAAACAATTAAACAACCTGCCATGATCGTTCCCCACAAACCCGTTACAGCTTCTACACAAATCCAAGTACGTTCTACCCGTGACTTGTGTATGGGCTGTGATATCACAGCACCAAATTACCTCTCTAATAAGCTTAGTATTACATATTCTAGTTGTAAGAGTCGGAAGTAAACTTAGGTTGTAGTAATACCCACCTACCAGGTGTCTCTGAGCGTGAGAGAAATAATAAACTTATTGGACCGAGACGGCAGCATGACCTGCGTGAGGAGAAAGGAGCGATGGGGCCAAAGGCCGTCGCACTATCAAGACCTCGCATGCGAAGTTTC
This sequence comes from Dermacentor variabilis, assembly GCF_050947875.1. Lineage (NCBI taxonomy): Eukaryota > Metazoa > Arthropoda > Arachnida > Ixodida > Ixodidae > Dermacentor > Dermacentor variabilis. The sequence goes on along the minus strand of NW_027460280.1, from coordinate 36,911,173 downwards.
ACAGTCCATCGTGAACCAGTGAGAGCCATTTAAGAAACTCACATGATGATGTCCATGAGAAGCGAAGCTTTAAAGAAGTGGTTAATTAAATGCTACACAGCTGAGGCAGGCCGTACAATTGTTTATTTTCATTCTATGCGATGCGCGATCGTGATGCAAACGTCCAATCAGCCGGATGCACAGTGGGAGAGGTAGGCGCAGCCGCGCCACGTGGATAAAGGCGACGTAAGATGCCTGTGAACGGAATAATGCTGAGGAGATGTGTATGGGGGGCTACAGAAACGTACGACAGGTGTCAAACAATATTAAGGCGTAAGCCTTTGGTATGTCATGAGTGTCCGGGCGCAGTCCGTGGTGGACGCAGGAAAGCGGTGATCACCGGCGAGGGGAGCAAGGAGAGGAGGCGCCATGCCAATAGCGCTGTGCAAGCGGGCGCGTGGGGTTGCGTGTTCATCGGCGACAAACCTTGCAGCCATATGGCTGTGATTGCATCCCATGCTAGCGGCCATGGCGGCGTCAGAACAGTTCAGACAGCAGCAACAGAGGCAGTCATAGATAGGCTTTCGCATATTGCAGTTTATCTCAGCAAAGTCCCATAGATTTTTTAGCGATTATTTAATTCTTGTGGAAGCCTTACCTAAGGGCCAACTCCGATTTCATTATTCAAATAAATTTAAAAGGCAGAAATACTTTCATTTTTACAACCAATGAAGTTATTCGTATGAAATTTGTTGCGTTTAAGAGAAAGAAATGGCAAAAGACAACGACAACAATAACAACTTTCGCTTACGAGGTCGAAGGCGGTGGAACACGACGTAGCTTGGAACAGGGACATACAGAGCTCGAGGTACTTCTCCTTTGAAGGAAATAAAACATGGTACTTAACTTAATTAAACCAATAAAAGATGCCCACCTCTCTCTTACACTACCATGGTGATGCACTAGGACAAAAGTTGAAGAGGAATACATTGTTCCGCCAGAAAACAAAATAACCGACCATAGTCCTTAACACAAAGGCGTTTCTTGCCTGGATCGCCCAGAAAATTCGGGTCTATAGCATATAAAAAGTATATGAAGAAAATTAGTTGTTAGTTGAGTCTCCATCCCAGCAAAGTACAGACTTTGGCATCGTTGCCGCCACGCAGACAAGAGTTTCCCGTGAACGATTTCAGCGTGTTCCTCTCTCTTCTAATGTTATGACTATTGATGTCATCCCAAGCAAGTTGCATATGCGCAACAAGGAGTTGACTTTAAAAAGGACGCTATAATAAATAAATAAATAAATAAATAAATAAATAAATAAATAAAAGGTGTTTATTAACGTGCCCAGGAACAACCTCAAAGGTCTGGTGCTGGCGCACTCGGCAAAACAATGCACAGGAAGAACAAGTCAAGCTCACACACACATGCACACATGCACACATACACACATACACACGCGCGCACACATAAAAGAAAAGAATTATAATTTCGCGAATACAGATTTTAACAGAGCATAAAATGTGTACAAGAGGAGAATACAAAGCAAAAATGGAGAAACAGAAGAAAGGACTACGGAATGACGGAACACACGACAGATATGAGAGTTTTTGTTCACTTATTGAATTACCTCTACAACTACTTTCAGGAAAATATTAAATTTAGGCAAGAAGATATCCAGGCACTCTGAATTGGCGTTATATGTCACCTGCACTCTAGATGGTCACAAAATTTTGAAGGCTGAAAGGCGCGCTGTTTCCTCGTGCCTTTCTGCGGAATGTAAAAGCACACATTAGGAAGGAAGCGCGAGCAGCTATGTATTCGGCACCTCTTCAAGTTAGGTTTAGGCCGCTGCCATCAGTCAAAAAGACTGCATACTTTTTTTGAATGACTTGTAAAAAGAAAAAGAAAACATCACGTCGGCACAATATCGCAAATTTGAAGCGGGTACAGAGGGCTGAAGACAACATAAGTGAAGAAGAAGCCCAAGCTGTCCTTGTTAAACATATTTTAAATATACTTTTCGATGGGTACATGGGACCTTGCTAGCATTACAGCTTCGTGCGACTTCTTAACAGGTGAAACGTTTATTTATTTATTTATTTATTTATTTATTTATTTATTTATTTATTTATTTATTTATTTCAACACCTTCAAGGCACAGTGGGACGTTACAGAAAGGAGTGGAAAAGAAAGGATTTAGTAATAATACAGCCAAAAGAAAGCATTATGAAAAACAGCAATTAAAAGCACAAATTTCCGCGAAACGCAAGAACACAACAGGCAACCAGGCAGGTTATTCAAATACATAGTTTTACACAACGGTTTTAAACAAACAAGTGTCAGAAATATCGGCAACAGAGGTGGGCAGGCGGTTACAATCGCTGGCCGTCTTCGGTATAAATGAGTAGAAATACGGATTCGCACGGTAGTATGGAATGTGTACCTTATGGCGATGATCTGTGCGAGGTGATATGAATGATGGCTCAGAAAGAAGAGCACTTTTTAGTTAGTGATTATGGTAATAAGTCTTGTGAAAAAGTAGAAATCGGGACAGTTTTCTACGAAGGGAAAGACTAGGAAGGGTTCAAGGTACTTTTCATTGCACTTACGCTAGCAGTGCGAGTGAAGTCAGAGAATATAAAACGGGCGCTGCGATTCTGTACCGATTCTAATTGATTAATAAGTGTTTCAAGGCCCAGGTCTCGTACCAAGCTTGTGTATCCTAATTTAGATCACACTAGGGTTTTGTAAAGTAGTAGCTTTATTGAAGATGGAGCCATAAAAAAGTTACGGCGCAAGTAACCAAGCATGCGGTTAGCATTGTTAACAATATGATCGACGTGAAGTTGCTATGAAAGATTATCAGTTATGTGAACCCCTAAATATTTATACGTTATTACTTGTTCAAGTATAGAGCCTGGAATACGGTACACACTAAGATTCACGTTAGCAGACCTGTGTGAAACACGCATAAATTTACATTTGTTAGAATTCAGTTTCATCAGCCAAGTGTTACACCATGTTACGTTTCGCCTACGACGCGCGGTTTAGCCGGCGCGACTGCAACTAAGCGGCAGACATTTTGGCCCGTTCGGCGTCGCCGCTACGCTCCCCGCCAAGCGCGTCCAGGCATGTTCCGATGCCACGTGTCTTCATGTGCGTGTGTGAGTGTATGTGCCATTGTGCCCGACCAGAGGCGCTACGAGAGTAGAAGTCACCTTCTCCTCCCAGTCATTGTGCCCGACCAGAGGCGCTACGAGAGTAGAAGTTACCTTCTCCTCCCAGTCATTGTGCCCGACCAGAGGCGCTGCGAGAGTAGAAGTTACCTTCTCCTCCCAGTCATTGTGCCCGACCAGAGGCGCTACGAGAGTAGAAGTTACCTTCTCCTCCCAGTCATTGTGCCCGACCAGAGGCGCTACGAGAGCAGAAGTCACCTTCTCCTTCCAGCCATTGTGCCCGACCAGAGGCGCTACGAGAGTAGAAGTTACCTTCTCCTCCCAGTCTTTGTGCCCGACCAGCGGCGCTACGACAGTATGCGTCACCTTATCCCATTGTACAATCACGTGCTCGTCTATTGAGGGGTTCCTTCTTGCCCTCAACTGCGAGAGTATAAAAACAGCTGCCCCCGGACGCCAAAAGGAGGGCTCCGATTTCTTCTGTTGAGTAAAGTGCTCTCCCGTCTCTCTACTTCGGTCAACCTGACCACCAACTCTTTGCGATGTTAAAATAAACAAGTTGTTTTGTTGTTACCAGTCGACTCATGCTTTGCCGGGACCTTCGGATGCTTCCAGTTGTACCCCAGGCCGCCAGGCCAACGCTACCCTTGGGGCTTGCGACCCAGGTGCAACCACGGGCGTCAGCGCCGAGTTCCCAACCGATCGCACCAGCGGTGCGACCACAACAACTCGCGCCAGCGGTGCGATCCAAACAACTGTCTGCCAGCGGTGAGATCGCGACAACGGAGGCCAGCAGCGAAGAGATGCAGTTGACTGTATGCTGAGCAGCTCAACAACGTTCCGGGAGCAGTGCAACGAGCCCTGTGTGATGACTGGTTGCCTGCAGCGGAACGACTGCGCTGAACTCTTGACTGCGAGGTTTGGTGAGTGCGGGACTTTCTTCTTCTGAGCTTTGCCAGGCTTTTGTTAGTGTTAGAAACAGAGCTGGTAATTGTGGTTGTCGTTGCTGCCGGGTTAGTTTGCGGCAAGACAATAGTAAGCAGTAGAGAAAGCAGCATTCAGAGCAGCCATGGATTTGAAGTCGTTGCGCAAACCGAAATTGTTGGAGCTTGCAAGAGAGTTGAGTCTGGATGTCTCAGACAAACTCAGAAAACCTGAACTGCTAAAGGCTATTCTTGAGTTAGAAGCTGAGGATGACGAGCTGTCGGAATGCCTTGAGACCATTGAGGAAAGGGAGACTGCAAAAAGACAGGAGCGCGAACTTAAAGAACAGAAAGAAAAAGAAGAGCGCGAAAGTAAAGAACAGAAAGAGCGAGAGCAACAAGAGAAAAAAGAAGAGCGTGACCGTCAACACGCTTTGGAAATGAAGCGTCTCGAGATAGAGATGGAACGCGCTCGTAATGGAAGTCAGGCACACGGTGCAGGAGAACGCGTATTGTTCAAAATGACTGACCTGATGCGGCCGTTTAAGCTTGGAGAGGACATTGGTTTGTTCCTGGTTAACTTTGAGCGAACGTGCGAGAAGCAGGGGTTCTCTCGGGAAACGTGGCCACAGCGCTTGCTCACTTTGTTACCCGGCGAGGCGGCCGACGTAGTCGCTCGCTTGGATAGAGAGGAGGCAGAGGATTTCGACAAAGTGAAATCGAGTCTGCTAAAAAAGTACAGGCTGTCAGCGGAGGCGTTCCGTCGGAAGTTTCGGGAAAATGAGAAAGGCAAAAGTGAGTCATATACAGAGTTTGCGTATAGGCTTATGTCAAACATGCAGGAGTGGCTCAAAGAAGAGAAAGCGTTTGGTGACCACGATAAAGTTCTGCAGTGTTTTGGGCTAGAACAGTTTTATAGTCGGTTACCTGAGAACGTGCGGTACTGGGTCTTGGATAGGCCAGACGTTTGTACGGTGGCTAAAGCCGCTGAGCTAGCCGAGGAGTTTGTGACGCGTCGGGCTCGCGGAGCTAAGGACGGTCAAAAGGGTGAATTTGGATCGAAGTTTGAGAGGCCGAAGTTCACACCCATGAGAGCAAAGGGGAACACACGTAGTGCGGATGCGAGTGGAAGCAGTGCGACCGAACCTAAGGAGACGGCGGCAGCCGAAGCCGAACGCAGAAAGCGGTTCGAGATGAGGCAAGCGCGCGTTTGTTATACGTGCCAGAAGCCGGGTCACTTTTCGGCGCAGTGTCCGGAAACAACACCAAAAGTCGTGTTTTTTTCATTATGCAGCACTGACGAGAACATGAAGCTTCTCGAGCCTTACATGCGAGACCTCCTCGTGAACGGGAAAGAGTGCCGAGTACTTCGCGATTCCGCAGCTACGATGGATGTAGTTCACCCGTCTTACGTAGAACCCCATATGTTCACGGGCGAGTGCGCATGGATCAAGCAAGCCGTGGAAGCTCATAGCGTGTGTCTGCCGGTAGCAAAATTGCTTATTGAAGGACCTTTCGGAGCACTTGAAACGGAGGCGGCAGTGTCATCTATGCTGCCCCCCCAGTAGCCGTACCTATTTTCAAACAGGTCCGATCACCTCCTGCGCGAGAAGGGGCTTTTGTTTGGTGAGGCTAGCGTTCAGGCCTTAACCAGGTCGAAGGTTCGGGAGCTCGCTGCAAAGGCGGTAGTTGCGGGGCCGACGTTATCGAACAATGAAAAAGGGTCAGAGGTGCAGGAAGCTGACGAACTGAATAAAATTGAGCCTGTAGCGTTGAAGGCGCCAGATACTGGAGAGGAAACGCCCTACACGGGAAAGTTAGAAGAGCTATCTACTGATTTGCTCATCGCGCCTACGTCAGACGGACTTGATAGGTTGCTAAAAGTCAGCCGGTCGGCTTTGATAGCCGAGCAAAAGAAGGATGGTAGCCTAGAAAACATACGCTGCAATGTCAAGGAAGGTATCGCCAGGAAAAATGCGCGTTTTGTGGAACGAGGTGGAGTCCTGTACCGGAAGTATCTAGACCGCAGAGGAGTGGAGTTCGATCAGCTGATCGTTCCTCAATGCTATCGTCAGGATCTGTTGCGCTTGTCGCACGGTGGTTCGTGGTCCGGACACCTAGGAGTTAAGAAAACTAAGGACCGTCTCTTGCAAGAGTACTATTGGCCAGGGTGTTTTCGGGACGCAGACCACTTCGTGAGGTCATGTGACACCTGTCAGCGGGTCGGCAAACCAGGGGACAAATCAAGGGCGCCGTTGAAATTGGTACCTATCATTACGGAGCCTTTTAGACGGCTCGTTATTGATACAGTGGGACCTCTGCCGGTAACAGCCACGGGGTACAGACACATTTTGACTGTGATCTGCCCAGCGACAAAGTTCCCTGAAGCAGTGCCGCTTAAAGAACTCAGCTCAGTTGAGATAGTTAATGCACTACTGTCCATATTTGCGCGAGTTGGTTTCCCTGCGGAAATCCAATCAGATCAGGGCACAGTGTTTACTAGCGCTTTGACGACAACTTTTCTCGAAAGGTGTGGGGTAAAGCTGTTACACAGCTCAGTGTACCACCCACAGTCGAATTCCGTTGAGAAACTCCACTCCGTCATGAAGCGCGTGTTGAGAGCATTGTGTTTTGAACGTCGAACTGACTGGGAGCTGTGTCTGCCTGGGGTGATGTTTGCATTAAGGACCGCGCCGCATGCAGCTACGGGGTTTTCGCCAGCTGAGCTGGTGTACGGTCGCTCGCTTCGGTCTCCGCTTCGCATGCTTCGAGAATCGTGGGAAGGCAGGGGCGACGACCCAGTCGTGGTGGAGTACGTGCTTAAGCTCCTCGAACCCTTAAGAAGGGCACAGGAAGTTCAGGTGAAGCAATGGCAAAGGCCCAGCAGAGGGCCAAGGTTTATTATGATCGGACAGCCAGGGCCCGTCGTTTTGAGGTGGGCGATGAGGTCATGATATTGCGCACATCGCTAAACAACAAACTAGACGTGCAGTGGGAGGGCCCAGCACGAATTGTTCAGAAACTGTCGGACGTTAACTACGTGGTGAGTCTGCCAGGAAAGCGGAAAGCACAGCAAGTTTACCACTGTAATCTGCTCAAACCCTATAAACAACGCGAAGCAGTGGTGTGCATGATGGTAAACGTTCCTGAAGAGCTTCCGGTCGAGCTTCCGGGACTAGGCTCAGTGACGAACAGGGAAGACACCGGTCAAGACATTAGTGACCTTATCAGTAAAGCACCGCTGTCGCCTGAGCAGAAAACCGAACTACACCAGCTATTACAAGAGTTTCAAGGTCTGTTCTCTGAGAGGCCTGGTAGGACTTCTGTACTTACTCATGATATAGAAATTACCTCCCCAGAGCCAGTACTATCCAAGGCGTACCGGGTGTCACCCCGCCAGAGCGATATTATGGAGGCTGAGGTAAAGAAAATGCTACAGCTCGGTGTTATTGAGGCAGGTGAGAGTGATTATACCTCCCCTTTGATTTTAGTTGAGGTACCGGGCAAGGAACCTCGTCCTTGCGTCGACTACCGCAGGCTTAATTCCATCACTAAGGATCAAATTTATCCGATCCCTAACATCGAGGAGTGCCTTGAGAAAGTTAGTAGCGCTCAGTTTATTTCCACCCTAGATCTTGTCAGGGGTTATTGGCAGGTTCCACTTACAGAAGAGGCTAGTAGGTATGCGGCGTTCATTTCCCCAATGGGAACATTCCGTCCTAAAGTGTTGAGTTTTGGTTTGAAGAACGCGCCATACTGTTTTTCAAGCCTCATGGATAAAGTGTTGCTGGGACAGCAAGAATTCGCTTTACCGTATCTAGACGACGTAGCGATATTCTCCGCATCCTGGTCTGAGCATATGGCACACTTGCGGGCAGTGCTAACCCGCCTGCGCGAAGCGGGCTTGACAGTCAAGGCTCCTAAGTGCCAGTTAGCACAGGCCGAGGTTGTCTACCTCGGTCACGTGATTGGTCAGGGTCGTCGCCGCCCCTCTGAAATAAAGGTGGCCGCTGTGCGAGACTTCCCGCAACCGCGCACGAAGACCGATATTCGGTCGTTCTTAGGTGTCGCCGGCTACTATCAGAGGTACATCCCCAGGTACTCTGATATCGCGGCTCCCCTGACGGATGCTCTAAGAAAGACAGAGCCTCAAACAGTCGTCTGGGACGAGACAAAGGAAAGAGCTTTTAGCGCCCTAAAGAGTGCCCTAACAAGCCAGCCTGTGCTACGATCGCCAGACTATACAAAAGGGTTCATTGTTCAGTGCGATGCTAGTGAGCGAGGCATGGGCGTTGTACTGTGCCAACGGGAAAATGAAGAAGTAGAACACCCCGTCCTGTATGCTAGTCGTAAGCTGACCAGTCGTGAGCAGGCGTATAGCGCCACCGAGAAAGAGTGTGCATGTCTCGTGTGGGCCGTTCAGAAATTGTCATGCTATCTAGCCGGCTCGAGGTTTATCATTGAGACGGATCACTGCCCTCTCCAATGGCTGCAGACCATCTCTCCCAAAAATGGCCGCCTCCTGCGCTGGAGCCTCGCTTTGCAACAATATTCCTTTGAGGTGCGTTACAAAAAGGGGAGTCTCAATGGTAACGCCGATGGCTTAAGTCGAAGCCCCTAACGTAGGAATCAGCCTCAAAATTGTTTGTTACTGATGTTTTTCTTCCTGAGGCAGGATTTTTTTTAACATATTGCTTTTGTTTAGTGTTTCAAAGTGATGATATGCTTTCTAGTGCAATTTTCCAATTTGTGGACGCGTTCTGAGTGATGCTAGACTACTGTAAGGAACTAGGCAGTGGTATAAAAGGGGAAAGAGCCTGGCAGGGCTTAGTGAGGGTTGTGCCGTGCTTGCTGACTGAGCGCTTGAGTTTCAGCGTAATTCTAACGCTTGCCGGGAACGAGAACAAGAATGTGAACTCTCCCGAAGTCACTTTGCAGTGTCCTGTGCGAACCTGAACGAGAGAACGAGGCCTTCTCTGTGCGCTGCGCTCAAGAAACGTCGAGGGACGCCCGACTTCGGTTATGAGCATCATCGAGCGACATCCCTCCGGACAGCGGATGCAGTCCCCTGTCCATCGGGATCTCCTTCCCCCGGCGGGGCGGTCTGTTACGTTTCGCCTACGACGCGCGGTTTAGCCGGCGGGACTGCAACAAAGCGGCAGACATTTTGGCCCGTTCGGCGTCGCCGCTACGCTCCCCGCCAAGCGCGTCCAGGCATGTTCCGATGCCACGTGTCTTCATGTGCGTGTGTGAGTGTATGTGCCATTGTGCCCGACCAGAGGCGCTACGAGAGTAGAAGTCACCTTCTCCTCCCAGTCATTGTGCCCGACCAGAGGCGCTACGAGAGTAGAAGTTACCTTCTCCTCCCAGTCATTGTGCCCGACCAGAGGCGCTACGAGAGTAGAAGTTACCTTCTCCTCCCAGTCATTGTGCCCGACCAGAGGCGCTACGAGAGTAGAAGTTACCTTCTCCTCCCAGTCATTGTGCCCGACCAGAGGCGCTACGAGAGCAGAAGTCACCTTCTCCTTCCAGCCATTGTGCCCGACCAGAGGCGCTACGAGAGTAGAAGTTACCTTCTCCTCCCAGTCTTTGTGCCCGACCAGCGGCGCTACGACAGTATGCGTCACCTTATCCCATTGTACAATCACGTGCTCGTCTATTGAGGGGTTCCTTCTTGCCCTCAACTGCGAGAGTATAAAAACAGCTGCCCCCGGACGCCAAAAGGAGGGCTCCGATTTCTTCTGTTGAGTAAAGTGCTCTCCCGTCTCTCTACTTCGGTCAACCTGACCACCAACTCTTTGCGATGTTAAAATAAACAAGTTGTTTTGTTGTTACCAGTCGACTCATGCTTTGCCGGGACCTTCGGATGCTTCCAGTTGTACCCCAGGCCGCCAGGCCAACGCTACCCTTGGGGCTTGCGACCCAGGTGCAACCACGGGCGTCAGCGCCGAGTTCCCAACCGATCGCACCAGCGGTGCGACCACAACAACTCGCGCCAGCGGTGCGATCCAAACAACCAATTACAAGTCACATTGTGGTATGGACGGGTCTGAAACGGTAGAGATTACGCGGTAAATAACGCAGTAATCGGCAATAAGTCTGATTGTGGAGTTAATAGAGTTTGGTAGATCATTAATATACAGGTTGTCCCACATAACTTGAGCCAAAGGTTTAAAAATGAAAGGCAGTTTTGACGTGAGTTGCACCGAATGCATAATGTTGGCACTGGCATAGAGTTACTTAGGCAATCTTTTTATTTTTCCTTAGCTAACGGATTAATTGTGTTTAATTAATCAACTTTTCTAAGAGTTGGCTGCAGACCCCAAGTGTGATACGCAAATTTGTAGAGCAACTTGAGAGACCTCTCAATAAATTGTTTCCAACACGATATATCTCACGTGGTCCTTTTTTCCGCGTTCCAAAGAAGGCACGCGAAATACGAAAAATATACCACGTGATGGGGCGCTTGCGCACTGTTATTGTGCTGCTCTGAAGCGTGCGATGGATGAACAAGGTCGGCTGCAGTGAGACTGGCCCGCGACAAGGCATTTGCACCGTCATGCGATAAGAGCCGCATGCCCAGATACCTACACCAGGCATAAGAATCACAGCTTCCCGGATCTTGAAAACTTCACAATGACAGGACGGCATTTATGGGATGGAAATTTACCTTGCCGATACGCACGAGCCAGTGGCGTAGCAACAGGGGGGGCCGGGGGGCCGTGGGCCCAGGGTGCAATGGGCCAGTGGGGGGGGGGGTGTTATTTACGCCTGAATGCACCCCTCTTTCCGCCGGCTTGATTGGGCGCAAATTGCAAAGAATGCTCCGGTATCCAGTAGCCCGAGCTCAGGCACCCGATGAGTTGCGCCGCAGAATTGTCGACTGCAGCTCTATCAACACCCTACGAAATAATTGCACGAATGTGCGGGCTAACAAATTTAATTCGCGAAATGGTCGCTAAACTACTCACCGTAGCGGAACGTTTCATGTGGGTGCGCTCGAGCTGTGCGTTCCTGCTGGGAGCAGGAGTCGCGAAACATACAGTGAGGCGTTGTAAGGAGTTGGGGCTCTTGGGTCCCTCTTCCGTTCAGAACGCGCAGCGAAGACGAACAAAGACCAGCAAGAAAGCGTTCAACCAGCACGCCCAGCGCTCGCGTTTACGGCGAAGCGTTCGTTGAGAGCGACGTTGCATAAGTGGGGCCGTCAAAAGTCGCGAATGGGATTCTCTGGATCGTCTTCAGACTCGGTTCGGCCGAAGAGTTTGGCGGCGTATGACTCGACAGGCTGTAGTCGCGGGCCCGCCGCGATGTCCGGCTCGTTTTTTCTGCCCCTCTCCCGCTCTCTCCGAGAAGCCGTTGCGATACCTGCCGTTATGTTTCACGCTTTCCTTCTTACCCTCGAAAGTTTCAGAAAACTGTTGTTGTGTGACTTCATGTCAGAAGTACAGTGTCTGTATCAGCCGCACAGAATTTTATAAAAAAAAGAAAGGTGAATTTTGTAAGGATATTTCCCAATCGAAATTCTATGAAGTTATGTCTTTTTGTGATTACTAGGAACTCGGTAGCGCGAAATATATGGCAGATAAGCAATAACCATATCCTTAATAATCCCGTAATTAGTACTTATAGAAGAAGCACTTCAATTCGAGAACTGAGGACTCAAAGTCATATTATTAACTCAATAAAAACTTCTTAAACAAAATCGTTTTGGTTGTACCTACAGTACTTTGACACTGCGGGCGGCGCCCAGTATGAAACCCGGAAATTGTCGATATCCTCGCCTTCCTCGACTGCATCGGGGGGGGGGGGGGGGTTGACAGAAGACCTATGGGCCCCGGGTGCCAGACGACCGAGCTACGCCACTGGCACGAGCTATAGCCTCGTTTTGTAGCTGAAGGCTCACTGCAGCATTTCACGCACAAACTGTTCTGATTCAGCCCATATCTCGTTTTGCGAGTAAGGTAAGCCGTGAAAAATCAAATTATCGCCTCCTGACCTGTCTTCGAGGTCGTCCAGTCGTCTATGAAGCGTCTCTGCTTCATTCTGCGCAGTCTCGGACACTTCCCGGGCAATGTCGACGGTATTGGGTGCCTGGGAAGCGGCTACTTGTTCTTCGACGGCAACAAGCCTATCGTTCATGCTGGTCATCTGATGCTCAAGCTTTGATTGTGTTTGGTGGAATCGCACTGACAATGTAAAGTGCGGGACCTGTCACTACTCAATAAGTCTGTTCATGCATGTATACAGTTCAACGCCTTCATAGTGCTTCAAGTGCTTAGGGCCTTTGAAATAATTCGGCATACAGACCACTTGGTTGTAAAAGTTGCGCACCACCCAGCTAACAATATAACCGAGACGGAATGATTCCATCGTAATACAGGTCAATTTGTTGTGAAGAATTCGTTGTAGAAGAGATGCGAAAACCACTTTCTGATTATGAAGCACGCCGCAGTGGAGGACTCCGGAAATTTCTACCACCTGGGCTTCTTTAACGTGCACCTAAATTTAAGCACACGGGTGTTTTCGCATTTCGTCCCCATCGCAATGCGGCTGCCGTGGCTGGGATTCGATCCCACGACCTCGTGCTCAGCAGCCCAACACCATAGCCACTGGGCAACCACGGCGGGTACTATTTGTCTTTGTTTTCCAGAAGGCCCACTTCGGCAGAATCATGTATTTAGAGTTAATAACGTTTGTTATCCGGGCCCCATATATAATTCGGCTACACTGTGTGTTTTATTACCATAAATGACAATGCTGACATATACATATACCTGTCTTTTAAGATACAGTACTGAATTATTCATCTCGCTTAAATTTACTTTGGTCGTGATCTTTTCGTATTTTGTTTCCTTATTGCGCACTAATTTAGAAGGCGTGCACTCTGTTTTTGGGCACATTACTAAATAAGTCGATGAAATATAATTTTCCAGTGCAATTCGTTTTCGCTGTTGCCAAAACACTGCTCGACTTTCATTTATCGCTTGTTTCGTTTGAGGTGGCTTGGTGTACACCCTATGTCTGCAAAGCAATTGCAGGCTCCGTCCTCGTTTCATATAAGCGCACCCCCATATACACATTCACATTACACCAAGCTGCGACGCTTTTTAGAGGTTAGACCCATCACCTGCTCGCTTTTAACAGACATGCTACGCTGAATGTCTGTAAAGCCTCAAGCGCTGCCTGGAACGGCCACCTCTGATGTTACGACCACAACGGGGAGCGCCGGGTCTCGTGATGGTGCTGACGGGACTGATAGCGTTGCAATAAGCTGCATTGGAGCGGTTGTTGGTTTTGATGCCAGACGAAAACAGCAACCACAGTTTCTATGCTCAATTCCTGCGACCGTACTTTAAAATGTGGTATACGTCGTGCCTCGTCTAAAGAGTGAAGAAAACTAGGCGGCGTCTCATATGTCCAACCTGTATTTACATAATTTACAAACAGCGTCGCTGTCACCAGTGTTATAATGCCGCGATCATTTGCCGCAATGGGAATCGACGCAACGCGATATGTAACCGCGGCGTCAGATCTGTCGGGGCAGTAGCCACTCAACTGGGGTCCGGTTGGTTACTTGACTTGAGTGTCCGTGCCAAGCGTCCGCACCCACGAATGCTCAGTCAGAGGGCAAGGCCGTCGCTATGCTCGCCGTGGCGCAGTCATTGCCACAGCATGGTCCGTGTCCGAACACCAGGGTTGCGTCGTGCGTTGGTCCGCACGGGAGCTCGAAGGTTTCTGCAGCCGTCGGAACCCCCACATCGCCCGCGGGGGTCGTTGAAGCCGCGTAGTCGCAACCGAGGGCTTCCTGGTCCGCCCCCGGCGTCTGGGAGACAGGCACGCTGCACGACGGCTGCGGTAAGGACGACGCCCCGTCTCCTCGGTGCACCGGCGACGATCGGCGGCCCCCGCCATCTATCCGTGACGTCATCGCCTTATCTCGGACAGTCACGACGGGAGGCGATGCGCAGGTCTTCCACGCTGAGCTGAGAGGCTGTGTTGCAATGGACATGGCTGCTTTATTCTTCTTCTGATTCTGGGTCTTCTTGGAACGCACGGGCACGGGCGCTGCCTCGCGGCGCGTGAAAGGCGACAATGATGACGATGATCACGATGACCTCATACTATTGCTCGTACCCACACCGGAGGATTGGCCGAGAATTGTGTTCTTGAACTTTTACTTAACGTTTTGAAGTAGTCGATTCATATTCGAGTTAAAAAACAATCAAAAAGTTATTAGTTTTGTTGATTGTATGAAACCCCATATGACATCGAAGAGCATGGTGTTCCATGTATCTTTTCGGTGTTGGCAACTATGGTCGGTGCTAACATCTGTGACAGCGAAATTTGACCAACAGTGAAAATGTGCCAGAATACTCACTTCTGTGAGACGATCAAACGCTTAGCGGCCGTAACTTGAATATGTAAAGTAAATGTGAAGATATTTAAATAAATAGAAAACAAGTTGCTCACAGGGGGCTGAAAACCATAAATAATTTAGGAACGGTTACTCTATGGCAAGCGTTGTAAGGCATTAGTCCTGATGGAATCATACCCCACGACCCGTTACAAATAGTTATATGCAAACACTGTGACAAAATGAAAATTCTTCACAGCGCCCCACAGAGAACTATACCTTTTCCTTTTTACATTAATGACATCGCGAAAAATACCATATTGCCCATATATTTCTCGCAGCAACAACGAAATGTAGGTTTCTTGTATCAGCAAATTTGCGCCTCGAATAACTTTCAATACGCTTACTAATGCATCATTTATCGCATAACACAAACAAACGAAGTATTAATAACACATCACTCTCCCATAAAGTAATCTTTGAAGCGACATTGTGACTGAAGCACCCGACGGTCCTTAACGTCCAAAAGTGACAGAAATATCCCTAAGAGACCCCGTAGCGTGTGGACTCTAGTTTGGGTGTAACCTCCCTGTGTTCCTTAACACTCACGTGCGTAGTGGTGTAACCCACAAATTTTGAATACGAAATCATTATATGCCCTATGAGACAGAAAAGCTAGTGTTGTCCGCAATGAGTGATAACAAACACCATCATCATCATCGGGGACGTCATCATGTCTTGTATGATGTCAGTAGTAATACAGATATAAAGTTAGAACATGTCAGGGTAAGCTGACTTAAGGTGAAGTAAAACGAGTTAAGTTGAAATACAGTGAATGAATAAAGTGAATGAATGAAGTGGGGGGAGTGAAGTTAAGATGAATAAAGTGAAAAATGGATTAAGGTGGACTGAAGTTGACTAAGGTGGAGTAAAGCGAATTTAGGTGGACTAAGGTTGGTACAGATTAGAGTAAGGTTGATTAAGATGGATAAAAGCGGGTTAAGATGATTGAAGGTTGATGAAAATTAGAATAGGATGGATTAAGATGCATTAAGGTGGATTAAGGTAGAGTTGCGAAGGACAAGTGGCAATGTGTGACGTCACGTATCATGGACGTAATCAATTAAGTAGAGAAGTCGTTGTACTTTCGCATCCAAAGTAAATAATATTTAAATGACTGTCAATTTCTTTTGCATTCCGCCGAATGAGGCTGCCGTGAACGTAAACGGAAACCCTGGCCTCGCGCTTAGCACCAGAACACCATGGACAGCGTTGCGCGCATCGATATGAGGGAACGAAAAGCGCGAGGGGAACGGGACTCCTCCGTAGAATACGCCTTCTGCCTTCATTACGAGGCGCCGTGCATTGAACTCGCATGGAATAGAAATGTCTAGCGATTGCAGCAGACGATGTAAGTGACGCGACTGCTGCGAAGACGATAAACTGCGCGTGCAGCCAGCTTGATGGCTAAGACAAGAATCAGAAATGAAGTACCAGCGTAAATTCATCCTCGTTCTCTATATAAGATGCGTGCTGAACAATAAAACCAATAGAATAAATTTATAATGCAATATTAAACACTTTAGTGAACTACTTATCACAGGAAATTTAGCGATAGCCTAGATAATATACATCTTATGTAACATTCCGTTTAATCAGGCATAATTGACCTGGCCCGCTCCTTCTCTTTTCTTGGCCTTTCCTGCGGGCTTCTTTCTTCTCTTTCACGAGCGTTACACCGGCCTTTCCACTGTCGTCTGCCTTCCTTGGTTGATACGGTACCACGTTGTTCCCAGACGTCGCCTCAATAACATCTTGCGGTCCACTGTAGCAGATAGTCTTTAAAATGCGTAGCTGATGGGTGGTCTTCACAACCTAATAGTGTTCTGTAAAAGGAGCCTTTGATCCTTGCAGACCCTTCCGAACAAGAACGTAGTCTCCCACTTGTATTTCCGGTGATGTCATTGAATGTCGCTGGCCGTAATTTCTTTTCATGGCGGTATTGTACCTTGCACATTGTTCGTCAGATTTCCTTCGTTCTTGCAGCACCAACGGGTTCGCGATTCCCAGCAGGTGGTCTGTGGGAAGCCGTTCCACTATGCCATGGTATGCGAAGTACGGTGTGCATGCTAAACTAGCCGTGTGTGAATGATTGTGGTGGTCCACAGCCGCTTCAAGGGAACATTTCCAACCGCCTGTAAATCCCGGGTAAAGCGCGACGAACTGTTTGACATCTCGTATCTCTCTCTCGGCTAGTCCATTTGCTTCTGGATCGTACAGTGCAGCGAAACGAAGCTCTATGTTCTTCTCGTCAGCCCACCGTTTCAAGCGATCACTTCTAAAAGCTGGAGCGCTGTCAGCGATTATTACTTTTGTGTGTTTGAGCATATCTCGGTTAAGCAGTGAGATAACGCTGCTGGAATCTTCTTTTCCGGACTTCTCATCAGTGGTTAGTAGAAAAGCTTGCGTAGTTCGTATTCCCTCTCCCTTTTTTTCTGAGCTCAGCGAAGTCAATGTGTATAGTCTAAAATGGCTTTTCTGAGTGTTTTGAGATAACCATGGTGCTTCCACAGAATCTGAACTTAGCTTTGCAGAGCTGGTGTTGATGGCACGTCTTAAAATATTCTGAAACATCCTGTTTCATCGCGCTCCAGTGAAATATCTGTTTAAACTTCGAGTACTTCCTCCAAAGACCGTCGGGACCACCGGATTCCGGAGAATCATAAGACAGTCCTGAAATTTTTTCCACGCTCGTTGTAGGCATGTGCAGCCTACCATTTTTTTGAGAATCATCTTTCAGTGCTGTCCCGCAACATATGTGTGACATATTTGTCATCATCTTGGTTCCTAATTAGACGTCTTGACAAGGCGTCTGCATCTGGCAATTTTTCTCCTAGCCTGTGCGCGACATCGAAGGCAAACTGCTATATTTCGCTCACCCCCTGGCTAGCCACCCTTCAGGTCGCGAGAGATTAAGAATGTATGTCAGTGCTTGGTTGTCGGTGAATTGACTGAAGTGCTCGCCTTCCAGGTACGTCCTGAAATAACGAAAGGCAATTACAACTGCCAATGCCTCCTTTTCCGTCGTTGCGTAGTTAACTTCTGCCTTGGTGAATGTGTATGAGTAATCGCCGATCACTTTGAGCTGTCTCTTCGGATGCTCACTCTCGTCCCACTGATATAGTACAGCGACCGTACCATAATGGCAAGCGTCGGTGTTTAGCTCGAAGGGCTGGGAGGAATCAGGTATTAGATCGAAGCTGTATACCTCTACCATCTAAGGAAATTTTCGTGTCGTTGTGGTAAGGAAAAAACTCCCAATAAGTGGGCCGATCCCGGAGATAGTGCAATGCCGGACCGACCCGCGGTGGAGTTGAAGCAGGCGTTAAGCACTCCCCATACGTAGGCCGATCTCGAAGATAGTGCAATGCCGCTATCTAGTTCGCTATTAAGGGACCCACATACACAGCTTCGCGGGTCATCCTTCGTCACAGAGTGGAAGGGCACTGAGATTTTTTTTTGAGCATAGGGTCAAATGCAGAAGAACTGTATTCAAAGGTCCGACGAGTTATTCGGGGATTGGGCGAATATCCCCGCCTAGGCGTCGGCCACGAGCTCTTGAGCTCTGGCGGCTTTTTCGGCCCGCTGGACGGCCCGAAGTTGGTCTTCGAGGGCGGATCTGAGCAGCGTAGTCTCCCACCGCGTTCGGTTCGAGGCTGCGTCAGCGACCGGAACACACCATTGTTCGCACTCCCATAAAATGTGTTCCAGGGTTGCCCTGGCCTCGCAAAACTTGCATTGGTTTGACGAATAAGGCTCTGGAAACAGAGATTCAAGATCACCGGGCTGAGAAACGTTTCTGTTTGCAGTTGTCGCCAAGCGACCGTTTGCCTCTTATTCGTTTTCTTGTGTGGTGGCGGAAATTTGCACTTCAGTCTGTATTGTTGTGCGATTTTTCTGTAACTCGTCGGGCGAACCTCCCACTCCGACCCCTCGCCAAACGTCGCGGCCGAGGCGGCGGCGGTGGTATAATGACGGTGGCGGCTCGGAGCCCTCAAGCCGCCCCATGCGGCGCCTCGTTTCCGGTGAGCGAGGTGGTATGGGCGTCCATACGATGTAAACTTCCTTGTTCTCGGTTGATATAATTTTTACAAGCTGGTGATACGTCTCTTTGCATTGATTAGTCCACACAAATGAAGTATCTTTTTGTGTCATCAATGTTAGGCATTTGGTCTTTAGCGTAGTCTTTTATAAGAGCCCTAAAATGTCCAGCGGGACCCAGAAACACTCGAAGAGAACGCACATGATACGGTTTGGTTAGCTGGAATATGCGCTTGACGAAGTCTTCTTTTGTGCCTTTTGTTTGTCTGTCAAATACTCTCCCTAAGAAGACCAACGGTGTTCTTAAATAATACACTCGGTTTTAAGTTAATCTTTAGTCCAGCTTCGCTGAGTGCCTCAAGTAACCGGGACAGATGCGAGCAGTGGTCATCACGAGCCTTCGAATAAATGATCATGTCACCCACATACAGGCTGCAGAAAATCCCGGCAAATTCGCTAATCACGCTGTTCATGATCTTCTGAAACCATGCACCGGCATTTTTCAAACTGAAAAGGAGTTGGTTGTATTCGAAAATGTTGAGAGGAGTAACAAACGCCGGGAATTGCTTGTGGTCTTCTTGCAACAGAATCTGCCAATGCCCTTTGCAAAGGTTGATGCGGGAAAACCAGGTACATTCGCCTGTCTCGTCAACGATATCGTCGATTCTTTACATAGGGTATGGGAATAAATCAGTTTAACGGTTTATAAGTCTATAATGAGTGCACATCCTGAAAGTTTCATCACCTTTGGGCACAGTTCTTATCGGAGATGCACAGGTAGATGTTGATGGTCGAATAATTTCAGCACCTACCAATACTTATAACTCTACTTTTAGATACTTTTTTCATAGGACATCCCATAGGGCTTTCTGTTAACAGGTGATATGTCGCTGAGATTGAATGGAACCTCACTTACTTTCGCTGCAGGAGGGTGTACTCCGATGCATATCAGCTTCGGGAACTGTGTCAGTACATCTGAACTCTCTCTGGCCAACTTAACACGTGTTTGAAGGTCTTCACAGCCATTCTACTGGATGTCTCGACCGGAATGTCTACGACGACTTCATCGAGCCATTAGATAGTTATCTGTAATTTCTTCATGTCCGGGCGTGCCAGTATAAAATTAAATGCAGCGTCATGAACGAGTAGTTCTACAGTTGTCATGTTTGTTTGAAGTTCCACACAAACGAGTGCCCACTATCTAACACTTGAGAACTTCCATCGTAACTGCACAGTTTGACAACTTTGCCACTAAGTGTTTGATCCTACGGAATCATTAGAGAATTAACTATGCTAACTGATGCTCTAATGTTAATACTTCAATGACGTTTCCGATGACGCTCACCTGTGCGTACAGTAGGCCTGCCGCAGGCTTCGATAAGTAGACATTTTCTTTTGGTGTCTCCAAAGAGAATGAAAAGTCCGGGCTTACCGGCTCGTTTGCTTGCCCCGGCAGTCGAGTCGTCTCTTTGGTTTAGTGAATGTCAACACTGCTAAGTGCCTGGTCTTCCGGGAATCCAATGGCATAGCTTTAGCTACTGGTGTTGGTCTCTTGCTCATTGGCAAGTAGGAAGTCGTCAAGAACGTCTTTCAGTGACTGTAGGAGTTCATCCAATGTCGCAGATTGTTTTATCGTGATTTGATGCTGATAATCCTTTGTTATTTCAATTATAACCAGTGCCACGATTGATGATTCCCGCAAGTTCCGGTCGGCAGTTTGCAAAAACAAATGTTTCTCGTAGAAGTAGTTGATGACAGATCTTTCTTGGTGCTTGAATACAATGGCCTTTTCCCAGCATTCGATGGGATTCAAAGCGAAGGCTTGAAGAACGCTAGCTGTGAGCCATGTAAAAGCTGTCTTGATCGGTATGCACAACTCGAACCACTTCTTCGCATTACCTAAAAGGAATCGGCGCATAATATAGATACATCTGCAGGCTGCGAGTGACGCCTGACACCGACAAAAGATGCCAAGAGCGAGTTGGGCTATACTAATGCAGATACAACCAAATTAGGAAGCCCACTAAGCTTCAACAAAGACACTCCCTCACCAGATCAGGAATTGGCCTCCCTCGTGCAGTATTCGGCCACTGCCTCCTGAATGATTCCTACAATTAACCCACAGCCCTCAGTCCCCCGCAGCTGCGGAGCATCTGGCCAAGGCGGTGGTAAGCCCTGTAACGCAGCAAAGGGTGCTGAGGACCTCTGGGTCCGGACAGGCAAGCAGTGGAAACTGACCCTGTCAACCTTTAATTGCCGAACTCTTTCGAGGGAGGCTAGCTTAGTCGGTCTCTTTGAGGAGCTATGAGAAATTGTTTGGGATATCGGCTTTAGTGAGATTAGAAGAACTGGTGAGGCTTATACATTGGTGAATAACGGACATGTCCTCTGCTATAGAGGTCTCCCAGATAAAAAGCAATACGGGGTAGGATTCCTTATCCATAAGGGCGTAGCGGGCAACACTGACGAATTAATGAGTGGGTAGCTGTAGTCGTAACCAAACTTAATGAGAGGTATAACTTAAAGGTAGTAAAAGCCTAGGCTCCAACATCCAGTGACGATGATGATGGAGTAGATCAATTTTATGGAGATGTTGAATTAGCATTGATAAAAGTGCCAACTCAGTATACTGTAGTAATGGGCGACTTCAATGTTAAAGTGGGAAAAAAGCAGGCTGGTGAACATGCAATTGGCAACTACGGCGTCGATTATGGAAACGCTAGATAAGAGATGCTGGTAGAATTCGCTGAGAGGAATAAGCTGATAATAATGAACACCTTTTTCAGGAAGCGTAGCTACAGAAAGGGGACCTCGAAAAGCCCTAATGGTGAAACAAGAAATGAAATTGACGTCATACTTTCTGCTGATCCCAGCATAGTGCAGGATGTAGAAGTGATAGGTAGGGTAAAGTGGGCAGTGATCATAGGTTAGTGAGGGCTAGGATTCACCTCAATTTCAAGAGAGAAAGAGTAAAATTTGTCAAGAAGAAAAGGGTCAACCAATAGGCATTAAGGGTAAAAGCAGATAAATTCAAACTGGTACTTGGAAACAAATATACAGCCCCAGAACAGAGACATGAAGATGACATAGAGATAATGAATGAAACCTAACTAGGCTGGCTTCAGAGGCAGCAATTGAAGTGGGGGGCAAGGCACCGAGGCAAGCTCTCGAATACCCTTGTTACACGGGCGACCTAAACCGCAGTTAACGTAACCGCGGTTAGCGCGGTTACACGGCAGGCGAAACTGCGGTTAGGCTGCTAAGCGCGGTTCACTGCCAACCGAGCTTGGTAACCTCGGTTTAGTGTAACCGACGTTTCGGAAATGCGCAAAATTGCGGACGGTACTTCTTCCAAGTGCAGCGCTGGCGCTTCCCAGATCTCTTCCAAAAAGCGTATCATTTGGCCTCACGGGACAACTGAGGCACTGATACGGATTTGTTAAGATAATCAGGCCGCTCTTCGCTCAAGCAATCGAAACGCGCGCCTCTACACAGATATGACGGCTACGCAGAAATTTAAAAATTTAAGGACAGCGCAATCAAATTGAACAAGTGAGACACACACACACGCTGTTTGTTTGTGTGCGTCTCACTTTCTCGTCCAGTTTGATGGCACTGCTTTTAACGTTATAACTTCAATACTTTTAACAGGTACTTTCTTTGCGATAATTTGTGCAATGTGAAACCGCAAAGTACCTACATTAACACCCTAAAGCACTGCCTTTTGTTCCCTCTTTATTCTTTCTTTTGTAGGTGCGAGCGCTTAGTTCCGAAGTGCATTCGCGTAAAGTTGCGCTCCCTTTAATTATGTAACCAATGTTTTTTAGTAGAAAGATTCATTTGTTTATTAGGAATTTTTTTACCTTTTGGTTCAGTGGACTAAACTTTATTTTATATTTACCCATTTGTGACCCTTAATTCTGACTTTCTTATATATTTGTATGCCCACCAAGCATGCTCAAAACTGAGAGTAGGAGTATCAAAACTAAATAACCTACACGTGCAAAACGCAGTCTTACTCATTAAAATTCTCAAATATGACAATTGTTTTGCTGAAAAACAACATATTTATACCACTGTAATCAAATGTCCAAGAAAAGTTATTCAAAATGAAGCCTTTACGCAACAGATCACTTGACGCGTCATCAGACCATTAACCGTGATCGGGGTAGCCCGCGTAACTCTGGCGGACAAGGTTCGCGTTAACCACGGTTGAGCGAGTTAACCACGGTTAAGCTGCCCGTGTAACGAGGGTATAAGTAACAAAGGACCTAATACAGAAACGACAAAGAATTAAAGTGTCCAACTCAAGAGATAAGATAGAATACGTGGAACCGTCAAAACGTTCTGGTAGCTGCATTCGCTGCATTCTCACAATAAACCTTTTCATCAGAAGTTAGCGTGCCCTGCTTTTACTGCTTCACACTATACATTCTTGCAACATTGCCCAAATAACAGATTTTATAAGGTACACAGAAGCATCATAAGGGCCCTTAATGCAACTTGTTACAGTCTAAAAAAATAAAGAATAGCTTGGCTGTAAATAGCAGAAGAGAACAAATAGGACGAACAAGAAAACTGAAATCATTTAACAGCAGAATGTTTAATGTACATGGCGAGTATATGTTGGCTGACAAGCAATAGATCGAACATACACTAAAAGGGGAAGCAAAAATTAGTGTGTTTCCTGACAGGAAATACATCCATCTCTAACGAAGGCCATGCCGACAAGATGTTGCCAGCGTTTTTAGATCTACAGCTTTCATAATTTCTCTAGACAGCCGATCTGCACAGAATGATAGCTCCTTCCTTTACAATGCACGCTCAGAAGTTGAGGATGCATTGTAGAGAAAGAAGCTAGCATTCTGTGCAGATCGGCTGCCTAGATAAATTATGGAAGCTGTAGATGTAATGACACTGGCAGAATCTTGTGTCAGCATGACCTCTGTTACACTTTCAGAGATGGATGCGTTTCCTGTTGGGATCTGTATAGGCACACGTCAGTTCTTGCTTCTCCTTTTTGTGTATCTCTCCTTTTGTATATATAATATCTTGCAGCAGCGCACAATATTAGATATTCGATTCAATTTGATTCGTTTCTTGCACTTTTTGATTCTTATTCGATTCGCATGTGGAACTATTCACTTTGCAGTTGATTCAGTCTCAAAAGGTGTTATGGGAGCACTCCTAAGAAAGTTCTATAAAATGTCATACAGTGTTATGTATAGAGCACGGTGGCAATGTGGCTAAAAATAAATTCTATTTCCCGTTATTATTAACAAAGATAATATGAACTGCCACTTTCGTAAACATGTTTTTGTAACAAATTTGCGTAAACCTAAATTTCCAAGAATTCTAACAAAATTTTGCATACAAATGCAAAAGATATGCGGACTGCAAGTATTTAACTGTTGTTATAATTCTCGGCAATTTTGGCTATGTGCACTTGCTTCAATATCGTTAAGCCGATGTGTGGATCTGTACTCAACTCAACGAAGCGCAAGCATCTCGTCAGGTGGCTCGAATATCCATCCCTCCTCGCCGACACTCGTTTCTCTCTCTCCTGAGGTGCCCTCCATGCACACTGGTTCTTCCAATTTCTGAGCGAATTCACTCGCCCACTCCCACTGAAGCCGCATCACTTTCTATAATAACCCGCCGCGGTTGCTCAGTGGCTATGGTGCTGGGCTGCTGAGCACGAGGTCGCGGGATCGAATCCCGGCCACGGCGGCCGCATTTCGATGGGGGTGGAATGCGAAAACGCCCGTGTGCTTAGATTTAGGTGCACGTTAAAGAACCTCAGGTGGTCAAAATTTCCGGAGTCCTCCACTACGGCGTGCCTCATAATCAGAAAGTGGATTTGGCACGTAAAACCCCAAATATTATTATTATTTCTATAATAGACACGACCGACTGCTTGCATAGATGGAAGCAGTGTCTCGTGACGCCGCTAACACGACTGACGGTGTCCCACGTTCCTTAAGGGGAAAAAAAAGGACTACTAAGTGAATGTGGCAAGGCAACCTTGCGCGAATGTACAGTCTGTGTTTACATATTTTGCAAGAGCGGCGGTGTAGCCGGCACTTGGATGTCGTGACAATATGTGGCCGTGGAGCTCACGCAACGCAGTGCGTGGCGGTGGCGTCGAATTCAGCGGTTCCGCAACCAGACTTCCGGATCTGGTTGGCTACGGATTTGAAGGTTTGCCAACTGCAGCCGCTGCGATGGCCATGGCCACAAGAGTCGCCTAGTTGGCCAAGGCGACATTGTCGCGGCAACGTGGCCAGTGCACTCATGGCGCCGAGGCCACGTCGTACGCCTGTCTGCACGGAAGACCCCAGGATGCAGCTGTCAAAACCAACGGACCACACCGAAGACCCCAGAATGATGCCGTCGGAACCCAGGAACCGCAGCCGTGTCCCGAGGATCTAGCCGTCTGGTCCCACGGACAACACGGGAGGCCCCATGATGCATCCGTCGGGACCCACGTACCACACGGGAGGCTGCAGCATGTAGCCATCGGAACCAATAGGCGACACTGGAGGCACCACGGTGCAGCCATGAAAATCAACGGGCCGTACGGGAGACCCCAGGGTGCAGCCATCGAAACCCACGGACTGCACGCGGTTGTCGTAGTGGCGGCAAAGTCGTAGTCAACGGCTTCCTGGGCCACTTCCGGCGTGCGAAGCGCTGACCAGCTCAATGTCAACAGCAGGAGAAACACCAGTCCTCCTCGACGAACAGGCGATCGGCAAGGTGTTCCGTTGCCTCCGTTAGAGCGCGCGCGCGCGCGAGAGAGAGAGAGAGAGAGAGAGAGAGAGAGAGAGAGAGAGAGAGAGAGAGAGAGAGGCTCTTTATTAGAAAAAGAGTGAATTTTGCCGGCGCCTATATAACCGCTGGCATGCTACTCTGTGTAGGGATGGGGAATGGGATTAAAAGATTCCTGAGGAGAGTGGGAGAAAAAGAGGATAAAAATAAATATACAATGTCCGAGTGGACCTGATACTAATATTTACAGGTGACATGGCGGGTAAATTTAGGCTTTTGTATTTGAAGTGCGCAATCTTTAAAGCTTTCCTATTAGACCAATTTCTGATAGGTATTTGAGCAATAAATCCAAAACCCGTCGCTGTTTTGAAGGGCCGGGCATTGGACTTAAGATGCGCGGTAACGTTAACGGTTCGTGGCAAATCAAGTCCATTTGTTGCTCAAAAAATTGTCTCTCGTCGCGGTACGCGGGACATTTTAGTAATATGTGCTCCATTGTCTCTAAGTTGCGACAGTTATCACAGTACGGGTTAGTGGTGAGCCCTATGCGTTACAGATAATTGTTCGTGTATGCCACGTTCAGTCGAAGACGATGGTACAATGTCTCTAAGTGTCGAGCAAGTGGTCGTGGTATTTTCGGTCTCATTTCTGGGTCAATGTAACGCAGGCAGTTATCTTGGTGAAGCGGCAGATTCCAGATGCGGTCTTTTTCTTGGTAAGCATATATTTTTGCATTGCTTGAAGGGTTGGCGTTTGTAAAAAAATGTTCTTTTGAACTTGCCCTATTGGAGTCCTTTTCTGGCAGCTTCATCCGCTCTTTCATTTCCCGAAATGCCGGCATAGCCAGGTATCCACTGGAACTTTATGCAATGCCCAGCAATCTTAGCCCTGTGGGGAAGAAAAGCAATGTCAAATGCTGCAGGTTGATTATTGCAATTCTTGTGCCTGTTCCACATACTTTGTAGGGCTGCTTTTGAATCCGTGAATATCACCCATGTCTTTGGCGACGGCTGTCGAAGTACATACACAAGGGCCTCCTTAATGCCATATAGCTCCGCTGAAGTAGATGATGTCGCTCGCTCAAGACGAAACGAAAATCGTTGTCCTGTAGAGGGAACAAAAATCCGCTACACGTCCTTGCCTGGTCGCTGGCTGTGTTGAGCCGAGGCTGGTGTTCCGCGTCGAGCTTGGACGATGACCTGCCGTTGACATACTGACTCTCTTCTGGCGGTGGCTTTTCTTGTCTTGTCTGTGTCCCAGACAGTGGCGCATACCTACTATGGGGGATTTACCAAGAAGCAGGCGGTTTTCCGTATGGTTAGAAATAGAGAGAAACTAGATTTGTATCGTGGAGCGTGGGAAGATAGTACTGTAATTTAGAAGTGGCTTGCCATGCGTGAAGCGATGATGATGACGATGATGATGATGAGCTCTTTATCTTTAATATGACATTATACTCACCACGGGTAGTTAGCCAAGAAGTGGGCGGTACACATAAAACAAAATACGATTATAGGAAGAGACAGAAGGTAATACCAGTGTTGAGGAATAAAAATAGGAGACGAATCGAACAGGATTGATTAAACGTCGCAGAAATTAAACTCGGAATTTGGATGAGAAACTTTCCTAAAGAGGAAGAAGGTTAATATTAAATTATCCCACCACTATTTTTCTGTTACTGATGAAATTGCTTATGCGCGGAGCTGAGGTGGGGGAAGTGCTTGCTTGCTTGCCTGCTTGCTTATTACGTATACCACGGCACTTACCCACTAAAGGGCATTGGACAAGAAGCCACCCCTGCCGTTGGCAACCCTGTTTGCTGCTGACATCTAGGACCATGAAGTAAGATGAATGCTGAGATTGTAAGAAAACGTCCGTTCTTGTGTAACATTCGAGCAGATCAATTTGGACAATAAAGGGTTCTTTGATGTGGACATAAGTTTAAGTACACGAGCGTTTATGCATTTCGTCGCCATAGGTATGAGGCTGCTTTAGGCGTGGGTCGAACCCCTCACCTGGTGCTAAGCAGTAAGACACCGCGGCACGCCGCGTCTCGAGTTCCTCCTACCCACTCCTTCATACCTCTTTCCACGTGCAGCCGCATCTCTCATAAGACAAGCACAGTCTCTCACTCTGAGCCGTACCATCATTCATCACAATGAGCGTTGACCACCCCCCCCACATTTGTCAGATCGGCGGGCAGCATTTAGGGATGTGCGAATAGTGGAAGCTTTCCAACAACAAATCGAATATTGCCGTATTCGGGTCTATATCCGAATCGAATAGTCACGTTTCGTAAATAGGAACATTTTTGGAATAGCTTTCAGATACTTTAATCGCCAAGTGTGCGAGAAATTTTATCCCCGCGCTCATAGCAGGGATAAACTCTGAGAAGCTACTAGGGTGGTTGCTTGGGCTAGTTGGTAATTCATGACAAAAAATGACATACAGCGCGAAGGACAAGGACTACGAGAGATGACAGCGCTGTGTATGTCACCTCTCGCAGTCCTTGTCCTTCGCGCTGTCATTTTTTGAGAAGCTACGTATTGGAACACGCTATGTGTCAGCCAGGGAACCAGACATTTCCAGCTAAACCGCTATCATCCTCACTGACCAATGAGTCCTGTACAAGCTAATAAATTGCCAGTTCGCTCCTAATGCTCCATTTGTGCTTTTAACAAACGACGCTTGATAACGTGAAGTGTACATGCACAGAAACTTGCTAACTCAAGTACTATTGCACAACAAAAAAAGACACGGACGTAAGAGAACACACACCAAGCGCAAAATTTCAGCTAAATTTATTGGGCCACTGAATCGGTTTATACATGTGAAGCAGTATAGATTGCGCATGCGCTTACATGAAGAAAACGAACTGCACATTCGTGTAACATAGTTATGAGTCATGTGCTGCCGCTTCCAAGAAACTTAGTTCTTTTTCTGTGAGAGCCCGGGAAGGGAAATTAACCAACTTATCCCCCAAATTTGCAATCATCTGCGCTTCAGTTATTTCACGGATGAGCTGCGTCCTGACACGGGACACAATCGTGCAATCATCCTCGATAGGTTTGCAGCCATGATCGCGACAATGAATCGCCAAGAATCCACTGGTGCAATTTTTTACGTTGTTGCGGTGTTCCAGATCCGATCATTGAGGCAACGCCCTGTTTACCCGATATATTACTTCCCACATGAAAGCGGTAGGTTGTAAACCACCCGGTGGACACACTCGACGAACTTTTTGCGGTGATGCTTAGTGCACTTATCGGATGGGACGGCATTTGGATCCGCCAACTTGCAAAGCTTGCCGAGCTTGTTGGGAGCAGAAAATACGGTTCTTCCATTTGCCCTTTGGGCCATCTTTTTCAAGTTATGGGATATCCAGTGCATGTAAGGTCGAACACTTACTTTAGGCCGTTTGCCGGGAGGGACATCGGCAACTTACGACTGCGTGCTGGAGCGCGCTACTCTTAAAATGCGTTCCGCTACTGACACCTGCACCACCTTAGAATACAAAGCGACCTTGCATGTTAAGTACAACTATTATTTACATTATGTTACTAGAACGTGGCGTAGCCGGCGCTCGAATGCCGTAGAGCTACACGGCCATGGAGCTCGAGCATCGCGATACCTTTCGGCGGGGCCGAATTTTGACGCTCTGTAGGCAGAGTTCCGGAGTGTGGTTGGTCACGTATTTGAGCGTCCGCCAACTACGGCCGCCGCGTCGACCGTGGCCAAGTTGTAGCGGCATTATGGCTCGTGCCCCCTTGTAGCCAGGGCCGCGTCGTAGACTGGTCCGTACGGGAGGTACCAGGATGCAGCCGTCCGGAGGATTGACCAGCAGCAGGCAGGCTGCGGGAAGGAGGCCTTCCCGTCTTCTCGTGTTAGCGAAGACGGGATAAGCGCCCTTCCGGCTCCGCGCGACGTCCTCACCTCGTCCGTGGCCGTCCTGGCCAAAGGTGACGCACCAGTGTGCCGCGTTGAGCAGGCGAAGTCATCTGCCGTCGACAACCTAATTTTCTCCAGCTTCCGATTCGACTGCTCTGATTGCACGGACTGGCCCGCTGGACTGCTGTGAGGGAACTGCCATCGCGGCTTAGAGTATTCGTCTTAAGAGGTCATACGCTATTGCCTCTGGATCATTGTGGAGTATGGAGCTCCTCCTTCCCACCCCTCCCCCATACTCCTCGAGTTGCCGTCTCGTTTCAATAGATCTCACCCTCCCTCCCTCGGACTCAGACATTTGGATGCTTCATGTACATTCTCTACTCTTAAATAGAGAGAGTGTAAGCGTTTTAGAAGAAAACGTGGCCTTGTAACCTTTCAGACATATTATGTTCTGCCATCGATTCTAGGCAAAAAGAAAAAGAGTTCTCGAAGCTCTATTTCAGTAACTTAGACCTGCATTAACCTCCCCAGTTATCCTTTCTATCTAGAACTCGGCTCTGCGATTTTGCCACAGGAACGTTAGCCTTACAACGTGCAATTTCATTTGCAGTACTTGCAGATTGCTCGTTAGTTTGATATTATCCTTCTACTTCTTGGAAATTATCATGCGAATCCCGAGTTTTTTTCTTAGTCGCGTTCAAGTAATCCTGCATGATTTCATTTCTTTTTATTCTTCAACTTTTCGTTGCCTTGTTTTTTATTAATGTAGTCTTATTTACGTTTCAATCACGAACACTATACTTGGCCAATCCCTTTATCTGGCACGATTTAAAATTCATCATCATCATCATTTTCAACAAGATAATTATCATCACCATGTGAATTCGCTTCATCAGTTTTCATTTTCTTACATCCGGTAAGGGAATTAGGGCTACAATAAATTTATATTATAACAATATTGTCAGCGGATAATTAAATTTCCAGAATTTATATCAAGCGTGACGCTATCATATGGTTCTGTAACACCCACAATGAAGAATGCTGTAAGCACATATACGCCTCCTGTGTTTTCAGACAATGTAATAAAAGAAATTAGAAGCTTAATCAGAGGTTATTGTTATGTACACCAAACCAGCAGTGAAAACCGAACTTTACGAAGATATAAGAATCAACGGGATGGTACCATGCCAGAAGGCCGGAATCCATGACGAGCAGCGTACTTGAACCGTTGGCGAATAGTTATCTCTACCAAATTACATGCTGTAAACCCTCATTGTTTTATTCAACGTTAATGTTTTGTCAGTTCGAAGGCCACTTCGATGGCTTCAGCCAGTCAGCAGATATGTATTCCGCACTTATTCATGTTGGCCTTAGGTCCCAGACATCAATTTTTGAAAGACTTCAGATAACAGGCTGCAGTCTGTCAATGAATTGTAAAACATCTTGTGAATGTACTTTTCGATAGGTACACCGGACTTTCCTGGTGTTGCAGTTTCATGTGGGTTCTTAACAGGTGAGATCTGGGAACTGACGCCGTAAAGCGCGGGACTTCTTATTATTGCATAGGCGTGTTCACGGGTATACAATCCAAAATATTAATAAAGAACTTCTTGAGGCCTCTGAGATTATTTGTTATAGAGGTAACTTCGTTTTAAAAGTCACGCACCGCATATCTAACATTCGAAGAAGCAGAGAATTATTCCTTCGTGATACAGGTGACTTCGATGTGAGGCGTTGTTTGCAAGGCGCTCCACTGTATTGCACGCCTGCCTTAGCTTCCCTCTATTTGTCTTTTCTTTAATTATGGAGCTTTAAGTGCCAAATAACGATCTCACCATGAGGCACGCCATAGTGGGGGACTCCATAATAATTAGAACCACCTGAGGTTCTTTAACGTGCACATAAATCAAAGTACGCGGGTGTTTTTGCATTTTGGCTCCATCGAAATCCGGCCGCCGAGGCCGGGATACGGTCCCGCGACGTCGTGCTTAGCAGCCCAAGCCAACGAGCAACCACAGTGGGTGCATTGCTCTTTGATTTCAAGAATGGCGATTTTGGTGGAATCTGGAATTTAGAGTTGATAAGCTTTGTAATCGGGCTTCGTAAATGAGATTGCAACCTATGTTTATTGCCGTGATTGAAAATGAGAATGAAATGAAATTTTCATATAATATACCTGTTTTAAGATAAAGTACTGAATTACTCATCTCTGTTAAACTACTTTCGTCTTGGTCTTCTTACTGTGTTTCTTTCTTAATCATTTTTCACTAAATTAAAAGGTGCCCACGCTGTTTTAGGGCACCTTGCTAAAGAATTCAAACAAAGTTATTTTCCAAGTTCACGTAGTGTTTGCCGTTCGCCAAAACACTCGTCCAGTTTCACTTCACGTTTCTTTCATTTCTTCTGAGGCGACTTAGTGTACGCCCTATGTATACACCACAGTAAGAGGCTTCGACCTAGTTTCATATCGGCGCACCTCGATTTACACATTCACATTCTACCAAGCTGCAACGCTTTTTACAGATTAGCCTCATCATGTGCTCGCTTTTAACACACATCCCTATCCAAAAATTTCTATGCCGTATAACTCGCACATAGAATAATACGATATGGAACATATACACTATTCCGTACAAAACCCCGTTTTTGCCTATATATCATTTGACGCTATTGGCTATAGTAGCTATGGAGAATACGAGTTTTTTTTTCACTAGGGATGCTAGCTGCGGTGAATGTCTGTATCGCCTCAAGCGCCGCCTGAAACGGCCACCTGTGATGTTACGACCAGAACGGAGAGCGCCGTCTCGCGATGGCGCTGACGTGACTGATAGCATGGCAAGCTGCATTGGCGCGGTTGTTGGTTTGAGACTAAAGCAGCAACCGCGGCTTTCATGCGGCCAACTCAGTGCTAATTCCGAACACCGTACTTTGAAATGTGGCATACGGTTTTCCTCGCCTAAAGAGTGAAGAAAACGAGGCGGCGTCTCGTATGTTCAACATATATTTACGTAATTTACAAGGAGAATGGGTGCAGCCGGCGTTATATAGCCGTATCACCGCGATGATCAGCCGCAATGGGAATCAACGGATCGCATTGCGTGACAACGGCGTCACATATGTCGAGGCAGTTGTCACGCAGCTCGAGTGTCAAGGCCAAGCGTCCGCAGCCACCGCGTCGTCCTAGGGCGGGGTCGTGGCCATGCCCGCTGAGGCGCAGTCACTGCCACAGCATGGTCCGTGCCCCAACACCAGGGTTGCGTAGTACGTTGGTCTGCGCGGGAGCTTCGAGCTTTCTGTAGCCGTAGGAACCCGACGTAACCCGGGGGTGTCGCTGCAGCACCGTGGTCGCAACCGAGGGCTTCCTGGTCCGCCCCCGGCTTCTGGAAGACAGGCCTACTCCACGACGGCTGCGGTAAGGAGTTCACCCAGTCTCCTCGGTGCACCGGCGACGATCGGCGGCCGCCGCCCCCTATCCGCGACGATCTCTCCTCATTTCGGACAGTCTCGGCGGGAAGCGACGACCAGGCCTTCCACGCTGAGCTGAGAGGCTGTTCTGCAGTGGGCATGGTCGCGTTGTTCTCCTTCTGAATCTGTGTCTTCTTGGAACGCACGGGTGCTGCCTGGCGGCGCGTGAAAGGCGACGATGATGACGACGATGATGATGGACTCATATTATAGCTCGTACCCACGCTGAGTGATTGTCCAAAAAGATTGTGCTTTAACTTTCGCTTAACGCTTTGAAGTATTACTTATCGGATAAAAAAATGCTTTCAAAAACAACTTCGTTCATTTGATTGTATGAAAGCACAAATGGCATCAAAGAAAGTGGTGCTCCATAATCCTGTTCGGTGTTGGCAACTATAGTCACTGCTGACATCTCGGAAAGCGAAATTCAACCGACGAGGAAATTGTGCGAGAACACTCACTTTTGTGGGGCAATCAAACGCTTAGTGCCGGTAACTTCAATCCGTAAGGTAAATTTGAAGCTATTTAAACAAATAGAAAACAAGTAGCTCGCAGCGGGCTCAAAGCCGTAAATAAATGAGGAACGGTTACCCTGAGGCATGCGCAGAAAGGCATTACCTATCAGCTATACATCTTTCTCTTTACATTAATGACATCGCAATAATACCATATTGCCCGTGTATTTCTCGTTGCGACAACGAAGTGTATTTTTCCTGCATCAGCGAATATTTGTCTCGAATGCATTTCAATACTATTAAATATGCAACATTTATCGCTAAACACAACTATAATGAAGTATTGATGACAAGTGACTCCCCTATCAAGTAATGTGTGACGCGGCATTGCCGAAAACGACCGAAACGGCTCTGAGAGACGCCGTTAGGTGTTGGCTCTAGATTAGCTGAGACCTTTATGTATTCTTTAACTGTATCCTAACTGTATCCTGTATCCTAACTTCTCTACGGCGCAAGATTTTTTATAATTGTGCAATACCTTTTCGCTGACCCAAATCGTTATGGAACCAACAAGAATAACCACGTAAGTTTCCAATACACTTGACCTTGTTTTTACTACCCGACCCGATTTTATTTCTGACATAACATGCCTGCCAGGTATGAGTGATCATTGTATGCCTTCATTTAAAGTTCGCCTCGAGCGACCTAAACCGATTAAAAAGATCATGACATTAAGAAATTATACAAGGCTGACTTTCTTTCAATTAATAATGAACTCGCAGTGTTCGTTGATGAATACCTGCGTGAATCTGAATGCCGTAATGTTCAGTCAAACTGAAGTATCCTTTTTAATAAATGGACTGAATTACCAGATAGGCACATCCCTGTTTACGTTATCCCCTATCATAAAGAAAAGAAACAAAATATAATCGTCTGCTAAATCGCTTGCCTAATAAGAAAAGCGCCTGTTTAAATCAGCTAAACTTAGCCGTGCCAATGCTTGTTGGTCAGCCTACAAACAGAGTCTCGATGAGTACGCACATATCCTAACAGACACCAAAGATAACTTCCTAAACTAACCCTAAACAATTTTGGCGCATGGTTTATATTAAAGACAATAATATAATAGCGCTTAGTGACCCTAATGGTGAGGCTATACCGGCCAACCAGTGTCCCGGAGTACTAAATGAAGTTTTCGCTAAACATTTTTCTTTACCCAGCAATTCCACTCCGCCACACCTAAGATCATATGACCATGATGTAATGTTCCTCTCATTATCAGCTGTGATGGTGTCGCAAGCATCATTAGGTCACTAAAACTATCCTCTGCGCAGGGTAGTGATCAGATTATTCTGAAATTCCTTCAACTCACAGTTTACTACACACCAATCACCTTAACTAAAATTTCCAAGCCATCATTGCACGATGGTTTTCTTCCATCCGAGTGGAAAGTGAGGAAGGTAATTCCAATCCATAAATCAGGCAATAAGCAGTCCCCTCTAAATTACAGACCCAGTTCGCTCGCAAGTATACCTTGTAAGATACTAC
Organism: Dermacentor variabilis; assembly: GCF_050947875.1. Lineage (NCBI taxonomy): Eukaryota > Metazoa > Arthropoda > Arachnida > Ixodida > Ixodidae > Dermacentor > Dermacentor variabilis. The sequence goes on along the minus strand of NW_027460280.1, from coordinate 36,876,513 downwards.
AGCATATCTTGGCTTCTCACCTAGCTACTTTCTTGGAGTCGCATTCATATTTCGCACCATCGCAGCATAGATTAAACAAATCATACTCGTGTGAAACTCAACTAATACTTTTTGTACACAAACTGATCACCATTCTTGGCAATAGGTCCTTGGCTGACTGCATTTTTCTTGACTTTTCCAAAGCCTTTGACAAAGTGTGTAACAAACTGCTCATTTATAATCTACCACAACTTAAGCTCGATCGCTTCATTTTAATCTGGATTGAAGGTTTTCTTGCTAACCGTTCTCAGTTTTTTTCAGCTAATGGCTCGAATTCGGAAGAATACACAGTCAATTCTGGTGTACCGCAGGGCTCAGACCGCGATCGTCTTTCTTTCCTCATTTATATTCCCGATTTCCCACCTTGCGTTTCCTCATCCATTCAATTGTTTGCCGATGATTGCGTACTATTCCAAGAAATAACAGGTCCGAACGACGCCGCTCCTCTTCAATCTGACATTTACGCAGTCTTTGAGGGGTGTAATACATGGCTTATGGAACTAAACATTAAAAAATACAAATTCATGCGAGTGTCTAGAAAGATTACTAGTTTGTCCATTTATCACTTAAATAATGAACTACTTGACAGCGTATCTTCATATAAGTACCTCGGAGTTCACATCTGTAGCAATCTAATATGGGATGCTCACATCTCTCATGTTGTCTGCAATGCTAATCGCATGCTCGGATATCTTCGTCGTAAATTTGCAAAATAGTCTTCGTCTCTCAAACTAATGCTATTTAAAACAGTCATTCACCCTAAGTTAGAATATGCCGCTTCGGTTTGGGATCCGCATTATAGTAATTTAGTACATTCGCTTGAAATCGTGCAAAATAATTCGCTCCGTTTTATACTTTCTAATTACAATCCAATCGCGAGCATCACGGTAATGAAAGCTAACCTTAATCTACCTACGCTTGCTTCTCGACGGGCGATGCTTCGCTTAAGCTTTCTTCACAAACTGTATCATCATCCCTACCTGCGCGATTTACTGCACTTCCTCCCCATTACATTTCGCACCGTCTGGATCATGCTCATAAAGTTGGCATTCCGTTTTGTAAAACAGAATCATTCCTACAGTCCTACATACCACGCGCCTCAAATTATTGGAGTTGCCTTCCAAAATTGGTAGTAATAATTTCAGATCATGAAAAATTTGTGACTTCATTAACCAATGCTCTGTAGCATCTTGTTGTATTCTGGCTCTTTATAGCTATTATTGTGTAATTAGAAACACTGGACTGCTTCTTTGTATATATAGTTTTTTAACGTGTATTCTGCCTCTTCATAACTATTAGCGCATAATTAGAAACATTGTGCTGCTTCTTGTGGTTAAAAGTTTGTCGTTCTTCTGTATTTTATACCACTCCCCTGTGTAATGTCTATTGACCCTGAGGGCATTATAAATAAATAAATAAATAAATAATTAAATAAATAAATAAAAATAAATAAATAAATAAATAAATGTCGACAGCATAGTGCATATTGTTATGAGGGAAAGTGTTAAGCAATGACAATATCTGTAAGCTTCTTTATGGTATTTCTTCATGAACAACAGTGCCATAAAACGTTTTACCTGTGCAAGTTTCAGAATGCAAAGACTATAAAATTTTTGACGAGATCACAGTAAATTGATAAGGTATAGACAAGTGTGCCTAAGTATATACAAGACCGACTGAAGAAACTTGAGTGGTTTAGTAACCGGTTGCAGTGTGGAACAGCGACCGTAGCTGCTATCTCGAGGTGAGTGCTAAGTTCCACGTGAGTTTCTCCTGCAGCCCATGGACCCGGCAAGCGGCATCGTCATGTGTGATGTCATTGCAGTGCTTGCCCTCGCCTATCTTGTTTTTTTGGATAAGTGGCGGCCAACTGGGCGGGAGCTCAATTTCGTTTGTACATGTATTTAGCATTCGTCTGCATCTTATTAAGCTCACCTTCGTATCATATTCTCATTGTTGTACTTTAAGTGATGTAAGCGTTTTTTTTAATATATTCCACCACAGTCACTTATTCAGCTTAGTGTTGAAATGTGTTAAAAATGGCCACCAAGAAGCAAAATTGCCATCATAGTCAGCACCATCGGCCAAAGTATAATGCAGATCCAATGCACTTGTTGATATCGACATGAGGGCAAGCTTTCACGCAATGTTCAATTAACTTCGATAAAACTAAGTGCAATGTGTACAATTATCTTAATTTTCATGCGATAGAACAAGGACTCCCATGCAATGTTTGCTTGTGCATTATAGTTAGCCAATATGGCATGGAATGTATACATAGCTCGCTAAACTCACGTAAATGTCACCTTACTAAAACTTGGAGCGGCCCGTAAGGCTGAGTTCTTATGAGCCTGGATGAGTACAACTTCGGCGAATATGAGTCGGAGCCAATGCATCTGAGTAGAAATCTGGTGAACATGAGTCGTAATGAATCCTAAAATACAGGGCAATATCCGTAACAGCTTGCTTGCTGTGTGGTTGTTTGTACTTCTTCCTCTCTTTCTTTCTTTCTTTCTTTCTTTCTTTCTTTCTTTCTTTCTTTTGTTTCCTTATTTGTTTCTTTCTTTCTTTCTTTCTTTCTTTCTTTCTTTATTGATACTGCCAGCCCTTTCTTTAGGGCCATTACAGGAGTGGAGAAAAAAAGAAAACTAGCAATGTCAACACATCTGATTCAGGCAGGGCGTACAATATATCTGAATACAGCATACAAAAAAGAAGTTGCAGTGCATGTACGCTGTAATAAAGCAGGCAGAAAAACCAATCAATATCCCTTGAGGCATGTGAAATAAGAACAACATACACAGATAAGAACAAAATAATGAAATGAGATGATTCACCAAGTCAGATGATTAACGCATCGCGCTCTCGGAATAATTAACGGCATGCAAATTACTCAGAAAATAATTGAAATAGCCAGACTGAACGACGAAATCGGTTCTGGAACAAAACAGGGCGACTTCTGGCCTTCAACGGGAGCAGGTGTTTGCTTGACCACAGCTTCTCCTTGCGAGCGTGGCCGCTTGTGAAAATGTAGAAAGGAAGTTGGTCGTATTGCGTTCACTGCCGTGATAAGAAACTATGCGTTTGTGGCATGCAGCGAGTGGCTTCAGATTTAACGCTATCATACCTGACGAACAGTTACCAGTACCCCTGTTCAAAGAAGTGCCCCATGCCGTAAAATAAAGAAAATGAACTTTATGTGGATCATCAGAGTTCAATTTTAGAATGGTGCTCGCTCGTTTGTTTACATACATAACACGGGACATGTATCTTAAAAAGGGCACCAACATTCCGGACGCATTTTATTTTGCAACTACATAGGAAATCGTATAAATACAGGGAAATATCTCGCTTTGAACGACTATGAAAGGGGTTAGAGATGAATACTTTATGCATTAACAATAACATTATAAAAAAAATTATAGCAATTTGAAAACCAGTAATCAAGAAAGAGGACTGTCATAGTAACATAACGTTTGAAGTCGCATTGATTCAAGTTAATGAAAAGAAAAAGAGAAGTGCGTGGTTTGCGTACGAATTTTCTCGGGTTAATTTCACTTATTATAGGTGAATAACCCAACTTGCCCAAGCAGCTGGACCTCCATAGAAAGTAGTAGCTTATTACCCAATTGACTAAAGCACATTCTAGGCTATTCATCTTTCTATTCGGACTTACCTGTTATTAACGTTTAGCTTAGCTGTAAAGTGATTGGCACAAAGGCATCACACGAAGAACCCCGATGCGGCGTAAACATTTTGTTGTGAACGGGAGTGACAGGCAGGTTTTCTGTTTACGCCACATCTGCGTTCTTCGTGTGATGCCTTGTTGTGACAAGCTGCTCGCACATAACAGAGCTCAAAGTGTTGTCTCATGACTCGGCTGACGCTACCGACGGTGTACCACGTTCCGGTGGAAAAAGTAAAAAAAAGATAAGGAACGCTTGACCTGACGTTAGCGTGCTGGCTTCGTTCTGGTTCCGATTCCTCAGCCGCTTGAGAGCACGGTTCCGCGCACTGGCTCGCAGCACGTGAAGGTCGGCGGCCGCGTGGCGTCTTCGCTGTTCTGTTATCCTGCCAGGGGCCCTATAACGTAAAGCTATTCCAATATGTTTTTATTCCAATCTCCTGAGTAGAATTTGTGTAACCGCCGACGCAAGCATCGGGCGGTCGCCCGCACGGTTGTTTGAACAGACCAATCGAACACTCTCCTCGTTCATAGGACGCCATTTTCTTTTGCTTGAAAAACGAATAACATTGTCTTCACTCAGCGGCTTGTCTTATATAATTTGCTGACAAGAGGAGAGCAGCACGCTCAGGTGGAGAGGGATTCGATGGGGCCGAGCCACTGCACTGAAAATCGATAACCTGATCAAGAGGGTGGCTCCGGCGCGTGTGATTGGTCCGCTTTCCCTTACTGAGCTTGCGGTGGCTGGTCGAAAATAGCGGCGGAATGCAACGGAAGCTTCAGAATGACTCTGAAACGAATGCTCAGCAAAGAGTTGGCAAAACGAGGTCGTACACACGCCGAATGTGCTCGAAAACGTTACACGGCCAAGCAAAAAGGTTTATTACACGCAAATAAACCCATGCTCTCCGGCAGGAGCGAGTAGCCAGTGCCTAAGACATCGGCGGCAGCCATCTTTTATTCCTTTCGGAACAGGGCTGCCTGCGGCTATTCAGAAGAAAATTCAGTTTTGTTCGGCATATTAATGCATCTTTAACGCGTGCGCGTCACTTTGATGCGGTGAGTCTTCGCGGTTTTATGACGTCGCGTGACAGGCAGGTGAAGTGGGTGCAGCCCGAAAACTTTTGACCAATAACCGAGGGCTAATGGCGAAAAGGGGTTGGATCAGAAATGACTATTTTTCTTTTGTTTGGTCAAGTCATGCATAATCAGTGTGTACACGTCATATCAGATGGGGAGCTATCGTGGTTTTTGTGACGTCGCGTGACAGACAGGTGAAGTAGGTGTTGTTCAAAACAAGTTTTTGACCAATCGCAGAGGCTAGTTGCAGAATTGGAATAGAAAAGCGTGGAATAGTTTTACGTTATAGCGCCCCTCGACTGCTGGAAGAAATAAAAGTGAGAAGGAAAAAAAATGAAGAAAAAAGAACAAAGGATGAGATTATGGCCTTGGAAATGTGGAAGAAGCCGTGGAACTAAGCTAAATAAACCCTTTTTCCTTCATTTTCTTCAACCTGAGGTCGTAGTCGATGGGCTTGCTGAATTCCTCGCCCTCAACGCTACCCTAGTTGCAGTAGTACGATAAGTGTCTGTCACTCCTGTCGTAAGACGACTAGAAGAGTGGTCCGCGTAGCTGACAGTTCGGAAATGAGTTTCGCTTCTCTGCTTGAGATGGTTAACGTTTCTCTTAATTTGTGGATCGCAGCTTTGACTTCAACATTTTTTGTAATTGATAAATCCAGCAAAACGAACCACTTTGCACCAGTCACGTAAGCGGATCGATGATGGAGTGTTATTGCATTGTTCGTCTATGGTCGAGAAGTGGACGTAGCCATACATTAGTTTCGAGGGGCACTGAATGAAATGTGCTTTTGTTGCTCTCAAACGGCGTATCAACCCTCGTAAGAAGGCACACTACTCTGCAATACACATAGATTGAGCATATGCGCCCAGGAAGCATCTACTTAGCTGTTCAGCATGATTATGCAGGACGTATATCCACGTAATGGATGCCAAAGCCAACGAGATGGTCAGACGTACCTGTTTTAAGTCTTGCGTTTAACGTGCCTGTAAAAAAAGTTGAAAGGGGCCGTGGCACCCTTTCAACTTATCCAAAGCCTAAGTCTTTTCATTTAATTGAAAGAAGTCATGCTCAAAAGACATGTTCTATATTCGCCGTCACTAAAGGAATGATATAATAAAGCAGACCGTAGATCATCACACGCGTCATGCGAAAGATGGTTCGGCGCCAACCGGTGGCAACGTGTCTATTCTTCAACTTTTAGCGATAGTCTGGTAGTTTAGTCTATTATCAGGACGCTAGAACAACACGTTTGTAATATGATAAGGCCGAAATGATCTTGTTCGACTCGTTGGATTCGTTGCTGCCCGCCTTGGCACTTCTTATCTTAAATACCGTAGCCGCAAACATTATCTCTCTGATTACTGCGCTCGTCAGTCAAGCAGCGCCATATTGTAGATGCATCCTACTACCTGCTCGCATCGCAGAGTATATATGGCGCCACGGAATATTTCTGAAACCACATAAGGTTTCTGGACGAAATACGTCCAATGATGCCTCAGAACGGGATGCAGTATCTTGTAATGAACGTGTCGTGACTGGCGACGTTCCATGTTCTGCTGTCAACGTTGCGGCCACATATATTTATACGCATGGCGCACCAAAGCTATGATTTCTTGACTGAATTCCGTCTATCGCAGTTTTTAAAATAGAAAACCTGTTGATTATTTCCTTAGTGAGAGCGACAAGGCGGCTTTGCGCGTACGTACAACCTCTGTTTAAATAATACAAGAGCTTCGCAGTAGCCGGCTCGTCAGCGACGTGACACAGCGAAAGCCCCGTGACCGTACAGCGTTAATAGTTGTGGCACCATCGCTGCTTGCAGACCCATAACCATGGTTCAGGAAGCTGCAGCCGGCGCATCATAGCTGGTCACGGGCGTCACAAGCGTTCCTTGTGGCCCAGTTAGCATGGCCCGTGCCCTCTTGTCGCAAGGGAGACGTAGCACGTCGTACCGCACGGGAGCCCCCAGTATGCAGCCGAAAGAAGCCCCGGATTGCTCACGCTTGCCGTTGTGCTGTTGTAGTCACAGCTGAGGGCCTTCATGGGCCGCTCCCGCCATCCAGAGGACTGGCCAGCACCTTGGAGGCTGCAGGAAGAACGCCCTCTCGCTGGCTCGTCGTTGAGAAGACGAGCTAGATGCCTTGCCACCACCGTGCCACGTCCTCGCCTCATCCGTGACCGTCTTGTCCAAAGCCAGCGCACCTGTGTCCCGCGTCGAGCAGCCGCAGTCTGCTGCCATCAAGGTGACCATGTTTTTCAGTTTTTGAATATTCTGCTCTGATCGCTCGGACTGGAGCGTTGGCCCGGGGGGCACGAAGTATAGTCTTGGCGTCGAGACTTCGGGAGTCGTGATTTTGTTATCCCTTTTAAACGGCCCCTCCCCAAGTTTGGCCATCTTGAGTTGAGAGGCGCAGTGCATACAGTATGCGCTAAGGACCGTGTTTGCTAAGTACTACATCCCTACGTGCCACGGAAATAGCCTAAATTTCAAACCAAACGCCCTTTGCCCTTCTCGTCGAGGACCCCCACTCCCAGCCGGCGAGTCGACGTCACTCGCAGGAGTGCACCTACCTATATGGCAGCGCTGCACGGTATTCACAGTGACACGTGACATAGACAATTATTCAAGACAACAAACCGCCGTGGTTGCTCAGTGGCTATGGTGTTAGACTGCTGAGCACGAGGTCGCGGGATCAAATCCCGGCCACGGCGGCCGCATTTCGATGGGGGCGAAATGCGAAAACACCCGTGTACTTAGATTTAGGTGCACGTTAGAGAACCCCAGGTGGTCAAAATTTCCGGAGTCCCCCACTTCGGCGTGCCTCATAATCAGAAAGTGGTTTTGGCATGTAAAACCCCCTATATTATTATTATTCAAGACAACATCAGTCATTTGCGGGAACTGTGTCTCAAAACACTAAATAAACGTTAAAGAAAAAATAAAACATTGAAATGGAATGTGCGCGTCTTTCTTTTGTTTTTACCTCGTAACGTAGCAAAATAAACGTAGTTCCCTATTTGTGGCCACACTTGCGCGCAAAGAACGAAACTGTGTCATTTGTTTCCTTGTTTCTTCGTTGCGATGATGCTCTTTCATCCTCTCGTGTCTGCCTCAGTGCTCGTGACTGTGGCAATGACTTATACTCAGGTGTTCTGGTGCTGATTGCGCAAGATTATCGACGGTGCGCGACGACACCAACGACACCAACACAACAGCTCGCGCGCGAGACCGTCACCGTAAGTGCGCCAGTCAGCAAAAATGCGATCCTCAGGCTGTGGTAGGGGAGAACGCCGAGAAGGAATTTCGATTGTGGGGGCTAAACGGGGAAAGTGGAGAAAGGGTCTATTTAGGCGGTGACGTTCTCCTACTGACATTGAGTCACGTTCATTGAAAGGCAGTACACACATACTGGCCCTTACGCAGTGACCCAAGTAGGCATCAAAGAAGTTCGTCGAAGATCTGCACAGATCGACCGGTGCTCCAAGTCCTCGTAAAATAGTTTCATTGGACAACGGTACATACCCTGTTCTTTATCTACAGTGGCCCATGTCGACCTGAAAAGAAGTTTGTTTACCAGCGGCACATAGGTACAGCACGTGCCGCTGGGGGATCGGTACGAGAGGCCTTCGTCTTGCAGTGCAAACAAAGATAGACTGATGATGATATGTGAATATTGTCACATACTAAGCCACACAAGCTGGTACGACGGTTGGTTTCGGAGCCTGTCCCCTCAGCACAGCCAACCTGATGCGCTACCCATTCGACCATGGAGTGCGCAGTGACCTATGTAGGCGGAAAAACGGTTCTACACAAACATAGGGAAGCGTGAAAGCTGAAGCCCGCTGGTGTACGCCTCATACGTAACTCATTTCGACAGTGGCAATATGTTCTGTAGTTATATTTTTTGAATGATAACGCATTACCATCGACCAGACGCCCGTCCGATTTGCTGCGCTGTGCAAATGAAAGGTTAACAGGCTGAAAAGAGAGAAAGAAGGGAAGAGGGAGACAGAGCTAGCACCAGCACCAGAGAAGGTAGGGAACGTTCTTCCACTGCCATTGTTTTGACGGCGTTGCTATGAACGGGAGAGCGCGGTCTCGCATGTCGGCACTGCAGCAGACGCCCGGAAAAGGAAGTTGTCGTATATAGGAGTGGGTGGTGATTTGGCATAAGAATGTAGCCTCAACTGCAGGCGCATTATGTGTGGTCGCGCTGCCAGTTGACCGCGCTTCTTTCACTTCTTGTCGTTTAACCTGAACTTTGCTGTCTCCTCGCTCTCATACGACGCCCCATGATGCACCCTCATCTTAGCCTAAGAAATCCTTGGCTAAGAAATTGCGTGCGAGCACCACAGCTTAGTGAATTCCGCCCCTCATCTACTTGGTCATCGACATTGGTTTTGTCTATGATCAGTAACCAATCGGTGGTGGATAAGAAAGAACATAAAAAAGATAATCACCACGCTTGAAAGCAAAACCAGACGAATCGTTTACGCCACTTGGAGGAGCTCTGCCTCAGGGCTGACAAAGAGGGGAGTTATGTATATTGACAGGTGAAACATGACGCGGCGCACAAGGGACATGTCCGAACAAGAGACATCTATAACTTGAGCATTCGAGAGGCAAAGGTCGATGAGGTTGCCAGAGGAATTAGCGATCAAGCTGCTCTGGTGAAGGGAACAGACCACCGGGAAGTCGTATAAAAGGCTCCATTTCTTCTTTATATAATGATTGTAATAAGAATATCTAAGCGTGGTCAAATCAATTCGAGGTGTATAAAAATCACCCAGGAGAATGTCTCTGTGCTGGCTGTGGGAAGATATTCAATAGAAGGGTAGACCTAATCAAACAAAACAGGGGAAATATTGGGCTGTACATAGAAGGGCCCAATGGCAGCGCGCTACGCTGACTTTTAGCCAAGCCGTTTCCTGTACAATTTCTACGTCGCTGCGCAGAACACATCTTAAAGACATTTAGTAGTAGTAGTAGTAGTAGTAGTAGTAGTAGTAGTAGTAGTAGTAGTAGTAGTAGTAGTAGTAGTAGTAGTAGTAGTAGTAGTAGTAGTAGTAGTAGTAGTAGTAGTAGTAGTAGTAGTAGTAGTAGTAGTAGTAGTAGTAGTAGTAGTAGTAGTAGTAGTAGTAGTAGTAGTAGTAGTAGTAGTAGTAGTAGTAGTAGTAGTAGTAGTAGTAGTAGTAGTAGTAGTAGTAGTAGTAGTAGTAGTAGTAGTAGTAGTAGTAGTAGTAGTAGTAGTAGTAGTAGTAGTAGTAGTAGTAGTAGTAGTAGTAGTAGTAGTAGTAGTAGTAGTAGTAGTAGTAGTAGTAGTAGTAGTAGTAGTAGTAGTAGTAGTAGTAGTAGTAGTAGTAGTAGTAGTAGTAGTAGTAGTAGTAGTAGTAGTAGTAGTAGTAGTAGTAGTAGTAGTAGTAGTAGTAGTAGTAGTAGTAGTAGTAGTAGTAGTAGTAGTAGTAGTAGTAGTAGTAGTAGTAGTAGTAGTAGTAGTAGTAGTAGTAGTAGTAGTAGTAGTAGTAGTAGTAGTAGTAGTAGTAGTAGTAGTAGTAGTAGTAGTAGTAGTAGTAGTAGTAGTAGTAGTAGTAGTAGTAGTAGTAGTAGTAGTAGTAGTAGTAGTAGTAGTAGTAGTAGTAGTAGTAGTAGTAGTAGTAGTAGTAGTAGTAGTAGTAGTAGTAGTAGTAGTAGTAGTAGTAGTAGTAGTAGTAGTAGTAGTAGTAGTAGTAGTAGTAGTAGTAGTAGTAGTAGTAGTAGTAGTAGTAGTAGTAGTAGTAGTAGTAGTAGTAGTAGTAGTAGTAGTAGTAGTAGTAGTAGTAGTAGTAGTAGTAGTAGTAGTAGTAGTAGTAGTAGTAGTAGTAGTAGTAGTAGTAGTAGTAGTAGTAGTAGTAGTAGTAGTAGTAGTAGTAGTAGTAGTAGTAGTAGTAGTAGTAGTAGTAGTAGTAGTAGTAGTAGTAGTAGTAGTAGTAGTAGTAGTAGTAGTAGTAGTAGTAGTAGTAGTAGTAGTAGTAGTAGTAGTAGTAGTAGTAGTAGTAGTAGTAGTAGTAGTAGTAGTAGTAGTAGTAGTAGTAGTAGTAGTAGTAGTAGTAGTAGTAGTAGTAGTAGTAGTAGTAGTAGTAGTAGTAGTAGTAGTAGTAGTAGTAGTAGTAGTAGTAGTAGTAGTAGTAGTAGTAGTAGTAGTAGTAGTAGTAGTAGTAGTAGTAGTAGTAGTAGTAGTAGTAGTAGTAGTAGTAGTAGTAGTAGTAGTAGTAGTAGTAGTAGTAGTAGTAGTAGTAGTAGTAGTAGTAGTAGTAGTAGTAGTAGTAGTAGTAGTAGTAGTAGTAGTAGTAGTAGTAGTAGTAGTAGTAGTAGTAGTAGTAGTAGTAGTAGTAGTAGTAGTAGTAGTAGTAGTAGTAGTAGTAGTAGTAGTAGTAGTAGTAGTAGTAGTAGTAGTAGTAGTAGTAGTAGTAGTAGTAGTAGTAGTAGTAGTAGTAGTAGTAGTAGTAGTAGTAGTAGTAGTAGTAGTAGTAGTAGTAGTAGTAGTAGTAGTAGTAGTAGTAGTAGTAGTAGTAGTAGTAGTAGTAGTAGTAGTAGTAGTAGTAGTAGTAGTAGTAGTAGTAGTAGTAGTAGTAGTAGTAGTAGTAGTAGTAGTAGTAGTAGTAGTAGTAGTAGTAGTAGTAGTAGTAGTAGTAGTAGTAGTAGTAGTAGTAGTAGTAGTAGTAGTAGTAGTAGTAGTAGTAGTAGTAGTAGTAGTAGTAGTAGTAGTAGTAGTAGTAGTAGTAGTAGTAGTAGTAGTAGTAGTAGTAGTAGTAGTAGTAGTAGTAGTAGTAGTAGTAGTAGTAGTAGTAGTAGTAGTAGTAGTAGTAGTAGTAGTAGTAGTAGTAGTAGTAGTAGTAGTAGTAGTAGTAGTAGTAGTAGTAGTAGTAGTAGTAGTAGTAGTAGTAGTAGTAGTAGTAGTAGTAGTAGTAGTAGTAGTAGTAGTAGTAGTAGTAGTAGTAGTAGTAGTAGTAGTAGTAGTAGTAGTAGTAGTAGTAGTAGTAGTAGTAGTAGTAGTAGTAGTAGTAGTAGTAGTAGTAGTAGTAGTAGTAGTAGTAGTAGTAGTAGTAGTAGTAGTAGTAGTAGTAGTAGTAGTAGTAGTAGTAGTAGTAGTAGTAGTAGTAGTAGTAGTAGTAGTAGTAGTAGTAGTAGTAGTAGTAGTAGAAGAAGAAGAACGCGCAAAAATGGCCCATGTAAGGGGAAAGCGCCTGTTCCTGAAGTCCGGAGGACAGGCCTCAACAGAGCAAAGATTACTGCTAGCAAGATGAGAAAATTAAAGTGGAAAGCTTTCGAAATGTGGCGCCGTAATCCTGTAAATATAATATACCATCGATGTAGCGCAGACCATTCATCATTCCAAAGGAAGCTCAGATGTCGAAAGTAAAAAAAAAACGATAAAAGTGCGCGCATCGTTAGGCGAAGTAGCAAAATGAAAAATTGTAAGTTTTCATCACCATCATTGTAAGTTTTCTTTCCAGCCAGGACAATGCTGTTGATTTTATGCTGACTACTGTAACCGGATAACAACTCTGCTATATGTATTTTTTTTTTTTTTTTTCCTTTGTTATCTGTATTTCCTGTATTTTCTTTTCTTTTTCGTGTGTGTGAAAAAAAGGAAAAAGGGAAAAAAAAAAGGGAAAGAAAAACAACCACTGTATTGCTGTCAAAGTGGGGGCCCGTGGCCTTGTCAAGCTGTCCAACGGCAGCTTTTACTACGGGTCCCCGCCATCATCTGTACCATGGTGGCAAAATAAAATTTGAATTTGAATTTGAATTTGAATGATGGACGTTAAGACAAGAGGATTTGCCATTTGATTTCAAAACCAGCACTTTATTTGCGCCAGCTATATTCATTCTCTTTGCCTTCCCTGTGGTTACAGTGTCGCCCTGTTTACATATTTCGCGCACCCAGTAAACAAGAAGCGACCAATATATATATATATATCTATATATATATATATATATATATATATATATATATATATATATATATATATATATATATATATATATATATATATATATATACAGGCAATCGCTAAATTTTCTATGAAAAGTAGTTCACAATAGGGTTTAATATTGCATCATACATTTCTTCTACTGATCTTTTTCCTAAGCCCATATCTGGTGTAGAGATGGAGGGTGAAATTGCGTTGCTGAATTATTTTTTATTGGCCTCTTTGCCGTCAAGCTGGCTGCACGCGCAGTTTATTGTCTTCGCAACAGTCGCGATTGGCACTCGCGCGTCCCTTACATCGCACGTTCCAGTCGGTATGCATTTCAATTCCATGCGAGTTAATTTGCACTGCGCCTCTTAAAGAAGTCAGAGGGCGTGTTCTACGCAGCCATCTTGTTGCCCCTCGCGCCTTTTCTTCCCTCATATCGAAACGCCCTACGCTGGCGAAGGTGTCCTAGTGCTAAGCGCTAGGTCACGGGTTCGAATAGCATGCACGGCAGCCTCATTTGGATAGGCGCGGAATGCAAAAATGTTCGTGGGCTCGTGGGCTCCACGCACAAGAAGATTAAGGAAGACAGGGATGGTCTCACTTAACCTAGGGCCAACACGTACCTAACGGCGTCTCTCAGGACCGTTTCTATCGCTTTGGGCAATGTCACCCGCTGCGGTTGCTTAGTGGCTATGGTGTTGGCCTGCTAAGCACGAGGTCGCAGGATCGAATCGCGGCCATGGTGGCCACATGTCGATGGGGGCGAAAACACTCGTGTACTTAGATATAGGCACAAGTGAAAGAACGCCAGGAGCTCCAATTCTAAATACGGCGTGCCTCATAATCAGATCGAAGTTTTGGCACGTAAAACCCCACAATTTACCTTTTTAATTTCTAGGAAATGTCGCTTCACACATTACTTGGTAGGAGAGTCACGTGTCATCAAAACTGCATTACAGTTGTATTTAGCGACAAACATTGCATACGTAATCGTATTAAAAGATACTCGAGACAGATATTCGCTGATACAGGAAAAAATACTCTTCATTGGTGAAACGAGAAATACGTGGGCAATATGGTATTTTTGCGATGTCATTCATGAAAACAGGAAAATATATAGTTATCCGTGGGAAGCAGCGAAGTCCTTTCACTTTATTACGTAGGTTATATTTGCACACAAGTATTAGTAACGATTCGTAGGATATGATTCCGTTAAAGCTAATGCCCTGCCGCGCTTGCTACAGGGTAACCGTTCCACAATTATTTATGGTTTTGAGCCAACTGCGAGGATTTTCTTTCAATTTATTTATATATCTTGACACTTATCTTACAAGTTGAAGTTACAGACGCTAAGCGCTTGAGTGTATCGCAGAAGAAGGTGTTCTCCCAGATTTTGATCGTCGGTCAAACTTCGCTGTCCGAGATGCCAGCAGGGACCATAGTCGCCAACATCGAAGAGGTACATGTGTCACCATGGTCTGTGATGCCGTTTGTGGTTTCATACAATCAACTAAACGAATAAATTTTTGAATGTTCACACTTCTCGGCCAATCCTCCAGTTTGGGTACGAGCCATAGCATGAGGTCATCATCATCATCGTCATCACCGTCGCCTTTCACGCATCGCGTGCCAGGACTCGAGCCGCGCGTTCCAAGATGACCAAGAATCAGAAGGAGAAGAACGCGATCATGTCGACTGCAGCACTGCCTCTACGATCTGCCTTCAAGACCTGCGCATCGCCTCCCGTCGAGACTGTCCGAGATAAGGCGAGATCGTCGCGGATAGCGGGCGGGGGCCGCCGATCGTCGCCTGTGCGCCGAAGAGACGGGATGAAGTCCTTAGCGCAGCCGTCGTGCAGCTGGCCTCTCTACCAGAAGCCGATCGCGGACCAGGAAGCCCTCGGTCACGAATACGCGGCTACAACGAGACCCGCGGGTGATGTCGAGGTTCCGACGGCTGCAGAAACTTCGGACCTCCCGTGCGAGCCAACGTACGGCGCAACCCTGGTGTTTGGGCACCGACCATGCTGTGGCAATGACTGCGCCTCGGCGAGCATGGCCACCACAGCGACCTCCATCAACGCGGTGGCTGAGGACGCTTGGCCCGGACAGTCAAGTCCGTGACCAACTGGACCCCAACTGCCTCGACAGATGTGACGCCACGGTCACTTATCGCGCTATGTTTGTTCCCGTCGCCGCCGATCATCGTGGCGATATGGCGATATGGCGATATAACGCCGGCTGCACCCACGCTCTTTGTAAATTATGTAAATACAGCTTGAAAATACGAGACGCCGCCTCGTTTTCTTTACTCTTTAGGCGAGAAACAACGTATGCCACATGTTAAAGTATGGTGTTCGGAATTGACTGAGTTGGCAGCGTAAAAGCCGCGGTTGCTGCTTTAGTGTGGCATCAAACCAACAAGAGCGCCAGTGCGGCTTGCAGCTCTATAACTCACGTCAGCGCAATCGCGAGACGCCGCTCTCCGTTCTGGTCGTAACATTACAGGTGGCCGTTTCAGGCAGCGCTTGAGGCTATACAGACATTCAGCGCATCATCCCTAGTGAAAAAACACGTTTTCCCCATAACTACTATGTCCAACAGCATAAGATGACATATAGGAAAAATGGGTGTTTGTATGGGATGCTATATATGTTTCATATCGGATTATTGTATATGGGAGTTATTGAGCAGGGGGAGTTTTTCGATAGGGCTGTGTGTTAAAAGCGAGCAGATGATGAGGCTAAGCTGTAAACAGCGTTGCAGCTTGGTAGAATGTGAATGTGTAAATGAGGGTGTGCTCATATGAAACGAGAACAAAACCTGTAACTTCGGTGCATACATAGGGTGTACACCAAGTCACCTTGAATGAAACCAAAGAAGCGAGAAATGAAAGTCGACGAGTGTTTTGGCCAACAGCGAAAACGACCTGTACATGGAAAATTAACTTTCATTGAATTTGTTAGTAAAGTTCCCCAAAACAGTGTGGGCGCCTTTTAATTTTGGGAAGAATAATTAAGAGAGAAATACACAAATAAGATCAAGACGAAAGTACATTTAATAGACATGAGTAATTCAGTACTGTGCCTAAAACAGGTATCATATTGGAGAATGTCCTCATTATCACTATCAATCACGGCAATAAACATACATTGCAATATAATTTATGAAGCCGGACTACAAACGTTATGAACTCTAAATTCTGGATTCCACCAAAATCGCCTTTCTGAAAAAAAAAAGATAAATACAATGGCAGTGGTTGCTTGGTTGCATGGGCTGCTAAGCACGAGGTCGCGGCATTCTTCCTTTGACATCGCCTTCGTCCACGTCGGCTTCTCACACTGTGCATCCAGCTTATTAGACGTTTGTAGTTTGGCATAGTTTCTGAATGGTACTCTGCACAAACATAAACGTTGCATGACATTGATTACACTTTGTATAGGATGAACATAAACACCTTGTACGCATCGTTCTCAGCTGTACAGTACTCATATAACTATTTATTTAAAGCTTCGCTTCTCTTGCATGGATGGATGGATGGATGGATCAACGTTTATTGAAATCAGTAAATATTAGGAGGGTAAAATGCCGCATGAATGTCAACTTGTGAATTTTTTAAGCGTCTCTCTCTGGTTCACAATGGAGTGTGGATCTTCGCATACGAGGTGACGCAAGTACGACGCCCTTTGGCCCCATTGCTCCTCTCTCCTCACGCAGGTAATGCTGCTGTCTCTTTCGAATAAGTTTATTCTCTTTCTCATGCTTCTCTCATAAGAGCGCTTCGTCTCCTTGTTCGTTGTTCCTGGTCCAAGAACGCCACCAACTTCAGGAAGGTTGCCAATAACTTCATTGAACTTAACCTTCCTCTGTGTAATGCCCTATGGCCTGGAGTGTTTCCAAATAAATAAATAAATAAATAAATAAATAAACTGCAATGCCCATACTGCTTCAACAGCCATACAGGCAAGAGAAGGAACCATTCTTATGCAAAAAAGCAGTGCACGCATACAGTCAACCGATAGTTCCCTCTACTTAACTTAGCATTTGAAACACCCACTAATGTGCATACCAACACCTCCGTGTCAGAAGGCCGTTTTCCTGCCCCCGGCAGTTACAAACCCCCACTGCTGCAAACTCATTGAGCGAATTACTCATGTATTTAAATATAGCACCATATGGCAGCCCGTGTGGCGAAAACAATTAGCAGAGTCAACTCCAATTGATATCTACGTAATTCGAAGCAGTCTTGGTTTTCTGGATAGTGGTTCCTACGAACCATATCATTGTTCTGAAGCAAACGGTTAAAGTTTTTGCGATGTGTTGTCAACTGATGCAGACTGCAGCGCATTGTGCTGCTGGTCGTTGTGTTAGCCATTAATTCAAGCGCGAGTGAAAGAATTAACTGAAGAGCTGAACACACTCAGGTGCACATACCCAGTGGCGGAGACGCCAACGACACATACGCAGTGGACACCGTGGCACATCCCCGACTTGGCGTCCAAGAGTTTCATTGACAATCGGAACATAACCAGAGGTCCCAGTGACACGTACTGAGTGGCACATACGGAGTGACACATGCCCAATTTAATGAAGAGCGGATCACACCCAGTGACCTATACTCAGTGACCCATATCAATGTTAAGGGCCCACATATTTAGGCTGTTCTATCTTCGGTATAGGTCCACGAAATCGTCCAGATACCAGTTACAGATAACTGGATCATTTGAACTCGCCAAGAATGCCTCGCTAAAAAATGGAAGCAGACACGAGTCTAGTTGACATCAACGTAATGCGAAGCAGTCTCGGTTTGGTAGAATACAGGTGTAGTGGTTCACGTAACTGTTCTGCAGCGAACAGTTAGTGCTTTTGCGACGAGTTGGGAACTGATGCGAAGTGCAGAGCGTCGTTTTCGTTGTGGCTGTGACATCCAGTGTATCAAGTTGGTGCCAACGATTCGTTGGACAGCGGAACATACTATATAATTTCGGAAAATAGATGCATATATATGATTAGGTGGATAAATACCTTCGGCAAAGGCGCATATCTTTAAAGCAAGGAAAGTTTGCGTCGCGAAGCTTCCTGCGCATTTCCGGACCGTGGTTGCTGGCTGCTACTGCTGCTGTCCTGCCGAACAGTTGGTCGTTGGAAAAAGTTCAATTGCGTGCCCGATGGTGGGCTGTAACCGCGGTCACCCAGCTCAGCGGCCCGTACCTCTCAAGAAAAGGCCACAATAACTTTTCTTTTCTTACATGGTATTTATTACATCATACATAACACTATTTGCGAGAAACGTGCATCACGAGAAAATATAACGAGGACAAATCCCTAACATCTGTACTTGCCGCGATGACGCTATAAAAAAATATGGACGAGATTTTCCTTTGTAAGCCCATATACATAGAAGGTTGCTTATACATATGTCGGAAACGTATTCGGGGAACCTAATGCCTTAATAGAGGTTAGCACTGTACATTCCGCAACGGTACAAAAGTTCAAGAATTTATCCGCAGCAACTTACGACGCGCGCTGCTGAGACGTGCTTCCTTATATCATGCAAAATTTCCGCACAGAAGTAACAGCGAAAAGTACGAGAAGGCTTTAGAGTATTCGCTCGCAGATAACTCAAAAGCACGTAGTGACACCACCTGTAAAGTTAACGCGCATATTTTCATCACGTCAGAACAGTTGTATTTGCGTCCATTCCTTTCTTCTATATGTGCGTTTATTCGTTCTTGCATGTTTCCATTTGTGTTCCTGTGAATTGTATTGCGAGCGTGGCGGTAACAGGGTCGTAAATTCCTTATACACGCCAAGTGTACAAACCATGTCTGACTGATCGCAGACGGCCTTGTTGTAGCTTAAAGCAGGTATAACATTCCTGACTTGCTAGCGTCTAGGTCTGAAGCATTCCCTGTAAGCTAAGGGGCACGTTCCACTATTTCTTTCTTCTCATTAGCTCTGGTATAAGCGCTGTCCAAATCTGTAGAAAGTTCACCTAGGTGCTGTCACCTAGGTGCTCTCACAGTTGCCTGTCTTACGCGCAGCTCCGAACCATATTTCTCTGGCGGCCCGTCTCACCACTTTTAGTATTCGCCCGGGAGGGAAAGTTTCGTTTTATTCGCGAACGAACGGTCAGAAAACAGCCGCAAATAGATGACCAGAGGCAGGCAGGCGCAACAATAAGCGGATGGGTGTATCTCCGCGCATATGCGACTCCGGGCTTCTTGGTAAGCGCTGTAACATTTTTCCTTTGTATTTCTTTTTTCACACGTTTTAAGTGTTCAAATTCGCCGAAAATATATGACAGAAAAATCATTTTCTGAGGATGGCAAGGAAGAATTTCACCTGCTCCAGTGCACTACATCTCCAGGCTTGGAGCGGCCCCAGGCTGCCGCAGAAGATGCCGAGAGCGAGTGGGGCTATTATAACCCATATACAACCAAATTAGGAAGAGCTAATAATCTTCAACAAAAGACGCTCTCTCCCCAGAACAGGAATTGGCCTCCCTGGTGCAGTATTCGGTTATTCCCTCCCATATGACTCATTAGATCAACCAGTTGGCCCTTAGTCCTCAGCAGCTGCGGAGCACATGACCAAGGTGGCGGTCAGACCTGTAACGCCGCAGAGAGTGCTAATAGTGTTTGGACCCGGACAACTAGGCCGCCATTGGAAACTGACCCTGGCAATCTTTAACACTCGAACTCTGTCGATTGAGGCTAGCTTATCAGGACTCTTTGAGGAACTATCAGGCATTGTTTGGGATATCATTGGCCTTAGTGAGATGGTAAGCTGGGGACGGGGAGCGACGCAGATTGGGCGAACGGGAGCGGGAACTGTATGGTGATGGCAAGCAGCTAGTTGCAGTGGCTCGAGCGTTGCTAGGTGTGTCTGCAACCTCGGTGGAGAGTGCAGGTGGGCGAGGATGCACTGGGCAACGGCGGTAGGCGGGAAAACTTGGTCGAGGTTGGGTTGGCCAGGAACTTCGGCAGTGGCGAGAGATGTGGCCCACACGTCCATAATGAAAGCAGATGGGTCAATCATCATGTGTTCGCCGTTCGGCCGGGTTGCGATAGGTCGGATGTGTACCGTATTGGCTCCGGTGAACAGGGGCAGATGCAGCAGACGAAGCGAAGTCCGGATGGTTGGCGGAGCAGATGGACGGAAGACCCACTTTGGCAAATTCTTGGCGAATGACCGACCGACAGGATGAGAGACACGAGCGGCCGCGAATCTTCGAAGCACTGCGTGCCTGGCATGGCAGGAGACGCTGCTTCGATTTCTCGCCGGACGATACGTACGACGTTCTCGGAGTAGGTGGGCTCACGCGGGCGACAAATGTCTTCGCACGTTGACGAAGCTGCGGTATTTGGCAGGCGGGTAAACTGTTGAACTATCCAATGGCTCTTCGCGTCTTCAAAGCGGCAACATACGTTAATGATCTCATTGACAATTGTTATATTGTTGTAATCAAGCAGGTGACTATAATATGTCTGTGAATGTAATGTCATGTCCATATATGTCTGTGCCTCTCAGCGTCAGCGGCTGCCACTCCATTTCGGTATCGGCTCACAAAAACGGCTGCAAGAAAAGCAGTTAAAGAAAACTGGCTTCAATTCGCCAAGAATGCTTAAATGGAACTTACTACGCTTCTTGACCTTTCAGGTGTGTACTTTACCTCGGTGTTTAGACTGCCTGCGCAATGGCGAAGCTCACTTGGTTTATTCTACGCCACCGTCGTGTATGTCCGGCCCACCCCAACCGAACCACTTTCTCCTTTGGTTTTTCCTGTGGCAAAACGGACTCCCTTTCCACACCTATTTGAGATTGACCCCATCGTCTGCTCGATTTTAGCAGCCACAACGTCATACGAGGTGTTCCTGCGCTCAATGTATGAAACCCCAACTGCTTCCTGACTTTATTCCTCCAGGGCTTTGAACCGTGCTGCATGGTCAGATTTTAGCAGAGCTACGGCGCCTTTGAAGCTAAGTAACCAGTAGACTCACTGCCATTGTATAAGATGCCGGATACGTTGTCCTCACTCAACAAAGATGTTTTAGCGAGCGTGCTGCATGAACGGCGTTCGTCTCAATGCCTTTTCGACTTGTGAGCTGGCAAAGAACAGAAGCACTGCAATCAAGATAGTTGCCAGCTTGGCGTGCGGATGATTAATCGTACTCGTGGGAGTGTGATGGCGCTTGGGTGCGTCCATGGAAGGGACGGCTGGTCCACCTTTTCCATTTCATTACAGCTCGCAAAAAATTGACAGGGAGTTACAGAATGGACATCGCAAAGCGCTGACGGCAACCGGTTAATTGACATGCAAAGCGCTTGTAAATATACAGTACGACGCGTAACAGCGTGTAGGAAAACAAAAAAACGCGAAGAAATTCATGAAGCCCTTCCTCGATAGCGGGGAAATGTCTCGTGTGAGTCACAGCCACGCCCCGAATAATAATAAATATCAAATCAGCATACGAATGAACTTTGTCGACCGAGTCACCACTTGAACCTCGGTCCCTGTCAATATTTAGCGCGCTGTGATCAAATAGGCATGCATAACCAACCCACCCACTAGTTCGTCCTGAGTAGTCCGCCTCGATGCGGTGGCTTAAAAACTGATACCATCCCTCTCGAAGGTCAGAGCCCCAGTGCACAACGGTGAGGGTTGAATAAAACCGCTGCGGTCCTAGTACACACGGCGAAGTATGGAGCCCATTCCATAGGACTGCTGTCTGACAGAACCGCTGTGAGAGTTAAACGTAACTTCTCTGGCCCCGCTGCTGGCAATGAATGCTGCGAAAGAACACTCGGGAAAGCCTAGGGGATGTGTGGAACAAAGATTTTATTTATGTAGGGAGCTGGACAATCTCGCGGGCTTTTAACATCGGAATTTTAACGTATAAATAATTCACATAAAAATAATTTCCTCGTCCCTCTGCACAAGCCCTGGAGCCTCTGGAGCGTTTCGGAAACCGATTTTCTAACAGGACAAAGTGAGTGAGGCGTGGCTGCCAAAGTCGGATGAAGAACCTCTATTTACATATCGCATAATAGCGCCGGTGTGGCCGCAACTTTAGTGTTGTGGCGCTGCACGGCTATGGTCCTTGCAAAGCGCGATGAGTGGTCGTGGTGTCGTATCTTGATGGGTCGCAACGGCATTGCTCGGGTCTCCTTGGTTAGGCAATGACGCGATCGTCAAGAGCGGCCATCGCGTACTCCGAGAGCATGGGCGCCTCTCATGTTTGGCATGGCCCAATTGTAACCCCCGTATGGCCCGAACCCTCCGAGCTTCGAGGTAACGCAGTACGTCGGTTCACACGGGAGCTATAGAGATGCAGCCGTGAGGAGCCCCGTGCTACATGCGTTGGTCTTTGTGGCAGCCCTGGCGCAGCCGAGGCCCTCCTGGCACGCTTAGGGAGTGAGAACCGCTGGCAAGTTCCAGGCCATAAGTTCCCAGGATGCAGCCGTCAGAAGCCCCGGACTGCACGCGGAGGTCTTTACAGCGGCGTAATCGCAGCCGAGGCCTTGCTGGGGAATTTCGGGCGTGGGAAGCACCGCCCAGTTCATGACTGGCAGCTTCCATGGCGCAGCCATCAGAAGCTCCGGACTGCAGGCGGTGGTCTATACAGCGGCGTAGTCGCAGCCGAGGCCTTCCTGGGGTATGGCTCCCAAGGCCAGCGGGTTCTTCGAGTTGACATTCTTGCGGTCGAGCTCCTCCGGGCCTTCACTCGGTGCGATGCCGCGGATGACGCCTTTGCACGTAGAGTTGGCCGCTGCTTCGTACGCGTTCACCTCGTGCTGCTGACCGCCAACAGCGATGCACTGGACCCTGACGTAGAGGGTCACATTCTCTCTGCTGGGGGTGCTGATGACCATTATATTTTGTTGGAAATTCGGGCACATCGTGTCCGAGCCCCGCTTCGCCTGGTCGAAACCGACTGCGTTCCATATGGCCTCGGCCACAACTGTAGGCCCCGCCTTGCTGATGTTCAGACCTCCCTTCTGCCTGACGATGATCTTCGCGTCTTCTTTGGGCAGCGGAGGCATCCTTCCACCCCGAATAATTTTGGCTTTAGCGCTGCTGCGGTCTAGGCGACCCTTTGCGGTCACGTTGTGATTTGCCTTAGCGCCGGTATAAATGGCACCAACCTGCTCGACGGGCGCCGATTTGGCTCGGGAGCGCCTTGAAGCAACTGCTTGCCATCCGGGATCTTTGGAAAATTCCTCGCAAGTCAGAAGCTCCCATTCCACTTCACATTCCATGACTGCAGACACTGACGAGAAAAGCTGGCACCGCAGCAGCACTTCGCCGCGCTAACACAAGCGCGGCTAGGGTTAGCGTCGCAGCGGCGTGGTCTGGAGGGAAAAGCTCGAAAAAATCGCAACAAGGCCACCCACCTTCAAGAGTCGGGTGTCTACGGAATCGCCAAAGCTTAGAGTCCGTTGGTACTAAAATAGTCGAACTGGGCTCAATTTAAATCACCGAAATCATTTTCAGAAACGGGAGCCGGTCTTGTCTTGTCTTGTCTAGTGTCCCAGACAGTGGCGCGTACCCACTATGGGGGATTGGCCAAGAAGCAGGCGGTTTTCCGTAAGATTAGAAGTATAGAGAAACTAGATTTGAATAGTGGAGCGTGGGACGATAGAACTGTAATTTAGACTTGCAATGAAAGTATTGGTAAGAATTTTGATAAAATAATTTAACGTAAAGAAATGAAGTAATAGAAACTATGGATAATTGTAGAAAATCTGCAAGGAACTCTTTGTCTCTCTAGAGCCGATCTTCGCCGCTTACTGGCACGTTCGTCGTCGTCGTCTTTCCTCGCTCCCGGTAGTTCCCCTCAAGTTGGTCCAACCTGCTCGAAGGACGTCGTGAGATCTAGACTTCCGAGAAAGCGAGCCCAGCAAACGCATCCACCGCAACGAGATTGTCTCGTCAGCGTTCTTCAGGAAAGCTCTGCCGTCGACTCCACACTATATGGAGTTGCTGCTGCTGCGCGGCCATGCGTATGCGGTAATTTGTTTTCCTTTGAACTCGGTTTAGTGGACAACCGTTAAGTGTATTCTTACGTAGTGTTAATATTGTTATGTAGGAAGACGCAGAAGAAAAGTTATATACAAGTATATTTTCAAGGGAATACGCCGCACTTGGCCAATAGGCAACAGCCTGCGCTAGCCTCCAATCGTCGTCGTCGTCTTCTCACTGGTCGCCTCTTCATCATTGGAAATACTGTTCCGTAGCACTTCCCCCGGCGGCAAAAGCGCTGTCTCAGAGCGACTAAAGGTCGGACTCGGAAACAGTGTAGTAGGCATTGAGCCTACTGACGTGCACGACATCACTAGATATCAGAGTAGGGGACGAGGTTGAGCTCACAGGAGCAATTTCGTACGTCACAGGCGTTACCTGGCACAACACGCGGTAGGTCCCTGTGTATCGCGAAAGGAGCTTTTCTGAAAGTCCGACGTGACGAGAGGGCGACCACAGGAGCACGAGCGCACCAGGCGAAAACTGTAAGATAATACTGTAAGTAAGATAATGTCACGCACGAGAAAGTCCGCGACAGTGGCGCAACTGGTAGGGAGAGCCCACGTGATAGCGTATCGGGTGGCGTAATCAGTTGCGACGGCTACCCATTTGTTCCCAGGGGATGACGTGGGAAAGGGGCCGAGGAGGTATAATCCAACACGAAAGAACGGTTCCACAGGGACGGTGATCGGCTGGAGATGACTGGCAGGTAGCACCTGATGTGTTTTCTGACGCTGGCAGGGATCACAGGCAGCAACATAGCGTCGGACGGAGCGAGTGAGACCAGGCCAATAGAAGCGGCGGCGGACGCGGTCGTACGTGCGGGTTACCCCAAGATGTCCTGCAGTGGGTGCGTCATGCATCTCAAAAAGCACAGTCTGTCGTAGATGTTTTGGCACGACAAGAACAAGAGCAGATCCGTCAGGGAGGATGTTCCATCGGTACAAGATGCCGCCCTGGTGGACATATCGGCGAAGGGATGCGTCGGTAGGTGTAGAGCGCAGACGCTCGATGAGTGCTCGCAGCGATAGGTCTAGGTACTGCTCATCGGCGATGTTAGCGAAGGCAGACACAGGAAAAATGCCGTTGGCGGTACTACTGTCGGCGTCGTCAGGCTCGTCTACCGGGTAGCGAGACAGGCAGTCAGCGTCCTTGTGTAGTCGGCCAGAGTTGCGGATGACAGTATACAAATATTCTTGGAGGCGTAAGGCCTACTGACCAAGTCTTCCTGTAGGATGTTTCAATGAGCATAACCAGCAAAGCGCGTGATGGTCTGTGACAACGCAAAAGGGTCAGCCATATATGTATGGGCGGAGCTTCGCAACCGCCCAAACTAGGGCCAGACACTCACGCTCAATGATGGCATATTTGCGCTCCGAGGGTGAGAGGAGCCTGCTGGCGTAAGCGATAACACGGTCGTGGCCGCGCTGGCGTTGTTCCAGTACTGCGCCAATTCCGTGACCGCTGGCATCCGTACGGACTTCGGTATAGGCGCAGAAGGATCGAAATGGGACAGAACGGCAGGCGTAGTGAGAAGGTCGATTAGGTGCGAGAATGCAGAGGCCGAGTTATCGCCCCACTGGATAGGGGCGTCTTTATTCAAAAGCTCGGTTAGTGGTCGTGCTATGGTGGCGAACTTTTTCATGAAACGGCGGAAGTACGAACAAAGGCCGATGAAGCTGCGCACATCCTTGACACAGTTCGGAACAGGGAATTGCGTAACAGCATAGATCTTCCTTGGGTCCGGTTGCACTCCGTTCGCGTCAACGAGATGTCCAAGGACGGTAATCTGGTGACGACCGAATTGGCACTTCGATGCGTTGAGTTGCAGACCGTCTCGACGAAAAACGCCTGGACTGCTGAGAGGCGGTCGAGGTGCGTAACGAACGTTGGGGAGAATAATATAACGTCGTCCAAGTAGCACAGGCACGTGGACCATTTGAAACCGTGAAGAAGGGAGTCTATCATGCGTTCAAAAGTGGCAGCGGCGTTACATAGACCAAACAGCATCAATTTGAATTGAGAAAGACCGTCGGGTGTTACAAAAGCGGTCTTCTCGCGGTCGAGATCGTCCACGGCAATCTGCCAGTAGCCGGAGCGAAGGTGAATAGAGGAGAAGTAGCGAGCACCGTGGAGGCAGTCAAGGGCGTCATAAATCCGAGGTAGGGGATACACGTCCTTTTTGGTAACCCTGTTAAGGTGCCAATAATCCACGCAAAAGCCATCCTTCTTCTTTACCAGTACAACAACTGACGCCTATGCAATACATGACGGTTTAATGATTTTCTTGGCAAGCAATGGTGGGGCTGTAGTCGAAGGCAGCCGGATAGGCGGCCTCGATCTCACGCCGGACGATCCTGGTAACATCGCCAGTGTTGTTGGGACGAGGAGCGTCGGCACAGGAAGATGTCGCTGAGGTGTTGGGCAGACGGGCAAACTGCTGGTCGATACGTCGGCTTTTAGCGAGTTCCAGGTGGCAGCACTCTTTTATAACTGCATCCACCGTCGCCACGTTGTTGAAAACGAGCAAGTTAAAGGCGTCATTGGCAATGCCTTTGACGATGTGGGAAACTTTGTCTGACTCAATCATGTGTGCGTTAACTTTGCGGTACAGAGCCCAGACGTCCTGAATGTACTTGACATAGGACTCTGTTGACGTCTGCACACGGCCGAAAAGCGCCTTCTGCGCGGCAAGTTGGTGACCGTAGGGGTTGCCGAACAAGTCTCGGAGCTTTTGCTTAAGCGAATCCTAACTGGTGAGCTCATCTTCGTGCGTCCGAAACCAAACTCGAGGTGTGACACCGAGGTAAAATACTACATTGGCGAGCATGACAGTAGGGCCCCACCGGTTATTGCAGCTGACGTGTTCGTACAGGCTGATCCAGTCCTCGACGTCTTCCCCATCTTTGCCCGTGAATACGCCAGGATCACGAGGAGCGGGGAGAGTGATGTAGGTCGTCGAAGTGGCAGCAGGTGTCGGAGGTGGCTGAGTCGAGTTGTCATCGCCGGGAGTCATGAAGGCTTGACGTACCGTCCCCTGCGAAGCTCCATGACGAGGTACAGGGAACGTCCACCTCCACCAGATATGTTACGTAGGAAGACGCAGACGAAAAGCTATATACAAGTATATTTACGATTGAATACGTCGCTCTTGGCCAAGAGGCAACAGCCCGCGCTAGCCTCTAATCGTCGTCGTGGTGTTCTCACTGCTCACCTCTTCATCATTGTAAACACTGTTCCGTAGCGATATTCATCATCATCATCATCATATTCATGTCCACTGCTGGACGGAATCCTCTCCCTGCGATCTCCAATTACCCGTGTCCTGTGACAACTGATTCCAAATAGCGCCCGCAAATTTCCTAATTTCGTCATTCCATCTAGTCTTCTGTCAGCCTCTACTGCGCTTCCCTTCTCTTGGTACCCATTCTATTACCCTAATGGCCCAACGGTTATCTGGTCTGAGCATTACATGACCTGCACAGCGCCATTTTTTTCTCTTAATCTCTATTAGAATATCGTCTATGCCCGTTTGCTCTCTGATCCAAACTGCTCTATTTCTTTCTCTTAAAGTTATGTCTGGCATTCTTCGTTCCATCGCTCTTTGCGCGGTCCTTGTTGTATTTCTTTCGTCGTCATTATTGATGTATATTAAGTGCACGTGTGTTATTGTTCGTGTGTTTTTGTGTTTCGTTTAATTTGTGCATCGTTGTCACTTGATAAATACTTTTTTCTCTCTTTCTCCCGACTCTGACTCCTTCGCTGTGTTCGCTTGAGTACGGAACGACCAACTGGTTTTTATATCCCGTCGACGACAAGATAATGGTGGGGCAAGCGGTTTTAGTCGTTGTCCACGCCGCGCTGAGGTCTGGTTAGGAGGTGCGGTGCTGCCACACGTGGCAAACGTTCAATTAACAACCCTGGTGGTGTTGAGAGATAATAGTACCGTTTGCTGTGTTGCTCAAAGCAGTTAGTGAACAGGCGCTTCTTCGGAAGACTGCTCTAATCATAGCGCTATGAGGACCACTAATAAAAGCTTAGCGATTGGTATAGCTCGACTTACGGCGTCGTACGAGACGTCGTGGTTTTGCATACGCGTAAAAACATTTTTTGCCGTTCTCCATATATACACCCTTCTACTTTGATGTTGTTTTGTGCACTTAAAGCAGCGAATGCTTTAGTGCACAAAACAGTTCAGCGCAACCACGATGGAGAATATACTACAAATTTCCTATTACAA
Organism: Dermacentor variabilis; assembly: GCF_050947875.1. NCBI lineage: Eukaryota > Metazoa > Arthropoda > Arachnida > Ixodida > Ixodidae > Dermacentor > Dermacentor variabilis. Next base: position 36,848,479 of record NW_027460280.1, on the reverse strand, counting down.
GTTTGTCCCCGAAGGTAATGATCGCGAAATTGATTAATTCATAGTGCCTAATTACGCAAATAAGCAGAAAAAGCTATATATATATATATATATATATGCATGTGTGTATATATATAGTGTGTCTTGCTCCACGCAGCAGCCAACAACATGCACTCAGTCTCGTCCTCGTAGATTACTTTCGCACATTCTCACACTTTAGCAAAATTAGCTGGCAGTCATCCTAGCGGCGAGAAACGCTTCCGCTATGGTAAATGATGTCTGTAAATAAAAACATTTCTATGGCGATAACCTCATCCTTTGTTCTTTTTCGTCTTTCTTTTTTCTTCTCACTTATATTTTTCAGCAGTCCAGGATGCTTTTAACGTGTAAGTGAAACAAAATGGGGGAAATTATAGAAAGGATGTAAAACTCATAAAGTCGATGCGCTGTAAAAAAGAACAAAAAAAAGAACGTTCGATAAACTCCGACTTGTGGGGAAAAAAAATTCATTCTGAAAAACAGCTTCAGATTTTGCATGACTACACAGGGCATAAAAGGAGCAACGGACGGCGGTTGTGGTCAGCTGCTACAACTTCAACATGAACTTTTTCTGTAATACTTTGAATTTTCTTGTAAATATGCAGAATCTAATTTACCCCTACTCTCATGTCGCCGCCGTATCTCTAGTCTTTCTTTATTCCATAAACTATTTCATAGCTTGATGGGTATCCCGCCATACGTGCACACCTCACCGCTGCCTTTTCTACATCATTTTTTCCTCATACAGCTGCTGACTGGAATGGCCTTCGCAACGACATCGCTGTCATCCCTGGCCCATCCACCTTCATAGAAAGCGGCACCAATCACCTTTCACCATAAATTACCCCACGGTTTCTCCTTATTTCTACGTAACCCACTCCTTATATAATACCCGATCATGGGGTCTTTAAGGAATAAAAATGAAGTGAAATGAAATGAAATATGAAATGAAATATGAAATATGAAATGAAGTGAAATGAAATGAAATGAAAACGTCCTGAATATCGGGCCAAGCCTCACGTTCCCTTACTCCTCAACGAACAAAGTGAATTCCACGTCTTCTGACCCGCAGTCGCAACACCCTATAGTTACAGGCAAGGGAACGCGTACAATCGAGAGCAAAAGTTTACGGACCACGGCATCAGCAAAAAAAAAAATGACCTGCTTCTTGCCCAGCCATGCAACATAAAATTGTCCTAATGCATGTCGCTAGTCAAACAGCCACAGGCAGTACCACATGATATTAGCCTTTATCCCTAGGCTGCGAAGACGAAAAAGCATGTGGCGGCACGTCTTGTCCCCAAATTTCTGTTCTCCACAATACGTCATGCCGCCTATTTCTATACGACGCTTTCAGTATATTCAAATAGTTTTTACGCTACATCATTACGGCATGGACGCTCAGAGTGCAGATATCCCACAACAATACATAATCTCAACGTTCGTTTCTGTTCGCTGTCCTAGATGTCAGCAGTGACCACGATAAAAGAACCGCGAAGACGAAGACGCCACGAAGTGGCCGCACTTCACGCGACGCGAGCCAGTGAGCGGGACCGTGCTCTCAAGCGGCTGAGGAATCGGAACCAGAAGCAAGACAGCACGGCTACGTCAGGTCAACGCCCAGGCATGGAGCGGAGCACCAGCGCGTCATCTCGAGCCAAGAGGGCCGGAGAAGAGGAAAACACGTCGTGCGGAGCTGATGGGTGGCCTTGCCGATCGCCGGTCCGCCGAGGAGGGGCGGTGTCTTCCCTGCACCTGGCCTGGGACTGGCCAGTCCTCCGGACGCCGGGAGAGGCCCAGGAAGCCCTCGACTGCGACTACCCCGCCACAACGACCACCGCGAGCGGTACGGTTGCCCTGACGGCTGCATCCTGGGGCCTCCCTCGCGGACCGGCGTGCGATGCGGCCCGGGCGCCATGAGGGCACGGGCCATACTGCTGCCGCAACGTCACCATGGACAACGTGACCAGGCCCGTGCCTACGGTCGACGCGGCAGCCGCTTTTGGACCCCCTCAAATCCGTAACCAACCAGACTCCCGAAGTCTGGTTGCGGACCGGGCAAAGGGGGCCCCAGCGACACTCATCGTACAGCGCGACCTCCATGGCCGCGTATACCACCGCGGCATCCATGTGCCGGCTACACCGACGCTCTTGTAAAATATGTAAATACAGATTGTGCATACGGGCCCGGTCGCCTTGTTTCACTCGTCACTCTCTGTGTCGAACAGTAACCGCCAACCCATAGCGTTCCTTCTTTTTCCTTTTTTTTTTGTTTTTCCAGCAGAGCGGGGGGGGGGGGGGTACACCATTGGTCGCGTCATGAGACAACACTTTAAGTTCTGTTATATGCTAGCAGCTTGTGAAAAATCCCACGCACAACAAAATGTTTACGCTGCATCTGCGTTCTTCGTGTGCTGCCTTTGTGCCAATCACATTACAGCTAAGCTAAACGTTAATAATAGGTAAGTCTGAATAGAAAAATGAATAGTCTAGAATGTGCTTTGGTCAACTGGGTAATAAGCTACTACTTTCAATGGAGGTCCAGCTGCTTGGGGAAGTTGGGTTATTCACCTATCAATAAGTGCAATTAACTCGAGAAAATTCCTACGCAAACCACGCACTTCACTTTTTTTTCATCAACTAGAATCAATGGGACTTCAAACGTTATGTTACTATGACAGTCGTCTTTCTTGATTACTGGTTTTCAAGTTGCATTAATTTCTTTTATAATATTATTGTTAATGCACAAAGTATTCGTCTCTAACCCCTTCAATAGTCTTTCAAAGCGACATATTTCCCTATACTTATAAGCTTTCTTTTGTAGGTCAAATGAAGAGTGCGTTTGGAATGTTGGTGCGTGTGTGAAGATACATGTCCCATATTATATATGTAAACAAGCGAGCGAGCAGCATTCAAAAATTGAACTCTCAAGGACGACATGAAATCTATTTTCCTGGTTTTACTGGGTGTGGCTAATCTTTTACAGGAGTACTGGTAACTGTTTATGAAATATGATAATGTTAGTGTTAAAAGCATTCGGCGTATGCCAAGCATGCATAGTTTATTACTACGGTGTTGAACCTAAAGCGAACAACTTTTTTACTCCATTTTCACAAGAGGCCATGCTCACAAGAAGCAGCGGTCAAGCAAACACCTGCTCCCGTTGAAGGCCAGACGTCGCCCTGTTTTATTCCAGTACAAACAACCACACACAACAAGCTGTTATGGATGGGGCACTGCATTTTCAGATTTGCTACGACTGATATTCACTAAATTTCTACTCAGCCGCATTGGCTCCGACTCATATTCACCAGAATTTTACTCGTCCAGTCTCACAAGAACTCAGCCTCACGCGTTGGTTCAAGTCTTAGCGAGCTGTCGTTCGAGTGAGTTCACTGTGCTATGTATACGTTGCATGGTACTGTAGTTGTGACCTGTGTGATGTGTGAGAAAGCATTCCATAGGAGTCCTTCTTCTATCGCATGAAAATTAGATCAATTGTACACATTGCAGTTAGCTTTGTCGAATATAAGTGAACGTTGCTTGAAAGGTAGCCCTCATGCAGATATTTCAACAAGTGCTTTGGATGAACACTATATTTTTGCCGATGCTGATAACTATCTTGGCCATTTTGCTGCTGTGTGGCTATTTTACCAATTTCAACACTACGCAGAATAAGTGACTGGGGTGCAATAAATAAAAAAAGAACGCTTACATCACATCTAGTAGAACAATGACAACATGATCCGAACGTGCGCCTAAGAAGATGCAGATGAATGCATGTATAACCGGAATCGAACTTTCGCCGGGTTGGACGCCATTTATAGCAAAAAAAGAACAAGAAACATAGGCCAACTTTGAAATGAGACCATACTTGACCATGCCGCTTGCCGGGTCCAAGGGCTGTAGGAGAAAGATACGTGGAGCCTAGCACTCATCTCGAGGTAGCAGCTATAGGGACGCTGTTCTATTCTGCAGCCGGCTACTCATCCACTCAAGTGTGTCCAGTCAGTACTTGTACCTAGGCACACTTGTCCATATCTTCAAATTTATTGTGATCTCGTCAAAAATTTCAGTGTTTGGTTTCTGAAAACTGTACAGTTAAACAGTTTTATTGCATTGTTGTTCATGAAGAAATATCATACAAATGCTTACAGATATTGTCAATGCTTAGCACTTTCCCTCAGAACAATATGCATTATGCTATTGACATTCAAGTAGCTTTTCAACAACCGGAAAAGGAATCAGTCTCCCATGGTATGAGCATTGGGTTAATGCTTGAGTTAAATTATAAAGGATTGGGTTAAATTTAAAAAACAAGCCTACTACCGTTTATGTTTAAGAAACGTGAGTAACGTCGCGAAACAGAGGTTTTCGGTTAATAGATTTTCAAAATTATGCCGCGTTTGCCTCAAAATCTGGCAGCAAGCCACCCTGGGCGTCGCATTGCTTAAATCGCAATCCTGTGAAAGAAGCCCTCTAAAATTGCATTGCGACGCCGGCGACTGCATGCATCGATATGTTTTCGCTCCTGACGCAACACGTGAAACAGCCTTGACACTTCCACCACAGAACACCTGCATAATCATCTTCCACAGCCATTGTTTTGATGCCGGTGCGGGGAACGCGTGAGCGTGATCTCGCTTGTCGGCGCTTTAGTAACACCCGCAAAATAAAGCTGTCAAATATTAGTGCGTAGTGATTTGGCATAAGAATACAGCCTCAACTACAGATGCATTGTGTGATCCTGCTTAAATCTCAAGGCCTCGGCAACCATTCGTAACGCCGTACTCTTTTGGGTTCGCACATAATAAAATCACCGAAAGTTTATTGGGAATTAATTCTGCCCCTCGCAAATCTTGTAACATACAAGTCCGCCTGATTTGGTTCTGAAGTGAAACAGACCTATTCTTTCTTTTACGTGTACCCAATCAGCAATATTCGGCAAACATACATGATTTATGTTATCTAAGCTATAGCTAAATTTCCTTTGAAGGATACTTCACGAAACTGTTTAATATCGCTTTATAAATTGCTTCTACTGAATTTATTGGTCAGCGCGCATCTGGTATATAAAAGGAGGGGGAAATTACGCTTCTGCATAAATTTTGATTGGCCTCTTTAGCGTCAAGCTGGCTACACGCGCAGTTTATCGCCTTCGCAACAGTCGCGATTGGCAGTCGCGCGTCCGTTGCATCGTGCGTTCCTCTCGGTATGCATTTCTATTCAATGCGAGTTCAATGCACGGCGCCGCGTAATGCAGTCAGAGGGCGTGTTCAACACAGCAGTGCCGTTCCCTTCGCGCCTTTCGTTGCCTCGTATCGATACGCGCAACGCTGTCCACGGTGTTCCAGTGCTATGCACAAGGTCACGGGTTCGAATTCCGTGCACGGCGGCCTCATTCGGATAGAAGGGGAATGCGAAGCTTTCGTGGGCTTAAGCTCTACACACACGAACGTTAAAGAACACGGGGAGGTCGCACCTAATCTAGAGCCAACACCTAACGGCGTCTCTCAGGGCCGTTTCTGTAGCTTTGGGATGTAATGCACCTTAGGATGCTCCAGTTGCAATGTGCTTCACACATTAACTGATAGAAGAGTCCCGTGTCATTATTACTTCATTTTAGCTGTTCTCAGCGATAAATTATGCATTTGTAATCGTATTGAAAGCTATTCGAGACAGATATTCGCTGATACAGGAAAAAATACATTTTGTTGTTGCAACGAGAAATACAGGGGCAATATGGTGCTTTTCCGATGTCATCGATTTAAAGAAGAAAATATATAGTTAATACCTAATGCCGTACTGCGCCTGCCTCAGGGTAACCGTTCCTCATTTATTTACGGTTTTGAGCCCACTCTGGAGCAACTTGTTTTCTATTAGTTTAAATATCTTCCCATTTACCTTACGGATAGAAGTTACGCGCACTAAGTCTTCCATCGTCACACAGAAGTGAGTATTCTAGCACATCTTCATCGTCGGTGAAATTTCGCTCTCCGAGATGTCAGTAGTGACTATATAGTCGCCCACATCGAAGAGGATCGTGTAGCACCATGGTCTTCGATGCCGTTTGTGGTTGAATACAACCAACTAAACGAAGTTCCTTTTCAAAGCTTTTTTTTATCCAATATGTAATTTTTTTTTCACTTCACGTTTCTTTCGTTCCATTTGAGGTGACTTGGTGTGCGCCCTGTGTCTACACCGCAGTTACAGGCTTCGTCCGGGTCAGCGCACCTCCCTTTACACATTAACCTTATACCAAGCTGGAACGCTTTTTTACAGATTAGCCCCATCATCTGCTCACTTTTAACACACATCCCCATCGAAGAAGTCCCTATGCTCCATAACTCCCATATACAATAATCGATATGAAACATATATAGTATCCCATACATAAACTCATTTTTTCCAATATGTCATTTTATGTTGGTGGACATAGTAGTTATGGGGAAAACGAGTTTTTTCACTAGGGATGATGCGCTGAATGTCTGTATAGCCTCAAGCGCTGCCTGAAACGGTTACTGTGATGTTACAACCAGAATGGAGAGCGCCATCTCGCGATGGCGCTGATCGGATTGACAGCGGGATTAATCAGCCAATTCCCGCGACCCTACTTTAAAATGTGGCATACGTCGTCCCTCGCCTAAAGAGGGAAGAAAAGGAGGCGGCGGTTCGTATGTACAGCGTATATTTGCGCAATTTACAACGAGAGTGGGTGAAGTCGTTGTTATCACGCCGCAATGATTTGCCGCGTTGGGAATCGACGCAGCGCGATACGTGACCGCGGCATCACATCTGTCGAGGCAGTAGTCACGCTACTGGGGTCCGGTTGGTTACGGACTTGAGGGTCCGTGCCATGCGTCCGCAGCCACCATGTCGTCCGAAGGCACGGTTGTGGTCATGCTCGCCATGGCGCAGTCATTGCCACAGCATGGTCCGTGCCCTGACGACAGGGTTGCGTCGTACGTTGGCCCGCATGGAAGCTCGGAGGTTTCTGCAGCCGTCGGAACCCCCACATCGCCCGCGCGTGTCGCTGAAGCCGCGTAGTCGCAACCGAGGGCTTCCTGGTCCGTCCACGGCGTCTGGGAGACAGGCACGCTGCACGACGGCTGTGGTAAGGACGGCGCCCCGTCTCCGCGGTGCACCGGCGACGATCGGCGGCCCCCGCTCCCTATCCGCGACGATCTCGCCTTATCTCGGACATTCACGGGGCGAGGCGACGGGCAGGTCTTCCACGCTGATCGTAGCGGCTGTGCTGCAGTCGACATGGTCGCGTTGTTCTCCTCCTGATTCCGGGTCTTCTTGGAACGCACCGCTCGAGTGCTGGCTGGCGGCGCGTGAAAGGCGGCGACGATGATGACGATGACGATGACCTCATATTATAGCTCGTAACGACGCTGAGTGATTGGCCGAGAAGTGTATTCTTTAACTTTTGCTTAACGGTTTGAACTGTAACATATTCGATTAAAAAACGTTCAAAAATTTATTCGTTTAGTCGACTGTATGAAACCACAAACGGTATCAAAGACCATGGTGCCGCATGTACCTCTTCGATGTTGGCGACAATGGTCGCTCCTGACATCTCGGACAGCAAAATTTGACGGACGATGAAAATGTGGGTGAATGCCCTCTTCTGCGAGACTCTCAAGCGCTTAACTTCTGTAACTTCAACTTGTAAGATAAGTGTCAAGATATATAAATAAATTGAAAGAAAATGCTCGCAGTTGGCTCAAAACCTTAAATAATTGAGGAGCGGTTACCCTGGGCTTGCGCAGCAAGGCATTAGCTTTAATGAAATCATGCCCACCGAATCGTTACTAATACTTGTGTGCAAATATTGCCTACCGTAATAAAGTGAAAAGACTTCGCTGCTTCCCACGGACAACTATACATTTTCCTGTTTACATGATATGACATCGCAATAATACCATATTGCCCCCGTATTTCTCGTTGCAGCAAAGAAGTGTATTTTTCCTGTATCAGCGAACATCTGTCTAGAATATCTTTCAATACGATTACATGTGCATTATTTATCGCTAAACAAAACTGTAATGTGGTTTTGATGAGACGTGACTCCCCTATCAAGTTATATGTGAACCGACATTGCCCAAAAATTTAAAAGTCAAATTGTGGCGCTTCACTTGCCAAAACCGCGATCTGATTATGAGCCTTGAGGGACTGCGGAAATTTGGACCTCCTGGGGTTCTTTCAATTGCGCCTATATCTAAGTACACGGGTGTTTTCGCATTTCGTCCCCATCGGAATGCGGCCACCGAGGCCGTGATTCGATCCCGCGCCCTCGTGCTTAGCAGCCCTACAGCATAGCCACTAAGCAGCCACGGCGGATGACATTGCCTAAAGCGACAGAAACGGCCCTGTGAGATGCCGTAAGGTGTTGACTCTAGATTAAGTGAGACATCCCTGTGCTCCTTCACCTTCTTGTGCGTGGAGCTGAAGCCCACGGACATTTTTACATTCCGCGCCTATCCGAATGAGCCTGCCGTGCATGCTATTCGAACGCCTGACCTCGCGCTTAGCACCAGGACACCTTCGCCAGCGTAGGGCGTTACGATATGAGGGAAGCAAAGGCACAAGGGGAACGGGACGGCTGCGTAGAACACGCCCTCTGACTTCATTACGAGGCGCAGTGCAAAATAACTCGCATAGAATAGAAATGTATTCCGACTGCAACGTGCGATGTAAGTGACACGCGATTGTCAATCGCGACTGTTGCCATGACGATAAACTGCGCGTGCAGCCAGCTAGACGGCAAAGAGGCCAATCAAAAATAATTCAGCAACGTAATTTCCCCCTCCATCTGTATACCAGATAGGTGCTTAGCAAAAAATCAGTAGAAGAAATTTATGATGCAATATTAAACAATTTTGTGAACTACCTTTCAAAGGAAATTTAGCAATAGCCACGATAATATACATCATATATATTGGTCGCGTATTGCTGATTGGGTGCACGTAAGCGACAGTACAGGTCTATTTCACTTGAGAACCAAATCAGGAGGACGTATAAGATAAAAGATTTCTGAGGGGCAGAATAAATTTGGAATCAACTTGCGGTAAATATATTTTGTGTGCACGAGTGTGGCTTTACGAATGGTCGCCGACGCCTTCAGACTTCAGCAGGAAGTTCTTTTTCTTTCCTTTTCAGTATTTTTGGAATAGTGACGAACAGTGCCGTACGCGACAAATATGTAAACAGGGTGACAGTATAACCACAGGGAAGGCAAAGAGAATCAGTATAGCTGGAACAAATAAGGTGCCGCTTTTGAAATCAAATGACAGATCCTCTTGTCTTAGCGTCCATCGTTGGCGTCGTATTTCTCATTTTGCTACTTCGCCTAGCGATGCGCGCACTTTTATCGGTTTTTTTACTTTCGACATCTGAGCTTCCTTTGGAATACTGAATGGTCGGCCCTACATCGATGGCATATTATATTTACAGGAAGACGGCGCCTCATTTCGAAAGCTATCGACTTTAGTTTCCCCACCTAGCTAGTAATAATCCTTGCTGTTTTCAGGCCTCACCTCTGGACTTCGGCCGCAGGCGTTTCTCCCGTTACGTGTGTCCCTTATTGCGCGCTCTGTTACTGCTACTACTACTCCTACTACTACTACGACTACTGCTGCTGCTAGTGCTGCTGCTGCTCCTCCTCCTCCTCCTCCTCCTCCTACTACTACTACTACTACTACTACTACTACTACTACTACTACTACTTCTACTACTACTACTGCTACTACTACTACTACTACTACTACTACATTAGCACAGCGGAGCAAATCGGACGGGCGTCTGGTCAACTTCCCGGTCTTTCCTTCCCCCTATATGTCTCTCTCGGGGTAGGTTGAAGACAGTGAGAGCTTCATGCGAATAGTATTCATGGGTGGAAATATAACCAGCGTGTGGCTGGCACGCACTGACAATTATTGAGCAGTTGATTCCTTTATTGATCAGACTGATTCCTATTCCGGCTGTTGAAAAGCTACTCTAATGTCAACCGCATAGCACGTATTGTTCTAAGGGAAACGGTGAAGCATTGACGACTTCTTTAAGCTTCTGTATGATATTTCTGCCTGAACAACAGTGCAATAAAACTGTTTACCTGTGCAGGCTTCAGAATCCGAACACTATAAAATTTTTGACGAGATCACATTAAATTTTGAGGTATAGACAAGTGCACAAGTACCGACTGAATACTTGAGTGGTTGAGTAGCTGTCTGCAGGATGGAACAGCGACCGTAGCTGCTAGCTCGAGGTGACTGATAGGCTACGTAAGTTTTTCCTACAGTACATGGACTCGGCGAGCTGCATTGTCATGTGTGATCTCATTGCAGTGTTAGCCGGTGTTTATTTTTTTTAATTTTTTGCGATAAATGGCGGACAGCTCAGCGGAACTACGATTCCGTTAATACATGCATTTAGCATTCGTCTGCATCTTATTAGGCGCGTGTTGGTATCATGTTTTCATTGTTGTACTTGCAGGGATGTAAGCGTTTTTTTAAATATATTGCACCATAGTCATTTATTCAGCTTATTGTTGGAATGTACTAAATGGGCACCCAGCAGAAAAATTCACAATATTGTCAGCAGCATCGACAAAAATGATCACTCAGACTTGGACCGACCAGTGAGGCCGAGTTCTTATGAACAAGGCTGAGTAGAACTTCAGGGAGTGTGAGTCGGAGCAAACGCGGCTGAGCTGAAATTTATTGAATATCAATCGCAACAAATCCGAAAATGCAGTGCCCTATCCATAACAGCTTGTTTGCTGTGTGGTTGTTGGTACTGGCACAAAACCGAGTGACCTCTGGCCTTAAACGGGAGGAGGTGTTTGCTTGACAGCTGCTTCTCCTTGTGAGTGTGGGCGCTTGTGAAAATTGAGAAAGGAAGTTTCTCGTATCAGGTTTAATGCCGCAATAAGAAACTATGCATGCGTGGCACAGGGCGAGTGGCATCAGATTTAACGTTATCATACCTCATGAACAGTTACACGTACTGCTATAAAAGAATTGCCCCATGCAGTAACATAAAGAAAATGAATTTTATGTCGACCATCAGAGTTCTATTGTAGAATGGTGCTTGTGTGTTTGTTTACATAGATAATATGGGGGGACATGAATCTTCACATGGGCACCAACGTTCCGAACGCATTTTATTTTGAAACTACATAGGTAATCGTATAAGTGGAGGGAAATATCTCTTTTTGAGCGACTGTGGAAGGGGTTAGAGATGAATACCTTATGCATTAACAAAAATAATATAAAAGAAATTATAGCAATTTGAAACCAATAAGCAAGAAAGACGACGGTTGTAGTAACATAACGTTTGCAGTCACATCCATACAATTTAAGGAAAGAAAAAACAGAAGTGCGAGGTTAGCGTACGAATTTTCGCGCGTTAAATGCACTTATTATTGGTGAATAAACCAACTTTCCCAAGCAGCTGGACCTCCATGGATGGTGGTAGCTTATTAACCAAAGGGTTAAAGAAGATTCGAGGCTATTCATCTTTCTAGTTGGATTTGCCTATTAATTATTAGCGTTTAGCTTTGCTTTAAAGTGATCGGCACAAAGGCATCACACGAAGAACGCACATAAAGCGTTAACTTTTTTTGTGCGTGAGATTTTCTACCAGCGTCTGGTATATAACATAACATAATAGAACTCAAAGTGTTGTCTCATGACTCTGCTGACGCGACCGACGATATACCACGTTCCGGTGGAAAGAGAAAACAAAAGGAACACTATAGGTTGGCAGTTACTTGTCAATACAGTGAGTAACGAGTGCAGGAAGGCGACCGTGTCCGTATGTACGATTTGAATTTACATATTTTACAAGAGCGTCGGTGTAGCCGGCATTTGGATGCCGTCATAGTGAACGCGGCCATAGAGGTCGCGCTCCACGATGCGTGTCGCTGGGGCCCCCTTTGTCCGGTCCGCAACCAGACTTCCGGAGTTTGGTTGGTTACGGATTTGAGGGCCGCCAAAAGTGGCCGCCGCGTCGTCCGTAGGCACGGGCCGTGTCACGTTATCCACGGTGACGTTGCGGCGGCAGCATGGCCCGTGCCCTCATGGTGCCCGGGCCGCATCGCACGCCGGTCCGCGAGGGAGACCCCAGGATGCAGCCGTCAGAACACCCGTGCCACGCGCGGTGGTCGTTGTGGCAGCGTAGTCGCAGTCGAGGGCTTCCTGGGCCTCTCCCGGCGTCCGGAGGACTGGCCCGTCCCAGGCCAGGTGCAGGGAAGACACCACCCCTCCTCGGAGGACCGGCGATCGGCAAGGCCTCCCGTCACCTCCGCACGACGTGCTTGCCTCGTCGCTGGCCATCTTGACTCGAGGCGCCGCGGTGGTGCTCCGCTCCACGCCTGGGCGTTGACCTGATGTAGCAGTGCTGGCTTCGTTCTGGTTCCGATTCCTTAGCCGCTTGAGAGCACGGTCCCGCGCACTGGCTCGCGGCGCGTGAAGTACGGCCTCCGCGTGGCGTCGTCGTCTTCGCTCTTCTTTTATCCTGGTCACTGCTCACATCTAGGACAGCGAACTGAGACGAGCGTTGAGAATGTGTATTCTTGTGGGATAGCTAAACTCTGAGAGTCAATAACGTGACGATGTAGTTTTCATATAGGATACCTGTTTAAGGATAAAGTACTCAATTACACATCTCTGTTAAACTACTTTTGTCTTAATCTTCTACTGTGTTTCTTTCTTAATCATATTTAACCATATTAGAAGGCACCCACGCTGTTTTGGGGCATCTTGCTAAAGAATTAAATTAAAGTTAATTTTCCATCTTCATGTCGTTTTTGCCGTTCGTCATAACACTCGTCCAGTTTCACATCACGTTTCTTTCATTTCTATTGAGGCGACTTGGTGTACACCCTATGTCTGCACCACAGTAACTGGCTTCGCCCTCGTTTCATATCGGCGCACCTCCATTTACACATTCACATTCTACCAATCTGCAATGCTTTTTAAAGATTAGCCCCATCATGTGCTCGCTTTTAACACACATCCCTATCGAAAAATTCCTATGCCCTATTATCCTCACATATAATAATACGATATGGAACATATATACTATTCCGTACAAAACCGCGTTTTTGCCTATATATCATTTGGTGCTATTGGATATAGGAGTTATGGAGAATACGAGTTTTTTTTTTCACTAGGGATGCTAGCTGCGCTGAATGTCTGTATCGCCTTAAGCGCCGAATGAAACGGCAACCTGTGATGTTACGACCAGAAGTGACAAGGTCGTCTCGCGATGGCGCGGTCGTGAGTACTAGCGTTGCATGCTGTATTGGCGCGTTGTTGGTTTGAGACTGCCAATTGCCAACTCGGTCGATTCCAAACACCGTACTTTGAAATGTGGCATACGTCGTTCCTCGCCTAAAGAGTGAAAAACACGAGGCCACTTCTCGTGTGTTCAACATATATATTTACGTAATTTACAACGTGCGTGGGTGTAGCCGGCGCTATATCGCCGTATGACCGCGATGATCAGCCGCTATGGGAATCGACGGATCGCGATGAGTGACCACGGCGTCACATCTGTCGAGGCAGTTGTCACGCGGCTGGGGTCCGGTTGGTCACGGACTTGACTGTCCGTGCCAAGTGTCCTCAGCCACCGCGTCGATGGAGGTCGCGGTGGTGGCCATACTCGCCGTGGCGCAGTCATTGGCACAGCATAGTCCGTGCCCTAACCACAGGGTTGCACCGTACGTTGGCCCGCACGGGAGGTCCGAGCTTTCTGCAGCCGTCGGAACCCCGACATCGACCGCGGGTCTCGTTGTGTCCGCGTAGTCGCCACCGAGGGCTTCCTGGTCCGCGACCGGCTTCTGGGAGATAGGCACGCTGCACGACGGCCGCGGAAAGGAGTTCACCCCATCTCCTCGGTGCACCGGCGACGATCGGCGGGCCCCGCCCCCTACCCGCGACGATCTCGCCTTATCTCGGACAGTCTCGACGGGAGGCGACGCGCAGGTCTTGCACGCAGATCGTAGAGGCAGTGCTGCATTCGACATAGTCGCGCTGTTGTCCTGATTCTGGACCTTCTTGGAACGCACGGGCACGGGTGCTGGCTCGCGGCGAGTGAAAGGCGACAATGATGACGATGACGATGATGACCTCATACTATGGCTTGTGCCCACGCTCAGTTATTGGCCAAGAAGCTTGTGCATTAACTTTTGCTTAATGCTTTGAATTATTACATATTAGATAAAAAAAGCTTTCAAAAACAACTTAGTTTAGTTAATTGTATGAAAGCACAAATGGCATCAAAGACCGTTGTGCTGCATAATCATGTTTGGTGTTGGCAACTATAGTCACTGCTGGCATCTCGGAGAGCGAAATTCAACCGACGATGAAAATGTGTGAGAATACTCACTTCTGTGAGACAATGCAACCCTTAGTGCCCGCAACTACAATCCGTAAAGTAAATGGGAAGATATTTAAACTAATAGAAAACCAGTTGCTCGGAAGTGGGCTCAAAACAGTAAATAAATGAGGAACGGTTATCCTGAGGCATGCGCAGTAAGGCATTACCTATCATGTATACATTTTTTTCTTTACATTAATGACATCGCAATAATGCCATATTGCCCGTGTATTTCTCGCTGCAACAACGAAGTGTGTATTTCCTGTATGAGCGAATATCTGTCTCGAATACTTTTCAATACGTTTACACATGCAGAATTTATCGCTAAACACAGCTAAAATGAAGTATGAATGATACTTGACTCTCCTATCAAGTAATGTGTGATGGATATCGCAACTGAAGTGTCCTAAGGTGGTTTACATCCCAAAGCAACAGGAATGGCTCTGAGAGGCGCCGTTAGGTGTTGGCTCTAGATGAGGTGAGACCTCCCTGTGTTCTTTAACGTTCCTGTGCGTAGATTCAAACCCCACGATTTTTTCCTTTCCCCCTTCATTCGAATGAGGCCGCCGTGCACGGAATTCGAACCCGTGACCTTGTCCTTAGCACCAGAACACTGCTGACAGCGTTGCGCGTATCGATACGAGGCAACACAAGGCGCGAAGGTAACGGGTCTCCTACGTGGAACCTGCTTTCCGCCTTCTTTACGAGGTGCAGTGCATTGAACTCGCATGGAATGGAAATGTATACCGATTGGAACGTACGATGCAAGGGACGCGCGACTGGCAATCGCGACTGTTGCGAAGACGATAAACTGCGCGTGCAGCCAGCTTGACGACAAAGAGAAAAGTAAGAAATAATGCAGCTGCGGAACTTCATCAACTGTCTCTCTATCGGATGCGTTCTGAGCAATAAAATCAGTAGAAGAAAATTATAATGCCATATTAAATACTTCGTGAACTACCCTTCAAAGGAAATTTAGCGATAGCCTATCCTATTAAGCTTTATTACTATTACTGCTAGCCCATTTGGTAGTCCTCGATAGCAGGAGACGTGGCCATTTTCAGCACTGTATGAGCCTCACCAGTTCTTCTAACCTGACTAAGGCCAATGATATCCCCAAAATATGCCTGACAGTTCCTCAGAGAGTCCTGGTATAGGCTAGCTTTCCGCGAGAGGGATCGGGTGTTAAACTTTGCAAGGGTCAGTTTCCATTGGCGCCCTGTTAGGGTCCTGGGATTCTTAGCACCCTCTGCTGCGTTACAGGTCTTGCCGCTGCCTCGGTCAGTTGCTCCGCAGCTGCTGGGGACTGAGGGCCATTTGGGTAATCAAATGAGTCATTTGGGAATGAGTGGCCGTATACGGCACCATGGAGGCCAATTCCTGTTTTGGTGAAGGAGTGTCTTGTTGAAGCTTAGTGGGTTTTCCGAATTTGGTTGTACCTGTATTAGTATAGCCCCAGTTGCTCTCGCCATTTCTGCTGGTGTCAGGCGTCACTCCAAGCCTGGTAATGTAGTGTACTGGTGGAAGTGATTTCGTGCTTGCCACCTTCAGAAGAAAAAAAAATACGCGAGGATTCTAACTTGCCAACCGAGCATCCAAGCTCGTTCAGTAAGAAAACGCTGCGGGCTGTATGGCCACCTTACGTCGGAGAATTCCGGTCCAGACGATCCTACGTGCCAGAAGAGATGCTGGACTTATGCTTGAATTGTGCTTGGAATTATGTTTGGAAAACATGCTTGGGTTTTGGTGATCGCTAGAGGTGGCACAACATAATAATTCTCAGTGGTTCTAACATCGTGGTTTTGTAGTCTCCCACACGCATGCGGCCATGATCGCGGCTAGCTGCACGATATATTTTCGGCAAAGTTGAACAGCGCTTAAACATATTGTGACATAAATGAAAGAAAGTGAGAAATAGAAAAATACTTTCAGCCCTCACCGGAGATTCACGAGTCGCGTGTGGACGGAGGCACACCAAACAGCAGTCTCGTCTGCCTGCCTCCGGCATCGGAGAAGAGTTTCCGAACGAGACGGACCTGATAGTGGAGCTTCTAATGTGAGATTTCGATAGTCCGACAGCATTAACCTGCATCGCTCCTCCGCCCTACCCCTCCTCTACTTCTTGAGTTGCCGTCTCTTTTCAATAAGTTTCTCTATCTCTCTCTCTCTCTGATTCAGATGCTTGGAATCTGGGTGTAAATACCCTACTTTAAGACTAAGATTTCAAAAGAAAGCGGCGCCTTGTAACCGTTCAAGCATCGTATATTCTGCCGCCGATTCTCACCACAAAGAAAGGGAGTTCTCGAGGCTCTGTTTCAGTAACTTAGACTTCCATTAACCTCCCCAGTTATCCTTTCTATCGAGACCTCGGCTCTGGGCTTTAGCCACATGTATGTTTGCTGTACAACATGCAATTTCATTTGCAGTACTTGTAGATTACTGCTCTAGTTTATATTATGCTTCTACTTCATGGAAATTCTCGTTCAAATCCTCAGTTCTTTCTTATTCGCGTTAAAGCAATCCTGTAAAATTTCCTTTCTTTTTCTTCTCTTTAACTTTTTTGAGTTTGATTTGTTCAAGTAATCTTATTTAAGTTTTAATGAACCATCCTATACTTAGCCAATTCATTTATATCGTCATGATATTGAAATCCTCATCCTAATCATCATCATCCGCATGTGCATACGATTAATCACTTCCCATTTTCTTTGATCTGGTAAGGGCTTTACCGTCACAATTATTTATTTAAGAACAATATTTTCAGCGGAATAATAAACTCTGAGAATTTATGTCAAGCGTGACGCTGACATGAATAGGAGTCTGTAACACCCAATATGAATGGATGGAAGGATGCAAAACATTAATGAAGGTCCTGAGGTACGCGACTCAGCGCGCTGCGGGCCGCTCCCACATTGGGACAGTCATGCAATGCCCGACCGCAGCATCGTGGGCCCCCTGGACAGCCCATATTTGCGCCCCGGCATCGGGGCTCTTTATAGCAGAGAGCCACTTGTTCTCATTGATTTGTTCTGTGCCTCGTAACAAGGGGCAACGCCAGAGCATATGGTCTAGGCTAGCGAAGTCATTGCGGTGCCTGCAAGAACTAGTGGCATAAGTGACGCCATGCCAGAAGGCCAAAAGGCACAAAAGGAACAGCGTACTTCAACGATTGGCGAGTAGTTCCCTCTACCAAATTATATGCTTGGAATCCCCACTGTCTTTCCCATTGTTATAGTTTTGTCGGTACGAAGGCCACTTTGATGGCCTCAGCTAGTCAGCAGATAGTAATTACGCACTTCTTAAAATTAGGCCTAGGTCACAGTCGTCAGTTTCTGAAAGACTGCAGTCAACAAACTGCCGAATTTTAGTGACTTACAAAGGATTTTGTAAATATACTTTTCCGTGGGTACATGGGACCTTCCTGGTATTACAGTTTCATGTGGCTTCTTAGCAGGTCAGATCATTGTACTGACGACGTAGAGTACGGCACCTATTATTCTTGCAAAAGTGTATTTGGGAGCTCGGTTGACGGAGGCAAGAAATACACATTTTGGCAGCTTGAGAACGGAGAGTCGGCTGGCTCTGTTAAATTGTAAAAACAGGTTTGACGAGTGGCAGTTGTTACGCAGCAGTCGGGCAGCCACCTCGGTTTCAGGAAAGAGCAGTGAGCAATGACCCCCACGGCGAGGCGAACTGGATTTCCGATAAGCGGGGACAGAGAAACGACGGACTGTCGCTACCGTGTGTTCACGGCTATACAGTCCAACGCCTTCAAACGAAGGGGTGTTGGGCTGCTGAGCACGACGTCGCGGGATCGAATCCCGGCCACGGCGGCCGCATTTCGATGGGGGCGAAATGCGAAAACACCCGTGTGCTTAGATTTAGGTGCACGTTAAAGAACCCCAGGTGGTCAAAATTTCCGGAGTCCTCCACTACGGCGTGCCTCATAATCAGAAAGTGGTTTTGGCACGTAAAACCCCAAATAATAATAATAAAATATCAAACGAAGGGATTGGGGCCTCTGAAATTGTTCGCTATACATGTAACTTCGTTGTAAAGGTCCAGCACTGCGTAGCTAACACTAGAACGAGGATATAATTATTCCTACGTAATAGAGGTGATTTCGATGGGAGGTTTTTTTTTCAAGCTATGTCTTCCACTGTACTGAATGTCTACCTTAGCTTCAGTTTTATTTACCTTTGTTCTTCAGAAAGATGATTTCGGCGAAATCTAGTGTTCGAGTTCAAATGGTTTGTAATCGGGCCTCTATAATCAGACCGTAGAGTATATTCGTTGCCGAGATTGATAATGAGAATTCCGGCATATTCATATGTCATACCTGTTTTAAAGTACAGTACTGATAATACTAATCTCTGCTACATGTAATTTGGTCTTGATCTTCTTTTTGTTGTTTACCTTCACCAAATTAAAAGGCGCCCTCGCTATTTTATTGGAAGTTGCTAAAGAATTCAATAAAAGTTAATTTTCCTAGTACAGGTTGTTTTCCGTGTTAGCCAAAACACTTGTAGATTCTCACTTCGCGTTTTTTTCGTTTCATTTAAGGTGACTTAGTGTTCGCCCTAAGTCTACACCGCAGTTACAGGCTTCGTCTCGCTTCATATCAGCGCACCTCCACATTCACATTCTACCAAGCACGAACTCTTTTTACAGATTAGCCCCATCATCTGCTCGCTTTAAACACACATCCCTATTGAAAAATTCCTATGCCCCATGTCTGGCACATAGAATAATCCTATATGTCATTTCGTCCTTTTGGATATAGGAGTTATGGAGAATACGAGTTTGTTTTTCACTCAGGATGCTTCGCTGAATGTCTGTATCGCTTGAAGCGCCGCCTGAAACGACAACCTGTGATGTTAAGACCAGAACGGACAACGTCGTCTCGCGATGGCGCGGATGTGACTGATAGCGTTGCAAGCTTCATTGGCGCGTTGTTGGTTTGAGACTAAAGCAGCAACCACGCCTTTTATGCTGCCATCTCGGTCAATTCCAAACAGCGTACTTTGAAATGCGGCATATGTTGTTCCTCGCCTAAAGAGTGAAGAAAACGAGGCGGTGTTTCGTTTGTTCAACATATATATTTACGTAATCTACAACGAGCGTGGGTGCAGCCGGCGTTATATCACCGTATCGCTGCGATCATCAGCCGCAATGTGAATCGACGCAGCAATATGCGGGACCGCAGCGTCACAACTGTCGAGGCAGTTGTCACGCGGCTCGAGTGTCCGTGCCAAGCGTCCGGGGCCACCGCGTCGTCCTAGGGCGGGGTCGTGGACATGCTCGCCGTGGCGCAGCCATCGTCACAGCATGGTCCGTGAACTGACACCAGGGTTGCGTCGTACGTTGGTCCGCGCGGGAGCTCTGAGGTTTCTGTAGCCGTAGGAACCCCGACATCACCCGGGGGTGTCGCTGCAGCACCGTGGTCGCAACCGAGGACTTCCTGGTCCGCCGCCGGCTTCTTGGAGACAGGCCTACTCCACGACGGCTGCGGTAAGCAGTTCACCCCGTCTTCTCGGTGCACCGGCGACGATCCGCGGCCCCCGCCCCCTATCCGCGACGATCTCGCCTCATTTCGGACAGTCTCGGCGGGAAGCGACGAGCAGGCCTTCCACGCTGAGCTGAGAGGCTGTTCTGCAGTGGGCATGGTCGTCTTGTTCTCCTTCTGAATCTGTGTCTTCTTGGAACGCACGGGCACGGGTGCTGGCTCGCGGCGCGTGAAAGCCGACGATGATGAAGACGATGACGATGGCCTCATATTATAGCTCGTACTCACGCTGAGTGATCGTCCAAAAAGTTTGTGATTTAACTTTTGGTTAACGCTTTGAAGTATTACATATTGGATAAAATAATGCTTTCAAAAACAACTTCGTTCACTTGATTGTATGAAAGCACATACGGCATCAAAGACCGTGGTGCTGCATAATCCTCTTCGGTGTTGGCAAATATAGTCACTGCTGACATCTCGGATAGCGAAATTTAATCGGCGATGAAAATGTGCGAGAACACTCACTTTTGTGAGACAATGAAGCGCTTAGTGCCGGTAACTTCAATCCGTAAGGTAAATGTGAAGGTATTTAAACAAATAGAAAACAAGTTGCTCACAGTGGGCACAAAGCCGTAAATAAATGGGGAACGGTTACCCTGAGGCATGCACAGAAAGGCATTACCTATCAGCTATACATCTTTCTCTTTACATTAATGACATCGCAATAATACCATATTGCCCGTGTATTTCTCGCTGCAACAACGAAGTGTATCTTTCCTGTATCAGCGAATATCTGTCTCGAATGCATTTCAATACTATTACATATGCAGCATTTATGGCTAAACACAACTATAATGAAGTATTGATGACAAGTGACTTCCCTATCATGTAATGTGTGACGCGGCATTGCCGAAAACGACCAAAACAGCCCTGAGAGACACCGTTAGGTGTTGGCTCTAGATTAGCTGAGACTTCCCTGTTTTCTTTAACTGTATCCTAACTGTATCCTGTATCCTAACTTCTCTATGGCGAAAGATTTCTTAGAATTGTGCAATACCTTTTCGCTGACCCAAATCGTTATGGAACCAACAAGAATACCCACGTATGTTTTCAATACGCTTGGCCTTGTTTTTACTAACCGACCCGATTTATTTCTGACTTAACATGCCTGCCTGGTATCAGTGATCATTGCATGCCTTCATTTAAAGTTTGCCTCGAGCGGCCTAAACCGATTAAAAAGATCATGATATTAAGAAATTATAGAAGGATGGCTTTCTTTCAATTAATAATGAACTCGCAGTGTCCCTTGATGAATACCCGCGTGAATCTGAATGCCGTAATGTTCAGTCAAACTGAAGTATCTTTGTTAATAAAGGTACTCATTTACCCGATAGGCACATCCCTGTTTACGCGATCTTCTATAATTAAAAAAAAGAAACAAAGTATAATCGTCTGCTAAAACGCTTGCCTAATAAAAAAAGCGCCTGTTTAAATCAGCGAAACTAAGGCGTACCAATGCTTGTTGGCCAGCCTACAAACAGAGTGTCGATGAGTACGCACAGGCCCTAACAGGGCCTAACAGAAACCAAAGATAAATCCTCAGCAGCCCATTACCTTCTATAATTGAAACTAACCCTAAAAAATTTTGGCGCATTGTTAATTTTGAATGCAATAATATCATAGCGCCCAGTGACCTTAATGGTGACGCTATACCGGCCAAACAGTGTCCCGGAGTACTAAATGAAGTTTGCGCTAAACATTTTTTTTACCCAGCAATTCCACTCCACCACACCTACGATCATATGACCATGATGTAATGTTCCTCTCATTATCAGCTGTGATGGTGTCGCAAGCATCATTAGGTCACTAAAACCATCCTCTGCGCAGGACAGTGATCAGATTAATCTGAAATTCCTTCAACTCACAGTTTGCTACACACCAATCACCTTAACTAAAATTTTCCAGCCATCATTGCACTATGGTTTTCTTCCATCCGAGTGGAAAGTCGGGAAGGTAATTCCAATCCATAAATCAGCCAATAAGCAGTCCCCTCTAAATTACAGACCGATTTCGCTCGCAAGTATACCTTGTAAGATACTAGAGCATAGCTTGGCTTCTCATCTAGCTACATTTTGGAATCGCATTCATTTTTCGCACCATCACAGCATAGATTAAGCAAATCATACTCGTGTGAAACTCTACTTATACTTTTTGTACACAAATTGAACACCATTCTTGACAATAGGTCCTTGGCTGATTGCATTTTTCTTGACTTTTCTAAAGCCTTTGACAAAGTGTGTAACAAACTGCTCATTTATAATTTACGAGTACTTAAGCGCGATCCCTTCATTTTAATCCGGATTGAAGGTTTTCTTGCTAACCGTTCTCAGTTTGTTTCAGCTAACTGAGAATTCGGAAGTATGCACAGTCCATTCTGGTGTACCGTAGGGCTCAGTCTTCGGTCCTCTTCTTTTCCTCATTTATATTAACGATTTACCATCTTGTGTTTCCTCATCCGTTCAATTGTTTGCGGATGATTTCGTAATATTCCGAGAAATAACAGGTCCAAACGACGCCGCTCGTCTTCAAGCTGACATTTACGCAGTCTTTGAGTGGTGCAATACATGGCTTATGGAACTAAACATTAAAAAAAGGCAAATTCATGCGAGTGTCTAGAAAGATTACTAGTTTACCCATTTATCACTTAAATAATGAACTAAGCGATAGCGTATCTTCATATAAGTACCTCGGAATTCACATCAGTAGCAATCAAATATGGGATGCTCACATCTCTCATGTTGTCTGCAACGCTAATCGCATGCTCGGATATCTTCGTCCTAACTTTGCAAAATAGCCTTCGTCTCCCAAGCTAATGCTATATAAAACAGTCATTCGCCCTAAGTTGGAATGTGCCGCTTCGGTTTATGATTCGCATTATAATAATTTGGTACATTCGCTTAAAATGGTGCAATATAATTGGGTCCGTTTTATACTTTCTAATTACAATCGAATCGTGAGCATCACGGTAATGAAAGCTAACCTTAATCTACCTACTCTTGCTTCTCGACGTGCGATGCTTCGCTTAAGCTTCCTTCACAAACTGTATCATCATCCCTACCTGCGCGATTTACTACTACTTCCCCCCCATTACGTTTCGCACCATCTGAGTCATGCTCATAAAGTTGGCATTCCGTTGTGTAAAACAGAATCATTCCTAAAGTCCTACATACCACGCACATCAAATTATTGAAGTTGCCTTCCAAAATTGGTAGTCATAATTTCAGATCACGAAAAATTTGTGACTTCATTAACCAATGCTCTGTAGAACCTTGTTGTATTATGCCTCTTTATGGCTATTATTGTATAATTATAAACACTGGACAGCTTCTTTGTATATATATAATTTTTTTAACATGTATTCTGCCTTTTCATAACTATTATCGCATAATTAGAAACATTGTGCTTTTTCTTGTAGTTAAAATTTCGTTGTTTTTCTGTATTTTATGCCACTCCCATCTTTAATGTCTGTTGACCCAGAGAGTATCATAACTAAATAAATAAATAAATAAATAAATAGATGTCAAGAGCATAGTGCATATTGTTCTTAGGGAAAGTGTTAAGCTTTGACAATAGCTGTAAGCTTCCTTATGATATTTCTTCGTGAACAGCAGTGAAATAAAACGTTTTACCTTTGCAACTTTGAGAATCCAAGCACAAAAATTTTTGACGAGATCACATTAAATTTTTAAGGTATAGACCAGTCTGCCTATGTAAAGTGCCGATTCAACACACTTCAGTGGTTGAGTTGCCAGCTGCAGAATTCGAAAAGCGTCCGTAGCTGCTACCTCTAGCTGAGTGCTAGGTTCCACGTAAATTTCTCCTACAGCCCATGGACTCGGCAAGCGGCATCGTCATGTGTGATGTCATTGCAGTGCTTGCCTGCACGTATTTTGTTTTTTTCGATAAGTGGCGGCCAACTGGGCAGGAGCTCGATCTCGTTTGTACATGTATTTAGCATTCGTCTGGCTCTTATTAGGCGCACGTTCTTATCATGTTTTCATTGTTGTAATTGCAGTGATGTAAGCGTGTTTTTTTAATATATTCCACCACAGTCACTTATTCAGCTCAGTGTTGAAGTGTGCTAAATGGCCACTCAGCAGCCGAATTGCCAACATATTCAGCAGGATCTTGTAAGGTATAATGCAGATCCAATGCATTTGTTGAAATCGACATGAGGGCAACCTTTCACGCAACGTTCACTTAAATTCGACAAAGCTGACTGCGATGCATACAATTACCTTAATTTTCATCCGATACAACAAGAACTCCTATGCAAAGATTTCTCGCGAAATATTATTAGCTAATATGCCATGGAATGTATACATAGCCCGCTTAACTCACTTAAACGGCAGCTTGCTAAGACTAGGATGGACCCGTGAGGCTGAGTTCTTATGAGCCTGGCTGAGCATAACTTCGGCGAATATGAGTCAGAGCCAATGCGCCTGAGTAGAAATTTAGTGAATATTAGTCGTAACGTATCCGAAAATGCAGTGCAAAATCCATAACAGCTTGCTTGCTGTGTGGTTGTTTGTACTTCTTTCCTTCTTGCCTTCTTTCTTTCCTTCCTTCTTTCTTTCTTTCTTTCTTTCTGTATTTATTTATTTCTTTCTATATTTCTTTCTTTCTTTCTTTCTTTCTTTCTTTCTTGATACTGTCAGCCCTTTCATTAGGGCCATTACAGGAGTGGAGAAAAAAAATAAAACTAGCAATGTCAACTCATCTGATTGAGCAAGGCGTACAATACATCTGAATACAGCGTACAAAAAAGAAATTGCAGTGCATATACACTGTAATAAAGCAGGCAGAGAAACCAATCAATATCCCTTGAGGCATGTACAGCGCAGATACACAGATAAGAACATACACAGATAAGAACAAAATAATAAAATCAGATGATTCACCAAGTCAGATGATTAACGCATCACGCTCTCGGAATAAATAACGGCATGCAAATTACTCAGAAAATTATTGAAATAGGCTGACTGAACTACGAAATCGGTACTGGAACAAAACAGGGCGACTTCTGGCCTTCAACGGGAGCAGGTGTTTACTTGACCACAGCTTCTCGTTGTGAGCGTGGCTGCTTGTGAAAATGTAGAAAGGAAGTTGGTCGTATTGGGTTCAATGCCGTAATAAGAAACTATGCGTGTATGGCATGCAGCGGGTGGCTTCAGATTTAATGTTATCATACCTCACGAACAGTTACCAGTACCCCTGTTCAAAGAAGTGCCCCATGCAGTAAAATAAAGAAAATGAACTTTATGTGGATCATCAGAGTTCAATTTTAGAATGGTGCTCGCTCGTTTGTTTACATACATAATACGGGACATGTATCTTGAAAACGGCACCAACATTCCGAACGCATTTTATTTTGCAACTACATAGGAAATCGTATAAATACAGGGAAATGTCTCGCTTTGAACGACTATGAAAGGGGTTAGAGATGAATACTTTATGCATTAACAATAATATTATAAAAGAAATTATAGCAATTTGAAAACCAATTAGCAAGAAAGACGATGGTTGTAGTAACATAACGTTTGCAGTCGCATCTATACAAGTTAACGAGAAAAAAAACAGGAATGCTTGGTTTGCGTACGAATTTTCTCGGTTTAATTGCACTTATTGAGAGGTGAATAAGCCAACTTTCCCAAGCAGCTGGACCTCCATGGAGAGTAGTAGCCGAATGCCCAATTCTCTAAAGGAGATTTTAGGCTATTCATCTTTCTATTCGGAATTAGCAATTAAGTATTAACGTTTCGCTTTACTGTAAAGTGATTGGCACAAAGGCCTCACACGAAGAACGCACATATGGCGTAAACATTTTGTTGTGCGTAAAATCTTCTACTAGCTACTAGCATATAACAGAGCTCAAAGTGTTGTCTCATGACTCCGCTGACGCGACCGAAGGTGTACCACGTTCCGGTGGAAAAAGAAAAAAAAAGCAGGAACGCTATAGGTTGTCAGTTACTTGTCGACACAGAGTGACGAATGAAGCAAGACGAACGGGCACGTATGTACGATCTGTATTTACATATTTTACAAGAGCGTCGGTGTAGCCGGCAATTGGATGTCGTCATGGTGTGCGCGGCCATGGAGTTCGCGCTGCTCGATGCGTCGCTGGGGTCGCCTTTGTCCGGTCCGCAACTAGAGTTCGGCAGTCTGGTTGGTTACGGATTTGATGGCCGCCAAAAGCTGGCGCCGCGTCGTCGTGGGCACTCGCCTTGTCAAGTCGTTCACGTTGACGTTGCGGTGGCATAATGGCCCGTGCCCTCATGGTGCCCGGGCCGCATCGCACGCCGATCCGCGAGGGAGGTCGCAGGATGCAGCCGTCAGAACACCCGTACCGTACGCGGTGTTTCTTGTGGCGGCGTAGTCGCAGTCGAGGGCTTCCTGGGCACCTCCCGGCGTTCAGAGGACTAGCCAGTCCCAGGCCAGGTGCAGGGAAGACACCACCCCTCCTCGGCGGACCGGCGATCGGCAAGGCCACCCGTCAGCTCCGCACGACGTGCTTGCCTCGTCGCTGGCCATCTTGGCTCGAGGCGCCGTGCTGGTGCTCCGCTCCATGCCTGGGCGTTGACCTGACGTAGCCGTGCTGGCTTGCTTCTGGTTCCGATTCCTCAGCCGCTAGAGAGCACGGTCCCGCGCACTGGCTCGCGTCGCGTGAAGTGCGGCCGCCTCGTGGCGTCTTCGCTGTTCTTGCTGAAAGAAATAAAAGTGAGAAGGAAAAAAAACGAAGAAAAAAGAACAAAGGATGAGATTATAGGCATGGAAATGCGGAAGAAGCCGTGTAACTAAGCTAAATAAACCTTTTCTCCTTCATTTTCTACAACCTGACGTCGCAGTCGATGGGCTTGGTGAATTCCACGCCCTGAACGCTATTATAGCTAGAGCAGTATGATAAGTGTCTGTCACTCCCGTTGGTAAGACGACTTGAAGAGTGGTCCGCGTAGCTGACAGTTCGGAAATGAGTTTCGCTTCTCTGCTTGAGTTTGTTAATGTTTCTGTTAATGTGTGGATCGCAGCTTTGACTTCAACATTTTTTGTAATTGTAGTTCAGCTCTTCAACTATTTCTTTCACTCCCGCTTGGATTAATGCCTAACACAACGACCAGCAGCACAATGCGCTGTAGTCTGCATTAGTTGACAACACATCGCAATAACTTTAACCATTTGCTTCAGAACAATCATATGGTTCGTAGCAACCATTATCTAGAAAACTAAGAGTGCTTCGCATTACGTAGGTACGTACAGGAGTTGACTCTGCTAATTGCTTTTACCACAGGGGCTGTCGTACGCTATTATACTTAAATGAGTCCCTAGTTCACCTTAGTTTGGCAGCAGCGGTGGTTTGTAGCTGTCGGGACGCAGCAAAATGGCCTTCTGGCAGAGCGGGGTCGTTGTGCACATCAGTGGAAGTTTCAATCGCATAATCCAGTAGAGGGAACTATTAGGTGAATGCAAAGGTGCACTGCTTTTTTGCATAAAAAAGCTTCCTTCTCTTGCCTGTATCGCTGTTCATCCAGTATGAGAGTTACACACGGGTTATTTATTTATTTATTTATTTATTTATTTATTTATTTATTTATTTATTTATTTATTTATTTACCGGGAAGCACTCAAGGCCGTCAAGTTGGTGGTGTTCTTGGGCGAGAAACGACGAACAAGGAGATGAAGGGCTCTTGTCAGAGAAGCCTGAGAGAAAGAATAAATTGTTCAAAAGAGACATCAACATGACCTACGTGAGGAGAGAGCGGCAACGGCACCAAAGGCCATCGCACTTTCGCCACCTCGCATGCGAAGATCCACAGTCCACTGTGAACCAGAGAGAGACGCTTCAAAAATTCACATGGAGACATGCATGAGGCATTTTACCCTAATAATATTAACTGAATTCAGTAAGCCTTTATCCATCCATCCATCCATCCATGCATCCATCCATCCATCCATCCATCCATCCATCCATCCATCCATCCATCCATCCATCCATCCATCCATCCATCCATCCAACCATCCATCCATCCATCGATGAGAAGCACAGTTTCAAATAAATGGTTAATTAAATACTATTCAGCTCAATGCGTATAATTTTGTTTATTTTCGTCCTATACAATTTGTAATCTCGTGCATTGTTCATATTCAGCCCAAGCCACCAAGCAACCACGGCGGGTGTATTTCTCATTGTTTTCCAGAAAGGCGATTTCGGTGGAATCTAGAATTTAGAGTTCATAACGTTTGTAATCCGGCTTTGCAAATTAGAGTGCATAGTATGTTTATTGCTGTGATTGATAATGAGAATGATGACATCTCCAAATATGATACCTGTATTAAGGTACATTACTCAATTACTCATCTCTGTTAAATGTACCTTCGCTTTGATCTTCTTACTGTGTGTTTTTCTTAATTATTCTTCACCAAATTAAAAGGCGCCCACGCTGTTTTAGGGAACCTTACTAAAGAATTCAATGAAAGCCAATTTTCCAAGTACAGGTTGTTTTCCCTGTTGGTCAAAACACTCGTCGACTTTCACTTCACGTTTCTTTAGTTTCATTCGAGGTGACTTAGTGTGCGCTCTATGTCTACACCGCAGTTATAGGCTTCGTCCTGGTTTCGTATCAGCGCACCTCTATTTACACATTAACTTTATACCAAGCTGCAACGCTTTTTTACAGATTAGCCCCATGATCTGCTCGCTTTTAACTTACATCGCTATCGAAGGAGTCCCTATGCTCCATAACTCCCATATGCAATAATCCGATATGAAACATATATAGTATCCCATAAAAAAAGCCATTTTTCCTATATGTCATTTTATGTTGTTGGACATAGTAGTTATGGGGAAAACAAGTTTTTTCACTAGGGATAATGCGCTGATTGTCTGTGTCGCCTCAAGCGCCGCCTGAAACGGCCACCTGTGATGTTACTACCAGAACGGAGAGCGCCGTCTCGCGATGGCGCTGATGTGACTGATAGCATGGCAAGCTGCATTGGCGCGGTTGTTGGTTTGAGACCAAAGCAGCAACCGCGGCTTTTATGTTGCCAACTCAATCAATTCCGAACACCGTACTTTGAAATGTGGCATACGTTGTTCCTCGACCAAAGGGTGAAGAAAACGAGGCGGCGTCTCTTATGTTCAACCTGTATTCACGTAATTTACAAAGAGAGTGGGTGCAGCTGGTGTTACATCGCTGCGATGATCAGCCGCATTCGGAATCCACGCAGCGCGATAAGTGACCGTGGCGTCAGCTCAGTCGGGGCAGTAGTCACGCTACTGGGGTCAGGTTGGTTACGGACTTGAGGGTCCGTGCCAAACGTCCTCAGCCACCGCTTCGATGGAGGTCGCGGTTGTGGCCATGCTCGCCGTGGCGCAGCCATTGCCACAGCATGGTCCGTGCCCAAACACCAGCGTTGCGCCGTACGTTGGCCAACACGGGAGGTCCGAAGTTTCTGCAGCCGTGGGAACCACGACATAGACCGCGGGTCTCGTTGTAGCCGCGTAGTCGCCACCGAGGGCTTCCTGGTCCGCGAGCGGATTCTGCGACAGAGGCCTGTTGCACGATGGCTGCAGTAAGGACGCCGTCCCGTCTCCTCGTTGCACCCTCGACGATCGGCGGCCCCCGCCCCCTATCCGTGACGTCCTCACCTTATCTCGGACAGTCTCGGCGGGAAACGGTGAGCAGGCCTTCCACGCTGAGCTGAGAGGTTTTTCTGCAGTGGACATGGTCGCGTTCTTTTCCTTCTCATCCTGGGTCATCTTGAAACGCACGGCTAGAGTGCTGGCTCGCGGCGCCTGAAAGGCGGCGACGATGCCGACGATGACGATGGCCTCATATTATAGCTCGTGCTCACGCTGAGTGATTGGCCGAGAAGTGTATTCTTTAACTTTTACTTAACGTTTTGAACTGTAACATATTCGATTAAAAAACATTCAAAAATTTATTCGTTTAGTCGATTGTATGAAACCACAAACGGTATCAAAGACCATGGTGCCGCATGTAGCTCTTCGATGTTGGCGACCATGGTCCCTGCTGACATCTCGGACAGCGAAATTTGACGGACGATGAAAATGTGAGTGAATGCCCTCTTCTGCGAGACTCTCAAGCACTTAGCTTCTGTAACTTCAACTTGTAAGGTAAGTGTCAAGATATATAAATAAATTGAAAGAAAATGCTCACAGTTGTCTCAAAACCATTAATAATTGAGGAACGGTTACCCTGGGCTTGCGCAGCAAGGCATTAGCTTTAATGAAATCATACCCACCGAATCGTTACTAATACTTGAGTGGAAATATTGCCTACCGTAATAAAGTGAAAAGACTTTGCTACTTACCACGGACAACTATACATTTTCATGTTTACATGAATGACATCGCAGTAATACCATATTGCCCCCGTATTTCTCGTTGCAGCAAAGAAGTGTATTTTTCCTGTATCAGCGAACATCTGTCTAGAATATCTTTCAATACGATTACATGTGCATTATTTATCGCTAAACAAAACTGTAGTGTAGTTTTAATGACACGTGACTCCCCTATCAAGTTATGTGTGAACCGGCATTGCCCAAAAATTTTAAAGTTAAATTGTGACGCTTCACTTGCCAAAACCGCGATCTGATTATGAGGCACGCCGTCTTGGGGGACTGCGGAAATTTGGACCTCCTGGGGTTCTTTCACTTGCGCCTATATCTAAGTACACGGGTGTTTTCGCCTCCATTGGAATGCGGCCACCGAGGCCGTGATTCGATCCCGCGTCCTCGTGCTTAGCATCCCTACACCATTGCCACTAAGCAGCCACGGCGGGTGACATTGCCTAAAGCGACGGAAACGGCCCTATGAGATGCCGTAAGGTGTTGAGTCTTGATTAAGTGAGACATCCCTGTGCTCCTTCACCTTCTTGTGCGTGGAGCTAAAGCCCACGGACATTTTTACATTCCGCGCCTATCCGAATGAGGCTGCCGTGCAAGCTATTCGAACCCGTGACCTCGCGCTTAGCACCAGGACACCTTCGCCAGCGTAGGGCGTTTCGATATGAGGGAAGCAAAGGCGCAAGGGGAATGGGACGGCTGCGTAGAAGACGCCCTCAGACTTCATGACGAGGCGCAGTGCATCGATTTCGCATGGAATAGAAATGCATACCGACTGGAACGTGCAATGCAAGGGACGCGCGACTGCCAATCGCGACTGTTGCGAAGACGATAAACTGCGCGTGCAGCCCGCTTGACGGCCAAGAGGCCAATCAAAAATAATGTCGCAGCGTAATTTCCCGCTCCATTTGTATACCAGATACAGCTTCGCAAAAATATCAGTAAAATAAATTTATCATGCAATAATAAACCCTTTTATGAACCACCTTTCAAAGGAAATTTAGCAATAGCCAAGATAATATACATCATATGTCATCATCATCAGCCTGGTTACGCCCACTGCAGGGCAAAGGCCTCTCCCATACTTCTCCAACAACCCCGGTCATGTATTAATTGTGGCCATGCCATGCCTGCAAACTTCTTAATCTCATCCGCCCACCTAACTTTCTGCCGCCCCCTGCTACGCTTCCCTTCCCTTGGGATCCAGTCCGTAACCCTTAATGACCATCGGTTATCTTCCCTCCTCATTACATGTCCTGCCCATGTCCATTTCTTTTTCTTGATTTCAACTAAGATGTCATTAACTCGCGTTTGTTCCCTCACCCAATCTGCTCTTTTCTTATCCCTTAACGTTACACCTATCATTCTTCTTTACATAGCTCGTTGCGTCGTCCTCAATTCGAGTAGAACCCTTTTAGTAAGCCTCCAGGTTTCTGCCCCGTAGGTGAGTACGGGTAAGACACAGCTATTATATACTTTTCTCTTGAGGGATAATGGCAACCTGCCGTTCATGATCTGAGGATGCCTGCCAAACGCACCGCAGCCCATTTTTATTCCGATTATTTCCGTCTCATGATCCGGATCCGCCGGCACTACCTGCCCTAAGTAGATGTATTCCCTTACGACTTGCAGTGCCTCGCTGCCTATTGTAAATTGCTGTTCTCTTCCGAGACTGTTAAGCATTACTTTAGTTTTCTGCAGATTAATTTTTAGACCCACTCTTCTGCTTTGCCTCTCCAGGTCAGTGAGCATGCATTGCAATTGGTCCCCTGAGTTACTAAGCAAGGCAATATCATCAGCGAATCGCAAGTTACTAAGGTATTCTCCATTAACTTTTATCCCCAATTCTTCCCAATCCAGGTCTCTGAATACCTCCTGTAAACACGCTGTGAATAGCATTGGAGATATCGTATCTCCCTGCCTGACGCCTTTCTTTATTGGGATTTTGTTGGTTGCTTTATGGAGGACTACGGTGGATGTGGAGCCGCTATAGATATCTTTCAGTATTTTTACATACGGCTCGTCTACACCCTGATTCCGTAATGCCTCTATGACTGCTGAGGTTTCGACAGAATCAAACGCTTTCTCGTAATCAATGAAAGCTATATATAAGGGTTGGTCATATTCCGCACATTTCTCTATCACCCGATTGATAGTGTGAATATGATCTATTGTTGAGTAGCCTTTACGGAATCCTGCCTGGTCCTTTGCTTGACAGAAGTCTAAGGTGTTCCTGATTTTATTTGCGATTACCTTAGTAAACAGTTTGTAGGCAACGGACAGTAAGCTGATCGGTCTATAATTTTTCAAGTCTTTGGCGTCCCCTTTCTTATGGATTAGGATTATGTTAGCGTTCTTCCAAGATTCCGGTACGCTCGAGGTCATGGGGCATTGCGTATATAGGGTGGCCAGTTTCTCTAGAACAATCTGTCCACCATCCTTCAACAAATCTGTTGTTACCTGATCCTCCCCAGCTGCCTTCCCCCTTTGCATATCTCCCAAGGCTTTCTTTACTTCTTCCGGCGTTACCTTTGGGATTTCGAATTCCTCTGGACTAATTTCTCTTCCATTATCGTCGAGGGTGCCACTGGTACTGTATAAATATCTATAGAACTCCTCAGCCACTTGAACTATCTCATCCATATTAGTAATGATATTGCCGGCTTTGTCTCTTAACGCATACATCTGATTCTTGCCAATTCCTAGTTTCTTCTTCACTGTTTTTAGGCTTCCTCCGTTCCTGAGAGCATGTTCAATTCTATCCATATTATACTTCCTTATGTCAGCTGTCTTACGCTTGTTGATTAACTTCGGAAGTTCTGCCAGTTCTATTCTAGCTGTAGGGTTGGTTGCTTTCATACATTCGCGTTTCTTGATCAGATCTTTCGTATCCTGCGATAGTTTGCTGGTATCCTGCCTAACGGAGTTACCACCGACTTCCATTGCACAATCCTTAATGATGCCCACAAGATTGTCGTTCATTGCTTCAACACTAAGGTCCTCTTCCGGAGTTAAAGCCAAATACCTGTTCTCTAGCGTGATATGGAATTCCTCTATTTTCCCTCTTACCGCTAGCTCATTAATCGGCTTCTTATGTACCAGTTTCTAGGCTAGGCTAGGTCTAGGCTAATTCGAGTTCTTACCATCCTGTGGTCACTGCAGCACACCTTGCCGAGCACGTCCACATCTTGTATGACGCCAGGGTTAGCGCAGAGTATGAAGTCTATTTCATTTCTAGTCTCGCCGTTCGGGCTCCTTCAGGTCCACTTTCGGCTGTCCCGCGTGCGGAAGAAGGTATTCATTATCCTCATATTATTCTGTTCCGCAAACTCTACTAATAACTCTCCCCTGCTATTCCTAGTGCCTATGCCATATTCCCCCACTGCCTTGTCTCCAGCCTGCTTCTTGCCTACCTTGGCATTAAAGTCGCCCAGTAGTATAGTGTATTTAGTTTTCACTCTACCCATCGCCGATTCCACGTCTTCATAGAAGCTTTCGACTTCCTGGTCATCGTGACTGGATGTAGGGGCGTAGACCTGTACAATCTTCATTTTTGTACCTCTTATTAAGTTTCACAACAAGACCTGCCACCCTCTCGTTAATGCTATAGAATTCCTGTATGTTACCAGCTATATTCTTATTAATCAGGAATCCGACTCCTAGTTCTCTTCTCTCCGCTAAGCCCCGGTAGCACAGGACGTGCCCGCTTTTTAGCACTGTATAGGCTTCTTTCGGCCTCCTAACTTCACTGAGCCCTATTATATCCCATTTACTGCGCTCTAATTCCTCGAATAGCACTGCTAGACTCGCCTCACTAGATAACGTTCTAGCGCTAAACGTTGCCAGGTTCATATTCCAATGGCGGCCTGTCCGGAGCCAGTGATTCTTAGCACCCTCTGCTGCGTCGCAGGTCTGACCGCCGCCGTGGTCAGTTGCTTCGCAGCTGCTGGGGACTGAGGGCCGGGGTTTGATTGTTGTGTTCATATAGGAGGTTGTGGCCAAGTACTGCACCAGGGTGGCCAATCCTGCTCTGGTGAGGGAGTGCGTTACCGGTTCTGGTCACCGAGATCGGGCCACAATCCAGGCCTGTTTGTGCAATTTTATCAACATGGGGATTTTTTAAAAAAATCTGGTGGAAAATTGCCGGCACCGGGATTCGAACCACGGACCTCTTGCACGCGAGGCGGGTGTTCTACCTCTACGCCACCGCTGCAGACTACATATGTATTGGTCGCATATTGCTGATTGGGTGCATGTAATAGGCAGTGCAGGTCTATTTCACTTGATAACCAAATCAGGAGGACGTATAAGATTAAATATTTCTGAGGGGCAGAATAAATTTCGAAGCAACTTGCCGTAAATATATTTTGTGTGCACTAGTGCGGCTTTACGAATGGTCACCGATGCCTTCAGACTTCAGCAGGAAGTTCCTTTTCTTTCTTTTTCAGTATTTCTGGAATAGTGACGAACAGTGCCGTAGGCGACAAATATGTAAACAGGGTGACAGTATAACCACAGGGAAGACAAAGAGAATCAATATAGCTGGAGCAAATAAGGTGCCGCTTTTGAAATCAAATGGCAGATCTTGTCTTAGCGTCCATCGTTGGCGCTGTAGTTCTCATTTTGCTACTTCGCTTTACGATGCGCGCACTTTTATTGGTTTTTTTACTTTCGACATCTGAGCTTCCTTTGGAATACTGAATGGTCGGCCCTACATCGATGGGATGATTTATTTAGAGGATTACGGCGCCACATTTCGAAAGCTTTCCACTTTAATTTCCTTATCTTGCTAGTAAAAATCTTTTCTCTGTTGAGGCCTCTCCTCTGGACTACAGCAACAGGCGCTTTCCCCTTTACATGTGCCATTTTTGCGCGTTCTACTACTACTACTACTACTACTACTACTACTACTACTACTACTACTACTACTACTACTACTACTACTACTACTACTACTACTACTACTACTAAAATGTCTTCCGTAGTGAGCGGGACTTCAGTGGATCTAAACAAAAAGGTGGTGTCGTACTGATTGCTGTTGACATTTCGGTAAGATGTGTTCTTCGCAACGACGCAGAAATTCTACAGGAAACGGCTTGGCGAAAAGTCAGCGTAGCTCGCTGTCATTGGGCAGTTCTATGTACAGCCGAATATTTCCCCTGTTTTGTTTGATGAGGTCACCCCTTCTATTGAATATCTTCCCACAGCCAGCGCAGAGGAATCCTCCTTGGTGATTTTTATACACCTGAAATTGATTTTAGCACGCGTAGATATTCTCAATACAATCGTTAAATGAAGAAGACATGGAGCCGTTTATACGACTTCCCGGTGGTCTGTCCCCTTCACCAGAACAGCTTTATCGCTAATTGCTGTGGCAACCTCATCGACCTTTGCCTCTCGAATGCTCAAGTTATAGATGTCTCTTGTTCGGACATGTCCCTTGTGCGCCGCGACAAGTTTCACTTGTCAATACACATAACTCCCCTCTTTGTCAGCCCTGAGGCAGAACTCCTCCAAGTGGCGTAAACGATTCGTCTGGCTTTGCTTTCAAGTGTGGTGATTATCTAGGTTTATGTTATTTCTTATCCACCACCGATCGGTCACTGGTCATAGACAAAATGAATGTCGGTGACCAAGTAGATGAGGGGCGGAATTCACTAAGCTGCGGTGCTCGCACGCAGTTTCTTAGCCAAGAATTTCTTAGGCTAAGATGAGGGTGCATGACGGGGCGTCGTATGAGAGCTAGGAGACAGCAAAGTTCAGGTTAAACGACAAGAAGTGAAAGAAGCACGGTCAACTGGTAGCGCGACCACACATAATGCACCTGCAGTTGTGGCATTTTTCTTATGCCAAATCACTACCCACTCCTATATACGACAACTTCCTTTCCCGGGCGTCTGCTACAGCGCCGACATGCGAGACCGCGCTCTCCCGTTCACCACACCGCCGTCAAAACAATGGCAGTGGAAGAACGTTCCCTACGTTCTCTGCGACCGTTTCTAGACTTGGTTTGCTTGTGCTAGCTCTGTCTCCCTCTTCCCTTCTTTCTCTCGTTCAGCCTGTTAACCCTTCATTAGCACAGCGGAGCAAATCGGAAGGGCGTCTGATCAACTTCCCTGCCTTTCCTTCCCCCTATCTGTCTCTCTCGGGGTAGGTTGGAGACAGTGAGATCATCATGGGGATAGTATTCGTGGGTGGAAACATAACCAGCGTGTGCGTGAAACTGACATTTATTGAGCAGTTGCTTCCTTTATTGAGCAGACTGATTCCTTTTCTGGCTATTGAAAAGCAACTTGAATGTCAAGAGCATAGCATATATTGTTCTATGGAAACTGTGAAGCACTGACGACATCTCTAAGCATCTGTGTGATATTTCTTCGTGAACAACAGTGCAATAAAACTGTTTACCTGTGCAAGTTTCAAAATGCCAACACTATAAAATTTTTGACGAGATCACACTAAATTTTAAGGTATAGACAAGTGTACACGTACCGACTGAACACACTTGAGTTGTCTGCAGAATGGAACAGCAACCGTAGCTGGTACCGGGAGGTGACTGCTATGTTCCACGTACGTTTCTCCTACGGTACATGGACTTGGCAAGCTGCATTGTGATGTGTGATCTCATTGCAGTGTTAGCCGGTGCTTATTCTTTTTCTTTTTTGCGATAAATGGCGGAGAGCCCAGCGGAACTGCGATTCCGTTTGTACATATATTTAGCATTGGTCTGCATCTTATTTGGCCCATGTTCGTATCAAGTATCCATTGTTGTACTTGCAGTGATGTAAGCGTTTTTCAAAAATATATTGCACCAAACTAACTTCATTTCATTTCATTTCATTTCATTTCATTTTTATTCCTTAAAGACCCCGTAACGGGGTATAACATAATACATTACATATTACATGTAATATTACATATTACATATTACTTATTCAGCTTATTGTTTTAATGTACTAAATCGCGACCCAGCAGAAACATGGCCAATATAGTCAGCAGCATGGACAAAATGCTCACTAAGACTTGGACAGACCCGTGAGGTTGAGTTCTTATGAGCCAGGCTGAGTAGAACTTCAGGGAGTATGAGTCGGAGCAAACACGGCTGAGCAGAAATTTATTGAATATCAATCGCAACAAATCCGAAAATGCAGTGCCCTATCCATAACAGCTTGTTTGCTGTGTGGTTGTTGGTACTGGCACAAAACCGAGTGACCTCTGGCCTTAAACGGGAGCAGGTGTTTGCTTGACAGCTGCTTCTCCTTGTGAGTGTGGGCGTGGCCGCTTGTGAAGATGGAGAAAGGCAGTTGCTCGTATTAGGTTCAATGCCGGAATAAGAAACTATGCATGCGTGGCACAGGGCGAGTGGCTTCAGAGTTAACGTTATCATACCTCATAAACAGTTACACGTACTGCTATAAAAGAATTGCCCCATGCAGTAACATAAAGAAAATGAATTTTATGTCGACCATCAGAGTTCTATTGTAGAATGGTGCTTGTGTGTTTGTTTACATAGATAATATGGGGGGACATGAATCTTCACATGGGCACCAACGTTCCGAACGCATTTTATTTTGAAACTACATAGGTAATCGTATAAGTGGAGGGAAATATCTCTTTTTGAGCGACTGTGGAAGGGGTTAGAGATGAATACCTTATGCATTAACAAAAATAATATAAAAGAAATTATAGCAATTTGAAACCAATAAGCAAGAAAGACGACGGTTGTAGTAACATAACGTTTGCAGTCACATCCATACAATTTAAGGAAAGAAAAAACAGAAGTGCGAGGTTAGCGTACGAATTTTCGCGCGTTAAATGCACTTATTATTGGTGAATAAACCAACTTTCCCAAGCAGCTGGACCTCCATGGATGGTGGTAGCTTATTAACCAAAGGGTTAAAGAAGATTCGAGGCTATTCATCTTTCTAGTTGGATTTGCCTATTAATTATTCGCGTTTAGCTTTGCTTTAAAGTGATCAGCACAAAGGCATCACACGAAGAACGCACATAAAGCGTTAACTTTTTTTGTGCGTGAGATTTTCTACCAGCGTCTGGTATATAACAGAACTCAAAGTGTTGTCTCATGACGCGACCGGCGATATACCACGTTCCGGTGGAAAGCGAAAACAAAAGGAACACTATAGGTTGGCAGTTACTTGTCAAT
This sequence comes from Dermacentor variabilis, assembly GCF_050947875.1. Lineage (NCBI taxonomy): Eukaryota > Metazoa > Arthropoda > Arachnida > Ixodida > Ixodidae > Dermacentor > Dermacentor variabilis. The sequence continues at coordinate 36,809,981 of NW_027460280.1, read as the reverse complement.
ACAGTGAGTAACGAGTGCAGGAAGGCGACCGTGTCCGTATTTACGATTTGTATGTACATATTTTACAAGAGTGTCGGTGTAGCCGGCACTTTGATGCCGTCATAGTGAACGTGGCCATGGAGGTCGCGCTCCACGATGCGTGTCGCTGGGGCCCCCTTTGTCCGGTCCGCAACCAGACTTCGGGAGTTTGGTTGGTTACGGATTTGAGGGCCCCCAAAATGGCCCGTGCCCTCATGGCGCCCGGGCCGCATCGCACGCCGGTCCGGGAGGGAGGCCCCAGGATGCAGCCGTCAGGACAACCGTACCGCACGCGGTGGTCGTTGGGGCAGCGTAGTCGCAGTCGAGGGCTTCCTGGGCCTCTCCCGGCGTCCGGAGGACTGGCCCGTCCCAGGCCAGGTACAGGGAAGACAACACCCCTCCTCGGCGGACCAGCGATCGGCAAGGCCACCCATCAGCTACGCACGACATGTTTTCCTCGTCTCCGGCCCTCTTGACTCGAGATGACGCGCTGGTGCTCCGCTCCATGGCTGGCGGTTGACCTGATGTAGCCGTGCTGGCTTCGTTCTGGTTCCGATTCCTCAGCCGCTTGAGAGCACGGTCCCGCGCACTGGCTCGCGGCGCGTGAAGTACGGCCTCCGCGTGGCGTCTTCGTCTTCGCTGTTCTTTTATCCTGGTCACTGCTCACATCTAGGACAGCGAACTGAGACGAGCGTTGAGAATATGTGTTCTTGTGGGATAGCTAAACTCTGAGAGTCAATAACGTGACGATGTAGGGTAAAAACTACTTGAATATATAGAAAGCGTCGTATACGCATAGGCGGCCTGACGTATTGCCGAGAGCAAAAGTTTGGGGACCAGAGATGGAGCAAAATTTTTCTTCTTTTCATGTAGTACCGCTTACATGTGGCTTTTTGACTTGCATCATGCATTTCGACAATTTCACGTTCCACGGCTAGGGCTAGAAGAAGGTGACTTTTTTTTTTGCTGATGCCCTGGTCCCTAAACATTTGCCCTCGATTGGAGGTGTTCTCTTGTTTGTTACTATAGGGCTAGGCGTTTAGGAAGCCTATACTTTCTTTTTTTGCGAAATTGGAGGTTGTTTTACGGAATGAGTTTTGTTTTTTCGCACATATCGGAGCTGATGGAAAGTTTTCTTTCCTTTTCTTTCTTTCTTTTTTACAGCGCATCGAATTTCTGAGTTTTACGTCCTTTCTAGCATCCCCCCCCTCCTCTTCTTTCTCTTACAGCTTAAAAGCGTCGTGGACTGCTGAAGAAAATAAAAGTGAGAAGGTCAAAGAAAGAAGAAAGCACATAGGAAGAGATTATAGCCAGAGATATGTTTTTATTTACAGTTATCATTTACAACAATGGAAGTAATTCTAGCCGTTAGAATGACTGCCAGTCAATATAGCCAGGGTATCACAATACGCGAAAACCATGTAGGAGGAAGAGAGTGGGTGCATGTTGTTGGCTGCTGTGTGGAACAAGACAGACTATTTTTTTGCTTTCTGTTTACTTGCGTATTCAGTCAATATTATTACCCAATTTCGCAAGTATTAACTTTTGAGAAGAACTTCCAATGCGAATGTTGTACATTCTTCATCACGTTTGCGCTGAACTCCATGCAGCATTTGCTGCTTTAAGTACACGAAACAGTATCGAAGTAGAACTGTGCATATATGGAGAACGGCCGAAAAGGCTTTTAAACGTATGCCAAACTAGGACGTCTCGTAAGACGCCGTAATTCGCGCTATACCAATTCCTAAGCTCTTGTTAGTGGTCCTCTTAGCGCTATGATTAGAGCAGTCGTCCGAAGAAAAGCCTGTTCACGAGGTGCTTTGAGCAAGAAAGCAAACGGTACGATAAGGGTCGAACGCTCCAGTTCGTGAGACGACTTGAAGAGCGGTCAGCGGAGCTGACTGTTTGAAGGAGAGTTGCGCTTGTCAGGTTCAGTTGGGTAACCTTTCTGTTAACTTGTAGATCGGAACTTCGACTGCGACATCTTCGTAATTTCGAAATGCTGCAACATAGATCTATTTGCACCAATCATAGAAGTGGATCGGTAACGAGCGTTATTGTATTGTTCGTCTATTGGCGAGAAGTGCACGCAGCCATAGATGGTGTCGAGGGCCAGTGAATGAAATGCGTTTTTGCTGTTGTCAAACGGCGCATCAACCCTTGCAAGAAGGTGCGACAGTTGTTACAGGAGTGATGAGCACGACGATCTGCATGGGGTATACGGCGACTCAGCCACGCTACACTGCAATACACACAGAATTAGCGTATCTCGCTGGATGCATGTATTTTAGCGGCTCAGCGTGATTATGCCGGACGTGTCTCAACGTAATGGATGCCAAAGCCAACGAAATGAGCCGACGTACCTGTAATATACGTCTAACGTCTAACGTGCCTGTAAAAGAAGTTGAAAGGGGGCGTCGGACGTACCTTGATTAGTATTTTGATTTAATCGAAAACCGTCGCTCTAAAAAGAAATGTTTTGTATTCGTCGTCAGTAAAGGAATGACATACAACAGGGGACCGTAGATCATCACACGGGCTATGCGAAAGATGTTGGTTCGGCGCCTTCCTCTGGCAAGGTGTCTATTCTTCAGTTTAGTCAATTATCAGGACGCCGGAACCAAATATTTCAAGTATAATAATGCCGGAACGATCTTGTTGGACTTCAAGAACAGGCAAACGCTTTTCTGTTGTATATCCCGGAAACAACATTTTCGTATTGAGATTCGTTGGTGTCCGCGTTGGCAGTTCTTATCTTAAATACCGTAGCCGGAAAGCTTATCTCTCTCGTTAAGGCTCTCGGTAGCCAAAGCAGCACCATTTTCAAGATTCATCCTACTACGTGCTCGCATTTTACACTATTTATTTATTTATTTATTTATTTATTTATTTAAGCATCATAGAGGGGAGGGGGTCAATCATTCAACATAATTAGTTATTTGCACGTACACAATTGAAAATTTCAAAAATTTGAAAGAATGTAATTTCTAATAACAACGACATTTCACACAATCAAGCAAGGCTTCTACAATAATTACGGCAAGAAAATGCTATTGCAGCCGATTAAGACACTAAAAGATGAAGTTTGCAACCGACATAGAGAACGTTTACACAGGTTTACATACTTGGCGCCACGTAACATTTCTGAAGCTACGTTAGGTCTCAGGACGAAATGAGTCCGATAATGCCTCAGAATGGGATGCAGTATCTTGTAATGGCGGTGACGTGACTTGCGACATTCCATGTTCTGTTGCCTACATTGCGGCCACATATATTTATGGGCATGGCGCACCAAAGCTACGATTTCTTAGCTACGATTCAATGCTACGATTTCAAAGCTACGATTCGAAAACTACATCCGCAACTTACGACTGCGTGCTGGAGCGCGCTACTCTAAAAATGCGTTCCGCGACAGATACCTGCACCACCCTAGGATAGAAAGCGACCTCGCATGTAAGTACAACTATTACATACAACATGTTACTAGAACATGGGCTTAGCCAGCGCTCGAATGCCATAGAGCTACACGGCCATGGAGCTCGCGCATCGCGATGCCTGTCGGCGGGGTCGAGTTTTGTGGTCGGTAAGCAGACTTCTGGAGTCTGGTTGGTCACGTGTTTGAGCGTCCGCCAACTACGGCCGCCGCGTTGGCCGTGGCCAAGTTGTAGCGGCATCATGGCTCGTGCCCACTTGTAGCCAGGGCCGCGTCGTAGGCTGGTCCGCACGGGAGGTACCAGGATGCAGCCGTCCGGAGGATTGACCAGCTGCAGGGAGGCTGCGGGAAGGAGGTCCTCCCGCCTTCTCATGTAAGGGAAGATAAGCTAAGCGCCCTTTCGCTTCCGCGCGACGTCCTCGCCTCGTCCGTGGCTGTCCTGGCCAAAGGTGACGCACCGGTGCTCCGCGTCGATCAGGCGAAGTCATCTGCCGTCGACAACCTCATTTTCTTTAGCTTCCGATTCGACTGCTCTGATTGCAAGGACTTGCCCGCTGGACTGCTGTGAGGGAACTGCCACAGCGGCTTAGAGTATTCGTCTGAAGAGGTCATACACTGTTGCCTCTGGATCATTGTGGAGTATGGAGCTCCTCCTTCCCACCCCTCCCCCATACTCCTCGAGTTGCCGTCTCGTTTCAATAGATATCTCTCTGTCTCCCTCGGACTCAGACGTTTGGATGCTTCATGTACATTCTCTACTCTTAAATAGAGAGAGTGTAAGAGTTTTAGAAGAAAACGTGGCCTTGAAACCTTTCAGACATATTATGTTCTGCCATCGATTCTAGGCAAAAAGAAAAAGAGTTTTCGAGGCTCTATTTTAGTAACCTAGACCTGCATTAACCTCCCCAGTTATCCTTTCTATCTGCAACTCGGCTCTGGGATTTTGCCACTGGAACGTTAGCCTTACAACGTTCAATTTCATTTGCAGTACTTGCAGATTGCTCGTTAGTTTAATATTATCCTTCTACTTCATGGAAATTATCATGCGAATCCCGAGTTTTTTTCTTATTCGCGTTCATCTAATCCTGCATGATTTCATTTCTTTTTATTCTTCAACTTTCCGTTGCCTCGTTTTTTATTAATGTAGTCTTATTTAGGTTTCAATCACGAACCCTATACTTGGCCAATCCCTTCATCTGGCACGATTTAAAAATTCATTGTCATCATCATTTTCAACAAGATAATTATCATCACCATGTGAATTCGCTTCATCAGTTTTCATTTTGTTAGATCAGGTAAGGGCATTAGGACCAGAAATAATTTATTTTATAACGATAATTTCAGCGGATAAATAAATTTCCAGAATTTATATCAAGCGTGACGCTAATATATGGTTCTGTAACACCCACAATGAAGAATGCTGTCAGCACATATACGCCTCATGTGTTTTTAAGACAATGTAATAAATGAAATTAGAAGCTTAATCAGAAGTTATTCTTATGTACACCAAACCATCAGGGAAAACTGAACTTTACGAAGATATAAGAATCAACGGGATGGTTCCATGCAAGAAGGCCGGAATCCATGACGAGCAGCGTACTTGAACCGTTGGCGAATAGTTATCTGTACCAAATTATATGCTTTAAACCCTCATTGTTTTATTCAACGTTAATGTTTTGTCAGTTCGAAAGCCACTTCGATGGCTTCAGCCAGTCAGCAGATATGTATTCCGCACTTATTCATGTTGGGCTTAGGTCACAGATATCAATTTTTGAAAGGCTTCAGAGAACAGGCCGCAGTCTTTCAATGGCTTGTAAAACCTCTTCTGAATATACTTTTCAATAGGTACACCGGACCCTCATGGTGTTGCAGTTTCATGTGGATTCTTAACAGGTGAGATCATTGAACTTACGCCGTAAAAGGCGGGACCTGCTATTCCTGCATAAGTGTGTTCACGGGTACACAATCCAACGCATTAATAAAGAAGTGATTGGCGCCTCTGAAATTATTTGTTAGACATGTAACTTCGTTGTAAAAGTCACGCACCGCATATCTAATATTTCAAGAAGCCGAGAATTATTCCTTCGTAACACAAGTGACTTCGATGTGAGGCGTTGTTTACAAGGCGCTCCACTGTATTGCATGCCTGCCTTAGCTTCCCTCTATTTGTCCTTTTTTTTAATTCTGGAGTTTTAAGTGCGAAATAACGATCTCATCATGAGGCACGCCCTAGTGGGGGACTCCATAAGAATTTGAACCGTCTGGGGTTCTTTAGCGTGCATATAAATCAAAGCAGACGGGCGTTTTCGCATTTTGGCTCCATCGAAATGCGGCCGCCGAGGCCGGTATACGGTCCCGCGACGTCGTGCTTAGCAGCCCAAGCCAACGAGCAACCACCGTGGGTGTATCCGTCTTAGTTTTCAAGAAAAGCGGTTTCGGCGGAATCTAGAATTTAGAATTGATAAACTTTGTAATCCGGCTTCGTAAATTAGATTGCAATGAATGTTTATTGCCGTGAATGAAAATGAGAATGATGAAATTTTCATATAGGATGCCTGTTTTAAGATAAAGAACTCAATTACTCATCTCTGTTAAATTACTTTCGTCTTGATCTTCTACTGTTTTTCTTTCTTAATCATATTTCACCAAATTAAAAGGCGCCCACGCTCTTCTGGCGTATTTTGCTAAAGAATTCAATTAAAGTTAATTTTCCATCTTCATATCGTTTTTGCCGTTCATCAAAACACTCGTCCAGTTTCACATCACGTTTCTTTCATTTCTATTGAGGCGACTTGGTGTATGCCCTATGTATACACCACAGTTACTGGCTTCGCCCTCGTTTCATATCGGCGCACCCCCATTTACACGTTCACATTCTACCAAGCTGCAACGCTTTTTACAGATTAGCCCCATCATGTGCTCGCTTTTAACACACATCCCTATCGAAAAATTCCTATGCCGTATAACTCGCACATAGAATAATACGATATGGAACATATACACTATTCCGTACAAAACCCCGTTTTTTTATATATCCTTTGCTGCTATTGAATATAGGAGTTATAGAGAATACGAGTTTTTTTTTCACCAGTGATGCTAGCTGCGCTGAATGTCGGTATAGCCTTAAGCGCCGTATAAAACGGCAACCTGTGATGTTACGACCAGAACGGACAACGTCGTCTCGCGATGGCGCGGTCGTAAGTAATAGCGTTGCAAGCTGCATTGGTGCGTTGTTGGTTTGAGACTAAAACAGCAACCGCGGCTTTTATGCTGGACACTCGGTCGATTCCAAGCACGGTACCTTGAAATGTGGCATGCGTTGTTCCTCGCCTAAAGAGGGAAAAAAAAACGAGGCCGCTTCTCGTGTGGTCAACATATATATTTACGTAATTTACAACATGCGTGGGTGTAGCCGGTGTTATATCGCCGTATCACCGCGATGATCAGCCGCTATGGGAATCGACGGATCGCGATGTGTGACCACGGCGTCACATCTGTCGAGGCAGTTGTCACGCGGCTGGGGTCCGGTTGGTCACGGAGTTGACTGTCCGTGGCAAGCGTCCTCAGCCACCGCGTCGATGGAGATTGCGGTGGTGGCCATACTCGCCGTGGCGCAGCCATTGCCACAGCATGGACCGTGCCCAAACACCAGGGTTGCGTCGTACGTTGGGCCGCACGGTATGTCCGAGCTTTCTGCAGCCGTAGGAACCCCAACATCACCCGGGGGTGTAGCTGCAGCCCCGTGGTCGCAACCAAGGGCTTCCTGGTCCGCCCCCGGCTTCTGGGAGACAGGCCTGCTCCACGACGGCCGCGGAAAGGAGTTCACCCCATCTCCTCGGTGCACCGGCGACGATCGGCGGTCGCCGCCCCCTATCCACGACGATCTCGCCTTATCTCGGACAGTCTCGGCGGGAAGCGACGAGCCGGCCTTCCAAGCTGAGCTGAGAGGCTGTTCTGCAGTGGGCATGGTCGCTTTCTTCTCCTTCTGATTCTGGATCTTCTTGGAACGCACGGGCACGGGTGCTGGCTCGCGGCGCGTGAAAGGCGACAATGATGACGATGACGATGATGACCTCATACTATGGCTTGTGCCCACGCTCAGTTATTGGCCAAGAAGCTTGTGCATTAACTTTCGCTTAATGCTCTGAATTATTACATATTAGTTAAAAAAAAGCTTTCAAAAACAACTTAGTTTAGTTAATTGTATGAAAGCACAAATGGCATCAAAGACCGTTGTGCTGCATAATCATGTTCGGTGTTGGCAACTATAGTCACTGCTGACATCTCGTACAGCGAAATTCAACCGACGATGAAAATGTGTGAGAATACTCACTTCTGTGAGACAATGCAACGCTTAGTGCCCGTAACTGCAATCCGTAAGGTAAATGTGAAGATATTTAAACTAATAGAAAACCAGTTGCTCGGAAGTGGGCTCAAAACAGTAAATAAATGAGGAACGGTTATCCTGAGGCATGCGCAGTAAGGCATTACCTATCATGTATACATTTTTTTCTTTACATTAATGACATCGCAATAATGCCATATTGCCTGTGTATTTCTCGCTGCAACAACGAAGTGTAGGTTTCCAGTATGAGCGAATATCTGTCTCGAATACCTTTCAATACGTTTACACATGCATAATTTATCGCTAAACAAAGCTAAAATGAAGTATGAATGATACGTGACTCTCCTATCAAGTAATGTGTGATGGATTTCGCAACTGAAGTGTCCTAAGGTGCTTTGCATCCCAAAGCGACAGGAATGGCTCTGAGAGACGTGGTTAGGTGTTGGCTCTAGATGAGGTGAGACCTCCCTGTGTTCTTTAACATTCCTGTACGTAGATTTAAAACCCACGATTTTTTTTCCATTCCCCCTCCATTCGGATGAGGCCGCCGTGCACGGAATTCGAACCCGTGACCTTGTCCTTAGCACCGGAACACTGCTGACAGGGTTGCGCGTATCGATACGAGGCAACACAAGGCGCGATAGTAACGGGTCTCCTACGTAGAAACTGCTTTCTGCCTTCATTACGAGGTGCAGTGCATTGAACTCGCATGGAATGGAAATGTATACCTATTGGAACGTGCAATGCAAGGGACGCGCGACTGGCAATCGCGATTGTTGCGAAGACGATAAACTGCGCGTGCAGCCAGCTTGACGACAAATAGAAAAGTAAGAAATAATGCAGCTGCGTAACTTCGTCAACGGTCTCTCTATCAGATGCGTTCTAAGCAATAAAATCAGTAGAAGAAATTTATAATGCCATATTAAGTACTTCCTGGACTACCCTTCAAAGGAAATTTAGCGCTAGCCTATCCTATTAAGCTTTATTACTATTACTGCTAGCCTATTTGGTAGTCCTCGGTAGCAGAAGACTTGGCTATTTTCAGCACTGTATGAGCCTCACCAGTTCTTCTAACCTGACTAAGGCCAATGATACCCCCCAAAAATGCCTGACAGTTGCTCAAAGAGTCCTGGTATAGGCTAGCTTCCCGCGAGAGGGATCGGGTGTTAAACTTTGCAAGGGTCAGTTTTCATTGGTGCCCTGTCCGGGTCCTGAGATTCTTAGCACCCTCTACTGCGTTACAGGTCTTACCGCCGCCTCGGTCAGTTGCTCCGCAGCTGCTGGGGACTGAGGGCCACTGGGTAATCAAATGAGTCATTTGGGAATGAGTGGCCGTATACGGCACCTGGGAGGCAAATCCCTGTTCTGGTGAAGGAGTGTCTTGTTTAAGCTTAGTGAGTTTTCCGAATTTGGTTGTACCTGTATTAGTATAGCCACAGTTGCTCTCGCCATTTTTGCTGTTGTCAAGCGCCATTCCATGCCTGGAAATGCAGTGTACTGGTGGAAGTCAATTCGTGTTTTTCACCTTCCGAAGAAGAAAAAAAAATACGCGAGGATGCTAACTTGTCAACCGAGCATCCAAGCTGGTTCAGTCAGATAACGCTGCGGGCTGTCAGGCCACCTTATGTCGGAGAATTCCGGTCCAGACGATTCTACGTGCCAGAAGAGATGCTTGAATTATGCTTGGAAAACATGCTTGGGTTTTGGTGATCGCACGAGGTGGCACAACATAATAATTCTCAGTGGTTCTAACATCGTGGTTTTGTAGTCTCCCCTACGCATGCGGCCATGAACACGGCTAGCTGCACGATATATTTTTCAGCAAAGTTGAACAGCGGTTGATAATATTGTAAAAAAATGATAGAAAGTGACATAAAGAAAAAAAAAACCTTTCAGCGTTTACCGGGGATTCACGAGTCGCGTATGGACGGAGGGACACCAAACAGCTTGCGGTCTCGTCTGCCTGCCTCTGGCATCGAAGAAGTGTTTCCAAAAGAGACGGACCTGATAGTGGAACTTCTAATGTGAGATTTCGATAGTACGACAGCATTACCCTGCATCGTTCCTCAACCCACCCCTCCCCCGCTTCCCGAGTTGCCGTCTCTTTTCAATAAATTTCTTTCTCTCTCTCGGATTCAGATGCTTGGAATCTCGGTGTACATACCCTACTCTAAGACTAAGATATTGAGAAGAAAGCGGGGACTTGTAACCGTTCAGCCACCGTATATTCTGCCGCCGATTCTCACCACAAAGAAAAAGAGTTCTCGAGGCTCCGTTTCAGTAACAGACTTCCATTAACCTCCGCAGTTATCCTTTCTATCGAGACCTCGGCTCAAGGCTTCAGCCACATGGATGTTTGCCTTACAACATGCAATTTCATTTGCAGTACTTGCAGATTACTGCTCTAGTTTGATATTATGCTTCTACTTCATGGAAATTCTCGTTCAAATCCTGAGTTTTTTCTTATTCGCGTTAAAGCAATCCTGTATAATTTCCTTTGTTTTTCTTCTCTTCAACTTTTTTGCGTTTCATTTGTTCAAGTAATCTTATTTAAGCTTTAATGAACCATACTATACTTCATCATCATCATCATCAGCCTGGTTACGCCCACTGCAGGGCAAAGGCCTCTCCCATACTTCTCCACCAACCCCGGTCATGTACTAATTGTGGCCATGCCGTCCCTGCAAACTTCTTAATCTCATCCGCCCACCTAACTTTCTGCCGCCCCCTGCTACGCTTCCCTTCCCTTGGGATCCAGTCCGTAATCCTTAATGACCATCGGTTAGCTTCCCTCCTCATTACATGTCCTGCCCATGCCCATTTCTTTTTCTTGATTTCAACTAAGATGTCATTAACTCGCGTTTGTTTCCTCACCCAATCTGCTCTTTTCTTATCCCTTAACGTTACACCTATCATTCTTCTTTCCATAGCTCGTTGTGTCGTCCTCAATTTGAGTAGAACCCTTTTCGTAAGCCTCCAGGTTTCTGCCCCGTAGGTGAGTACTGGTAAGACACAGCTATTATATACTTTTCTCTTGAGGGATAATGGCAACCTGCTGTTCATGATTTGGGAATGCCTGCCAAACGCACCCCAGCCCATTCTTATTCTTCTCATTATTTCCGTCTCATGATCCGGATCCGCCGTCACCACCTGCCCTAAGTAGATGTATTCCCTTACGACTTCCAGTGCCTCGCTGCCAATTGTAAATTGCTGTTCCCTCCCGAGACTGTTGTTAAGCATTACATGTTAAGCATTGTTAAGCATCCTATACTTAGCCAATTCATTTATATTGGCATGCTATTGAAATCATCATCATCATCTTCATAATCATCATCATACGCATGTGCATACGATTAATCACTTCCCATTTTCTTTGTTCCGGTAAAGGCTTTACCGTGACAATTAATTTATTTAAGGACAATATTTTCAGCGAAATAATAAGCTTTGAGAATTTATGTCAAGCGTGACGCTGACCTGAATATGAGTCTGTAACAGCCAATATGAATGGATGGAAGGATGCAAAACATTAATGAAGGTCCTGAGGTACGCGACTCAGCGCGCTGCGGGCCGCTCCCACATTGGGACAGTCATGCAATGCCCGACCGCAGCATCGTGGGCCCCCTGGACAGCCCATAGTTGCGCCCCGGCATCGGGGCTCTTTATAGCAGAGAGTCACTTGTTCTCATTGATTTGTTCTGTGCCTCGTAACAAGGGGCAACGCCAGAGCATATGGTCTAGGCTAGCGAAGACATTGCAGTGCCTACAAGAACTAGTGGAATAAGTGTCGCCATGCCAGAAGGCCAAAAGGCCTGAATCCATAAGGAACAGCGTACTTAAAGAAGGGAATTGCGCTAAAGAAAAGACACGGGCGAGTAAGGACATGGACGGGCGCAAACTCGCGACTGATATTATTCAGAAAGCACATACATATATATACCTAAATTTTCATTCAATCATTGCCTAAGCGCACATGCCAAGAACGTTTTCTCTTTCTTATACAGATTGATACTAGAATCGCTTACGCATTTATCACCTGACTTATCAATGTAGAAAGCCTCTGCGAGTTCACGTGCTACCTGGTTACGACAGCGCCTTAAGATTTTGGTTCTAGCCAGCAAAGGCTGGCATGCTTTATCAGGCGTAGCCAAAGGGCATGCGCCGCAATGTCGTCTTTTTTTAGCGCAATTCCCTTCTTTAAGTATGTACGACCGACTCGCCCAACAACGTGCTCACAAGGAACAGCGTACTTCAACGATTGGCGAATAGTTCCCTCTACCAAATTTTATGCTTGGAATCCCCACTGTCTCTTTCATTGTTATAGTTTTGTCAGTACGAAGACCACTTTGATGGCCTCAGCCAGTCAGCAGATAGTAATTGCGCACTTCTTAAAATTAGGCTTACGTCGCAGTCGTCAGTTTCTGAAAGACTGCAGTCAACAAACTGCAGTCCTTTAGTGACTTGCAAAGGATTTTGTAAACACACTTTTCTGTGGGTAATGGGACCTTCCTGGTATTACAGTTTCATGTGGCTTCTTAGCAGGTCAGATCATTGTACTGACGACGTAAAGTACGGCACTTATTATTCTTGAAAAAGTATTTGGGAGCTCGGTTTGCGGAGGCAAGAAATACACATTTTGGCAGCTTGAGAACCGAGAGTTGTCTGGCTCTATTAAATAGTAAAAACAGATTTGACAAGTGGCTGTGGCGACGCAGCAGTCGGGCAGCCACCTCGGTTCCAGGAAAGAGCAGTGAGCAATGGCCCCCACGGCGAGGCGAACTGTATTTCCGATTAGCGGGGACAGCAAAGCGACGGACAGTCGCTACCGTGTGTTCACTGCTATACAGACCAACGCCTTGAAACGAAGGGATTGGGGCCTCTGAAATTGTCCGCTATACATGTAACTTCGTTGTAAAGGTCCAGCACTGCGTAGCTAACACAAGAACGAGGATATTATTATTCCTACGTGATACAAGTGATTTCGATGGGAGGCTTTTTTTAAAGCTAGGTCTTCCACTGTATTGAATGTCTACCTTAGCTTCAGTTTTATTTACCTTTGTTCGTCAGAAAGATGATTTTGGCGAAATCTAGTGTTAGAGTTCAAATGGTTTGTAATCGGGCCTCCATAATCAGACCGTAGAGTATATTCGTTGCCGAGATCGATAATGAGAATTCTGGCATATTCATATGTCATACCTGTTTTAAAGTACAGTACTGATAACACTCATCTCTGCTACATGTACTTTGGTCTTGATCTTCTCTTTGTTGTTTATCTTCAACTAATTAAAACGCGCCCACGCTATTTTATTGCACGTTACCAAATAATTCATTCAAAGTTAGTTTTCCAAGTGCAGGTCGTTTTCCGTGTTAGACAAAACACTTGTCGATTTTCACTTCACGTTTCTTTCGTTTCATTTAAGGTGACTTAGTTTTCGGCCTAAGTCTACATCGCAGTTACAGGCTTCATCTCGTTTTATTTTAGAGCACCCCCATTTACACATTCACATTCTACCAAGCAGCAACTCTTTTTACAGATTAGCCCCATCATCTGCTCGCTTTAAACACACATCCCTATCGAAACATGCCCCATATCTGGCACATAGTATAATCCGATATGAAACATTTACAGTATTCCACACAAAAAAAAGTTTTTTCCTGTATGTCATTTCGTGCTTTTGGATATAGGAGTTATGGAGAGTACGAGTTTTTTACTAAGGATGCTGCGCTGAATGTCTGTATTGCCTCAAGCGCCTCCTGAAACGGCAACCTGTGGTGTTACGACCAGAACGGACAACGTCGTCTCGCGATGGCGCGGACGTGACAGACAGCGTTGCAAGCTTCATTGGCGCGTTGTTGGTTTGAGACTAAAGCGGCAACCACGCCTTTTATGCTGCCAACTCGGTCAATTCCAAACAGCGTACTTTGAAATGCGGCATACGTTGTTCCTCGTCTAAAGAGTGAAGAAAACGAGGCGGTGTCTCGTGTATTCAACATATATATTTACACAATTTACAACGAGCGTGGGTGCAGCCGGCGTTATATGACCGTATCGCTGCGATCATCAGCCGCAATGTGAATCGACGCAGCACTATGCGGGACCGCAGCGTCACAACTGTCGAGGCAGTTGTCACGCGCCTCAAGTGTCCGTGCCAAGCGTCCGGGGCCACCGCGTCGTCCTAGGGCGGGGTCGTGGACATGCTCGCCGTGGCGCAGCCATTGTCAGCATGGTCCATGCCCCAACACAAGGGTTGCGTCGTACGTTGGTCCGCGCGGGAGCTCCGACGTTTCTGTAGCCCTAGGAACCTCGACATCACCCGGGGGTGTCGTTGCAGCACCGTGATCGCAACCGACGGCTTCCTGGCCCAAACCGGCTTCTCGGAGACAGGCCAGTTGCACGACGGCTGCGGTAAGGACGCCGCCCCGTCTCCTCGGTGCACCGGCGACGATCGGCGGCCGCCGCCCCCTATACGCGACGATCTCGCCTTTTCTCGGACAGTCTCGGCGGGAAGCGACGAGCAGGCCTTCCACGCTGAGCTGAGAGGCTGTTCTGCAGTGGGCATGGTCGCGTTGTTCTCCTTCTGAATCTGTCTTCTTGGAACGCACGGGCACGGGTGCTGCCTCGCGGTGCGTGAAAGGCGACGATGATGACGACGATGTTGATGGACTCATATTATAGCTCGTACCCACGCTGAGTGATTGTCCAAAAAGTTTGTGCTTTAACTTTTGCTTAACGCTTTGAAGCATTGCTTATCGGATAAAAAAACGTTTTCAAAAACAACTTCGTTCATTTGATTGTATGAAAGCACAAACGGCATCAAAGACCGTGGTGCTGCATAATCCTGTTCGGTATTGGCAACTATACTCACTGCTTACATCTCGGACAGCGAAATTCAACAGACGATGAAATTGTGCGAGAACACTCACTTTTGTGAGGCAATGAAACGCTTAGTGCCAGTAACTTCAATCCGTAAGGTATATGTCATCATCATCATCATCATCATCATCATCATCATCATCATCAGCCTAGTTACGCCCACTGCAAGGCAAAGGCCTCTCTCATACTTCTCCAACTACCCCGGTCATGTACTAATTGTGGCCATGTTGTCCCTGCAAACGTCTTAATTTCATCCGCCCACCTAACTTTCTGCCGCCCCCTGCTACGCTTCCCTTCTCTTGGAATCCAGTCCGTAACCCTTAATGACCATCGGTTATCTTCCCTCCTCATTACATGTCCTGCCCATCCCCATTTCTTTTTCTTGATTTCAACTAAGATGTGGTTTACCCGCGTTTGTTGCCTCACCCAATCGGCTCTTTTCTTATCCCTTAACGTTACACCCATCATTCTTCTTTCCATAGCTCGTTGCGTCGTCCTCAATTTCAGCAGAGCCCTTTTCGTAAGCCTCCAGGTTTCTGCCCCATATGTGAGTACTGGTAACACATAGCTGTTATACACTTTCCTTTTGAAGGATAGTGGCAACCTGCTCTTCATGATTTGAGAATGCCTGCCAAACGCACCCCAGCCCATTCTTATTCTTCTGGTTATTTCAGTCTCATGATCCGGATCCGTGGTCACTACCTGCCCTAAGTAGATGTATTCCCTCACCACTTCCAGTGCTTCGCTACCTATCGTAAACTGCTGTTCTCTTCCGAGACTGTTAAACAATACTTTAGTTTTCTGCAGATTAATTTTCAGACCCACCCTTCTGCTTTGCCTCTCCAGGTCAGTGAGCATGCATTGCAATTGGTCTCCTGAGTTACTAAGCAAGGCAATATCATCAGCGAATCGCAAGTTGCTAAAGTATTCGCCATCAACTTTTATCCCCAATTCTTCCCACTCCAGGCCTCCGAATACCTCCTGTAAACATGTTGAGAATAGCATTGGAAGTATCGTATCTCCCTGTCTGACGCCTTTCTTTATAGGGATTTTGTTGCTTTCTTTGTGGAGGACTACGGTGGCTGTGGAGCCGCTATAAATATCTTCCAGTATTTTTAAATATGGCTCATCTACACCCTGATTCCGTAATGCCTCCATGACTGCTGAGGTTTCGACTGAATCAAACGCTTTCTCGTAATCAATGAAAGCTATATATAAGGGTTGGTTATATTCTGCACATTTCTCTATCACTTGATTGACAGTGTGAATATGGTCTATTGTTGAGTAGCCTTTACGGAATCCTGCCTGGTCCTTTGGTTGACAGAAGTTTAAGGTGTTCCTGATTCTATTTGCGATTGCCTTAGTAAATACTTTGTAGGCAACGGACAGTAAGCTGATTGGTCTATAATTTTTCAAGTCTTTGGCGTCCCCTTTCTTATGGATTAGGATTATGTTAGCGTTCTTCCAAGATTCCGGTACGCTCGAGGTTATGAGGCATTGCGTATACAGGGTGGCCTGTTTCTCTAGAACAATCTGACCACCATCCTTCAACAAATCTGCTTTTACCTGATCCTCCCCAGTAGCCTTCCCCCTTTGCATAGCTCCTAAGGCTTTCTTTACTTCTTCTGGCGTTACCTGTGGGATTTCGAATTCCTCTAGGCTATTCTCTCTTCCACTATCATCGTGGGTGCCACTGGTACTGTATAAATCTCTATAGAACTCCTCAGCCACTTGAACTATCTCATCCATATTAGTAACGATATTGCCGGCTTTGTCTCTGAACGCACACATCTGATTCTTGCCTATTCCTAGTTTCTTCTTCACTGTTTTTAGGCTTCCTCCGTTCCTGAGAGCCTGTTCAATTCTATCCATATTATAGTTTCTGATGTCCGCTGTCTTACGCTTGTTGATTAACTTAGAAAGTTCTGCCAGTTCTATTCTAGCTGTAGGGTTAGAGGCTTTCATACATTGGCGTTTCTTGATCAGATCTTTCGTCTCCTGCGATAGCTTACTGGTTTCCTGTATAACGGCGTTACCACGGACTTCTATTGCGCACTCCTTAATGATGCCCATGAGATTGTCGTTCATTGCTGCAACACTAAGGTCCTCTTCCTGAGTTAAAGCCGAGTACCTGTTCTGTAGCTTGATCCGGAATTCCTCTAGTTTCCCTCTTACCGCTAACTCATTGATTGGCTTCTTGTGTACCAGTTTCTTCCGTTCCCTCCTCAAGTCTAGGCTAATTCGAGTTCTTACCATCCTATGGTCACTGCAGCTTACCTTGCCGAGCACGTCTACATCTTGTATGATGCCAGGGTTCGCGCAGAGTATGAAGTCGATTTCATTTCTAGTCTCACTATTCGGGCTCCTCCACGTCCACTTTCGACTAACCCGCTTGCGGAAAAAGGTGTTCATTATCCGCATATTATTCTGTTCTGCAAACTCTACTAATAATTCTCCTCCGCTATTCTTAGAGCCTATGCCATATTCCCCCACTGACTTGTCTCCAGCCTGCTTCTTGCCTACCCTGGCATTGAAGTCGCCAATCAGTATAGTGTATTTTGTTTTGACTTTACCCATCGCCGATTCCACATCTTCATAAAAGCTTTCTGGTCATCATGACTGCATGTAGGGGCATAGACTTGTACCACCTTCAATTTGTACCTCTTATTAAGTTTCACAACAAGACCTGCCACCCTCTCGTTAATGCTATAGAATTCCTGTATGTTACCAGCTATTTCCTTATTAATCAGGAATCCGACTCCTAGTTCTCGTCTCTCTGCTAAGCCCCGGTAACACAGTACATGCCCGCTTTTTAGCACTGTATATGCTTCTTTTGTCCTCCTAACCTCACTGAGCCCTATTATATCCCATTTACTACCCTCTAATTCCTCCAATAACACTGCTAGACTCGGCTCACTAGATAGCGTTCTAACGTTAAACGTTGCCAGGTTCAGATTCCAATGGCGGCCTGTCCGGAACCAGGTATTCTTAGCACCCTCTGCAGCGTCACAGAGGGTGCTAAGAATACCTGGCTCCGGACATGCCGCCATTGGAATCTGAACCTGAGCAAGGTATATGTGAAGGTATTTAAATAAATAGAAAACAAGTTGCTCACCAGTTATATGCAAAATTATAGAGAAATGTTTTGAAAAGCGTCTAACTAAGTATCTAACAAAATTTGACATTCTTTGCACCACGCAGTTTGGCTTTCGTGCAGGTTACTCTACTAACCTTGCGCTTCTTTCATTCACTGATCGAATAAAGCACCATACTGACGAAGGTAAATATGCAGGAGCAGTGTTTATTGACCTCACCAAAGCGTTTGATTCAATTCTTCATAATATTCTAATTACTAAATTAAACGCAATCGGTGTT
This sequence comes from Dermacentor variabilis, assembly GCF_050947875.1. Taxonomy (NCBI): domain Eukaryota; kingdom Metazoa; phylum Arthropoda; class Arachnida; order Ixodida; family Ixodidae; genus Dermacentor; species Dermacentor variabilis. The sequence continues at coordinate 36,791,939 of NW_027460280.1, read as the reverse complement.
GTGGGACCGGCGCTGGCTTTTGTTCGCGATTATTTAACTAATAGACAACAGGCTGTTAGCATTTCTAATCATCTTTCTAACTTCAAATTAATTGATAGGGGAGTTCCTCAGGGGTCTGTACTAGGCCCATTACTCTTCACTATCTACATTAATGACTTAACTGCCCATCTTTCACATTGTGAACCTTATCGCTATGCGGACGACACTACGATTCTAACTGCTGACACCGATATTAAAAGCCTAACTTCTAAGCTCAATAACGATTTGGAAAACATTATTCGCTGGTGTCGTCACAATTCTTTAGAAATTAACCCTAGTAAAACAGTCTTCCATGCTATTTCACCCCACTCAATAGAAAGTAATAAATATTCCGACCATAGCTATCGATAGTTATCCCATCAAACCTTCTAGTCATTGTCGTTTTTTGGGGGTTGTCCTCCATTCCAACTTAAAGTACACTACCCATATTTCACACCTAAAGCGAAAAATTGGGTATGGTATCCGGATTCTTATAAAAGCACGTCCATATTTTAGACTACCAACCTTGCTTTCTCTTTATCATGCATTCATTCATAGTCACTTCACCTATTCCATTGCGACTTGGGGCAACACATATGGCTCTCACCTTGTTTCTTTACAATACGTCCAGAACCAGGCCATCCGCATTATTACTTTCCAGTCACCCCGATGTAGTGCATCTGCTCTTTTGCAAGAGCATCGCATTCTCAATATTCAGAAACTATTTCAATTAAACATGGCAATCCTTGTCTATAATTCCCTTCACTCAAACATTCCCCAAATAATCTTTAAGACTGAACAACTTGCTAATAATCATAATACTCGATTTGCATTAGCTAACAACTTCTTATTACCTAAAATCAGAACTAATTTTGGCAAATTCACTTCTTCGTTCACAGCGATGTCTTACTGGAACTGTATTCCAACGTACATAAAGCTGTCTCCTAGTATAGGCAGCTTTAAAAAGCATTTATTTACATATTTACTTAAGTTGTGAATGCTGTAATGTAATTGAACATGTTCCGATTGCTTCATTATAGTTAAACCACTATATCTCTTTAACATTTCACATTTCACCATTTCACCAACATTTCATCATATCTGTCAACTTGTTTCCTTGTGTCAGTTATTGCTGGAACACTGCCTCTATGGCTACATTTAACTTCCCATGTTTTGTTTTATTTTCATTTCAGTATATGATGTAATTCTGTACAGCGTTATGCCATGTTTTTAGTTTACTTGTTTTCTTGCATTAATACATGTTCGCAATTCTACCTCTTTGCAGTATTTGCAATAACCTGAACTATTTTGTTACATTTATTTGTTCAAAACTCAATTCTGTGTACTCTCAAATAATGTTTTGGTTCCTTTGCTGCGTTTCCTGTAACCTAACTTGTTTTGATCTTTCCAATTAGAACAGGAGGTCCCCCTACAGCCTTGAGCTTTGGGACCTCCTGTATATCTTGTTACTCTGATTTTATTTTGTGAGTGAATAAATAAATCCTTCTTCTTCTTCTTTTTCTTCTTCACAGCGGGATCAAAGCCGTAAATAAATGAGGAACGGTTACCCTGAGGCATGCGCAGAAAGGCATTACCTATCAGCTATACATTTTTCTCTTTACATTAATGACATCGCAATAATACCATATTGCCCGTGTATTTCTCGTTGCGACAACGAAGTGTATTTTTCCTGCATCAGCGAATATTTGTCTCGAATGCATTTCAATACTATTAAATATGCAGCATTTATCGCTAAACACAACTATAATGAAGTATTGATGACAAGTGACTTCCCTATCATCTAATGTGTGACGCGGCATTGCCGAAAACGACCGAAACAGCCCTGAGAGACGCCGTTAGGTGTTGGCTCTAGGTTAGCTGAGACCTCCCTGTTTTCTTTAACTGTATCCTAACTGTATCCTTTATCCTAACTTCTCTATGGCGCAAGATTTCTTAGAATTGTGCAATACCTTTTCGCTGACCCAAATCGTTATGGAACCAGCAAGAATAACCACGTATGTTTTCAATACACTTGGCCTTGTTTTTACTACCCGACCCGATTTTATTTCTGACATAACATGCCTGCCAGGTATCAGTGATCATTGCACGCCTTCATTTAAAGTTTGCCTCGAGCGACCTAAACCGATTAAAAAGATCATGACATTAAGAAATTATACAAGGCTGGCTTTCTTTCAATTAATAATGAACTCGCAGTGTCCCTTGATGAATACCTGCGTGAATCTGAATGCCGTAATGTTCAGTCAAACTGAAGTATCTTTGTTAATAAAGGGACTCAATTACCAGATAGGCACATCCCTGTTTACGCGATCTCCTATAATTAAAAAAAAAGAAACAAAGTATAATCGTCTGTTAAAACGCTTGCCTAATAAGAAAAGCGCCTGTTTAAATCAGCTAAACTTAGCCGTACCAATGCTTGTTGGTCAGCCTACAAACAGAGTCTCGATGAGTACGCACATGTCCTAATAGACACCAAAGATAACTTCCTAAACTAACCCTAAACAATTTTGGCGCATGGTTACGGAGTACTAAATGAAGTTTTCGCTAAACATTTTTCTTTACCCAGTAATTCCACTCCGCCACACCTACGATCATATGACCATGATGTAATGTTCCTCTCATTATCAGCTGTGATGGTGTCGCAAGCATCATTAGGTCACTAAAACCATCCTCTGCGCAGGGTAGTGATCAGATTATTCTGAAATTCCTTCAACTCACAGTTTGCTACACACCAATCACCTTAACTAAAATTTCCAAGCCATCATTGCACGATGGTTTTCTTCCATCCGAGTGGAAAGTGAGGAAGGTAATTCTAATCCATAAATCAGGCAATAAGCAGTCCTCTCTAAATTATAGACCGAGTTCGCTCGCAAGTATACCTTGTAAGATACTACAGCATATCTTGGCTTCTCACCTAGCTTCATTTTGGAGTCGCATTCATTTTTCGCACCATCACAGCATAGATTAAGCAAATCATACTCGTGTGAAACTCAACTAATACTTTTTGTAAACAAAGTGAACACCATTCTTGACAATAGGCCCTTCGCTGAGTGCATTTTTCTTGACTTTTCTAAAGCCTTTGACAAAGTGTGTAACAAACTGCTCATTTATAATCTACCACTACTTAAGCACGATCCCGTCATTTCAATCCGGATTGAAGGTTTTCTTGCTAACCGTTCTCAGTTTGTTTTAGCTAATGGCTCGAATTCGGAAGAATGCACAGTCCATTCTGGTGTACCGCAGGGCTCAGTCCTCGGTCCTCTTTTTTTCCTCATTTATATTAACGATTACCATCTTGCGTTTCCTCATCCGTTCAATTGTTTGCCGATGATTGCGTACTATTCCGAGAAATAACAGGTCCAAACGACGCCGCTCTTCTTCAAGCTGACATTTACGCAGTCTTTGAGGGGTGTAATACATGGCTTATAACTAAACATTAAAAAATGCAAACTCATGCGAGTGTCTAGAAAGATTACTTGTTTACCCATTCATCATTTAATTAATGAACTACTCGACATCGTATCTTCATATAAGTACCTCGGAGTTCACATCAGTAGCAATCTAATATGCGATGCTCACATCTCTCATGTTGTCTGCAACGCTAATCGCATGTTCGGCTATCTTCGTCGTAACTTTGCAAAATAGTCTTCGTCTCCCAAACTAATGCTATACAAAACAGTCATTCGCCCTAAGTTAGAATATGCCGCTTCGGTTTATGATTCGCATTATAATAATTTGGTACATTCGCTTGATATGGTGCAAAATAATTGGGTCCGTTTTATACTTTCTAATTACAATCGAATCGCGAGCATCACGGTAATGAAAGCTAACGTTAATCGACCTACGCTTGCTCCTCGACGGGTGATGCTTCGCTTAAGCTTTTTTTCACAAACTGTATCATCATCCCTACCTGCGCGATTTACTGCACTTCCTCCCCATTACGTTTCGCACCATCTGGATCCTGATCATAAAGTTGGCATTCCGTTGTGTAAAACAGGATCATTCCTACAGTCCTACATACCACGCACCTCAAATTATTGGAGTTGCCTTCCAAAATTGGTAGTAAAAATTTCAGATCATGAAAAATTTGTGACTTCATTAACCAATGCTCTGTAGCATCTTGTTGTATTCTTGCTCTTTATAGCTATTATTGTGTAATTAGAAACACTGGACTGCTTCTTTGTATATATAGTATTTTTAACGTGTATTCTGCCTCTTCATAACTATTATCGCATAATCAGAAACATTGTGCTGCTTCTTGTGGTGAAAAGTTTGTTGCTCTTCTGTATTTTATACCACTCCCCTCTGTAATGTCTATTGACCCTGAGGGTATCATAAATAAATAAATAAATAAATAAATAAATAAATAAAAAGATGTCAACAGCATAGTGCATATTGTTCTGAGGGAAAGTGTTACGCAATGACAATATCTGTAAGCTTCTTTACGATATTTCTTCATGAACAACAGTGCCATAAAACGTTTTACCTTTGCAAGTTTCAGAATCCAAAGACTATAAAATGTTTGACGAGATCACATTAAATTGTTAAGGTATAGACAAGTGTGCCTAAGTTTATGCAAGACCGACTGAAGAAACTTGAGTGGTTTAGTAACCGGTTGCAGAGTGGAACAGCGACCGTAGCTGCTACCTCGAGGTGAGTGCTAAGTTCCACGTAAGTTTTTCCTGCAGCCCATGGACCCGGCAAGCGGCATCGTCGTGTGTGATGTCATTGCAGTGCTTGCGTGCGCTTATTGCGAATGACTCCCTTGCACGTGTCGTCCGGTGCAGTCTGGTAGGAGAAGGCCTCGTGCTTCTGCCCGGCGATGGTGGCACTCTGAATTTTCAAATATCCGTTGACGTTCTCGGGTAGCTGGGAACTCACGGCCATGATGTTGTGTTTGAGGTTGGGGCGAATCGTGTGCCCGTCGCTCCACCACACCCTTCTCTCCACCACACGGAAGAAACGATAACGAGGTCCATCGTCAACCCGAGAAACCCACTCGCACTGGCGGTGAAGCGCATTAAGGAAACCGGGACGGTGATCGTAGTCTTCGAAGGACACAAAGTTCCCAACCACGTGATGTACGGATGTGCATGGGTAGAGTGCTCGCTCTACAGGAAGCAGATCGCCATATGTCAGGCTTGCTGGAAACTAGGGCACCGAGCAGACGTGTGCCCCACACCGGAGAAGGAGACTTGCAGGGATTGCGGCATTCCAGACCCCGGAGAAGATCACGCTTGTGAAGAGGTCTCTTGCGCGCTGTGCGGCGAGAAACACTCCACGGCCAGCAAGGAATGCAAGAGCAGATACCAGGTCCCGTACGTGGTACGGAAGCGAAGAATTGAGAACAAGCAGGCAGCCATTGCGACCAAGAAACTTCGAGAAAAAGCGACGAGTCTCTTAAGGTAGAACGGCGCAGGTGTGGCGCAGCATCCAGGCGGACAGCGCGAGCCCAAAGGACGCTCCATATCCAGAGGGAGCTCGGGATCCCTATCAGCCAGCAGAGGTCGCAGGAGCCGCTCCCGCAAACCCGGGAGCCGGGGCCGCTCCACCTCGGGCGTGCGCTTCGCACCCGCGGCCGGAGCTAACAGCTGGGCCCAGCGAGTCAAGGCGACAACGGGATGCCAGGCCTCGGCAACGGCAGGGACGCTGCCCACTAACTGCGGGCCACTGAGGGACCAATCTCAGGTGAGCTTGCAATCGCGGCCAGAGAATAATCTACTCAAAGATATCTTAGAGAGAATCAAAGCACTCGAGCACAACTCAGACGCACAATGAGAGAACTGGCTAACGAGAATAGATTGCTTAAAACGCAAATTAGCTCACCAAATGCAGAGACACAGGACATGCACATGGACACTTCACCCAGTCCGAATCCCTCCAGCGTAGCGGAATCAGAAACGACTAGTCAAAGCCCACCCGCGGCACACCAGCCACCAAGAAACGCAAGGCCAAGACCACGGAATGCGACACGCCTGCCAAGGACATAGACGGTAAATTGGACAAGATCCTTAGAACCCTATGTCAACTATAATTCGATGTCGAGTCACTAAAGAAGGGGCACGACGGACTAGTAGAGGCGGTGGATGGCCTAACGAGCAGGGTAGAAGTGATGGAGAAGGACTTCGACGCCAGGATCGAGGGCCTCGAGAGAACCGTCTTTACTCACTCCATGGCACCGGTCAACTCCCCCGCCTCCCCGATGGTCAGAAGGAACACTGCAACAAGCGATATAGTCACACCCAAAACGGCGGTAAAGTCCGCAACCATAGTAGAAAGCAAAAATGGAGAAGGCAAATAAGCGAGAACGAGCCGAAAGGCACCAAGCGCAAACGAACAATCAAGACAAGCTTATAATCTCGCAATGGAATTGTCGCGGGTTCCGCAAGAAGAAATCGGTCTTGCAACAGCACATCAGACACACTACAGAAAAGACGTACATCATACTCATTCAAGAGACCAACACCGACACACCCACACTTCCGGGATATGAAACAATTGCCGTTCCACCAACAAAAGCCTGCAGCGGCGTAGCGACGTTTGTCAGTAACAGGCTCGTGTGGGCCGAAATTGACAGAAGTAATCCGGACAGCAAATGCGAGCACTTTTTCATCGAAGTCTTTCCCAAAGTAAAAAAGGCTAAGAGGGTACTAGCACTGAACATGTACAGCAGCCCGAACCACAGAACGCAAAGTTTCAGAAGACTGTTGAAGAAGGCCAGGCACAAAGCCGGGGACAACCCACTGATCATTGCCGGAGATTTCAACGCCCCAAACGTAGAATGGAGCTACGGCGTCACCAGCGCCAAAGGCAGAAATCTTGCCACCGATGCGGAAGAGATGGGCCTCAACCTGATCACGTCCGCGCTCTACCCTACCTGGATGGGCAACTCGGTCTCGAGGGACACCACCCCAGGCACTCACGTTCGTTCTCAACACCGAGGGGGCCACCTGGCTTAATACCGGCGACGACCTCGGCAGCGACCATTACATTGTGGAAACGTCAATAGCAATCGCCTCGAAACCACTACGAAAGTGCAGATACACGGATTGGGATGCGTTTAGACAGATAAGAAAGGAACGTACCGACAAGCCCACTACACTAGAACAGTGGACGCAAGAACTAAAAGAGGACGCCCGAAACGCGACCAAAGAAATAGAAACAGATGGCCAGACAATCGGGATGGACGCTAAGCTCGCTCACATGCTGGAAGCGAAAAGATCCATACTGCAGAGATGGCGTACCCAGAGACTCAATAGACTTAGGAAAAAGATTGCGTTACTGAACAAGGACATTGAGCACCACTGTGTGGCACTCTCCAACCAACAATGGGACGAAGTATGTGCAAGGGCCGATGGCAGCATGACATATGGATTAAACTGGAACCTACTCAAACAGCTTCTTAACAAAGGTCAAACCAGGAGCTCCCAGACCAAGGCGGCTGACAAGATAGCGAAACGTGAACTCAAAAACTCCAACGATCAGGAATTTATGGCAAGACTTGCCGAAAGATACATGCCACTCTCGAGCAGCCACGAAAACGAGGCCGAGGCACCCGGTTCCCCGTACACAGGAGCGGACAACCCCGACCTCGATGAACCCTTCACCCTGGAAGAAATCAGGACCGTCCTTCAAAACCTGAATGGCACATCGGCCCCAGATCCGGACGGCATTAGTAACAAGGCCCTTCGTAATTTGGACGAAGACTCCGTCCGGTTCCTAGCGGATCAAATCAATCAGGTCTGGGCTTCCGGCAGGGTCCCACCGGAATGGAAGAACGCCGCCACGGTTCTCATTCCAGAGCCCAACAAACCCTCGGGCGTCGAAAACCTCAGACCCATATCACTCACGTCGTGCGTGGGTAAGGCAGCGGAACACACCATTCAGAACAGAATCTCCAGATTCCTCGAAAACAAGGGACTGTTACCACCCACCCTCATCGGTTTTGGACCCGGTCTATCAACTCAAGACACCATGATTTTAATCAAGCACCAAATCATTGATGACCCCATTAGAAACGCCAAGGCCATTCTTCGGTTAGATCTAGAGAAAGCGTTCGATAACCTCTCTCACCAATACAATGTGGACACCATTTCCGAACTCAACCTCGGAGCTAGATTCCACTCGTACGTCAAGTCGTTCTTGGATAACAGGACGGCTACGCTCCGATTTGCCGACTTCTCCACAGAGACACTCTCGCTGGGGAGCAGGGGCACCCCCCAAGGCTCGGTGATCTCCCCTATGCTTTTCAACCGTGCCATGGCGGGACTTGCTGAGAAACTAGGACAGACCCACGGGCTCGAGCACACCATATACGCAGATGACATCACCATGTGGGTGTCCAAAGGAACCCCGGGCATGGTGCAGGACATCGTGCAAGAAGCAGTGAATGCCATAGAAGAATTTCTAAATCCCACAGGACTCAGATGCTCACCTACCAAGTCGGAGCTGCTCGTACGAAGACCCACGCAGAAGGGCCGCAGGACATACTCGTCAGACTTCGATTATAATCAGGAAATTACCGTACGAACCACTTCGGGACACGCCATACCGTGCGTCGACAAAATCAGAGTCCTGGGTATGATCGTAGAGACTAAAGACGTCAATGCCTCTACGGTTCAGAAGCTCATCACCAAAACCAACAACGCTATTGGGCTCATCAGAAGAATTGCCAATAGACACAGGGGCCTCAAGGAACATAATCTTATCAAACTCATACACGCGTTCGTCACCTGTTACTTCGCATACGTTGCGGCAATGCTTAATTGCACACGATCCGAGAGAGACAGACTGAATGCCCAAATCAGAAAGGTCAACAAGCAAGCGCTCGGCATTCCAACCAGCACCAGCAACGAGAAGCTGGGGCACCTGGGCATGCACCACACCCTGCAAGAAATTGCCGAAGCTCAGCAGCGCGCCCAGCTTGCTAGGCTTTCGACGACGCCTCCGGGGCGCACGATCCTACAGAAGCTAGGTTTTGCTCAAGGAGACATAGAAAAAGACTTTGCGGACCTTCCACGGTACATCCGCACCAAGATCACGGTCCGCCCTGTACCCAGAAACGTGCACCCCGAAAACAACAGGGGCAGACGACAAGCAAGAGGGCAATTCATTCTTAACCAAGCCTTGGCGAACCGTGAACGCTCAGCTTTTGTAGACGCGGCGGCATACACGGGAAATAAAGCTTTCGTAGTGGCGGTTGCGGACGGCCGCGGATCCACAAGATATGCAGCCATGGTAATTGCAAGGAAGCCTGAGCAGGCCGAACAGGTTGCGATCGCTGTTGCGCTCACCGACGAATATCTTTCCCATACCTACAGCGATTCCATAGCCGCTATCAGAGCTTTCCAAAAGGGCACGGCCTGCGCACAGGCTCTCAGAATTGTTTCAAAGAAAGAGATTAAGAACCACTTCATATACTGGTTCCCGGCACACTTAGGACCAAAGATCGGCGACGTCCCCAACCTTAACGAAGCGGCACACGAGGCTGCGCGCGCGCTTACAGACTGCGCGGCTTCACCCAACAACTCGGAGAATAAGGACGCGAACACTACATACAATGAAATCACTAAACACTACTACCTACAATGCAGACAGTATAGCACGCCACACCGCACGCTCACTCGAGCTCAAGTGGTTACGCTCAGAATGCTACAAACAGACACATACCCCACGCAAAACAGGTTACACCATTACATGCCTGAGCTCTACGACAAGTCTTATTGCACCAATTGCAATACATCCATTAACGTATATAATTTACTCTGGCCGTGCTCGCAAGCTCACATAATCTTAACCCTCTCTATGCCCGTACAAATACCTTCAAGTACAGCTTCTTTCCCCGCACAATAGAAGTATGGAATTCCTTGCCTGGCTGCCTTCGTTCACTCCCGATAAGCGAATTCGAAAGTGCTGTCTATGAAAACCAGTATAAGTAACTACTACAATCAGGTTTAGTTTATACTTTATGTGTGCGTATTGCTGTGTCGTTGCTTTTTATGAATCGATGAAAACAATTTGTAAGATTTTGTAAACGATTGTAACGATGTTGTAAGAGTCATTGTTGATTTCACTTTATTTTTGTTCAACACTGTTTTTACCCACTCCTGCAATAGCCTTCCTATGGGGCCGCAGTATGTACAAATAAATAAATAAATAAATAAACTCCGAACCGGACAAGCGCAAGTTTGAAGAAGGAATCCGGAACGAAGAACTCGCTCCCCAACTCTGCGCCGTCCAGCAGGTCCACAACACCGCCAGGAAACTCAACCTCCCGGTTCCGTCGTGGGAAACGCCCACTCCATGAGAGCTCAAAGCCCTCGTGGCCTGCAGGACCTGAATAAAGTTGATTTCCTTCCTTCATTCCTGCGCTTATTTTGTTTTTTCGATAAGTGGCGGCCAACTGGGCGGGAGCTCGATTTCGTTTGTACATGTATTTAGCATTCGTCTGGATCTTATTAAGCGCACGTTCGTATCATGTTTTCAATGTTGTAGTTACAGTGATGTAAGCATGTTTTTTAATATATTCCACCACAGTCACTTATTCAGCTCAGTGTTGAAGTGTGCTAAATGGCCACCCAGCAGCCAAATTGCCAACATAGTCAGCAGGATCTTGTAAGGTATAAAGCAGATCCAATGCATTTGTTGAAATCGACATAAGGGCAACCTTTCACTCAACGTTCACTTAAATTCGATAAAGCTAACTGCGATGCATACAATTACCTTAATTTTCATCCGATACAACAAGAACTCCTATGCGAAGTTTTCTCGCGAAATATTATTAGCTAATGTGCCATGGAATGTATACATAGCCCGCTAAACTCACTAAAACGTCAGGTCACTCAGACTTGGCAGGACCCGTGAGGCTGAGTTCTTATGACCGGCGAATATGAGTCAGAGCCTATGCGGCTGAGTAGAAATTTAGTGAATATGAGTCGTAACGAAACCGAAAATGCTGTGCAATATCCTAACAGCTTGCTTGTTGTGTGCTTGTTTGTACTTCTTTCTTTCTTTCTTTCCTTCTTTCTTTCCTTCTTTCTTTCCTTCTTTCTTTCTTTCTTTTCTTTCTTTCTTTCTTTCTTTATTGATACTGTCAGCCCTTTCATTAGGACCATTACAGGAGTGGAGGAAAGAAATAAAACTAGCAATGTCAACACACCTGATTAAGGCAGGGCGTACAATACATCTGAATACAGCGTACAAAAAAGAAATTGCAGTGCATATACACTGTAATAAAGCAGGCAGAAAAACCAATCAATATCCCTTGAGGCATGTGAAATAAGAAGAACATACACAGATAATAACAAAATAATAAAATCAGGTGATTCACCAAGTCAGATGATTAACGCATCACGCTCTCGGAATAAATAACGGCATGCAAATTACTCAGAAAATTATTGAAATAGGCAGACTGAACTACGAAATCCTTACTGGAGCAAAACAGGGCGACTTCTGGCCTTCAACGCGAGCAGGTGTTTGCTTGACAACAGCTTCTCCTTGTGAGCGTGGCCACTTGTGAAAATGTAATAATAATAATAATAATATTTGGGGTTTTACGTGCCAAAACCACTTTCTGATTATGAGGCACGCCGTAGTGGAGGACTCCGGAAATTTTGACCACCTGGGGTTCTTTAACGTGCACCTAAATCTAAGCACACGGGTGTTTTCGCATTTCGCCCCCATCGAAATGCAGCCGCCGTGGCCGGGAAAATGTAGAAAGGAAGTTGGTCGTACTGGGTTCAATGCCGTAATAAGAAACTATGCGCGTGTGGCATGCAGCGAGTGGCTTCAGATTTAAAGTTATCATACCTCACGAACAGTTACCAGTACCCCTGTTCAAAGAAGTGCCCCTTGCAGTAAAATAAAGAAAATGAACTTTATGTGGATCATCAGAGTTCAATTTTAGAATGGTGCTCGCTCGTTTGTTTACATACATAATACGGGACATGTATCTTGAAAACGGCACCAACATTCCGAATGCATTTTATTCTGCAAGTACATAGGAAATCGTATAAATACAGGGAAATATCTCGCTTTCAACGACTATGGAAGGGGTTGGAGATGATTACTTTATGCATTAACAATAATATTATAAAAGAAATTATAGCAATTTGAAAACCAATGAGCAAGAAAGACGATGGTTGTAGTAACATAACGTTTGCAGTCGCATCCATACAAGTTAACGAAAAAAAAACGGAAATGCGTGGTTTGCGTGCGAATTTTCTAGGAATAATTGCACTTATTGAGAGGTGAATAAGCCAACTTTCCCAAGCAGCTGGACCTTCATGGAGAGTAGTAGCCTAATGCCCAATTCTCTAAAGAAGATTTTAGGCTATTCATCTTTCTATTCGGAATTAGCAAATAAGTATTAACGTTTCGTTTTACTGTAAAGTGATTGGCACAAAGGCATCACACAAAGTGTTGTCCCATGACTCCGCTGACGCGACCGACAGTGTACCACGTTCCGGTGGAAAAAGAAAAAAAAAGGAACGCTATATGTTGTCAGTTACTTGTCGATACAAAGAGTGACGAGTGAAGCAAGGCGACCGGGCACGTATGTACGATCTGTATTTACATATTTTACAAGAGCGTCGGTGTAGCCGGCAATTGGTTGTCGTCATGGTGTGCGCGGCCATGGAGATCGCGCTGCACGATGCGTGTCGCTGGGGCCGCCTTTGTCCGGTCCGCAACCAGACTTCGTGAGTCTGGTTGGTTACGGATTTGAGAGCCTCCAAAAGCTGCCGTCGCATCGTCTGTGGGCACGGGCCGTGTCACGTCGTCCGCGGGGACGTTGCGGCGGCAGCATGGCCCGTGCCCTCATGGTGCCCGGGCCGCATCGCACGCCGGTCCGTGAGGGAGGCTCCAGGATGCAGCCGTCAGAACAACCGTACCGTACGCGGTGGTTGTTGTGGCGGCGTAGTCGCAGTCGAGGGCTTCCTGGGCCTCTCCCGGCGTTCAGAGGACTAGCCAGTCCCAGGCCAGGTGCAGGGAAAACACCGCCCCTCCTCGGCAGACCGGTGATCGCCAAGGCCACCCATCAGCTCCGCACGCCGTGCTTGCCTCGTCGCTGGCCATATTGACTCGAGGCGCCGCGCTGCTGCTCCGCTCCATGCCTGGGCGTTGACCTGACCTAGCCGTGCTGGCTTGCTTCTGGTTCCGATTCCTCAGCCGCTTGAGAGCACGGCCCCGCGCACTGGCTCGCGGCTGCCGCGTGGCGTCTTCGCTGTACTTGCTGAAAGAAATAAAAGTGAGAAAGAAAAACAACGAAGAAAAAAGAACAAAGGATGAGATTATAGCCATGGAAATGTGGAAGAAGCCCCTGGAACTAAGCTAAATAAACCTTTTCTCCTTCATTTTCTACAACCTGGCGTCGTAGTCGACGGGCTTGGTGAATTCCACGCCCTGAGCACTATTTTAGCTGGAGCAGTACGATAAGTGTCTGCCACTCCCGTTCGTAAGACGACTTGAAGAGTGGTCCGCGTAGCTGACAGTTCGGAAATGAGTTTCGCTTCTCTGCTTGAGTTTGTTAACGTTTCTGTTAATTTGAGGATCGCAGCTTTGACTTCAACATTTTTGTAATTGTAGTTCAGCTCTTCAACTATTTCTTTCACTCCCGCTTGGATTAATGCCTAACACAACGACCAGCAGCACAATGCGCTGCAGTCTGCATCAGTTGACAACACATCGCAAAAACTTTAACCATTTGCTTCAGAACAATCATATGGTTCGTAGGAACCATTATCTAGAAAACTAAGACTGCTTCGCATTACGTAGGTACGTACAGGAGTTGACTTTGCTAAGTGCTTTTACCGCAGGGGCTGTCGTACGCTGTGCTTAAATCAGTGCCTAGTTCACCTTATTTTGGCAGCAGCGGTGGTTTGTAGCTGTCGGGACGCAGCAAAATGGCCTTCTGGCGGAGCGGGGTCGTTGTGCACATTAGTGGAAGCTTCAATCGCATAATCCAGTAGAGGGAACTACTAGGTGAATGCAAAGGTGCGCTGCTTTTTTGTATATAAAAGCTTCCTTCTCTTGCCGGTATGGCTGTTCATCCAGTATGAGAGTTACAGACAGGCTATTTATTTATTTATTTATTTATTTACCGGGAAACTCTCAAGGCCCTCAAGTTGGCGGTGTTCTTGGGCGAGAAACGACGAACAAGGAGATGAAGGGCTCTTGTGAAAGAAGCATAAGAGAAAGAATAAATTGTTCAAAAGAGACATCAAAATGACCTGCGTGAGGAGAGAGCGGCAACGGGACCAAAGGCCATCGCACTTTCGCCACTTCGCATGCGAATATCCAAAGTCCACTGTGAACCAGAGAGAGACGCTTCAAAAATTCACATGGTGACATGCATGAATTTTAGCCTCATAATATTTACTGAATTCAGTAAGCCTTTATCCATCCATCCATCCATCCATCCATCCATCCATCCATCCATCCATCGATGAGAAGCACAGTTTCAAATAAATGGTTAATTAAATACGATACAACTCAATGCGTATAATTTTCCTTATTTTCGTCCTATACAATGTGTAATCTCGTGCATTGTTCATGTTTATGCTAAGGCCACGACATTGATGTCTTGCAAAGTTTATAATTATGCACAGTACCGTTCATAATCTATGTCAAAATGCAAATGTCCAATTATTTGGATTGAACAGTGTGAGAAGTCGACGTAGCCACGTCACGTGGCTATGTCGGCGGAGTCACCAACAGAACGTTGAGAAACCTCGAGGGCACGTCGATCGTCTTTCTGACCGACAAAATCAACGAGTCCTGGAATAGCGGCGTTGTTCCTGCAGGATGGAAGATGGCCTGCACGGTGCTCATTCCCAAGCCCGGCAAGGCCCCGAACATCGAGAACCTCAGGCCGATTTCTCTAACCTCCTGCGTCGGCAAGGTCATGGAGCGCGTCGTCCTCAACAAGGTGAACGGGTACCTCGAAGACAACGAGGTTTACACGTACAACATGATCGGCTTCCGCGCCGGACTCTCGACGCAGGATGCAGTGAAGCTAATAAAGCATCAGATTGTGGATGGGCGTTCCAGAGACGGCAAGGCTTTGCTCGGTCTGGTCCTCGAGAAATCTTTCGACAACGTGCTCCACAGCTTCATCGTAAAGACCATTTCAGAGCTGGGTCTCGGTTCCAGATGCCATAGCTACGTCAGCTCTTTCCTAACGGACAGGAAGGCCAAGCTTCGCATTGGGGACTGCCGCTCCAACGATGTGCCCCTCGGAGGGCGGGGCATTCCTCAGGGCGTCGTCATCTCGCCCACACTGTTTAACATCTGTATGATTGGTCTTTCCGAGAGGTTGGCACGCGTAGAGGGCGTCAAGCACACCATATACGCCGACGACATCACCTTATGGTGCTCCGGTGGGTGCGAGGGCAGATTCGAAGAATCCATACAGGAGGCGATCGACGTGATCGAGGAATATCTCCGCCCCAGCGGACTTCGATGCTCCCCCGCCAAGTCGGAGCTTCTGCTTTACAGAAAAGGGAAGGGAGGCAGACCCAAAGATTGGAAGCCAGTCTCCGAAAGCATCATCAGTCTTCGCACTTGTGACGGGGGGGGGGGGGGGTATACCCAGGGTCGACATTATTCGGGTCCTGGGCAAGTTTGTCGAATTCAACGGCGAGAACGAAACGGTTCTCCGCAAGATCATCGCGAAGACGGACAACGCTTTCCGCCTCGTTCGCAGAATAGCAAACCGGCACCGAGGACTGAAGGAAAACAATCTCCTCAGGCTTATGAATGCCTTCGTACTATGTCACTTTACGTACAAAATTTCTATGCACCACTGGCTCAGAGCGGAGCGAGACAAGCTCAACGCTCTCATCCGCAAAGTGGTCAAGAGGGCTCTCGGGCTGCCCATCAGGACCCATACCGAGGATCTCCTCAAGCTGGGGGTGCATAACACTGCCGAGGAGATTGCCGAAGCCCAAGAACGCGCGCAACTCACTCGCCTGAGCACCACAGCGGCAGGTAAACAGATCCTCGAAGAGCTGGGTTACCAACCTGCGGGATTCCCGATGGTCAGTACCCCGATCCCTAGGTGCATTCGAGACAAGTTCGAAGTGGCCCCTGTGCCCCGAAACGTCCATCCCGTCCATAACGAGGGCAGACGCAAGGCCAGAGCAGCAGCCATCCTCAAACAGATCAAGCAACGATACATTAGAGCAAGCTTCGTCGACGCCGCGGAGTACAGCGATGGGAAGACCTTTGCCATCTTTGTGGTCGACTCCAGCGGCAACATTCCCAATAGCGCCTCCATTCGCACTTCAGACCCCGGAGTCGCCGAGCAAGCCGCCATCGCCCTCGCCCTGCTAGTCGGTCGTGGGTCCAAAATAAATAGCGATTCCAAAACGGCAGTTAGGGCTTGTCAGAAGGGTTGCATCGCCAAGCAAGCTACTCGTCTTCTTAGCAGCTCGAGTCGATATGCTCTCACGCATCATTCAATCCACTGGTTTCCCGCTCACGTAGGGTCGGTCGAGGGTGCTCCCCCGAACATCAACGAGTCTGCTCACGAGGCTGTGCGTGACCTCACCGACCGCGCTTCCTCTGGAAGAAGCACCGACTCCCGTCCTCCCTACGGCCACAGGGACGCTCCCGCTACTCACAACGAGATTATTAAATTCTTCTACATGTCTAGAAGGGTCTTTCCACCCCCTCACCCCAAGTTGAATAGGGCGCAAGCCGTTTCGCTTAGGCTTCTGCAGACCAGCACGTATCCGTGTCTGTCCGTTCTCCACGAGGCTTACCCGGACGTGTATCGCGACGACACCTGCCCCTCCTGCGGGCAGACCTCAACTCTAGCGCACATGCTCTTGGAGTGCGGGTCGACATACCCCAAGTTCATCAAGGAGGAGTAGGACTCGCTTCTGCGTATCAAATCCAGGCTGTCCGGCGTGCCCGCGACCGGGCCGGTGGGCTAGACCTGCCGGTCCCGACGTGGGACTAGCTGGGTGCGCGACGAGTTCGCGTCCTCGTCGGACCTGCAATAAAGTTTCTTCACTCACTCACTCACGTCACGTGGGCGAAGGAGACGTATGATGCCTGCCAAAGGAAGAAGGCCGCGACCTCGTGGTTAGCAGCCCAAGCCACCAAGCAACCACGGCGGGTGTATTTCTCTTTCTTTTCCAGAAAGGCGATTTCGGTGGAATCTAGAATTTGGAGTTCATAACGTTTGTGATCCGGCTTCGTAAATTAGAGTGCATAGTATGTTTATTGCTGTGATTGATAATGGGAGAATGATGACATCTCCAAATATGATACCTGCATTAAGGTACAGTACTCAATTAGTCATGTCTGTTACATGTACCTTCGTCTTGATATTCTTACTGTGAGTTTTTCTTAATTATTCTTCACCAAATTAAAAGGCGCCCACGCTGTTTAGGGAGCCTTACTAAAGAATTCAATGAAAGCCAATTTTCCAAGTACAGGTTGTTTTCGCTGTTGGTCAAAACACTCGTCGACTTTCACTTCACGTTTCTTTCGTTTCATTTGAGGTGACTTGGTGTGCGCTCTATGTCTACACCGCAGTTACAGGCTTCGTCTTGGTTTCATATCAGCGCACCTCTTTTTACACATTAACTTTATACCGAGATGCAACGCTTTTTTACAGATTAGCCCCATGATCTGCTCGCTTTTAACACACATCCCTATCGAAAGAGTCCCTATGCTCCATAACTCCCACATGCAATAATCCGATATGAAACATATATAGTATCCCATACAAAAAACCATTTTTCCTATATGTCATTTTATGTTGTTGGACATAGTAGTTATGGGGAAAACGAGTTTTTTCACTGGGGATGATGCGCTGATTGTCTGTATCGCCTCAAGCGCCGCCTGAAACTCCCACCTGTGAGGTTATGACCAGAACGGAGAGCGCCGTCTCGCGATGGCGCTGACGTGGCTCATAACATGGCAAGCTGCATTGGCGCGGTTGTTAGTTTGAGACAAAAGCAGCAACCGCGGCTTTTACGCTGCCGACTTAGTCAATTCCGAACACCGTACTTTGAAATGTGGCATACGTTGTTCCTCGCCTAAAGAGTGAAGAAAACGAGGCGTCGTCTCTTATGTTCAACCTGTATTTACGTAATTTACAAAGAGAGTGGGTGCAGCCGGTGTCACATCGCTGCGATGATCAGCCGCATTCGGAATCCACGCAGCGCGATAAGTGACCGTGGCGTCAGCTCTGTCGAGGCAGTAGTCACGCTACTGGGGTCCGGTTGGTTACGGACTTGACTGTCCGTGCCAAGCGTCCTCAGCCACCGCGTCGATGAAGGTCGCGGTGGTGGCCATGCTCGCCGTGGCGCAGTCATTGCCACAGCATGGTCCGTGCCCAAACACCAGGGTTGCGTCGTACGTTGGCCCGCACGGGAGGTCCGAAGTTTCTGCAGCCGTCGGAACCCCGACATCGGCCGCGGGTCTCGTTGTAGCCGCGTAGTCGCCACCGAGGGCTCCCTGGTCCGCGACCTGCTTCTGCGACAGAGGCCTGTTGCACGACGGCTGCGGTAAGGACGCCGCCCCGTCTCCTCGGTGCACCGGCGACGATCGGCGGCCCCCGCCCCCTGTCCGCGACGATCTCGCCTTATCTCGGACATTCACGGCGCGAGGCGTCGGGCAGGCCTTCCACGCTGAGCTGAGAGGCTTTTCTGCAGTGGACATGGTCGCGTTCTTCTCCATCTGATCCTGGGTCATCTTAAAACGCACGGCTCGAGTACTGGCTCGCGGCGCGTGAAAGGCGACGATGACGGCGACGATGACGATGGCCTCGTATTAAAGCTCGTGCCCACGCTGAGTGATTGGCCAAGAAGTGTATTCTTTAACTTTTACTTAACGTTTTCAACTGTAACATATTCGATTAAAAAACATTCAAAAATTTATTCGTTTAGTCGATTGTATGAAACCTCAAACGGTATCAAAGATCAAGGTGCCGCATGTACCTCTTCGATGTTGTCGACCATGGTCCCTGCTGACATCTCGGACAGCGAAATTTGACGGACGATGAAAATGTGAGTGAATGCCCTCTTCTGCGAGACTCTCAAGCACTTAGCTTCTGTAACTTCAACTTGTAAGGTAAGTGTCAAGATATATAAATAAATTGAAAGAAAATGCTCACAGTTGTCTCAAAACCATTAATAATTGAGGAACGGTTACCCTGGGCTTGCGCAGCAGGGCATTAGCTTTAATGGGATCATACCCACCGTATCGTTACTAATACTTGTGTGCAAATATTGCCTACCGTAATAAAGTGAAAAGACTTTGCTGCTTCCCACGGACAACTATACATTTTCCTGTTTACATGAATGACATTGCAAAAATACCATATTGCCCACGTATTTCTCGTTTCACCAATGAAGAGTATTTTTTTCTGTATCAGCGAATATCTGTCTCGAATATATTTTAATACGTTTACATATGCAATGTTTGTCGCTAAATGCAACTGTAATGCAGTTTTCATGACACGTAACTCTCCTATCAAGTAATGTGTGAAGCGACATTGTCTAAAAATTTAAAAGGTAAATTGTGGGGGTTTACGGGCCACAACTGCGATCTGATTATGAGGCCCGCGTATTTAGGGACTCCGGAAATTTGGACCTCCTGGGGGTTCTTTCACTTGCGCCTATATCTAAGTACACGAGTGTTTTCGCCCCTATCGGAATGTGGCCACCGTGGCCGGGATTCGATCCCGCGACCTCATGCTTAGCAGACCAACACCATAGCCAGTAAGCAACCGCAGCGGGTGACATTGCCCAAAGCGACAGAAACGGTCCTGAGAGACGCCGTTAGGTGTTGGCTCTAGGTTAAGTGAGACCATCGCTGTCTTCCTTAACCCAGGACCAAATGCAACAAGCACTGCAACAATCACAACAACAAATAATACAACAAATACAGCAACAATTTCAACAGTTCTTTAAGGAATTCCAAGAATTAAAGAAATACGTTGACGAATCCCTAACCAAGGAACCCAAGCGTAAACGAAAAAGTAGCAAAATACCCTTTCAGACAGATGACGGTAGCATGCTAACTTCCGACACAGACAGCACAATACCCTCTAAGTCCCATCATGGCCCGTAAACCTCAAATGGAAACCGAAAGCATCACGATCTGGTCTTGGAACTGTAGGTACATTAAAAGCAAGCACGCATCCCTCTCGCTATACGTACAGGCGGCGCTAGTACCCCCGGATATCATCTGCTTGCAAGAGGCGGGAGAGCAACCGAAGCCAATTATGGGGTATAAAATACAGTACGACCCCAGCTACCGTAGGGTGGCCACGCTCGTCCGCAAAGATTTGGCAACAACCCTCACAGTGCTCCCCGGTGAGGAAATCCCACATCTCATCACCACGATATGGCCTGTCAAGAAGGGAAGACCTAAACAAGTCGTATGCAACGTATACAGTCCCCCCCGCGACAGAAAGGCTGACTTCGCGTCATTGTTCCGGCACCTACAGGGAATGCTGGAGCACCGCGATCGCCAAATTATAACCGGAGATTTCAATGCAAAGCACAACACGTGGGGCTACTCGACAGCAGACACCAAGGGCGCCAAGCTCTTAGAAGCCATAGAGCGCCACGAATACACACTAATTACAGTACCAGGTACGCCTACTCGAATAGGAAACAGTGCCAGCAGGGACAGGACTCCTGATCTCACCATCACCAACGATACCGTGGGAACAAGCTGGAGGGTCCTAGACGACTCACTGGGTAGTCATCACTACATTATCGAAATCACCAGCGCCTCGGCCAAACTACGCCGACCCCTAGGGAAGGCCAAAATTACAAATTGGCCTAAGTTTAGGGAGAGGCAACAGCTCGATTTAGATACAAGTCTGCCCTTCCCGGAACATCAAGGCCGCTTAACCACGATCAAGGAGTGGGCCAAACGCATCAAAGAACTATATGACGCCAACACTAAAGTGTACCAAACCGACACCGACACGCCGGCAATCGACAACCTTCTAATACACTTATGGGAAGCATGCAGAGGTCTCACAAGAAGATGGCGCAAACAGAAGCTAAATCGCAAACTTAGACTTAGGATTTCAAACGTCACTAAACAGGCCAACAATTATGCCCTGAAGGTTCACAGGGACAATTGGCGCACGTTCTGCGATTCGCTTAAAGGCACGCTAAGCACCAAAAAGACATGGAACATACTCCGCAGCATCATCGATCCTTCAAACACCAAAACAGAAACAAACACAACCCTACAAAAACACGTTGGCGAATATCCGGGAACCGAGGATGAACTCATACAGGAACTCCAGCAAACGTACACGGGAATCCGGACCGGGCATCCGAAACCATACCCTCAATATCCGGGAGCTCCGAACGAGATACTTGATGCACTTGATGCACACTTGATGAGGTATACGCGGCAGCACAGAGCTTCAAGAAAAGCATGGCACCGGGTCCCGACGGGATCACCAACGCCATCTTGAGAAACCTAAGCGATGAAACCCTGCGAGCCTTTACAAAGCACCTGAACGAAGAAATATGGGCACCGGGCGGAACATTACCCGAGGAATGGACTACAGCTCACATAGTCCTTATACCCAAACCAGGAAAACCGCGCAGGCTCGATCAATTACGACCGATCTCGCTTACGTCTTGCCTAGGCAAGCTTCTTGAGCGAATTGTACTCACTCGAATGGAACAACACATGGAAGAACATGGACTACACCCCAATTGCATGTACGGATTTCGGAAAGGCATGTCATCACAGGATGTCTTCCTCCTCCTCAAGGAAGAGGTCCTCAACCCACAACCGGGCAGCAACAACAACATACTCCTAGCTCTCGACGTAGAAAAAGCATTTGATAATATAGCACACGAAACCATCCTAGATGGCCTCGCCGCCATAGGATGCGGAGAGCGAGTATACCATTATGTCGTGGCTTTTCTCAGCCACCGCAAAGCTCGCATCGGCATAGCAGGCGTACAATCGGACATATATGACCTACCGCAGAAGGGTACTCCGCAAGGGTCAATATTATCTCCTTTCCTCTTCAACATCGGACTTAGAAAACTTGCTTTACAACTGGAAAACATCCCAAAACTCGGATGTGCCTTCTATGCCGACGATATCACTCTATGGGCAACCAAGGGTTCATACGGCGACAGAGAAAACACGTTACTAACAGCTATCGGATACATCGAGTCATACCTAACCACAGCAGGAATGAGGTGTGCCCCACATAAGTCGGAGTACCTTCAAGTCCGGCCTAAGCAAACTAAGGAACATCGAGCCCCGCCAATACATCTCGAGATTGCCGGGCAACCTATAAAGCGCGTCCCGACCGCACGCATACTAGGTATGCACATCCAGGAGAACAACGGCATAAAGCTAGCCTCAGAGAAATTAAATCACGTTATAAGAAGCACCTCATCACTCATCGCCAGAGTAGCGCGCAGCAAAGATGGTTTCACAGAGGACGAAACCTCAAGACTGGTACAAGCCCTCGTCATCAGCCGTGTCACGTACGCGCTACCGTATCAAGTCAAGCGCAAAAGCGAGACAGAACGCATGGACACTCTTATAAGAACCGCGTACAAAACGGCCTTACAGCTACAGTCAAGCACAAGCACAAAGAAATTACTAGCGCTAGGCGTATACAACACCTTTGAGGAGCTAGCAAGTGCCACGCTCATAGCGCAGAGGGAGCGCCTCAACAAGACTCAACAGGGAAGACACCTTCTTCAACGGCTAGGGTACCCGCTGACACCTCTGTACTGCAAAGAAGAAACACAACTCTTGCCTAACCACATTAGAGAGAACATTGTAGTAGACCCTATCCCCAAGAACATGCCCCCCACCCACAATCAGGAAAGAAGAGCAGCGCGTGCCCGCATGTTGCACAAACGTTGTTTCAGAGACCCGGATACGTACTACACGGACGCTAGCCCGTATCCCTCGTCGCCACGTTGCGGGCTCAAATACACAATCGCGGTTGTCAATCAGGGGAACCTGGTAGCCTCAGCCTCCATCCGCGCCACATGCAGCGCAGCAGCAGAAGCAGCAGCAATCGCTCTCGCACTTCGCGACGCTGAGAGCAAGGGAAGGTCCGCCCGTGTCCTTACTGACTCACAAGCGGCTTGTCGTTTATACCTGAATGGAACACTCCCTATACAAGCCATTCGAATCCTTGGTCGCACACTACAATGGACCCATGGTATCGTCTGGTGCCCCGGGCACGAAGGCCTGCGGGGCAACGAAGAGGCGGACTGCGCAGCTCGAGGTCTCACTAGCCGAGCGGCAGACCACACCGTTCTTCAGCCCCCGACAGACCGACGAGCGACCCACGAGTTATTAACGACAGGTCAACAAATACTACAGGACCAACGGCTCGGAAGAACGCAATACGCTCCCCCACACAAAGCTCTCAATAAACTCCAGGCAAGGGACTGGCGCCGCCTGCAAACTAACACATACCCACACTTGTCTCGTCTACACGCAATCTACCCAGACAGTTATACGTCCCGAACATGTCCCTGGTGTAGCAACCACACAGCGACACTCGCGCACATAACACATGAATGCACTGACCGTCCGGGCGACGCAATTTCGCCACGAGTCACAACACACACCCTCACTACGTGGTCTTGGGAGGCGAGACTCTCCGAACTGGACCTGGGAAGCCAACTGGCGACCCTCGACCAGGCCCAGCGAGCCGCGATCGCCAGTGGAGCCCTGTCAGAGGGAACCACCCAGGAATAAACCGCGCAACGGTTTCTGCAATAATAAAGTTTCTCCTCCTCCTCCTCCTTCCTTAACCTTCTTGTGCGTGGAGCCCACGAGCCCACGAACATTTTTGCATTCCGCGACTATCCAAATGAGGCTGCCGTGCATGCTATTCGAACTCGTGACCTCGCGCTTAGCACCAGGACACCTTCGCCAGCGTAGGGCGTTTCGATATGAGGGAAGGAAAGGCGCGAGGGGCAACAGCATGGCTGCGTAGAACACGCCCTCTTACTTCATTAAGCGGCGCAGTGCAAATTAACTCGCATGGAATAGAAATGCATACCGACTGGAACGTACGATGTAAGTGACACGCGACGGCCAATCGCGACTGTTGCGAAGACGATAAACTGCGCGTGCAGCCAGCTTGACGGGAAAGAGGCCAATAAAAAATAATTCAGCAACGTAATTTCCCCCTCCATCTCTATACCAGATACGTGCTTAGCAAAAAAGATCATTAAAATAAATTTATAATGCAATATTAAACACTTTCTTGAACTTCTTTTCAAAGGAAATTTAGCAATAGCCAAGATAATATACATCATATATATTGGTCGCGTATTGCTGATTGGGTGTACGTAAGAGGCAGTGCAGGTCTATTTCACTTGAGAACCAAATCAGCAGGACGTATAAGATTAAAGATTTCTGAGGGGCAGAATAAATTTCGAAGCAACTTGCGCTAAATATATTTTGTGTGCACTAGTGCGGCTTTACGAATGGTCGCCGACGCCTTCAGACTTCAGCAGGAAGTTCTTCTTCTTTCTTTTTCAGTATTTCTGGACTAGTGACGAACAGTGCAGTAGGCGACAAATATGTAAGCAGGGTGACAGTATAACCACAGGGAAGGCAAAGAGAATCAATATAGCTGGAGCAAATAAGGTGGCGCTTTTGAAATGAAATGGCAGATCCTCTTGTTTTAGCGTCCATCGTTGGTTCCGTATTTTTCATTTTGCTACTTCGCCTAACGATGCGCGCACTTTTATCGGTTTTTTTACTTTCGACATCTGAGCTTCCTCTCGAATACTGAATGGCCTGCCCTACATCGATGGGATATTATATTCCGAGGATTACGGCGCCACATTTCGAAAGCTTTCCACTTTAATTTCCTCATCTTGCTAGTAGTAATCTTTTCTCTGTTGAGGCCTCTCCTCTGGACTTCAGCAACAGGCGCTTTCCCCTTTACATGTGCCATATTTTCGCGTTCTACTACTACTATACTACTACTACTACTACTGCTACTACTATTACTACTACTACTACTACTACTACTACTACTACTACTACTACTACTACTACTACTACTACTACTACTACTACTACTACTACTACTACTACTACTACTATTACTATTAAAAGGTCTTCCGTAGTGAGCGGGACTTCAGTGGATCTAAACAAAAAGGTGGTGTCGTACTGATTGCTGTTGACAGTTCGGTAAGATGTGTTCTTCGCAACGACGTAGAAATTCTACAGGAAACGGCTTCGCGAAAAGTCAGCGTAGCGCGCTCTCATTGGGCCCTTCTATGTACAGCCGAATATTTCCCCTGTTTTGTTCGATGAGGTCACCCCTTCTATTGAATATCTTCCCACAGCCAGCGCAGAGGAATCCTCCTTGGTGATTTTTATACACGTGAAATTGATTTTAGCACGCGTAGATATTCTCAATACTATCATTAAATAAAGAAGACATAGAGCCGTTTACACGACTTCCCGGTGGTCTGTTCCCTTCACCAGAACAGCTTGATCGCTAATTCCTGTGGCAACCTCATCGACCTTTGCCTCTCGAATGCTCCAGTTATAGATGTCTCTTGTTCGGACATGTCCCTTGTGCTCCGCGACAAGTTTCACCTGTCAATACACATAACTCCCCTCTTTCTCAGCCCTGAGGCAGAGCTCCTCGATGTGGCGTAAACGATTCGTCTGGTTTTGCTTTCAAGTGTGGTGATTATCTAGGTTTAAGTTATTTCTTATCCACCACCGATTGGTCAGTGGTCATAGACAAAACGAATGTCGATGACCAAGTATATGAGGGGTGGAATTCACTAAGCTGCGGTGCTCGCACGCAATTTCTTAGTCAATAATTTCTTAGGCTAAGATGAGGGTGCATGACGGGGCGTCGTATGAGAGCGAGGAGACAGCAAAGTTCAGGTTCAACGACAAGAAGTGAAAGAAGCGCGGTCAACTGGTAGCGCGACCACACATAATGCACCTGCAGTTGTGGCTATATTCTTATGCCAAATCACGACCCACTCCTATATACGACAACTTCCTTTTCCGGGCGTCTGCTACAGCGCCGACGTGCAAGAGCGCGCTCTCCCGTTCACTGCACCGCCGTCAAAACAATGGCAGTGGAAGAACGTTCCCTACCTTCTCTGCGACCGTTTCAAGACTTGGTTTGCTGGTGCTAGCTCTGTCTCCCTCTTCCCTTCTTTCTCCCTTTCAGCCTGTTAACCCTTTATTCGCACAGCGGAGCAAAATCGGACGGGCGTCTGGTCAACTTCCCGGTCTT
Organism: Dermacentor variabilis; assembly: GCF_050947875.1. Taxonomy (NCBI): domain Eukaryota; kingdom Metazoa; phylum Arthropoda; class Arachnida; order Ixodida; family Ixodidae; genus Dermacentor; species Dermacentor variabilis. The sequence continues at coordinate 36,765,640 of NW_027460280.1, read as the reverse complement.
TCCTTCCCCCTATCTGTCTCTCTCGGGGTAGGTTAGAGACAGTGAGAGCTTCATGCGAATAGTATTTGTGGGTGGCAATATAACCAGCGTGTGGCTGAAACACACTGACATTTATTGAGCGGTCGCTTCCTTTATTGAGCAGACTGATTCCTTTTCAAGCTGTTGAAAAGCTACTAGAATGTCAACAGCATAGCCCTTATCGTTCTATGGAAACTGTGAATCACTGACGACATCTTTAAGCATCTGTATTATATTTCTTCATGAACAACAGTGCAATAAAACTGTTTACCTGTGCAAGTTTCAAAATCCCAACACTATGACATTTTTGACGAGATCACATTAAATTTTAAGGTACATGCAAGTGTACACGTACCGACGGAACACACTTGAGTTGTCTGCAGAATGGAACAGCGACCGTAGCTGGTACCGGGAGGTGACTGCTATGTTCCACGTACGTTTCTCCTAAAGTACATGGACTCGGCAAGCTGCATTCTCATGTGTGATCTCATTGCAGTGTTAGCCGGTGCTTATTCTTTTTTCTTTTTTGCGATAAATGGCGGAGAGCTCAGCGGAACTGCGATTCCGTTTGTACATGTATTTAGCATTCGTCGGCATCTTATTTGGCCCATGTTCGTATCAAGTATCCATTGTTGTACTTGCAGTGATGCAAGCGTTTTTCAATAATGTATTGCACCAAACTAACTTATTCAGCTTATTGTTTTAATGTACTAAATCGCCACCCAGCAGAAGCATGGCCAATATAGTCAGCAGCATGGACAAAAATGCTCACTAATACATGGACAGACCCGTGAGGCTCAGTTCCTATAAGCCAGGCTGAGTAGAACTTCAGGGAGTATGAGTCGAAGGAAACGCGGCTGAGCAGAAATTTATTGAATCTCAATCGCAACAAATCCGAACATGTTGTGCCCTATCCATAACAGCTTGTTTGCTGTGTGGTTGTTGGTACTGGCACAAAACCGAGTGGCCTCTGGTCTTAAACTGGAGCATGTGTTTGTTTGACAGCTGCTTCTCCTTGTGAGCGTGGCCGCTTGTGAAGATTCAGAAAGGAAGTAGCTCGTATTAGGTTCAGTGCCGGAATAAGAAACTATGCATGCGTGGCGCAGGGAGAGTGGTTTCAGATTTAACGTTATCATACCTCACGAACAGTTACCAGTACTGCTATAAAAGAATTGCCTCATGCAGTAAAATAAAGAAAATGAAATTTATGTCGACCATCAGAGTTCAATTTTAGAATGGTGCTCGCTTGTTTGTTTACATACATAATATGGGACATGTATCTTGACATGGGCACCAACGTTCCGAACGCATTTTATTTTGCAACTACATAAGTAATCGTATAAGTGGAGGGAAATATCTCTTTTTGAACGACTATGGAAGGGGTTAGAGATGAATATCTTATGCTTTAACACTAATAATATAAAAGAAATTATAGCAATTTGAAAGCAATAAGCAAGAAAGACGACGGTTGTAGTAACATAAAATTGCCAGTCACATCCATACATGGTAAGGAAAGAAAAAACAAGTGCGTGGTTAGCGTACGAATTTTCACGCGTGAATTGCACTTATTATTGGTGAGTAACCCAACTTTCCCAAGCAGCAGGACCTAAATGGAGAGTAGTAGCTTAATGCCCAATTCTCTAAAGGAAATTTTAGGCTATTCATCTTTCTATTCCGAATTAGCAATTAAGTATTAACGCTTAGCTTTGCTTTAAAGTGATCGGCACAAAGGCATCACACGAAGAACGCACATAAAGCGTTAACTTTTTTTTGTGCGTGAGATTTTCTACCAGCGTCTGGTATATAATAGAACTCAAAGTGTTGTCTCATGACTCCGCTGACGCGACCGACGATATACCACGTTCCGCTGGAAAGCGAAAACAAAAAGAACGCAATAGTTTAGCAGTTACTTGTCAATACAGTGAGTAACGAGTGCAGAAAGGCGACCGCGCAGGTATGTACAATCTGTATTTACAAATTTTACAAGAGCGTCGGTATAGCCGGCACGTGGATGCCGTCATGGTCGCGCTGGTCGTCATGGTCGCGCTGCACGATGCGTGTCGCTGGGGCCCCCTTTGTCCGGTCCGCAACCTGACTTCGGGAGTTTGGTTGGTTACGGATTTGAGGGCCCCCAAAATGGCCCGTGCTCTCATGGTGCGCGGGCTGCATCGCACGCCGGTCCGCGAGCGAGGCCCCAGGATGCAGCCGTCAGGATAACCGTACCGCACGCGGTGGTCGTTGGGGCAGCGTAGTCGCAGTCGAGGGCTTCCTGGGCCTCTCCCGGCGTCAGGAGGACTGGCCCGTCCCAGGCCCGGTGCAGGGAAGACACCACCCCTCCTCGGCAGACCGGCGATCGGCAAGGCCTCCCGTCACCTCCGCACGACGTGCTTGCCTCGTCTCTGGCCCTCTTGACTCGAGGCGACACGCTGGCGCTCCGCTCCATGGCTGGCCGTTGACCTGACGTAGCCGTGCTGGCTTCTTTCTGGTTCCGATTCCTCAGCCGCTTGAGAGCACAATCCCGCGCACTGTCTCGCGGCGCGTGAATTGCGGCTGCTGCGCCGAGTCTTCGTCTTCGCTGTGCTTTTATCCTGGTCACTGCTCGCATCTAGGACAGCGAACTGAGACGAGCGTTGAGAATGTGTGTTCTTGTGCGATAGCTAAACTCTGAGACTCAATAACATGATGATGTAGGGTAAAAACTATTTGAATATATAGAAAGCGTCGTAAACGTATAGGCAGCGTGACGTATTGCCGAGAGCAAAAGTTTGGGGACCAGGGAAGGAGCAACGTTTTTTTCTTCTTCTTCGCAGCCTAGAGATAAAGGCTAAAGTCATGTAGTACCACTTACGTGTCGCTTTTTAGCTTGCACCATGCATTTCGACAATTTCACGTTGCACGGCTGGGCTAGAAGAAGGTATCTTTTTTTGCTGTGCTCTCTAAACGTTTGCTCTCAATTTTATATGTTCTCGTCTTTGTAACTATAGGGCTAGGCGTTAGCGGAGCCTATGATTTTTTTTGCGAAATTGGAGGTTGTTTTACGGAATGAGTTTTGTTTTTTCGCACATATCGGAGCTTATGGAAAGTTTTTCTTTTCTTTTCTTTCTTTATTTCTTACAGCGCATCAAATTTCTGAGTTTTACGTCCTTTCTAGCATCCCGCCCCCCCCCTCCTCTTCTTTTTCTTACAGCTTAAAAGCGTCATGGACTGCTGAAGAAAATAAAAGTGAGAAGGACAAAGAAAGAATAAAGCACATAGGAAGAGATTATAGCCAGAGATATCTTTTTTTATCTGCAGTTATCATTTACAATAATGGAAGTGTTTCTAGCCGTTAGAATGACTGCCAGCTAATTTAGCCAGGGTATCACAATATGCGAAAGCCACGTAGGAGGACCAGAGTGGGTGCATGTTGTTGGCTGCTGTGTGGAGCAAGACACACTAGTTTTTTTGCTTTCTGTTTACTTGCGTAATCAGTCAATATTATTAGCCTATTTCGCAAGCATTAACTTTTGAGAACAACTTCCAATTGGAATGTTGTATATTCTTCATCACGTTTGAGCTGAACTCCATGCAGCATTTGCTGCTTTAAGTACACGAAACAGTATCGAAGTAGAACTGTGCATATATGGATAACGGCCGAAAAAGGTTTTAAACGTATGCGAAACAAGGATGACTCGTTGGACGCCGTAATTCGCGCTATACCAATTCTTAAGCTCTTGTTAGTGGTCCTCATAGCGCTATGATTAGAGCAGTCGTCCGAAGAAAAGCCTGTTCACGAGATGGTTTGAGCGACAAAGCAAACGGTACGACAAGGGTCGAACGCTCCGGTTCGTGAGACGACCTGAAGAGCGGTCAGCGGAGCTGACTGTTTGAAGGAGAGTTGCACTTGTCTGCTTCAGTTGGGTAACGTTTCTGTTAATTTGTAGATCGGAACTTCGACTGCGACATCTTCGTAATTTCGATATGCTGCAACATAGATCTATTTGCACCAATCATAGAAGTGGATCGGTAATGGAGCGTTATTGTATTGTTCGTCTATTGGCGAGAAGTGCACGTAGCCATCGAATGGTGTCGAGGGCCAGTGAATGAAATACGTTTTTGCTGTTGTCAAACGGCGCATTAACCCTTGGAAGAAGGTGTGACAGTTGTTACACGAGTGATGAGCACGACGATCTGCACGGGGTATACGGCGACTCAGCCACGCTACACTGCATCATCATCATCAGCAGCAGCAGCAGCAGCAGCAGCAGCAGCAGCAGCAGCAGCAGCAGCAGCAGCAGCAGCAGCGGCGGCGGCGGCGGCGGCGGCGGCAGCAGCAGCAGCAGCCGCCGCCGCCGCCGCCTGGTTACGCCCACTGCAGGGCAAAGGCCTCTCCCATACTTCTCCAACAACCCCGGTCATGTACTAATTTTGGTGGCCATGCTATGCCTGCAAACTTCTTAATCTCATCCGCGCACCTAATTTTCTGCCGCCCCCTGCTACGCTTCCCTTCCCTTGGGATCCATTCCGTATCCCTTAATGACCATCGGTTATCTTCCCTCCTCATTACATGTTCTGCCCATGCGCATTTCTTTTTCTTGATTTCAACTAAGATGTCATTAACTCGCGTTTGTTCCCTCACCCAATCTGCTCTTTTCTTATCCCTTAACGTTACACCTATCATTCTTCTTTCCATAGCTCGTTGCGTCGTCCTCAATTTGAGTAGAACCCTTTTCGTAAGCCTCCAGGTTTCTGCCCCGTAGGTGAGTACTGGTAAGACACAGCTATTATATACTTTTCTCTTGAGGGATAATGGCAACCTGGTGTTCATGATCTGAGAATGCCTGCCAAACGCACTCCAGACCATTCTTATTCTTCTGATTATTTCCGTCTCATGATCCGGATCCGCCGCCACTACCTGCCCTAAGTAGATGTATTCCCTTACGACTTCCAGTGCCTCGCTGCCTATTGTAAATTGCTGTTTTCTTCCGAGACTGTTAAGCATTACTTTAGTTTTCTGCAGATTAATTTTTAGACCCACTCTTCTGCTTTGCCTCTCCAGGTCAGTGAGCATGCATTGCAATTCGTCCCCTGAGTTACTAAGCAAGGCAATATCATCTGCGAATCGCAAGTTACTAAGGTATTCTCCGTTACCTTTTATACCCAATCTTTCCCAATCAAGGTCTCTGAATACCTCCTGCAAACACGCTGTGAAAAGTATTGGAGATATCGTATCCCCTTGCCTGACGCCTTTCTTTATTGGGATTTTGTTGCTTGCTTTATGGAGGACTACGGTGGCTGTGGAGCCGCTATAGATATCTTTCAGTATTTTTACATATGGCTCGTCTACACCCTGATTCCGTAATGCCTCCATGACTGCTGAGGTTTCGACAGAATCAAACGCTTTCTCGTAATCAATGAAAGCTATATATAGGGGTTGGTTATAATTCGCACATTTCTCTATCACCTGATTGATAGTGTGAATATAATCTATTGTTGAGTAGCCTTTACGGAATCCTGCCTGGTCCTTTGCTTGACAGAAGTCTAAGGTGTTCCTGATTCTATTTGCGATTACCTTAGTAAATAGTTTGTAGGCAACGGACAGTAAGCTGATCGGTCTATATTTGTTCAAGTCCTTGGCGTCCCCTTTCTTATGGATTAGGATTACGTTAGCGTTCTTCCAAGATTCCGGCACGCTCGAGGTCATGAGGCAATGCGTATAGAGGGTGGCCAGTTTCTCTAGAACAATCTGTCCACCATCCTTCAACAAATCTGCTCTTACCTCATCCTCGCCAGCTACCTTCCCCCTTTGCATATCTCCCAAGGCTTTCTTTACTTCTTCCGGCGTTACCTTCGGGATTTCGAATTCCTCTAGACTATTTTCTCTTCCATTATCGTCGTGGGTGCCACTGGTACTGTATAAATCCCTATAGAACTCCTCAGCCACCTGAACTTTCTCATCCATATTAGTAATGATATTGCCGGCTTTGTCTCTTAACGCATACATCTGATTCTGGCCAATTCCTAGTTTCTCTTTCACTGTTTTTAGGCTTCCTCCGTTCCTGAGAGCATGTTCAATTCTATCCATATTATACTTCCTTATGTCAGCTGTCTTACGCTTGTTGATTAACTTCGAAAATTCTGCCAGTTCTATTCTAGCTGTAGGGTTAGATGCTTTCATACATTGGCGTTTCTTGATCAGATCTTTCGTCTCCTGCGATAGTTTGCTGGTATCCTGCCTAACGGAGTTACCACCGACTTGCATTGCACACACCTTAATGATGCCCACAAGATTGTCGCTCATTGCTTCAACAGTAAGGTCCTCTTCCTGAGTTAAAGCCAAATACCTGTTCTGTAGCTTCATGTGGAATTCCTCTATTTTCCCTCTTACCGCTAACTCGTTAATCGGCTTCTTATGTACCAGTTTCTTCCGTTCCCTCCTCAGGCCTAGGCTAATTCGAGTTCTTACCATCCTGTGGTCACTGCAGCGCACCTTGCCGAGCACGTCCACATCTTGTATGATGCCAGGGTTAGCGCAGAGTATGAGGTCTATTTCGTTTCTAGTCTTGCCGTTCGGGCTCCTCCACACTACACTGCAATACACACAAAATTTGCGTATGCTGGCTGGAAGCATGTATTTTAGTGGTTCAGCGTGATTAAGCCGGACGTGTCTCGAGGTAATGGATGCCAAAGCCAACGAGATGAGTTGACGTACCTGTAATATAAGTCTAACGTCTAACGTGCCTGTAAAAAAAGTTGAAAGGGGGCGTCGGACGTACCTTGATTAGTATTTTGATTTAATCGAAAACCGTCGTTCTAAAAAGAAATGTTCTGTATTCGTCGTCACTAAAGGAACGACATACAACAGGGGAACGTTGATCATCACACGGGCTATGCGAAAGATGTTGGTTCGCCGCCAACCTCTGGCAAGGTGTCTATTCTTCAGTTTAGCCAATTATCAGGACGCCGAACAACATATTTCAAGTATAATAATGCCGGAACAGTCTTGTTGGATTTCAAGAACAGGCAAACGCTTTTCTGTTGCGTATCCCGGAAACAACATTTGCATATTGAGATTCGTTGTTGTCCGCCTTGGCAGCTCTTATCTTAAATACCGTAGCCGGAAAGCTTATCGCTCTCATTAATGCGCTCGTTAGCCAAGCAGCACCATTTTCTAGATTCATTCTACTACCTGCTCGCACTTCACACTATTTATTTATTCATTTATTTATTGTGCCCTCAAGGCATACAAGCATTATAGAGGGGAGGGGTCAATCATTCAACATAAATACAGTGATTTGCACATACACAATTGAAAATTTCAAAAATGGGAACCATTGTAATTTCTAATAACAACGAAATTTCACACTGTCATGTAAGGCTTCTAGAATAATTCCGGCAAGAAAGTACTATCGCAGCCGATTAAGGCATTAGAGATGAAGTTTACAACTGACATAGAGAACGTTTACACAAGTTTACATACTCTGCGCCACGGAATATTATGTTTTTTCGTCCTGAGACGTCCTTATTACGTCCTCGTCCTCGTCCTAGACGTCCTCGTCCTTATGTGGCGCCGTGGCGCCACATAAGGTCTCAGGACGAAATCAGTCCGAGAATGCCTCAGAACGGGAAGCAGTATCTTGTAATGGCCGTGACGTGACTGGCGACATTGCATGTTGTGTTGCCTACATTGCGGCCACATATATATATAGGCACGGCGTACCAAAGCTACGATTTCATGAGTGAATTCCCTCTATCACAGTTGTTATAATAGAAAACTTCTTGATTATTTCCTTACTAAGATAGGCAAGGCGGCTTTGCGCGTACGTACTACCTCTATTTAAATAATCAAGGGATTCGCAGTAGCCGACTCGTGAGCGACGTGACACTGCGCAACTTCTGTGACCGTATACAGTGATAATGGTTGTGGCACCATCGCCTGCTTGCAGGCCCATAACCATGGTTCAGAAAGCTGCTTCATAACCATGGTTCAGGAAGCTGTAGCCGCCACATCATAGCTGGCCACGGGCATCACCAGCGTTCTTTGTGGCCCAGTTAACATGACCCGTGCACTCTTGGCGCCATAGCTATGTTATGTTGCATGTCGTACAGCACGGGAGTCCAAAGTATGCAGCCGTCAGAAGCCCCGGACCGCTCGCGGTGGCCGTTGTTGTGGTCTATAGTCACAGCTGATGCATTCCTGGGCCGCTCTCGCCATCCAGAGGACTGGCCAGACTGGCCACGAGCTAGATGTCCTGCCGCCTCCGCGCAACGTCCTCCCCTCATCTGTGGCCGTCTTGTCGAAAGCCGACGCACCGGTGTTCCACATGGGGCAGCCGAAGTCAGCTGCCGTCGAGGTGCTCATGTCTTTCTGTTTCCGAATTGTTTGCTCTGATCGCACGGACTGGCACTCTGGCTCGGGGAGCGCGAAGTGTAGTCGTGGGGTCGAGTCTTCGTTTTCGGCAGTAATGATATTGTTATCCATTTTAAGCGGCCCCTCACCAGGTTTGGCCATTTTGAGCTGAGAAGCGCAGTGCATACAATATGCGCCAAGGATCATGTCTGCTAAGTACTACATCCCTACGCGCGACGGAAAGAGCTTAAATTTCAAAACAAACAGCGTTTGCCCTTCTCGTCGAACACGGCGCTCTCCCAGCCGGCGAGTCGACTTCACTCTTTCACTCACTCGCGCTGAAGACCCTCACGTGTTAACGCTCGCTTGCAACGATGATACTGGACATATGTTGTCACTCGAAAACTGCTCAATAAATTTGAATGCGTTTCAGCCCCGCGCTGGTTATATTTCAACCCACGAATACTATTCACATGAAGCTCTCACTATCTCCACCCTACACCTAAAGAGAGAGAGACAGGGGGAAGGAAAAGCAGAGAAGTTGACCAGACGCACAACGGATTTACTACGCTGTGCTGGTGAAGATGTAAAAGGTTGAAAAGAGAGAAAGAAGGGAAGACGATGAGCGAAACGAGAACAAGGTGAAAGCAGGAGCCAACGTTTCGACAAGTGGACTTGTCTCCTTCATGGGTACATTTGCATTTCTCGCCACAGAGTGGATAAGGCGGGTGGGTGCCGCACCCGCCTTGCGCCCGCGTTAGCGATTGCCCGTGTCGGCTGTCCATAATATCTTACTCCATGGCTAGGCAAGATGCTACACAGCTATGCACGTAATTATGCCCGATGAGCACTTTTCGTTTCCTTTGCTGTACCCGCACCGTTATCAGAAAACGAAAGAGTTCAAGACTTTGCTATTTCACCATCGAACGAGCTTAACAGCCTAAAACCATTGCATGCGCGACGAGATATGATACTTAACTTCAACAAAATACAGAAAACCGGGAAACCCAAGCGCACCAGCTGACGACTGAAACCACGACTGAAACGATAAAGCGTGCTGCGCCAACAGCGTAGCAAGACAACCGCTTAAGCCAAGTCGGAATGAAATGAAAGCAATCGACTTAGGTTACAACACTTATCAAACAACCGAACGATGCAGAGCTCGTGTTTGCAATCGGACTGAAACGCAGCTACATTGTTTTCTACATCTATGCGGCCCCATTTTGCCACGTATAAGAATGCTTCTTAATCTGGGTCTTTAATATCGAATTTCGACTGTACGTGGCGCACTGTATTTTTACTAGCAGCCTGCGAAAGAGGTGGAGCGTAGAAGTACTAGCGAAGGCCTGTTGTGGAGAGGTTGAGCAGTGGAGGCGTGGGCATGCCGGCGTGCTGCATGTTTGAGGATGAGTGGGTTCGCGGCAACGGTAAAGTTACCGAGGAAACGCGTTAGCGATTGCCGGTGTCTGCTGTCCATAACATCTTACTGCATCGTTTGGCGAAACGCTAGACAGCGATGTATGTAATTAATGCCCGATCAGCTCAAGTAGGCTAGGTGACCGTTTGTATACGCTTCTTGATCGTCTCAGGTAGAAGTCCGTGCTCCGGGGGCAGCTGGTGCAGTCGGCGGCCTGGCTCGATGATCGGGGGCGACGTTTGTGTAGTCTTTGCGGTCCGGGCTTGGATCACGGCTTGTCGGGGGCGTCCGGTACATGAACGACCTGGCACCTCCACCAGATGTCACGTGGTACTAGTAGATCAATAAGTGGATCGTCGTGGCGACTGACTGGAAACATCGTGGAAATGGAAGCATCGTCACTTCCATGCAGAGGTGATAATATATACCGGGTGTCCCAATTAACTATGATGCACCAAGATTTAAAAAAAGGCAATGCGTTACTCAAAGAAAACCTAGTGCAAATTGTTTCCAGTGCAGTGAAGTATTGCCAACAGTTCTTTCGTTACTGAGGTTTAATTAGGTAACTGTAACTAATTATGTAACTCGACGTACTATCATAATTATCAATGTTGTAATGACGCAATTATAGGCACCGACAAGGGAAATCTAACTGTGGCGTAACTCGAGACTTACTATGATAATTATCAAAGTTTCATTGAGGCATTCATAGGCACAGTCAAGGAAGATCTAACTGCGGTGTTTTCAACGACGAACTAATTGCGTATTATTTTGTTCCGACAGATAAATAAACCCAGCGAAATAAGGCGAATACCACGTGAATGCGCTCCTACCCACATCATAAAGCAGCGCCCTCGAAGAGGCCTCTTGTGAGTTAGCCAGAACAAAATGAAGGAAATAAAGAAAGAAGATCACCGCGCAAGCACTTCGTACCAGCGAAGCTGAAACGTGCGGCCCTGGTGTTTATCACTGCGTTAATCCCGACGGTTCATTAAACGGCGGCTTGGTTGGGTGCCGGATCCTCGGTTCGCATTTGCTACTTGCGCTCGGCTGCACGAGCCTGTCCTTATGCCCGGGCTGCAATATCGGCACGGCGTAGACCAGCTCGTTCCTGGTTCTGCTCGTGGCATTGCTGATCAAAAGCTGCCTGCTCCTCAGGAGTTCGTATGACGCGTGGCGTACCTATTTCCCAGCCGGAGAAAATCTGCTGCGCGCTCACTTGGCTGCGACGGAGAGCAACTGGACAGCGTTACGTGGACGAAATCATCGAAGGAGTGGTTGGTAAGTTTCTCAGCAAAGTCCCGCTGTCACGTCTTCCACTTCTGTGGTATCAACAAGATGGAGCACCAGCACGCAGCAGCACCCGAGCATGAAACTGCGTGGTCAGAGCGGTGCTTCGGCCGCGTTATCAAGGGGCTATTGTTATCAATGTGTCCGTCGGTCTTGAGAGACGGATAGTAACTATATGACGTAGAGAGGAAGGAATAGCTACAAAGCCGCGAAACCTGCTGTTGGTGCTCCTTCCGTACTATTATGAAGCTACTGCGCTGCCTCTTCGGGTTTGCGACAGGCAGTCAAGTTTCTTTCAATATGCTTATTTGAGGGCGCTGCTTTAGAATGCGATTGGGAGCACAGTCACGTGGTATTTTTCATATCTTGTGAGGTTTGTTTGCCAGTCGGAAAAAATTGCACGCAACCAGCGCATCGCTATATGAGCCCTCATCATGACTGTATGGCCCGACACCACAACTCCATGATTATATCTGACATACAGAGCTTTCTCTCCACCCCCCTGGCCATTTGGATTCTCCTTCCATGGGAGCAGACTGAATTGGCCCTCCTGTGTGCGGTGCACGCTCGACTGTGTGCATGTGTGCCGTGCTGTGTGATTGAGCAAGTGTGTGTGCGTGCGTGTGTGTGCACGTGGAGGGGAAGGATGTCTCGCCTGCATCCTGCAAATTCCTGCTCTAGATGGCTGGCTATCAGACTCTCTGACATACAGGCATCAGCCGTTTTTTAGTCTAGAATGCCAAGTTACCACTAAGATGATGATGATTATTATTATTATTATTATTATTATTATTATTATTATTATTATTATTATTATTATTATTATTATTATTATTATTATTATTATTATTATTATTATTATTATTATTATCACGTTTAAGACAAACTTTGGTCGAAATGAAGATCATGAATTCATGTTGATAAACTTGAATTTTCGTAGTCTCCGCAAATATTGGGAACAATTCAAGATCTTAGAAGAAGAATCTATAGGTTTTGTGGATATATTTGTTCTCACCGAGATAAATGCGCCAGGGTCCTGTTTAGATACGTTCACAGTGAAAGGTTATTGTACGCCCGGTACGCCGTGGAGGAGGGATCGCTGTCTTTGTGAGTGAAAAATACGACGCTTCAGCTGTTGACATTACATTTATGCATGCGGAATGTTTGGCTCTAAACGTGAATTTATTACAAGCGGCTTTTACATTACTCGCGGTATACAGACCGCCATCTGGTAGCCTGACAAGTTTTGTAATTGAACTCGAGGAAATACTTCTCAGGTACAAATATGCTGAGTTGTTCTGCCTAACAGGTGATTTGAACATTGATATCTTAAGCACAAACAAAATTTCTGTTTCAGATTACCTATCCTCACTTTAAGCCTATGGAATTGAAAACACGATCACTTCTAGACGTAAAGAAAGCTTTAGATACGTTAATCATAGTGTTCTTCTAGAGAAACTGTACTTACTAGGCTTTCGAGGTCCCTTTTATGCCATTCTAAAGAATGTTTTGAGTGAGCGTTTTCAAATTGTTAGTTTAAACAAAGAATCAATATATAGTAGCAAGCTGCCTGTGAAGGCTGGTGTACCACAGGGATCCATTCTATCCCCACTACTCTTCAATATATTTACAAATGACTTGAGCTAATAACTTCCAAGTGTTTAATATTTCAGTACGCGGACAACACTGTTTTGCTCACAAGACATATAAACTACGAGACAGCAGTTAATATGTTGCAGGAAAACGTGAATCATGTAAAGAAATGGTTCGCTGAGAACGGAATTTCAGTGAACACACAGAAAAACAAAATAATACCATTTAGAAATCCGCTAAAGACAGCCCTTATATACAAACAAGCAGCTTTACATGATCATGATTCTCTCGCTTGTCGTTGCGAACCCGTTGAATATGTAAACTGGTACAAATATCTCGGGGTGGTTTTCGATAGCAGTTTATCATGGCATGACCACTTTTCTTACGTTTGTACCAGGCTACGAAAGGTTTCATGGTTAATCTTTAATATCAGATCTTTGGCTACAATGTATGTGAAGAAAACTATAATTTATGCACTTGCGAATAGTGTTCTTAGACGCGGAATCACCTTATTTGCGTCATGTACTTCCCGTTGGCATTGCCGAATTGATAGCATATTAAAAACATGTTAAAGAGTATTACGTATAATTGTCATATGCCATCCGGGGCGGACATATTCCGCTTCTTACGTCTTTCTTCCTTCCATTCTCTTTTCGTACAAACAGTTGTTCATCGCCACTTTTGGAATTCAGACGTTTTAATTAAATATGATCCTAACCGGAAGTTGCGAAAAACTATTCGATATTATGTACCACGGAGCGTAACAAGGTGTGGAAAGGCAAGACGGTGTGCTTATGTGCCGGACATTTTTAAAGGGTTACCAAAAGAACTTTTCGCTGTAAACTCTACGAAACCTGAAAACGCATTTGTGAACATTGTGTTCATTATTGTATTATTTTACAGTTGTGCTTAGAAGTATAAGATTATGTATTTTAAGTTTTGTTTCCTTGGAGTTAGCACTGATGCCCTTGGTACTGGTTTCGTGATTGCCTTGTTTTTCTATTTCTTCAGTTGAACCTATTGTTCCTTTCAATGGAGGTTGTTTGTTGTTGCCATTTTGTTTCCTCTGCCGTAAACTGCCGGGCCCAGTCCTTCAAGCCTCCTGTTGGCTTTGACGGGCCTGAACCTCTCTGTATCCTCTACAAAGTGGCAATAATAATAATAATAATAATAATAATAATAATAATAATAAAATGGTAATAATAAAATGGTGATGTCTCGAACGCTGCTGATGCCTTTGCAGAACATTTCTGTTCGTTATATGGTGTGAAATATGCTTCAATTAACCTTGCTTCTCAGTCTGGCATGGTGTGTACCCTATACGTTAATGAAAACCTTGTTTCAAGTGTATGAAGTGCCTCAAACCTTCCCTTTCTTGTGGTGCTGATGGTATCTCTTCCGCAGAGCTTAAGACATATGGAAGCATACTTGTTCCCTGTTCTCACAAGCATCTTCAATAGTTCCCTGAAGTCTACTACGCTTTCTAGCACTTGGAAGGTAGCATGGACATTGCCCGTGCCAAATCGAGGGCTAGATGTGCAGGTACTAACTGCCGGCCTATATTTATCCATTGCAGTGGGTCAAAAGTTTTCGAATGCGTATTGGATTCCCTGCTTTCTGTTAGTGCTAAGAGCATTTTAATAAATGAACAGCACGGCTCTGTGTGCCGACGACTTAAAACTATTTGAGACTACCAACAGTGTTTACCACTGCATCGACCTCCAAAAAGACATTTTTTTCATTCTCAAACTGCTGCAAAAACAACAGGTACTCTTAAATGCTTCCAATACTATGCCATTAAGTTACATGCGGAAAACACACCATGTGAAATTTTCATATACCCTACGTGGTGCTCCACTCCTTAGGGTCAATAAAATGAAAGATATTGGTGTGTACTTCGACAAAATGCTAAGCTTCTCTACACAAAGATAATTACACAACATGCCCTTCACGCTCTTGGAATTGCATGCTGTATAGTGCATGATTTCCACTCACCTGCTCTGTTTCTGAAATTCTGCTGCGTGCCTCCCATTATTGCAGTATGCCTCTGCAAGAGAGGGTGCAACGTGCAAATCTAATTCTGACTTCATTGAACGCGTCCAGAATAAATTGATGTCTATATTCAAAGACAACTTTTGCCATTCTGACGACCACAGTAGAGCCTTCTCAAATATACCTCAACTCGCACCTCTAGATTCAAGACTTAATTAATCACACCTTTTGTTCCTGTATAGTGTGGTCCATGACATTATGCATTAACTAAACCTTCTTGATCATATGCATTTGCTCGTGCCGCAATAGTATACCAGGCAGCATTCCACATTCGTGGCCTGGCCTTGTTGCAAGATGGTGCTATATAAGATTTGATTCCAAAACACGTAATAAGAACTGTGCCTGTCTTGACATACTTCAGAGTTCACGTCCTGTTTTTTGTGCGTCTGTAGATAATCATGCATGATTAACTCCCTTTTACTCTTCCTCGTTTCCTTTTTTCCCTATTTGTTTCTCTAGCTTTCATTGTTTTTTCTACCTCATTCATGTTTCTGTAAATTTTGTCTCACATATTGCTCGTTAAGTGCACCAGTATGAAGGCTCTCTAGCTGTTCCTGGGCACTATACTAAACATTTGAATGATTATTATCGTAGTATAAAATTGAGCTTTTTAAGTATGTACTAGTATATTATTTCAGTGCAGTAGCTTCTTGTGCAATAAAAAAGGGCGTGAATTAAGAAAGTGCAATAATAATATCCTATGTGGCTGATCATATGCATTGTGCTATTAATTTCTTCTGGCTTTTAATAATGGTTGGCTACTATATCCATTGTTGTGCAATAAAATAATATGCCACAGCAATTATTGGGTGCCTCACAGAACAAATTGTATTTATCTTTCTCAGTCAACACATCATAGCGGGCTGAAAGCAATCAACTGGTATTATTTTGTTCGTGTAGCGACGAAGTATATAAACTGTGAAAAGAACCTGTTTATATATATACATATTATATATATATATATATATATATATATAGCTAACCCCTGCTAAACTATATTATACTAGAAGTCACCGTGGCCTAAACGTCGCGCCTGGTTTTGCAAGCACAGAGACCTCAAATACAGTTTCTTACCCTGTGTAATTGAATATTGGAATTTTTTGCCTCCATGATAATACCCGTTCTCCGCCTTTAAACATACTTCTAGCGCCTATCGAATGGGTTCATGTTGCCTGTGTTATTTCTCATTGTTCTACTTTTCATACCCACTGCTGCAATAGCCCAATAGGGCTGCAGTATGCACAAATAAAAGAAAGAAAGAAAGAAAGAAAGAAAGAAAACAAACATTAAACAAACCAAGAAACTTGGCATAGTGGTTGACGAACGATGCAAAGCAACCTTGCGTGTAAGTAGAACTGTTATATACATTATGTTACAAGAGCGTGCGTGTCGCCGGCACTTGAATGCAGTAGAGCTACGGGGCCATGGAGCTCGATAAACGCGATGCCTGTCGGCGGGGTCGAGTTTTGCGGTCCGTAAGCAGACTTCTGGAGTCTGGTCGGTCACGGATTTGAATGTCCGCCAACTACGGCCGCCGCGTCGGCCGTGGCCAAGTTGTAGCGGCATCAGGGCTCGTGCCCCCTTGTAGCCAAGGCCGAGTCGTAGGTTGGTCCGCACGGGAGGTACCAGGATGCAGCCGTCCGGAGAACTGACCAGCTGCAGGCAGGCTGCGGGAAGGAGGCCCTCCCGCCGTAAAGGGAAGACGAGCAAACGCCCTTCCGCCTCCGCGCGACGTCCTCACCTCGTCCGTGGCCGCCCTGACCAAAGGTGACGCACCGGTGTTCCGCGTCGAGCAGGCGAAGACGTCCTCACCTCGGACTCAGACGTTTGGGAGCTTGATGTACATTTTCTACTATTAAATATACGGAGTGTAAGACTTTTGGAAGAAACCGTGGCCTTTTAACCGTTCAAAGATCTTATATTCTGCCGTCGATTCTAGCTACAAAAAAAAAGAAGAAAAGACTTGTCGAAGCTCTATTTCAGTTACTCAGACTTGCATTAACCTCCCCAGTTATATTTCCTATCGGGACCTCGGCTTTGGGATTTAGCCAGAGGAATGTTAGCCTTACAACGTGCAATTTCATTTGCAGTACTTGCGCATTATAGTGCTAGTTTGATAATATCCTACTACTTCTTGGAAATTATCATGCGAATCCTGAGTTTCTTGTTCGCGTTCAAGCAAT
This sequence comes from Dermacentor variabilis, assembly GCF_050947875.1. NCBI lineage: Eukaryota > Metazoa > Arthropoda > Arachnida > Ixodida > Ixodidae > Dermacentor > Dermacentor variabilis. Next base: position 36,748,758 of record NW_027460280.1, on the reverse strand, counting down.
CCTAGATGATTTCTTTTCTTTTTATTCTTAAACATTTTGTTGCCTCTTTTTTATTCATGTGGTCTTATTTAGGTTTAAATCAACCACCCTACACTTGCCCAATCCCTTTATCTGGCACGATTTAAAAATTCATCGTCGTCATCATCATGTTCTACAAGATAATTATCATCATCATTATGGGAATTCGCTTCATCACTTTTCATTTTCTTAGATCAGGTAAGGGCATTAGGGCCATAATTAATTCATTTGATAATATAGTTACGTAGGAAGGCGCAGATGTAAAGCTACATACAAGTATATTTACAAGAGAATACGCCGTGCTTGGCCAAGAGGCAACAGCCCGCGCTAGCCTCTAATCGTCATCGTCGTCTTCACGCAGCTCGCCTCTTCGTGATCGCAAATACTCTTCCGTAGCAATATTTTCAGCGGATAACGAAATTTCCAGAATTTTATTCAAGCGTGACGCTAATATAAGATTCTGTAACACCCACAATGAAGAATGCTTTATTTTTTTTTCGAATGCTGTAAGCATATATACACCTCATGTGTTTTTAAGACAACGCTATAAAATAAATTAGAAGCTTAATCAGAGGTTATTGTTATCTTCACCTAACTAGCAGGGAAAACCGAACTTTACGAAGATACAAGAGTCAACGGGCTCGTTCCAGGCCAGAAGGTCGGAATCCATGACGAGCAGCCTACTTGAACAGTTGGCGAATAGTTCCCTCTATCAAATTATATGCTTTGAACCTCCACTGTTTTATTCAGCGTTAATGTTTTGTCAGTTCGGAGGCCACTACGATGGCTTCTGCCAGCCAACAGATATGTATTCCGCACATATTCATGCTAGGCTCAGGTCACAGACAAAAAATTTTGAAAGACTTCAGTGAACAGGCTGCAGTGTTTCAAACACTTGTGAGTGTGATTGAGTGAAAAACTTTATCAGCTCTAGGTTCGCTGGTCTTCTGCGGTCTTCAGATGGCTTCGTCCATCTTCTAGCACAATGGTTGATTGCCCTTAGTCCAGGGCTCCGCTGGATGCTGCTGCCAGTTGTGCTCACCGAATCAGACCTTCTTGGTCGACCTGGCGATCGCTGGAGAGCGCTCCCTCCCATTTCTCCGCACTCGGGTTTGGTATAGCGGGTACCACGTCTATCTTCTGGCATGCCCACGTTATGTGATACAGCGTGGGTGTTTCGTGGCACCAGGGGCATTTGTCATTTGATTGTGTGGGATAAATTTTGCTGAGTACGTTTAGGTTCGGGTACGAGCCCGTTTGTAGCTGCCTCCACGCGACAGAGTCCTCTCTGCTAAGGCAGTTGTGCGGTGGTGGATACCGCGTTGTGGAGCCCTTGTAGTGATTTTGTATCGCCGAATAGTCTTGGGGTACAGCTTCGGTCCCCTCGAGGTCGCCTACGTTGGATGCTCGGTAATACGTGTACCCTCGAGCTATCCTGTCCGCCTCTTGGTTCCCTGCCACTCCCGTGTGTCCCGCCGTCCATACTATGGTATGCCTAATTGGTTCTTCTTTTGTTTGTCGCTGTGTTATGTGGTCTCCGGAGCGGAGTATGCGGAGCGCTCCGTGCCCTATTTTGCCGCGTAGGTAGTTGCGGCACGCCGTTTGTGAGTCTGTAAGGATTGTTAGAGACCGTTTAGACCGATATCCGTCCGCTGCCCCTAGAGCGACGGCCACTTCTTCAGCCTCGACTATCGTACAGCCTTGTAGTGATGCGCTGGTGATCTCGCGTAAGTTCTAATCAATCACCGCTGCTACAGCGTTGCTGTTTCTCTGCCCCCCTGCTCTGGCGTATGTGGCTGCGTCCACATATACCGTCGTTTCTTGTGGTGCTAGTGTCTTTTGTAGGTATTCAGCCCTCGCTTCTCTGCGTGCTTTGTGTAGGTTGGGATCCATGTTCCGGGGTAGGGGTGCTACTTTTAGTGTGTTGCGATACTCGTCCGGAATTGTTTCGGTCCTCTGTATCTCTTGAAGTTGATCGGCGCATCCTAGTTTCTTCAGGAGTTCCCTGCCAGATGGGGTCTGCTGTAGTCTGCGCTGTTGGGAGACTAGTTGCGCCTCTTTCAATTCCTCGAAGGTGTTGTGTAGCCCTAAGGCTAGGAGCTTTTCGGTTGAGGTTGTGGGGAAGGTGGAGTGCGGTTTTGTAGGCTTTGCGTAGAATCGCGTCCGCCTGTTGTACCTCACTCTTGATGGGATTGTAGTATGGTAGGCTGTATGCCACTCTGCTGACGACCAGGCTTCTGACCAGCTTGAGTGTGTCCTCCTATCGCATGCCGGGGCGTGTGTGTGAGATGCGCGTGATCATGCGGGCCACTTGTAGGGTGGATGCCTTGAGTAGGGCGAGGGTGTGGGTGCAGCGTTGGTTTGACTGTATCCAGATCCCCAGAATTCTGATGAGCGTCTTTTCCGGTGTCGGCTTCCCCTCGAGGTAGACGTTGAGCTTTAACTCGTCGCTGGTGGGGACTGTGCGGTTTTGCTTTCCTCTCCAAACTCTCAGGTGCTCGGACTTCTCAGTGGAGCAGGCTAGCCCTCTTGCTCTGACGTAGTCCTCTACGCAGGTGGCTGCCTCTTGCAACTTCTCTTCTTTCTCTCTGAGCGAGCCTGTGTTAACCCAGGTCGTGATGCCGTCGGCATACATGGCATGGCGTATGCTGTCGATTTCTTTTAAGTGTTTTGCCAAGCCAATCATGGCTATGTTGAAAAGCGTGGGTGAGATGACCGACCCTTGAGGCGTCCCTTTGTTTGGAGTAAGGAACTTCTCTGATCGGAGCTCTCCGAGGCCAATCGTTGCCGTTCTGTTTGAAAGGAAGGCTTTGACGTAGCCGTAGACTCTCATCCCGCAGTTCAGGTCGTTTATGCCCGTGAGGATAGTCTCATGGCTTACATTGTCAAAAGCCCCCTTGGTATCCAATGCCATTATTATATTCTCCCGCTCCTGGAGACGTTCCCGAGTACTTCTCCTTTGATTTGAAGCAGTACGTCTTGGGTCGATAATTTTGCTCTGAAGCCAAACATGTTGTGGGGATACAGTTCGTTGTCATCCATGTACTATTGCAGTCTCAGCGTCACCAATCGTTCGTACAGTTTTCCCAGGCACGATGTGAGCGAGATCGGTCTGAGGTTCTCAATTTGCAGTTTCTTCCCGGTTTAGGAATCATCACTACCTCCGCATGCTTCCACTCCACGGGGACGGTCTCAGCTTCCCAGTGTTTGCTGAGAAAGTGGGTTAATTCTGCGACTTACTCTTCACTAAGGTTGCGGATGAGTGCGTTATTGATCTTGTCTGCACCCGTGGCCGTGTTCCTGGTTGTGTTTCGAATCGCTGCGTTGACCTCTTCTCGCGTGATAGGTTTGTCCAAGTTAGCGTTTTCTCTTCCTCGGTAGCGCTCTTCGTAAGCTTCTGAGTTTGTGTCCCCGAAGCGTCTAACGCGTACCTTCTCCAGGAGTTCCGAGTCTGGTCCCTCGAACTTGTAAAACTTGTAAAACTTCTTGTGAATATACTTTTCGATAGGTACACCGGACTTTCCAGGTGTTACAGTTTCATGTGGGTTCTTAACAGGTGAGATCTTGGAACTGACGCCGTAAAAGGCGGGACCTGTTATTCTTACATACGTGTGTTCACAGGTATATATTCCAACACATTCATGAAGTGCTTGATGCATCTGGGGTTATTTGTTACACAGGTAACTTCGTTGTAAAAGTCCCGCACCGCATAACTAACATTCGAAGGAGGAAATAATTATCCCTTCGTAATACAGGTGATTTCGATGTGAGGCGTTGTTTGGAACGCGCTCCAGTGTATTCAATGCCTGCCTTAGCTTCACTCTATTTGCCTTTTTTTAATATGGAGTTTTAAGCGCAAAATAATCATATCCTAATGAGGCACGCCATAGAGAGGGACTGCGGAATAATTTGAACCACCTGGGGTTCTTTAACGTGCACATAAATAAGTACACCGGTGTTTTCGTGTTTTGGCTCCAACGAAATGCGGCCGCCGAGTCCGGGATACGGTCCCCCGACGTCGTGCTTAGCAGCCCAAGCCAACGAGCAACCACACTGGGTGTACTTGTCTTTGTTTTCAAGAAGGGCGATGTAGGTGGAATCTAGAATTTAGAGTTGATAAGCTTTGTAATCCGGCTTCGTAAATTAGATTGCAATGAATGTTTATTGCCGTGATAAAAAATGAGAATGATGAAATTTTCAATTAGGATACTTGTTTCAAGATAAAGTACTCAATTACTCATCTCTGTTGATGTACTTTTGTCTTGATCTTCTTGCTGTGTTTTTTTTTTCATAATCGTTCGCCAAATTAAAAGGCGCCATGCTGTTGTAGGGCACTTTGCTAAAGAATTCAATTAAGGTTAATTTTCCAAGTTAATGTCGTTTTTGCTATTCGTCAAAACACTCATCCAATTTTTTACTTCACTTTTTTTCATTTATTTTGAGGCGACTTGGTGTACGCCCTATGTCTACACCACAGTTACATGCTTCGTCCTCGTTTCATTTCGCCGCAATCCCATTTACACATTCGCATTCTACCAAGCTGCAACGTTTTTTACAGATTAGCCCCATCATGTGCTCGCTTTTAACGCACATCGCTATCGAAAAATTCCTATGCCCTACAACTCCTTCATGCAATAATCCGATATGAAACATATATAGTACTCCATACGAAGACCCGTTTTTTCCAATATGTCATTTGGTGCTATTGGATATAGGAGTTATGGAGAATATGAGTTTTTTTCACTAGGGATGTTAGCTGCGCTGAATGTCTGTATCGTCTCAAGCGCCGCCTGAAACGGCCACCTCTGATGTTACGACCAGAACGGAGAGCGCCGTCTCGCGATGGCGCGGACGTGACTGATGGCGTTGCAGGCTGCATTGGCGCGGTTGTTGGTTTGAGACTAAAGCAGCAACCACGCCTTTTATGCTGCCATCTCGGTCGATTCCAAACACCGTACTTTGAAATGTGGCATACATTCTTCCTCGCCTAAAGAGTGAAGAAAACAAGGCGGCGTATCGTGTGTTCAACATATATATTTATGTAATTTACATAGAGAGTGGATGCAGCCGGCGTTATATCGTCGTATAGCCGCTATGATCAGCCGCCATGTGAATCGAGGCAGGACGATGCGTGACCGCGGTGTCACCTCTGTCGAGGCAGTTGTCACGCGGCTGGGGCCCGGTTCATTACGGGCTCGAGTGTCCGTGCCAAGCGTCCGCAGACACCGCGTCGTCCGAGGGTGCGGTCGTGGCTATGCTCGCCGTGTCGCATCCTTTGTCACAGCATGGTCCGCGCCCTGACACCAAGGTTGCGTCATACTTTGATCCGCACGGGAGCTCCGAGGTTCCTGCAGCCGCAGGAACCCCCACATCGCCCGCGGGTGTCGCTGCAGCCCAGTAGTCGCCACAGAGGGCTTCCTGGTCCGCGCCCGGCTTCTGGGAGACAGGCCAGCTGCACGACGGCTGCGCCAAGGACTTCATCCCGTCTCCTCGGTGCACCGGCGACGATCGACGGTCCCCGCCCCCTATCCGCGACGATCTCGCCTTATCTCGGACAGTCTCGACGGGAAGCGACGCGCACACTTTCCACGTTGATCGTAGAGCCTGTGCTGCAGTCGACATAGTCGCGTTGTTCTCCTCCTGATTCTGGGTCTTCTTGGAACGCACCGCTGGTGTGCTGGCTCGCGGCGCCTTAAAGGCGACGATGATGACGACGATGATGGTGGCCTCATAATAGGGCTCGTAACCACACTGAGTGTTTGTCCAATAAGTGTGTGCTTTAACATTTACTTAATGTTTTGGAGTATTACATATTCGATATAAAACCTTTCATAAACATCTTCGTTTAGTTAATTGCATTCAACCACAAACGGCATCAAAGACCATGGTGCTGCATAATCCTCTTCGGTGAGGTCGACTATAGTCACTACTGACATCTAGGAGAGAGAAATGCGAATAATCCTCTTCGGTGTGGTCGACTATAGTCACTACTGACATCTAGGAGAGAGAAATGCGACCGACGATGAAAAAGTGCGAGAACACTCACTTCTGTGAGACAATCAAACGCTAAGTGCGCGTAATTTCAATCCGTTAGGTAAATGTGAAGTTAGCTAAATAAATAGAAAAGAAGTTGCTCACAGTAGGGGTGGGGGTTGGGCTCAACACCGTAAGTAAATGAGGAACGATTACTCTGAGGCATGCGCAGTAAGGTATTAGGTATTAGCTATTTTTCCCTATTTACATTAAATAGATCTCAAATATAGCATATTGCCCGTGTATTTCTCGTTGCAACAACGAAGTGCATTTTTCCTGCATCAGCGAATATCTGTCTCGAATGCATTTCGATACTATTACATATGCATCATTTAGCTCTAAACGCAACTATAATGAAATATTCATGACAGTTGACTCCCCTATCAAGTAATGTGTGATGCGGCATTGCCGAAAACGACAGAAACGGCCCTGAGAGACGCCGTTAGGTGGTGGCTGCAGATTAGGAGAGACTTCCCGGTATTTTTTTTACTTTCGTGTGCGTAGGGCTGAAGCCCACGAATGTTTTGCATTCCCCTTCCATCCGAATGAGGCCGCCGTGCACGGAATTCGAACCCGTGACCTTGTGCATGGCACTGGAACACCGTGGACAGCGTTGAGCGTATCGATACGAGGCAAGGAAATGCGCGAAGGGAACGGCACTGCTGTGTTGAACACACATTCTGACTTCATTACGAGGCACCGTGCATTGAACTCGTATGGAATAGAAATGTATACCGATTGTAACGTACGATGCAAGAGACTTGCGACTGCCGATCGCGACTGTTGCGAAGGCGATAAACTGCGCGTTTGACGGTAAAGAGGCCAATCAAAATTAATGCAGAAGCGCAAGTTCCCCCTCGAGCTCTATACCAGATGTGTGCTGAGCAATAAAATAAGTAGAATAAATTTATAATGAAATAATAAACGCTTTTGTAACTACCCTGCAAAGACAAGTTAGCGATAGCCTAGATGACGTACATCATGTATTGGTCGAATATTGCTGATTGGGTACACGTACAAGAAAATATAGGTCTGTTTCACTTCAGATCCAAATCAGGCGGATGTGTCAGTTACAATATTTCTGAGGGGCAGAATAAATTTCGAATCAACTTGCGGTGAGTGAGTGAGTGAAGTAACTTTATTTCAGTCCAGAGAAGACGCAGGGGAGACCTCGCGCTACCCGGCTAGTCCCACGTAGGGGCCGTCAAGCCGAGCTTGACAGCCCGATCGCGGGCACTCTGGACGGCCAGCGTTTGGTCGTTGATTTCGGGGCTGCCCAAGAGCGCAGCCCACCTATCCTCGCTGAAGGAGGAGCCGATGGCTTCACACTACCACAACCCATGGTCCAATGTTGCCCTTAGTCCACAGGCAGGGCAGTGCGCACTGGGATATCTTTCAGGGTATATGGCATGAAGAACCGCGAGGTTAGGGTATCCACGGGCGTGTAAAAGTCGAAGGGTAACCGACCGCGCCCTGCATAAGGCGGGGTGCGGGAAAGGGAATACCCGTCTTGACAGATAGTAGTGTGTGGTGATTTCATTAAACGTGAGCAATGGTTCCCCGCGCGGCTGGGGGACTGCTGAGGCGGCGTGGTCAGTGAGTCCTCGCGCGGCCTCGTGCGCACTCTCGTTAAGGTTAGAGGGAGAACCCTCAATCGACCCCAAGTGAGCGGGAAACCAAATGAGAGAATGTGTAGACGGCCCCGCACGTGTAGTGCGGGGCCATCTCCTAGGCACTGAGCTCATATACCTTGCCCGAGATGAGCATCTGCCTCATCCGGACGTAGCGGTTCGCATTCTCGCGCTTGAGAGTACTGGCAACCATAATATTTTGTTGTAGATTCGGGCATTGAGTATCTTGGCACCGTTCTTCCTGACTGATGCAAGCGCCATAGGTCTGTCTTTTTGTCTTTGTCTTTTTGTCTTTTTTTAATTATGGAGTTTTAAGTGCCAAATAACGATCTCATTATGAGGCACGCCCTAGTGGGGGACTCCATAATAATTTGAACCAGCTGGGGTTCTTTAACGTGCACATAAATCAAAGTACACGGGTGTTTTCGCATTTGGCTTCCATAGAAATGTGGCCGCCGAGGCCGTGATACGGTTCCCCGACGTCGTGCTTAGCAGCTCAAGCCAACGAGCAACCACAGTGAGTGTACTTGTCTTTGTTTTCAAAAAGGGCGATTTCGGCGGAATCTAGAATTTAGAATTTATAAGCTTTGTAATCGGGCCTCGTAAATGCGATTGCAATGTATGTTTATTGCCGTCATAGAAAATGAGAATGATGAAATTTTCAAATAGGATACCTGTTTCAAGATAAAGTACTAAATTAATCATAGCTATTAAAGTACTTTCGTCTCCATGTTCATAATGTGTGTTTCTTTCTTAATCATTCTTCACCAAACTAAAAAGTGCCCATGCTGTTTTAGGGCACCTTGCTAAATAATTCAATTAAAGTTAGTTTACCAAGTTGAGGTCCTTTTTGCCGTTCTTCAAAACACTCGCCGACTTTCACTTCACGTTTCTTTCATTTCTTTTCAGGCGACTTGGTGCACGCCATATGTCGACACCACAGTTACAGCCTTCGTCCTCGTTTCATATCGGCGCACCCCCATTAACACATTCACTTTCTACCAAGCTGCAACGCTTTTTACAGATTATCCCCATCATCTGCTCGCTTTCTACACACATCCCCATCGAAAAAGACCCTATGCTCCATAACACCCACATACAATAATCCGATATGAAACATATAGTATTCCATACAAAACCCCATTTTTTTCCTATATGCCATTTGGTCCTTTTCGATATAGAAGTTATGGAGAATACGAGTTTTTTTTTTCACTAGGGATGATGCGCTGAATGTCTGTCTGTATAATCTCAAGCGCTTCCTGAAACGGCCACCTGTGATGTTTCAACTAGACCGCAGAGCGCCATCTCGTGATGACGCGGATGTGACTAATAGCGTTGCAAGCTTCATCGGCGCGTTGTTGGTTTGAGACTAAAGCAGCAACCGCGGCTTTTATGCTGCCAACTCGGTCAATTCCGAACACCGCCCTTTGAAATGTGGCATACGGTGTTCCTCGCCTAAAGAGTGAAGAAAACGAGGCGGCGTCTCGTATGTTCAACATATATTTACGCAATTTACACCGTTTAGTGGGTGCAGCCAGCGTTATATCGCCGTACCGCCGCGATGATCAGCCGCAACTTGAATCGACGCAGCACAATGCGGGACCGCGGCGTCACATCTGTCGAGGCAGTTGTCACGCAGCAGGGGCCCGGTTGGTTACGGACTCGAGTGTCCGTGCCGTGCGTCCGCAACCACCGCGTCGTCTTAGGGCGCGGCCGTGGCCATGTTCGCCATGACGTAGTCATTGCCACAGCATGGTCCGTGCCCCGACACCAGGGTTGCGTCGTACGTTGGTCTGCACGGGACCTCCGAGGTTTCTGCAGCCGTAGGAACCCCCACATCACCTGGGGGTGTCGCTGCAGCCTCGTAGTCGCAACCGAGGGCTTCCTGGTCCGCGACCGGCTTCTGGGAGACAGGCCAGCTCCACGAGGGCTGCGGTAAGGAGTTAACCCCGTCTCCTCCGTGCACCGGCGACGATCGGCGGCCGCCGCCCCCTATCCGCGACGATCTCGCCTCATCTCGGACAGTCTCGCCGGGAAGCGACGACCAGGCCTTCCACGCTGAGCTGAGAGGCTGTTCTGCAGTGGACATGGCCGCGTTGTTCTTCTGATTCTGGGTCTTCTTGGAACGCACGGGCACGGGTGCTGGCTCGCGGCGCGTGAAAAACGACGATGATGACGACGATGATGATGGCTTCATATTATAGCTCGTACCCACGCTGAGGGATTGGCCGAGAACTTTGTACTTTAACTTTTACTTAATGTTTTGAAGTATTACATATTCGATAAAAAAAGCGTTAAAACACATCTTCGCGTAATTGATTGTATTCAACCACAAACAGCATCGAAGACCATGGTGCTGCATGATCCTCTTCGGAGTTGTCGACTATAGTGACTACTGACATCTAGGAGAGAGAAATTCGACCGACGGTGAAAATGTGCAAGAACACTCATTTTTGTGAGGCAGTGAAACGCTTAGTGCCCGTAATTTCAATACGTTAGGTAAATGTGAAGCTATTTAAATAATTAGAAAAGAAGTTGCTCACCGTGGGGAGGGGGGCGGGGGGCTCCATATCCTAAGTAAATGAGGAACGGTTACCCTGTGGAATGCGCAGTTAAGCAATATGTATTAGCTATACATTTTCCTCTTTACATTAAATACACCACTAAAATACCATATTGCCCGTGCATTTCTCGTTGCAACAACGAAGTGCATTTATCCTGCATCAGCGAATATCTGTCTCGAATGCATTTCGATACTATTACATTTGCATCATTTATCGCTAAACACAACTATAATGAAGTATTGATGACATTTGACTCCCCTATCAAGTAATGTGTGATGGGGCATTGCCGAAAACGACAGAAACGGCCCTGAGAGACGCCGTTAGGTGGTGGCTGCAGATTAGGTTAGACCACCCTGTATGTTTTACTTTCGTGTGCGTAGAGCTGAAGGCTACGAATGTTTTGCATTCCGCCTCCATCCGAATGAGGCCGCCGTGCACGGAATTCGAACCCGTGACCTTGTGTATAGCACCGGAACACCGTGGACAGCGTTACACGTATCGATACGAGGCAACGAAAGGCGCGGAGGAAACAGCACTGCTGTGTTGAACACGCCCTCTGACTTTATTACGAGGCGCCGTGCATTGAACTCGCATGGAATAGAAATGCATACCGAGAGGAACGCACAATGCAACGGTCGCGCGACTGCCAATCGCGACTGTTGCGAAGGCGATAAACTGCGCGTGTAGCCAGCTTGACGGTAAAGAGGCCAATCAAAATTATTGCAGCAGCGTAATTTCCGCCTACAGCTCTACGCTAGATGTGTGCTGAGCAATGAAATCAGTAGAATAAATTTATAATGCAATAATAAACTATTTCGTAACTGCCCTGCAATGGAAATTTAGCGATAGCTGTAGATGACGTGCATCATCTATATTGGTCGAATATTGCTCATTGGGCACACGTAAAATTAAGTATATGTCTGCTTCACTTCAGAACCAAATAAAGCGGACGTGTAAGTTACAAGAGTTCTGAGCGGCAGAATAATTTCCGAATCAACTTGCGGTACTACTCTTTTCTGCGAACCCAGAAGAGTTGGGCGTTAGGAATGTCGCCGAGACCTTGAGATTTAATCAGGGTCACACATAATGCATCTGCAGTTGAGGCTATATTCTGATGCAAAATCACTACGCACTAATATTTGACAGCTTCATTTTGCGGGTGTTAGCTACAGCGCCGACAAGCGAGACCACGCTCACGCGTTCCCCGCACCGGCATCAAAACAATGGCAGTGGAAGAACGTTATTCAGGTGTTCTGTGGTGGAAGTGTCAAGGCTGTTTCACGTGCTGCGACAGGAGCGAGTAAAGTCAATGCAGTCGCCCGCGTCGCAATGCGATCTTTAGAGGGCTTATTTCACACGATTGCAATTTCAACAATGCGAAGCCCAGGGTGGCTTCCTGCCAGGTATTGTGGCAACTCCAGCATAATTTTGAAAATCTAATGACAAAAAAATTTCTGTTTTCCGACGTTATTCACCTTTCTTAAACTCGAGCAATATTGAGCTTGTTTTTTAATGTAACCCATTCCTTTGTAATTTAAGCCAAGCATTGGCCCAATCCTCAAAACAGGGTGGACGGATTACTTTTCTGTCTGTTTTAAAGCAACTTTAATGTCAACGGCATAGTGCATATTGCTCTGAGGGAAAGTGTTAAGCGTTGACAATATCTGTAAGCTCCTTTATGATATTTCTTCGTGAAAAACCGTGCAATAAAACTGTTTACCTGTGCAAGTTTCAGAATCCAAACACTATAAAATTTTTGACGAGATCACAATAAAATTTTAGGGAATGCGCAAGTGCGAATAGGTTCCAATACCGACTGAACAAACATGAGTGGTTTAGTAACCGGTTGTAGAGTGGAACAGCGACCGTAGCTGCTACCTCCTCAAGGTTATTTTAGGTTCCACGTACGTTTCTCCTACAGGCCATGGACCTGGCAAGCGATATTGTTAAGGTCATGTGTGATGTAATTGCAGTGTTAGCCTGTGCTTATTTTTTTTGTGTGTGTGTGTGATAAATGGCGGCCAACTCGGCGGAAGTGCGATTTCATTTGTACATGTACTTAGCATTCGTATGTATCTTATTAAAGGGAGACTGAAAGGTTTTCCAGAAAAAATGAATGAAGAGCAGTACGCCGTGGTTTTCAACCCTCTGAATTCGAATATCGCATCGAAATTGAGTGAAAGAAAGCGCAAACATATTTCATTTCGACGAAAAGTGCAGCAGCAGACACGCCCAGCTCGCGCGCCTCGTTTCCGCCTGTGATTGGTCGGGCGCCTCGTGACGTCAACGATGGTGTTCGTCCGGACCGACTGCTGCCGCTACACACGAAGCAGTGAGTACGTTTCCGGGCAAACAACTGTAGTGTTATGTTCTTGCATGCCTCCTCGTAGAACGTAAGCGGTGATGCGATCTTCAGCATTTGTGCGCTGCCCCAAAGCTGTCGGCAATCTACACAGACGGTTTAAACGTGGGAAACGTTTACCGGCTGTTGTAGCACGTGTAGTATAGAACCTTCATCAGCGCGCCATCCGCAGGCTACTCGAAACCGGCGGATTCCGTCGGCTACGTGAGATGGTCGGTTTCTTATGTGTGCGAGAGAAGGGGGAGTGCAGCGTCTTGGCGTGAGCAGGCTTTCCAACACATGCAAACTTTACGCTTGCACTGTGTTATGGTAGCTGCATGCAGGCTGTTTCACAACATACGTGCGAATAGAAAATTCGCGGCGCTTGGCGATGAAACCTGCGTCTAGGATGGGCGATAAACATGCACCTTCCGTTCAGCGTGCTAACTATTTTTTTAGGAGAACCCAAAGCACGCATTATTGATAAACTCCGGTAGTAATCGTCACTGAAGTGGTTAGAACACAACACTTGTTCTTGAGCGCTTGAAGTTTTTTCGCTTCACAGCAGCCTCCCACTTAGCTGAAAGCTTCTTGTCTCGCAGGAACTAATGGAACATCGGAACATCGTCGCGGCCGCTGGTGTTCGTGCAAGCGTAGGCTGCACAGAACGCCGGTATGATCGGCCTACAAGTTCAATTGATACTGCGCACGTCAAATACAACTCCTATATACACACAAATAAAGGAATGTAGGGTCGAGCGAAGCAGATTAGGACGGCACGCACGCAGAAATATGCCCGGTCAGGCACGGTCGCGGAGACTGCGAAGGAGCGGAACACCAGTGTTGACGTCACTAAGCCGCGGTTTCCGGTCTGCGCTCGCATCGTCAGCGTTAGCAGCAGCGCGCGGCGCTCAGCGGGGGTCGGAGCTACAGCGCAATTTTAACCGACGATTGCGTCGCTCCTAAGTGAAAAATCCCCCCCCCAAATTTTACCTTCATGGTTTATAAGGTTCCCACATCCGTATATGAGCGTCTTATTGAATTCGACAGACTCTTCAGCTTACCTTTAAGCGCATGTTCTTATCATGTTCTCATTGTTTTTCTTGGAGTGATGCGAGTTTTAAAAGAGATATATTGTACCACGGTCACTTATTCAACTTAGTGTTGAAATGTGCTAATTGGGGACATAGCAGGAAAATTGCCAGGTTAGCCAGCAGCATCGGCAAAAGTATGATGCAGATCCAATGCACTTGTTGCAATCGACATCAGGGTAAGCGTTCACGCAACGGTCAATAAAATTCAATAATACCAACTGCAATGGGTACAACTGATTTAATTTTCATCTTGTAGAACAAGGACTCCTATGCAATGTTTGCTCACGCACTTTGCAGGTCACAGCTATTATGCCATGCAATGTGTACATAGCTCACCAAACTCACTTTAACGTCAGTTCAATAATACTTGAACCGACCCGTAAGGCTGATTACTTATGAGCCTGGCTGAGTAGAACTTCGTCGAGTATGAGTCGGAGGAAACGCGGCTGAGCAGAAATTTATGTTATATCAGTCGTAACAAATCCGAAAATGCAGTGTCCTGTCCATAACAGCGTGTTTGCTGTGTGGTTGTTTGTACTGGAAGAAAAACCGGCCGGCTTAAGGGGACAGCGTAGGTCGTATTCCTGCCATGCATTTTAGGCTATGTTCGTGACCCTTTTTCTCGTGATCTGCTGGGGTTAGAACATTAACCTTGGTGGCATTGTAATCAGCAATGTTAAGTAGTGTTACTGAACCAGGATTATTATTTTTGAAAGATTAGTGTTTTTCTTTTGTTTTTTTTTTACTGGACCCACCACATTTTAGAGCCAAAATCTGCAGTAAATAGCCTGTAAATAAAAGTCCCTTACAATAATATTTATAATCCTGGTTCAGTAGACTCTCTGTAATGTTTGTTCAATATCTGTAAAATATTATCTCCCTAGCACTTCTGGTTATTGAAAAAAAGGGTCAAATGCAGCAAAATTTGGTGTTTTGAGATAATTGGCTTCGAAGTGGAAGAAAGAGCTTTATTGCAATATAGGACTATAGAAACAAATTCTGGCGCATTTTTTCAAGAGCCACCAGCCTGGTAGTCCCCTCCATCGTCGACATTTCTTTTCTGTGTTAGCTGCCTTGTTTTCCGGGCTTCCTTAGATACTAGTTGTGTAGCCCTCTCTGCAAAGTACAGTCGCCGCCGGTCAGCTTCGCGCAACCACTGGACTGTGAACCGTCCTGGAGAAACTCCCAATGACCTCAAAATGTCTGCTCGAGCAATGCTACAGTCATTAAAAGTTAGCACAGCATCAATTGTCGCTACTTTCAGCGTCTTGAGGCCAAGAAAGAGATTCTTCGGAGCGTGCTGTCAGACAACGTTGTTGAACTCCTCATTCGCGTTCTGAGTTTTTCCATGGAGACATTTCTGGAGAAGCTCAGGCTTTGAGAGCTGCTGAAACATCGGCGTTCCGCTTCAAGCGTTCTGCCGAGCGCGAACGCTTCGATGCAGACGCGTACGTGGAGGCCGCGGCGCCCACTCCTGGCTTGTGTTGCGGAGAATTGGCGTCGTCGGAGATCGACTTATGCCGGTTTCCGTGGAAGAGACGTTTTTCTATCACCTATTTGGCTTCGTTATTGCATTACCGTTTAATAACCAGCAGTATAAACAAATTCGACTGTCCGCGAAAACACGCCGAAGCACGAGCAAAACGCCGCGCGTTGCGAGTAATCCAGCTGCGTCTTAGGATTCGTTTGGCTAAGTGAAATATGCTAGCTATGTTTTCACTGTTGCCAGATGAGTGACAGGCATTCCGCTAAAGGTGACAAAAGTAGGCGTTGAATAAAAATGTTTCTTTCAGTTAAGGAGAGGTACAGATCCCGAGCATGTGTCAAAGGGGGCGTGGCTGGATGCTGCCTAGGTTTCGAAAAATGTTGATTTTGAGATAACTGTTTCGCTTGCGCGCAAATGAAACACTGGGCCATGTTAAGGAAAGAATAGAGATTTTAAATTACACAAAAACAAAAACTCGATTTTTTTTCGAAAACTGCCTACCCTGTTCCCTTATGGCCTTCAACGGCACCAGGTGTTTGCTTCACCGATGCTTGTCCTTCTGAGCGTGGCCGCTTGTAAAAATGGAGAAAGGAAGTTGCTCGTATTAGGTTCAATGCCAGAATAAGAAACTATGCATGCGTGTAATAAGTCGAGTGCCTTTAACATTAACGTTATCATACCTCATAACGACTTACCAGTACTCCTAAAGAAATTGTCCCATCATGTATAATAAAGAAAGTAAACTATTTCGTCAGTCAGAGTTCAATTTTAGAATGCTCCTCGCTCACTTCTTTACATATATAATATGGGACATATATGTTCACATGCGCACCAATATTCCAAACGCAGTTTTCTTGCAACTGCAAAAGAAATCTTATAAGTATAGGGAAATATCTCGCTTTGAAAGACTATTGAAAGGACTAGAGATGAATACTTTATGCCTTAAAAATAATAATTTTTAAAAAATTATTGCAATTTGAAAACCACTAAGCAAGAAAGACGACTGTGATAGAAACATAGTGTTTGATGGTTAACGAAAAAAACCGATAAAATTAACTAAACAAAAAATAAAGTGAGAAGTGCGTGATTTCCGTACGAATTTTGTCGGGTTAATTGCACTTATTGATAGGTGAATAACCCTACTTTACCAAGCAGCTGGACCTGGACCTAGGTTATTACCCAATCCGATAAAGCAGATTCTAGGCTGTTAATCATTGTATTACGAATTACCTATTAAGTAATGATGTTTGTCTTTTATATAAAGTAATTGGCACAAAGGAATCACACGGAAAAACGCACATACAGCGTTAACTTTTTTTTGTGCGTGGGATTTTCTACCAGCTGCTCGCATGTAACAAAGCTCAAAGTTTTGTCTCATGGCTCCGCTGACGCGACCGATGGTGTACCACGTTCCGGTGGAAAAAGGAAAAGAAGGAACGCTATGGTTGACAGTTACTTGTCGACACAGTGAGTGACGAGTGAAACAAGGCGACCGGGCACGTATGTAGGATCTGTATTTACATATTTTACTAGAGCGTCGGTGTAGCCGGCACGTGGATGCCGCGGTGGTGTACGCGGCCATGGAGGTCGCGTGGCGCGATGCGTGTCGCTAAGGCCGCCTTTGTCCGGTCCGCAACCAGGCTTCGGGAGTTTGGTTGGTTACGGATTTGAGAGCCGCCATAAGCGGCTCTCATCGCTCGCCGGTCCGCCAGGGAGGCCCCAGGATGCAGCCGTCAGAACACCCGTACCGCACGCGGTGGTCGTTGTGGCGGTGTAGTCGCAGTCGAGGGCATCCTGGTCCTCTCCCGGCGTCCGGAGGACTGGCCGGTCCCAGGCCAGGTGCAGGGAAGACACCACCCCTCCTCGGCGGACCGGCGATCGGCAAGGCCTCCCGTAACCTCCGCACGACGTGCTTGCCTCGTCTCTGGCCCTCTTGACTCGAGGCGACGCGCTGGTGCTCCGCTCCATGCCTGGGCGTTGACCTGATGTAGCCGTGCTGGCTTGCTTCTGGTTCCGATTCCTCGGCCGCTTGAGAGCACGGTCCCGCGCACTGGCTCGCGGCGCGTGAATTTCGGCCACCCCGTGGCGTCTTCCTCTTCGCTGTTCTTTTATCCTGGTCACTGCTCACATCTAGGACAGCGAACTGAGACGAACGTTGAGATTGTGTGTTCTTGTGGGATGCCTAAACTCTGAGCGTCCATAACGTGATGATGTAGCGTAAAAACTATTGGAAGATATTGAAAGCGTCGTTAACGGTGGCGCGACGTATTGCCGAGAGCAAAAGTTTGGGGAGCAGAGGTGGCGCATATTTTTCTTTCGTTTTCGCAGCCTAGGGATAAAGGCTAAAGACAAGTAGTATTGCTTGCGTGTCGCTTTTTGACTTGCATCATGCATTTCGACAATTTCACGTTGCACGGCTGGGCTAGAAGAAGGTAAGTAATTTTTTTTTTGCTGATGCCCTGGTCCCTAAACATTTGCTCTCGATTGTACGTGTTCCGTTGTCTGTTACTATAGGGTGTTGCGAATAGGGTCCGAAGATGTGGAATTCACTTTGCTCGTGGAGGAGTAAGCGAACGTTAGGCTAGGCTCGACATTCAGATCATTTGACAAACACGTTCATATTTACATATTTAGAAGAAAATTCAAAGTAATACAGAAGCATTTCATGATGAAGTTGTAGCCGCTGATCACTCCCGCCGTGCCCTGCGCTGATTACTTATGCCCTGCGCGGTCACTGTTCAGACACGTCGCATATCTGGCGCCAGGAGACCGATGACATCAGGTCCCACCAATCCGGAGGTTGGTTGCCCTCTCCCTGAAAAGGGAACCTTGCCGGAAACGCACGCACATCACTGGGAACAAAGAGGCAAAGGAGGGTAACGTACGCTGACTCCGATCGTACGCTGACTCCATGAAGCAGGAGACACATGGTGCGATTTTCCGTGCGATCTGTCGCACGGCGCGTCGTGTGCGACTTGCCGCATGCGGCGATTCGGGACACATGGTACGAATGACCGAGCGGCGGGTAGCTCCACCATGAACCGGCGCCCCTGCGTGGAAGTTCGGAATGCTGCATAACTTCGAACAGAAAGTGAAAGCAAACGTATTTGCACAGCTCTCTTGTTTGAAACCAACGATGACAATATAAACACGCCTATGGAAGCCCTGTAGACGTGTTTCCGCAAGGCCGCGTTAGCAGTAACGGCTCCTTTGTCAGCCGCCGATGGCTATAGGAGCCGGCAGGCATAGCTCGCTCTGCCATCGAATCCGACACCGGTGGCGCTTGTGACACGATCGCTTGCAGCTCGTATAACGAAGCGCCTATGTTAGTCGGCACAACATGTACACAGTTATCTCACGGTTAAATTGCAGCACATTTGATTTCGTTGGCGCCGACTGAAGCGAACGAGCATGCCAGGCGAGCTTGCGATCGCTGGGAGACTGTGTAGGCCTATCTCGCCGGCCGTCTATACGAGGCCGAGGGCCCATGCCGATGCGTCCGCAGGTCGTAATAAAGCGCCTAAATTCATCAGCACAATCAATGCCTGAACATTTATGTTTCTATTAAGTGAAAATACGGTTAGTTTTCTCGGTGCCAATAGTAGCGATGATTAAACACGCCAGTCAGGCGAGCCGCTTTGTATAGACGATTGCTGGCGCGTCTGCGCTTACCGCGTCCGATTAGAAATCACGCCAACGATTTACTATATCGCACAACGTTTTACAACATGCACTCTTTCGAGGCAACTTTATTCTATAAGTTCTTTCGTCTCAGAAACAAAGTGCAGCTTATTTATGTGCCACCGTCAGCGGCGAAAGAGGCCTTCGTTTAAACCAGGGAGAAAAAAAAAACAGACTTGATCGGAGCGGCGAGGCGCTCGCTCGCCGGCTCCGCCCCGTCGTTGTCTACGAAGTGGCCGTGACGTTCCCGCTACCGGCGCTGTCATTGGCTGCGGTCGCCCGACCGATGCGGCAGTCGCACGACAATAAGCGGGAGAGACAAGGTGCGATTTTGGGTGCGATCGGCTGTACGACCATTCGCATCGGCAACCGCACTCAACAGGTTCTCAACCAAATCCGCCGCACGCGGCGCCGAATCGCACGCCGCGCATGCGACCAACTTGCTGAATATTGTCGTGCGACGGCCGCATCGGTTGGGCGACCGCAGGCAATGACAGCGCCGGTATCGCGAACGTCACGGCCACGTCGTAGACCCGACGGGGCGACGGGGCGCTTCCTTATACGAGCTGCAAGCGATCGTGTCACAAGTGCCACCGGTGTCGGATTCGATGGCCGAGGCAGCTATGCCTGCCGGCTCCTATAGCCATCGGCGGCTGTCAAAGGAGCCGTTACTGCTAACGCGGCCTTGCGGAAACACGTCTACAGTGCTTCCATAGGCGTGTCTATATTGTCATCGTTGGTTTCAAACAAGAGAGCTGTGCAAATACGTTTGCTTTCACTTTCTGTTCGAAGTTATGCAGCATTCCGAACTTCCACGCAGGGGCACCGGTTCAGGGCGGAGCCACCCGCCGCTCGGTCATTCGTACCATGTGTCCCGAATCGCCGCATGCGGCAAGTCGCACACGACGCGCCGTGCGACAGATCGCACGGAAAATCGCACCATGTGTCTTCCGCTATATTCAGCAAGTTGGTCGCACGCGCGGCGGATTTGGTTGAGAACCTGTTGAGTGCGGTTGCCGATGCGAATGGTCGTACGGCCGATCGCACCCAAAATCGCACCATGTGTCTCCCGCTTGACTCCGTCTCCGGTGTGGACATGCCAATTAGGGCGGCTGACAGGTGTTGGCCGTATCGTTGCACTGGCCGCGTCTCCGGCGTAGACACTCGAATTAACGCGGCTGACAAGTAAGTAAGTAAAGTAAAGTAAGTAAATAAAGTAAAGTAAGTAAGTAAAGTAAGTAAGGTAAAGTAAGTAAGTAAAAGTAAGTAAGTAAGTAAAAGTAATTAAGTAAGTGAGTAAGTAAAGTAAAGTAAATTAAAGTAAGTAGTAAAGTAAGTAAGTAAAGTAAGTAAATAAGTTAAGTAAGTAAGTAAAGTATGTAAAGTAAGTAAAGTAAGTAAAGTAAAGTAAGTAAGTTTATTTTCCTCGTTCATCTGGAGGGTTTTCTGGCAAAAGGCTGCATGAGCAGCTTGACTATGTCCTGAAAATTCCTACAAGCAGTAGTACACGAGTGGTAATGAAATCAGACACACATACAATAGTTACAGTCAATAAAGAGAAAACATTCGCCAGTTATACATACATAGTCTAATAATCTATTGCACAAAAATTTAAACACTAAAATCGAAAATAGATTTTAACACTCAAATGGTCATACAAATGTTCAGAATTAAATAGGAATAATGAAGCAAAACATAAAAAAACATAAAGTCACATTTCAACAAAATATTTCCGCAGCTCAGCTTTGGTATACCCTATTGTGTGTTTATATGTGTTTGGCACAAGAGGCAGGTTGAAAGACAACATTTGTAATTTAGAGTGAGTGCGAAAACGTGGTATATTCCATGTATTAATAGTTCTTGTGTGTATGTTAGCATGACGCATGTCCAAAGATGCCAGAGTCGAATAAAAATCGGCAGTGGATGCCGTCGAAATATAAATTTTTTGTAACAACTTAAAGTGATACAAATGGTTGACCCGGACTATGTTTAGTGCTTCAAAAGCATACTTCGAGGTAGTTGTATTATCAATATCGGTGATTATTCCAACAATTTTCTTTGGCAGTACGAGAACCTTATTTATGTTAGTTGTCATCATTGTGGCCCATACTAAATTGCAGTAGTTAAGGTGAGAAAAAGAAGTGCGTTATAAACTTGTAATTTACATTTTAAAGGTAAAGTTTCACGACATCGCGACAGAACCCCGCAGACGGAAGAGAGCTTCTTGCAGACCAAGTCAGTATTGGCATCCCAGTTTAAATTACAGGAAAAATATGCTCCAAGTATCTTGTGCACTTCGACTATTTCTATTTGGTGATCTTCACAGTGAAGCATGCAATGCGGTACTATCGGTTTGTTTCGTGCGCGAAATATTATAGCCTTGGACTTTGTAGGATTAATTCTTAATGTATTCGTCCGTGACCACCTAGACAATTTAATCAGTAGGTCATTACACTTCGCCATTAAATCATTAAGATTAGGGCCTGAAAGAAGTAGTGTACTATCATCCGCGTATATAACAACATCAATTGAAAAATCTGTGCTTACATTATCCTTTATGTACAGGCGCCGACAAAAGTGGTATATTCCACGCAGTCCACGCTGCGGGAACCGGAGCAACGGCATACTAGAATCACTGGAAAAAAATGTCAGAGTACCGCATTCGTTTTCCCCGCGCCGCCGACGCGTGCATTGGCCCAACCGTACCACGTGACATTGGGGTGCCATATACCTTCCAAGCGCGGGCGGGCCGGCTGAGTTAGAGCGCAAGCAGCGCAGGTTCCCTACGTTTTTTGTGTTTCGATTGTCGCGCTCACATTTGACTGCAAGGAAATCATGCCTGGCTGCTGCGCTTTCGGATGCAGCAACCGAACCGAGTCTGGGAAGACTTTTTTCTAGATTCTGACTGGGAAAAATGACCGAGAGCGTCGTTCTACGTGGTTACACAGGATCGGCCGGTAGAACTTCAAGCCTATAAGAAACACCCGCGTGTGCGAGGTATAAGTACACCTTGCTTGTGCTTTTTTCACTGTTTTAGAAGATTTTAGAAGCCGTAATCTTTCATGCGAAAGGCACAAAGATTTCACAAAGCCACACTTTAGAGATGAACAAAGGGAGCATAGAAATAGTAAATGAAATTAAAGTATTAGGTACATACTTCTCTAGTACGCTAAACTGGGATCGACAAGTAGATTCTGTAGTACAAAAGCTTAGCCGTATAACAGGAATGCTGAACAAGAGCAGATATCGCCTACCAACATCCGTAAAAATATTAATTTACCACTCACTATTTGCATCACACATTAATTATACACACCTTGTGTGGGGCACAACAACTGAAACTAACCTCAGGAAAATACACTTACTGCAGAAAAAGATCGTACGTATCATTGCAAATGTGCCATATCACAGTCACAGTGAACACCTTTTTAAACAATACAACATACCTACAATCTACTCTCTATACAACCGCTCTCTCCTTCGTATATGGCACTCAAACTCAAACACGGAAAACAGCGTATTTAATGAAATTGCTTGTCTGCAAAGAAATACAGCTACCTATATCACCCGTCACGGAGAATATTGGTCTATACCCCCCTCAAGAACCAACTACGGTTTGCAAATGACGAAAAATAAATTACCCAGACTGCTTAATACATTACATGACGCTGGCATTGACATCATTAACATAACACGGTCAGAACTGTCGTTACTTATCAGAACCTTCTCCTAAATAATGAATCAGGCGTAATTTCTTTTTCACCTGTATTCACATGTGTGTCTTGTTAAATGTTTGTAATGACATAATTTTTGCTCGTCCTTTTCTTTCTCTTAATTATTCCAATATTAATCGACCATCGTATCTTTTAACTTTTAATTATGCATCGTCAAGTGTACGCGCTTTTCACTTTTATTTACGTATTGCCAAGTGTATGTAATGGGGTGGTGCGTAATATCTGCATTACTTTTATTTGTCCTTATCCCATTTCTTTGTTCCTTTTTTGTTTGTTCCGTTATAGAAAATTCTCTTGAATTGATTGATGATTGTAATTATTATTTATATGTAATGTTCTTTGCGTACGGCTGATCGCGCTACTCACGGCCACCATGTACACTCTTAAAAAAAAGAGAGTCAAAAGAGGGTCACGACTACCTCGACTCTTTTTTCAGTCGCTGACTACCTTTTTTTCCAAGGGTAGTCACAAAACGAAGTCGGGAATGACGCATGAAATGGATGACTCCCATGCTGCTTGAAGGGAGTCAGTGAAAGGCACATATGATGTTATAGGTTGCAGTGAATGTGGATTCGTTGGTTCACTCAATCAAATAACTGATTGACTATACCAAAGGAAAGAGCACGATATGTAACTACCCGAGTTCAACTCTATAGCCGCAAAAAGTAAAATGCGTTTCATGCAGTGCTGTATTACAGCATAATCAGGATAGCAAGAAAGGCAAATTGTTTTTTTTTTAATTCTTCAGTAAGAAATAATTGAAGCAGGGTGGTACAACACCAAACTCCAAAAGTAATAACACTGCTTTGTATATTTATGCAACGCACTGTACATTAATATGTATTTTGTACATAAAGATACCTTAAGGGGGGGGGGGGAGTGCATGAATATTGATTGCCCATGCACAGAATGGAAAAAACAAGAAAAAAATACAACACGTATATACACACAACGTCAACAGAACACAAACTGTGAAGTACGCCCACTTAGAGTTCATAACATAAAGCTAAGCAAATATTACAATTTTTAATGAAACCACTAATTCACATCTGGGTACCACTTTCCCTGCCAGATAAAGATCGAGGAACTCTGGTAATACCTCATCTTCTGGCTGCTGCCGCACAGACTACATTGCGTTTAGATACCTTACGTGCTTATCGATGTCTCCTGAATTCAACAAGTCCCATCTTGTCTAACAAGAACAGAACCGCATCCTGAGCCGCAAAAATACCTGCAATCTGTCCAAATTGTGGGTCGTCTGCCTTACCCGTCGTGGTTGCTCAGCGGCTATGCTATTGGGCTGCTGAGCACGCGGTCGCGGGATCGAATCCCGGCCACGGCTGCCGCATTTCGATGGCGGCGAAATGCGAAAACACCCGCGTACTTAGATTTAGGTGCACATTAAAGAACCCCAGGTGGTCGAAATTTCCAGAGTCCTCCACTACAAGTGCCTCATAATCGGAAAGTTGTTTTGGCACGTAAAACCCCATAAATCAATTTCGTCTCCCTTGGTCATTAAAAGCACATCTCCCACATGGTATGCCATTTGCGGCATAGTGACTGATTTCGCCTGCCATACGTTACCTGCAGGCAGGCGCTCCTCAATGCACGTATGTAAAACAGATCTTCGCACAGGTTTCAGGCCTGACATGGTGTGGCGTTGGTTGAAGACAATCTCACGGAATTCATAGCTTTGAGAAAGTTGGTGAAGCTCTGCAAGTGTTTTACATATGTTTTTGAAGTTTTTCATCTTTGGTGCCTTGAACCTCATACGACAGATTTGTTTGAGTGGTCCAAAAAGAGATCATGCGTGGGTAGTGCACAAGGTAATGTAAGGATTATGCGGGCTTCTGGGTAGCGGGTAACGAATGAACGGAGAAATTCTTGAATTTTCACCTCCATATAAACAAGAGACTCTGAGGGAAGCTCATCATACAAAAGCATGCCTACAACTTCCCTAAATAGGAGGTAAACCTCCCAGCCTTCGTTTCCCTCTATAATTTTAGAAGCGAAAATCTGAGGTAACAGTCCGAAAAGGCACCACTTCTGTGAAGCAGTGTCCTTTAGAGGGGTATTGCCTCGTACGAAGGCTTCTGTGGGGCGTGGTGGTCTGTCAACGCTTTAGATTTAGAATCTAAAAACGTTGTGGTCTGTTTGTAGCATCATTGCGGCCACAATGGAATGTGCAAACTTTGTGCACTGTTGTGCAAACCCCTGTGCAAAAAACGTGCAACTGCTCTGTTCTTGCTCAAATTTTGTAGAGCGATCGCATTTTGGCGTCGACTTTACACTTGGCACAGTTAAGTGCCTTGCTTGTAAGAAAAAAAACGCAAATTTGCCTGTGCCTTTGAGGCTGCAAACAGCTGCCGTAACGGCGCAAGCATAAACCAGTTTCGCCGCCTGCCGTCAGCTTTAAAAAGCAGCGTCTAACGGAGGACGGTCGCCTGTTCCAGGAGCAGGCAACACGCGGCAGCGCTCCCTGATATGCTGCTTTCTGCAGCTGACGACAGGCGGCGCTACAAGTTTATGCGTACACCGTCGCGGCAGCAGCTCGCATTTTCATGAGCGCCGGTAAGTTTGCATTAAAACAAAGATCAGGCAATTAACTGTGCTAAGTGTTATACTAAACGAAGTAGGCACCAAAATGTGGTCATTCTGCCAAATTTGAGCAAGGATAGTGCAGCGGTGAGCGAAAACTGTTTTGCGAACGCGCGCAGCGAAATATTCAGGATCCAGCACATGACTTACGGCTTTCGTATTTACTTCGACTTTGGATTCGCAACTATGAGAAGCACGACTATGGCTCTGACGGCACCTTGCTATCTACGGCGGTGAACGAGTATCTAAACGCGAGTGGCATTCCTCTCTTGTTTGCGTTGTGCCTGTGAAATCTGACAGCGGTGGCAGCATGTCGTCCGATCCGCCTTCAACTGAACTCTCGCCGACTGATGCGGAAGGAGCGGTTTGCCTCTTGTTTGCGTTGCGCCTGTGAAACCCGACAGCGGTGGCAGTATGGCGTCCGATCCGCCTTCAACTGAACGCTCGCCAACTGGTGCGGAAGGAGCGGTTTGCCTCTTGCTTGCGTTGCGCCTGTGAAATCTGACAACGGTGGCAGTATGTCGTCCGATCCGGCTTCAACTGAACGCTCGCCGACTGGTGGGGAAGAAGCGGCTTGCCTCGTTCCGCAGGAGCCATCAAAGAAAATCGTGAAGCTCACAGGCGCCCGGAAACTCGCCGACCTCCACGAAAGCCTGCGGACGGGAGGGTTCGTGTACCTGATGACAGGCAACGATCTTCTAATACAGGTGAGCGTAAATGTACTGCGCGTTATGGAGCGCAAAGAGGATTTGGTCATTGTTTGGTTCATTTTATGTTATTTTGTATACAATGTTTTTTGCAATGTTGTTTGCCTTCCTTCCTTATTTTGTGATTTGCCTCTGTATTTACTTTGCCCCTCCCCTCTGCAATGTACAACCGTACCTTGAGGGTATGATAAATAAATAAATAAATAAATATGGGCAAAGTAGCAACAGTATGCGTAGCGGAAATGTCGAGCACGATTAATAACTTCGGTTGCCGCGCTTTGAACTGACAGATCGAGTCTTAGGAAATTGCTCTGTGTCACTTCACTGTGCTGCCAACTACTAATATTTTTGTTTAGTCGCAGCCAATGCACTTGACCTTAAATTGAGAAGTGTAGCGCATACTTGCCCGTACGAACACAACGTTGCTCAACTATAATTATTGCCGTGTCGAGAAGCCGAAGGAAACTAGCCTTTTCAGGACTTCCATCTTCTGAAAACTTCTGCAGTTGGTTTACTACTGATATTGGGGTAAGGTGTGCAATCGCTTCCCTATCTGGTAGGAGAGGGAGTAGTAACAGGTTCAGTCAATGTAATGGTGCTTTAGTTAGCATAACTGGTCGCAGTATGCCATATTCTGCAAATTTCTTCAGCGTTTAACTAATAAAACAGGCAAGGCGACGAAAACGGACTTGTTGTTTGCCTGTTCAATCTTTGTCGTCATTTGTGCGCTGCAACATTCACACAGCAATGAAGTTAAATTGAACCAACTGAGGAAAAAAAATTGCTGGCATTTTCAGCAATAGGACTATGAAAACCTTGGGCAACCAGCAATATGGTTCTATCTTTGTGAAATCATCTGTTCTTATACACTGGTGGTTGCTGACATTGCATAAGTAAGCTTAGCCTTGTTAGCTTAATGCGTCCTGTACTTAGCTCACCTATGGGCAGCAGGATTAGTGCTGTGCTGTGCTGTGATGGCTCTAAATAACAAACCTGTTTGGGACAGTACAGCAACCATAAAAAAAGGCTGTTTAATTAATCAGTGCCTGTTCAGTGCCCACAGCTTCACTTCTAATGTGCAAAACTATTGATAAACCATCTGGGTGTGCTTTCAGATCTTCCAACGACCGGTTCCAGTGCTACGTCGACATGGGTGAAAGCACGACGGTGTGTGATGGAGCATTGATTAACTTGGTTGTCTCTCCAAGCCACGCCGAAGCATCATAGACACCAAAAAAGCCGTATGCACCCGATCTTATTTAATCTGTACTCATGCATTAACTCTGTATAACATTAAAACCTGTCGTATGCTGGAAAGCTATAATATCGCTATTAGCAGTACTTTAAAGAGCCCCTCACCAGGCCACATAGCTAATTTAATTATATGCTGGAAGTTGTTAGGTGCCCTCTTGGGAGCATTCTACTGCAAAAATTTTCAAATTGGCTCATTAATAGCTGAGATAGAAATATTGCAGTTCCGCAAACCCATGATTTAAGGAGGCGAGCGTCACAGCCAAAAAACGCTTGGATGCCCCTTGCCAAGCCACTAGTGGAGGAAAGGCTGCATGTTGTTCCATACATGCATGAAGTGGCCCACGATTTAAACAAAGTGGCCAGCAGGTACAAAGTACCTATTATTTTCTTGGCTCCATGGAAGCTTACTGGCCTGTGCCCACGCATCTCAGACCCACAGAAGCTGACCCTTTGTGGTAAAAATCATACAAGGCCATATGTGACTTGCGCGGTCGGTATGGTGTACGAAATTCCACTTAATTGCGGCAAGGTGCATATCAGCCAGACAGGCTGTTGCACCAACTATTTGGCAAGGGAACATGAGCTGTCTGCCAGGAATAAGATTAATGCACATTTGCCTATGCACTGCAATTACTGCACGTGTGAGCCATAACTTATAGCTTATAAGCAAAGGCACCAAGAAGTTATCAGAAAAAATGCGTTCTTTGAAATATTAATTCATTAGCCACCAGAAATGTGATAGGGAGTTAATAATGTTTGGATAAACACAAGCGGTCTAGTTTGTGTATTTGAGAACCAGAATGTTCTAGTATATTTTTGTTCTATCAAATCATCCTTGGCCTTCATATGACCTGCTTTTGTTCTCTGTTTCTGGTCCCAAGACAATGCTAGTCTGGTCTTGGCACTTTATGGCCCAGTATTTGTCCTTCACAAAGCAATACCTGTGTAGACGATTTAGCTAGCAATAAGTTTTCCTCAAAAGGAATGTTTGCAGGTGCGTCACTATGGTTGCATATTTCACCTTGGTGGGGGAGCTTTTTGCTCATGGTACCAATGTCTGTGAAGGGACCAATAATGCGCCTTCCTTGTGCATGGTACCAATGCGAAAAGGGGGAGAGGGATCATGGTGTGTTAGTAAGGAGGTATCTGTATAGGGGGTGATAAAATTCCTCTTTAAATTCCGTTTTAACAGCCCATTCATGCTGTAACGACTCTGTTGTCTCAGTCAGTTATTTTTGCTGTTCGTACATCATTATCCTTGAAAAGCAATGGGCTCCATTTGCTATGGCAAATGTGCCCATATTTATCAAGAGCCCTTCCTGTAATCTTAGCTCGTCACTAACTATATAGTAGGTAAATTTGAGCATGTGGAGTGATAGTCTGTGATACCACATCTTATGTTTTTCTAGCACTGCATTTTGTTGTTGATTTCAATGAATACTTCTCTTTTTAAGGCTGTCTGGTAGTGCAGTTCGACATGCGGAGAATGCAGTCAAAGGAGAGTACAAGGAATGGAAAGAGTACAAAGGAGTACAAGGAAGTCAACGTAGACACTGCCTCCGATGCCCATTGACGTTGCTGCACACCTCTGAAATATTACAGCAGGAGGCATGCCTGACAATCTTCAAAAGAAAATTGAATGGATTGCCTACAATTTGTCATCTCAGACAATGTAAGTCACAACAATTACCTGGATGCATTGGTCAGCAAAATAATGAGAACTCACACTCACCAAAATTCTATTCAGCCGGGTTCATTCGGGCTAAGACCTACAGAAATTCAACTCAGTCGGACTCACTGAGACTCACTTTCGAGATCAGTCTGAGTGAGTCGACTCATGCATCAGTTTGCCAACCTATGGCAGATGTAAATAAAGTTGGGATAGAATGTACTTAATGAGAATTCATTCCACAGTAATGTCTCAATTATGTTCAGTCATGCATTTTTCCCAACCTTTTATTGCAATATGAATGGTAAGCACAATGTTAATTAGCGTATTACGCTCCATTCTCATGCAGTTATGTCACTAAGGCAAGTGGAAGGTGTCTATAATCAAAACAAGTTTTTGTTGTCTAATTCATGATTATAACTTAGTTGCTGCGTAGTTCCCCTTGAAAACGCTCGATAACCGAGGGGAAAAAAATTGTTTTCCTAAAGCTTTGCATTGGGGCAGTGAACAATGTCCAAATTGTGCAGTGCCTTTTTAAGTGTTTAGCAGTGTATATGGCATTGTTGGTTCGAAATTTTTTTATCACTGATACATCGTTGACTAGTTCTGAATTACAGTTCACTCATAACCTCGAAATTTAAATATTCAATGGCAATGTCGACATTGCAGCCCTGAGCCCATTTTCTTTATTCTGGTGAACAACATGAACCCTGACACTAGCAGCGCTACATTTTATGCGGGTATACAAATACCAACTGAATTGGATGGAAAGACAGTTGTGGCTAGATGAATTCGTACAGTGCTGCATGCGTCATGTCAAATTTGCGAGTTCGGTTACCACCAGCAGCACTTCTTCTACTTCCATTCCTTTTCCTTCACAAGAACAGTCATGAAAGCTACAGGAAGGTTAACACTCAGTCATAATTTATGTCATGCTTCAATGGAGCAATATCCTCCGTGGTTTCCTTGCCATGAGTCTTGGGTTAATGAGTGGGCGAGGGCGCTAGAATGGCGCGTTGAATAAAGCTTCTTTAGCTGCTGGTTACAGTTCTTATAGGTAGTGTACACCACAAAGGTAAACGGTACATAGACAGAAGTGCCAACTGTCAACAGAGAGGTTATTATTCAATGTGCCGAATTTACACAAGCAAGTGAAAGAGCTATCTGAAAAACATTAACTTCTGAAGATAGAACAAGAAAAGCAGACGAGTGGCCAAAAAATGAACTGTGCTGTAAATCGAGATACAAAAAAAATATGATTGCATCACAAATACAGGCCGTTCACGTGACTTCCAGAATAACTTTAGCTCTTTTTCTGATAGGGCAGTCAGAAAGGCATCTGCAAGGTCAAGCGCAAGATTTGGCATGTTGAATCCACATAAAATGTTGTGTACGAAATTTTTCTTTCATGCGGCGCTTGTCATATGGGGCAGACTGCCAGATGCCTTCATGAGAGGTTGTGCGAACATGCATATAATGTGCGCAATGGCAGAGAAAGTTTTTTTGGCACATCATACTAGCATGCGTGGCTGCACTCCTTGGTTTGAAAGAATGTCAGTTATTCACAAGCACAGGGATGGTCTTACCCATATCATACTTGAAGTAGCACAATTGGCATGGGAGCCGAGTGCATGCATCAACAAGCCATCCATTGCCTTATCTGAAAGAGAGCTCAAGTTTCTGGGAAGTCAAACCTACGGCCAGCATTTTTTACGCAACTCTACATTTCTTCGTGTGCCTCTTGATGGTCTGCTATGTTCTTTTTAGTAGTTATTTTTCAGATAGCTGTATCACTATTGTGTGTATTCAGCAATAAAACCTCCATTGGTAGTCAGTGCTTGTGTCTATGTCCTCGTTTAACCTTTGCACTGTACACTCACAATAATGGATCAACATCTAGCTTAATAAGCTGCCCTTGTAAATTCTTATAGGAGATGCTCCTTCAAGTTTGTATTCATGGCTAATTTTCCCTTGTGTGCATGTTTCAGTAATAAGCTAATTTGAAATATTAATTAAAACCTTTTATAACATCTTGTTTGGTGAAAGTATTTTAGGAGTTTGTGAACTCTGGTCATGATTATCCGTTTATCTTGGCTATTGCAGGACAAAAGGATTAAATGTTACCCCTGTCCTGTGTCAAATCCATCTGATCAATTCTCTAACCTCGGTCTTGTCACGTACCTAATGCTTTCATGGTGCAGTTTACTTAAATTCTCCCATCTGATGACTCACAGTTCAACTGTTTGATATTATTTCATGGAAATGTTGCATATTGTTTTTTGTGTATTGTTTGATGTCGAAGGTTGATGCATGCTTTTTTAAACATCAGGTACCCAAATAAATTGTGCAATGTTGCTGCAAGGAGCCTCGTAAACAAGTACCCAGCTCTGAGGGACACATTGCACCTTGGCCATGTAATAGCATTTTCTTATAACTTTTTATTATTTCTTTTGCACTTTTAGATGTTAAGCGTATCCTGGCCAAGGCAGCCGCATTTCAATGGGGGCATAATGCAAAAACACCCGTGTACTTAGATTTAGGTGTACGTTAAAGAACTCCAGGTGATCCGAATTTCCGGAGTGCCCCACTACGTCATGCCCCTTAATCAGATCGTGGTTTAGGCGCATAAAACCCCATAATTTTTTTTTACATTAAGCATGCTGCCAAAGCCTTTCTTACTTTGTAAAGTTTATGGCCATCCTTGCTTGCAGCTGTTCAGGTCTGTGTGCTTGTGATTGAGTAGAGATGTGGTGGTTTTAAAGCTTTGCAGCTTAACTGAATATGAAGATATCAACAGCACCTCTGCATCTGGCATGCATATGGCCACCTCTTGTAAAATTAATTGCATGCTCAGCTAAATATGTATTTGGTTAAATAATACATTTTTGTACCTGTAGCCGTTTTCATGCATTAAAGTTTTGACCAACACCAATACTGAAAGTAATTCTCAGATATTGTGTTGGAAGGTGTGCTAAAATAGCTCACTTGGTACATTTTGGAACATGAAGGAAACAGTGCAAAAAGCAAGCTAAGGTTAGGGCAACTCCATGTTTAACTGTGCTGTGTTTGCAGTTTCTTTAAAAACCTGAAAACTGGAAGTCATTGAACTGTTGATTAGGTATGTAAAGTCGATTTCTTTCATTTCATTCCAGTTCTCATGGTATATGTGCCCAAGAAACAAGTACAAAAACATGCGAAAGTGAATGCCACCAGGATGCCCTGAAGTCGATGCAGAAGTGAAAGCAAGAAACGCAAGCGAAATTGTGACACATGCTCAAAATCTGGATTTTGAAGACGGGTGATCAGCTGCAAGTTTGCATGCATATTTCACTAGATAAACTGACTCTCCTTCTTTGTTATGTGGCTTAGTTGAAACATTAAGTTGCTTCTCTCGATGTACTTGTTCGTTTCATTTACATTTTTTCTTTAACCAATGCAAACATGTAATTCAGCTATAGCAACTATATCTGCAATGCTGTCATCGATTTTTTAGGTTATCAAAGAAGCAAAATATCATATCGCATCGCCACCTTGAACCTAGAGTGAAACATTAGTTCAAGATGTAGTGGTAGATGCATTTATAGACTAGTAATACAGCATTCGTACTGTAATGTATATTGATATAAATACTAAGATGTAGTGAAAAGTGTGTGGCTATGCTGCTCTGACACTTCAGTTGTTTTAACCCTTCATTGATGAGTTCTGCATACAGCATACCAAAAAATATAAATTTTTCTTGCTGATTTTTGGCATTGAGTAAGAAGTTTCTTGTTAAATGTATTGAGCCAACACTGAATAGCAACAAGTGTCATTTGTCGGTTTAGAGCAGGAACACAGGATGGGAAAAAAAGGACATGGGACTCATTTTCTTTGGAAAGCACGGTCAGAGCAGACAGACCAGTGCAAGATCTGCTGTAGTGACCTCAGACACACAATGCAAAGAGCTCTCTGTACAGATTCCAAACGCAGCCATATGTCGCTTGGGGAGAAGCCCACTTCTTTCCCCATACTACTAAAGGAGTTTCTAAAAAATATCCTTTATTTTCGTTGATTATGCTTATTCTCAATGTGTTTTGCACATTTAGGTATAAAATAATTTGTTTTGTATTTATATGCGTGCTCATTAAAGGGTTAAACAAATAAAGTGGTTCCACTGAATGTGAATGTATAACTTTAGCGACTCTAGTCACAATGTGTTGATCATTCCATAATCTTTGTGAGACCACGAAACAGGAACTAGGCAGCATGAAAATCACTCAGCAGTACCAAGAAGGAAGTTTCAGCACTTATACAGTACTGCAGAATACACTTCTATGCTGTACCTGTGGTGTACTTTTTATTATGTGGTCTTGATCGCACTATGGGGAAATAACTGCTTTGCAAGTGCATTGCAGTACTTTAATACTTTAACTGCTTGCTGCAAAAGGAAAGTGCCATTAGAGTATTACATAAGGATAATGTGTTATGAGGCAGTCGCTAGACGTGGTATGTCACAGCACTGAGTTGCCGGCGGCCATTATAATTAGCTGTTTTCTGTGGCATTTTTAACTTGACAGAACATAGTGAGCATTATTTGATCAATAAACAATACTACATAATTCTGGCCCTTATTTGGAACTTTGTCTCATCTCCGTGATGAGCGCAACCCGCTTTTGATGTTACTGAGATGGAGTGACTCCTTGCAAAGCAGCAGGGTAGTCTTGTTAATGATGCTGTCATTCACACTTACGCAGATTGTTTAGTAGGCATTAGCTCAGTGCCATTCCCCTATAGAATCACAGCTTGCATTTCATTCATGTATAATAGAAACATTCTGTAGATTTCATGTGAAAATGTGACATTGGAGGGCATTATGCTATAAGTTCACAGCAGTGAGCCCCATTATTGGAAGACAGCTGTTGTCTCAAATTACTCACAGCAAAGTGAAGCCATGTACAATGTACATGTGCAGTTTAGTATGGGCCACAATGACCAAAACAAACATAAATAATGTTCTCGTATTGCAAAAGAAAATTGTTCGAATAATCGCTAATGTTGACAATACAACTACCTCCAAGTGTGCTTTTGAAGCACATAACACTGTCCGCATCAATCACTTGTATAACTTTAAGTTGTTAAAAAAAATTTATTTCTCAATGGCATCCACTGCCAATTTTCATTCTACTCTGGCATCTTTGGACATGTGTCGTGCTAACACACACATAAGACCTATTAATACATGGAATATACCATGTTTTTGCGCTAATTATAAATTTCAAATGTTGTCTTATAGCCTGCCCCATGTTCTAAACACGTATAAACATACAAAAGGGTATACCAAAGCTGAGCTGCAGAAATATTTTGTTGAAATGTGATTTTATGTCTTTGCTAGTAGATGCTGCATGTTTGCTTGGTTATTACTTTTATTATTTCTGAACATATGCGTGACCATTTCAGCGTTTCGATTTTACTGTTCAAATTTTGTGCAAAGATTAATAGACTCTGTATGCATAAATAGTGAATGTTTCTCTTTATTGAATGTGACTATTCTATGTGTGTCTGTTGAAGATTTCCTGCACCACTCTTGTGCTACTGCTTGTAGGGGTTTTCTGGACAGTCAAGCTGTGCAGGCAGCTTTTTGCCAAAAACCTACCCTCCAGTTGAATCTGGAAAATGAACTTATACATATATTCTTATACTTATTTAAATATGTTCTGCCTATTGTGTATCCACGTGTGTGGGCTTGTGATATACCCTGATGGCAAGGCCATTTATGGTTCGTTCAAAGAGAACATCTACAGATGCATTATAGCTATTCTCTGGCTCCTCTCTTCCTGCTGTAAACTGGATTCTCTGCTTATAAGAAATAAGTGTTCCTTGTGATTAGTATATGTGCTCTTGCTAAAGGTTACTGTAATGTGTTCATGTTCTTATTGAATAAAATGTTTACAATGTTTTAACAGTTGTGCTGTTCTTTCAGATCTTAACCGGAGCAGGCAGCATTTGACGCAAACATGGAGGCAGTGCTAATGGAAACATTTAGGAGGTGAGACAATAGTCGTTTTTGACAAATTGGATGAAATGACGGCCAAGAAGTTGCACTTTTGAAACATTATGGGATGTACTTACTATGCCGGCACTAGAAGATATTGAACTGGCGCTATTTATAATGTCCGGTTTTGCATTTATCTGGCCTTTAGGCATATTTCTTTTCTTCCATTAGCATCAATGCTGTATGATTGCTTTGATTTGGTGAGATTGTAAATTTGTCGCTTAATATCAATATTGAAATTTAATTCCTCTGTCCATGTATGCCTCCATGGCATATTGAAATAAATGAGTCCTTTGTCATGGCAAAGGATTAAATCCTTTTTCAAATGCCTGAAATGCTAAATTACCTCATAAGTTTGGACATATTGCAACTGTTTAGTATGCTTTGTAAACTGAAGCATAATGTTTCTCAAGGTTGGCCATTGATTCCAATTTAGCAAATGAGACTGTTGTCTTCTGTTTTTGCCAGGTATAGTCCATTGATGCATTTGAGGTTAATACAGTGATACTAGCGAAATATTTGCTCTTGGTGTTTCACTCAATGTAGTGTTATGTGCTCAGTGTTTTTTTTAGTTGTTTATAGTATTGCAGTTTATCATAACATATAATGGTGGCTGAATAACTACGCATTTGTTGCACATGCAAACTAAAATCTATTATGTTGTGAGCTTCCATCTTGGTGTAGAGATAGTCTATTCTCTACCCAGGCAGAGGTCACAGCAGTTGCTACAAGGGGTCTGGTTAAGTACCAGGAGGTAGTTTCACCAACTCTTGTGATGGTAATCATGTACACCACCATTGTGAGTCTTCAAATGACTACCCTAATAAGGGTCATTGTTGCCATTCCAAAGGGTACCACTGACTACCAAGGTGTACTTGCATGGACCACTGAGGTAGTCACATCAACTCCTGCTTTGGGGGTAATACATACACCTCAGTAGTTCTTGCGGGAGAGTCACCGGTACTGAGGGAGTCGACCACACTGTGTCTCCAAGAGAGTACGTGTTACCACCCAAAAGGTAGTTTAACCAACTCTTGCCATGGTAGTCATGTACACCACCATTGTGAGTCTTCAGATGACTACCCTAGGAAGGGTCATTGTTGCCATTCCAAAGGGGTATCGCTGACTACCAAGGGGTACTTGCATGGACCACTGAGGTACTCGCATCAACTCCTGCTTTGGGAGTAATACATACACCTCAGTAGGTCTTGCGGGAGAGAGTCACCGGTACTGTGAGGGAGTCGCCTGCACTGTATTTTCAAGAGAGTACGGGTTACCACCCAAAAGGTCATCATATGTGCGACGAGCAGATACACCCCGAAAAGAGTCGCTTGCGACTACCTTTTTTTTTTAAGAGTGTAACACGGGGGCTAAGGGCACCTCAAGCTGCCTCATTGCAGCTTTTACCTTAGCCCCCGTCATTGTATTTTAGCAATGGAAACAAATAAAGAAAAGAAAAAAAGAAAGAAAAGATATTTAAGCGAAGTGCACGCGGTGTTAGCGATTCTACGAAAATAGGAGTTCATTGCAGGGATCGTTCGCGTCTTTCACGCTTGACGCGGGTACACGTGTACGCGTTTGTTGCTCAACACACGCGGTTATTCCGTGCTCGTGGCACGCGAAGGCACACTTGTGGCGCGAGAATTCCGCGTCCTCACGTGCACCAGGTACTCGCATGATTTCCCCGCGCACGTGAGCGCGCTCTCGCCTCGAGTCACTCGACCCATATGGCACTTGTTTTTCGCAGATCGTGACGATCGCAGTCAATAAAAACATGGTCAGTACGAGGCCCATGATACTTCCTTTTTTGCACTTATCTTTTGCTCATTTATGCATACGCATTTCGAGCTTGAAACCAATGGCCAGGTGATATTCACAACACATCCTTCAAATTTTTAGCTTGTAAGCCTGAAGGCCTGAATTCAATGAACTGAAGTCAGCATACAAATTAAGTTTTATGTTGAAATGCTATGGTGCATATACCCAAATAATGTTGTGCTTGATGCATAACAATAAATACAAAACAACAGAGCACCCAGTAGCTTTAGTTTCGGTCACTACGCATGTTTCATAAACCGCTCTAAAAGCACAAGAATTTTATACATCGCCTATCTAACTTAGAAAAAAAAGTGCTGCGTCACCAGCGGGCGTTCCTGCTTTTGTTTACACAGGCAGCACATCTTGGCAGTCTAAGAAAACAGTCATAAATAAATTGAGAAGAGTAGCCGCTCATGAACGCACTAGACAGCCGCGTTCATAAATCGCAATGTAGCAAACTCTCGCTCATTATCAGTGTACAGAAGCACATATACGTTGCTGTGATCACGTAAATTGCTCATATTGGCCTTCCACAAGATTTAGTGCGCAAAATGGTCATCGAAGTTGGTTTTTACGCCTGCTGTGCGCAGATCGTCTTACGATCACGGCCAAACACCGGTGCGCACACGGCAGTCGCAGTGTGTCGTGCGCATACAGCGGACGAAGTCGCCCGGCAGAATCGAGAACGCGCGGTATCCGTTTACAAACTAAATTAAATGTATCCGATTTAGCTTGTGAAATTATACAATGAACGTACGTGCCTGTGACACTGTCAGGTGTTAGTTTCGTCCTGCTTGGAAACATTCAATAAAAGCCGACGGCGGTCCACGATGTTCATGCCCAAGAGCTCAAGGTTGCCTCATTCCGGCTCGAAGTGTCGAAATGTTTCCTTCGTAGCTCGCTCCACGGAAGGGGGAAAAAACACATGCATAAGCTCCCGATAGCAGCGCTAAGCTGCTGCCCACAATCGTAGCACCGTTCAGGCAGTAAACACGATCGGCGTGCAAAACAACCACCGGCTGCATTACTTCGCACAAAATAACATTTTATTTTCGTTCTTAGCGACCATTATCTGCGGGCACAAAGTATTTGTACTTCAGTAAACACTCAACCCGCTGTGTCACCGAATATCAAGCTCTTCCAACACGGCGGCCTTCCCGCGACGCAGTCGGCTTGGAAGGTATATGGCGGTGGCCGCTCAGTGTTGCCAGTCAAATCCCGACCTTTGCGGTACTCTGAAATTTTTTCCAGTGACTCTACGGCAAACTGCATCGCAGCGCCATCCACAGCACGGAGTAAGACATTTAGAAGGTGAAACTCCCGTCAGCGCGAGCGAGCGCGGGCGACCAGATAAGGTCACAACTGTTGTATGCGCCGACGGGGCCGCGGCGCCATGCGGCGCGTCGTAGAAGCCGCAGCTAAAAAAAATGCTGTGCCCGGGCAGGCGGCTCCGGCCAAAGGAGGCATTGCTCCGGCGCCACGGAGGAAGGAATCTCAGGAGAGGCCCTGACGTCACTCTTTGTGAAGCTAAAGTGAAGCCGGAAGTTGCCGTTGCTCGTGGCGTTGCTCCGCCTATCGGGCCAGCTCTCCTCTCTTGTTTACATTTCTCGCGAAACCACGCCGCGCTGCGCGCAACCGGGCTGCTCGGGCACGCGCGCTCCGCAGCAATACTAAGCAATCACGATCTCTCAATGCATTACCGTTGCCGAAGTCGTGTTGAAAGAAGTTAATAATGAACTTCGCAAATTGGGCCGTGAGGTCGAATCCGCTGCTTTTACCGGCTTTTATGAAAATAAACATGCTTTATCAGGCCAACCAAGTGAGCTATTCTCATCAACCGCGTGTACCGGCCGCTGCCCAGTTCTAAAAAAGGTCACCTTTATTGCTGACTTCTACTTGCTTTTCTCTGTTTGGACTTCCTGGGGCGCTCAGACCATCTTGCGAACTAGACGTCTAGCGATACGAAAAAAATGTACGCATTCTCACTGCACTGCGAGAACGCACTCGAGACACGTACGACACATCGACCCATTTGCGATCCATTCGGAGTTTATGAGCACAAACACATTCTAGCTTGAGGAATCGTCGTGCTTCATTGAACAAAGTTCGGGTGGCCGCGCATCACTACGACAGCGCGCCGGCGAGGAGGCAAAATGTCATTTCTGACTTCGCGTTTAAATTGATATACTGCGGCCTGAGGTGCCTTCTTACCACTGTAAGTGAAGCATCACTGGATCAAAGTTTTGCGATAGCCGGCGCAAGCTGCAGAACAGTACGCGCGTAGAACCGGCCGACGTGCGACCATGGAACAGCCGTTTGATGTGTTCGCAGGCGTTCGTTCTGTGGAGCCTTGCCGACTCTTGCAGCGCATCCGCTAACCTACACTTCTCGCGCGCACAGGTCAGATACGCCCGCGGTAGGGAGGATTCGTTCCTTAAGTCAAAGCAGCCGATTCTTTCCCATCTTCCAGGATGACTCGTCGGCTGGCAGGTGCACGGTGCCGTGGGCAGCAAAATGCACATATTCGGCGTAACGCTCTATAGCAGCGCGTGTATTGAGGTACACCTGTGCCGGTGTGCATGAACCTCGAACGCGCTCAGCTTAAAAGACTTCGTGCTGTCGCGAGTACCGCGAGGAACAAGCAAGAGTTCAGCAACTGTGTTTTAATATGCACAAAAGCAAGTTGCTACTGAACGCGAACTATGTATTCATAACTTACGTCTACGTGCCGCAAATGCACCATATGCGCTGTCAAAAGCAGAAATCACTGACCTGCAAGGCGTTCATTGTACAGATTCTGAAACGCATCGGTTTCGGCGTGCGATGGCACGTTAGCATGATTCCTCCAATAGAGGAATATTTCCTGCAGATATTCCTTCGTCCGTTGCCATTGTCGTCGCACGGTACATTGCGTACAGCGTTGCGTGCGCGTTCATTTCACAAACTTTAGTTCCTCCTGCCCCACCTGGCCACAGCAGCATCCGGGAGAACACGGTGCAGATAACGCAGTGCAACAAAACACGGAGACCAACGCAAATCTGCCCGCACGGTGCCTTTGCCACGGTACGAAACCTGCGGAGCAACACGTGTGAGCGCACAGAACCAAAACAAAGCCGCCATTGTGGCCCGAAAGGCGTGGCCGCTACGGCAAAGAAATAAAAAATGAGCAAAAAAGAGGAGAACCTACAACGTCATTTCCTCCACACTTTTATCCTAGCGCGCGGAGGGGGTAGGGCCTCTCCTCGGTTTCCTTCCTCCATGTCCGGCGCGCTCTCAACGGCGGTAATTTCTTTCCAGGCCGCCAAGCGCCGCCAGCACGATAACGGCTCCGCGGGCTTGTGACATTTTCTGGTCGCCGCAAACAGCGCAGTTTCCACACCTAAATATTTCTTGCTCCATGATCCACAGGCAGCATCTGGGATCATGTCTGCCGATAATAAAGGGCAGCCATTGGGCGCGTTAAAGGGACACTAAAGTGAAAAGGGATTTCTTCTGCATCAGTAAATTGCCGTTCTACAACACCAAAAACACCACTCTTACAACGATAAGGCGTCTGGTAAGCCAGAAAAAGCGCAAGAACGAAATACGGGTGGCGACGCCTACTTAAGTTCCCGCACCTGGGGGCTGTGACGTCTTGGATTTTGATGGCATATTCTAGGACCTACTAATTAAATATAGCGGTACAAGTTGACTACATTGTGTTCTAAAGGAACCAAATATTAAACATGGCAAGTTTCGGGAACCTTTATTCACCCGACGCGGCCCAAATGCGAAAACATACCTTGGAATCCCTGACGTCACACTGACGTGGCGACGCTGGAGTTTCGGCGCGAAATTCAAATACTGATACTTGGACCTTCATTTTCTCATCTAATAACCAAACTATTTTATCGAAATGACTGCCTGCAGGGTTCTCAAACAACGGTTCATTAGTCTAAACTGATTTATTGTTTCGCTTTAGTCTCCCGTTAAGTGAGCGCGCTCCGAACTCCGAAGGAGCACGCTCGAGTGCGCTCGAGTGCGACGCCTTCGGAGCTTAACTGCAATTTTCACCGACTGTTTTCAGGTTCACGAACGCGCCGTCTGGCGAATGTTATGTTGCTTCCGCACAGCAATCGCACTTAGCGCGCTTTTCGAAAATTGCCTCGCCGACCGTACTCCGACCGTACTCCGACGGGGCCGAGCCACAGCACTAAATATCGATAACCGGATGAAGAGGGTGGTGCCAGCGTCTGTGAGTGGTCCGTTTTCCGCTGCTTAGCTTGCGGTGGCTCGTCGACAATCGCGGCGGCATGCAACGGAAGCTTAAGAATGACGTTAAAACGGGGTCGTAAACGTGCCGAAAGTTCTCGAAAACGTTACACGGCCACGCAAAAAGTTTTATTACACGCAAATAAACCCTTGCTCTCCGTAAGGGCCGAGTAGCCAGTGCCGGAGCGATCGGTAGCAGCCGTCTTTTATTCCTTTCGGAACGGGGCAGCCTGCGGCTATTCAGAAAAAAATTCAGTTTTGTTCGGAATATTAATGCAACGTTATCGCGTACACGACACTTTGACGCGGTCAGTTTTTGCGGTTTCGTGACGTCGGGTGAGAGGCAGGTGAAGTGGGTGCAGCCCGAAATATTTTGACGAACAGTCGAGGGGTAATGCCAAAAGGCGTCGAATCAGCAACCACTATGTTTGTTTTGTTCGGTCAAATTATGCAGAATCAGTGTGTACACGTCATATCAGATGGGCAGCTATCGCGGTTTTCGTGATTTCGCGTGACAGACAGGTGAAGTGGGGGTGGCCCGAAAAATTTTTGACCAATCGTGGAGGCTGATTGCAGAATTGGAATAGAAAAGTTTGGGATAGCTTTACGTTATAGCGCCCTTGGCTCCATTTGGATTGTGCCGGACGGGGCAGATTGTCTGTTCCGGACAATTTATCGCGAAATACAAACACGTCTAGTCCTTCGCTCAAACTTCAAATTAGGGATGATAGTAGTCGACAGTGAATCTTTTTTTAAGGATAATGTTGTCTCCAAAATGCTACTCGCGAGTGTACAATTTCAAGTATTCAGAGGCGCTCACTGCGCCTACACGAGGCGTTACTAATAGAGCCGTTACCTGCATACTAAAGCTGACGTTCATCTTGTGCAGCCACCTCTTGGGGACGGAGAACATAAAAAGACACGACGTCAGTGCCATTGAAAAAAAACATTGAGGAAACGCTAAAAGAATAAGGCTAATGAAGAAGCAGACACGCTCAGTCATTGCTATCACACGTAAAAGTAGAAAACTTTATTTAGGAGTACCTCCAGGCAGGCACCATCCAGCGCACAGATGTTTCGCACTGGTGACAGCTGCTGGCGTGAGTGTGCTCTCCAGGATCAGTATTCTCCAGTGCTGTAGCACCGGTAGAGTGGCTGAGAGGTGGAATCAGGGACTGCCAATTTATTGGTCCAAAACTGTTCCGGTTGCGTCCAATCGAGCACGCGGTTCCTTGCCACTTTGGGGGATTGGCCAAGGAATAAGTAGATTATTCCAATTTATAATGAAGAATAAAATTTCGGAATTCGTAATAATGCTGAAGAAGCTGAAATCGCCTTTTCAAATAAAATCATTCTGCATTATTTGTGTTGCCGCAGTGAAGTAGCGTCGAGGTTCGAGGAAGTGATTAATTGTTTCATCCTCATTAAATGTAGAGATGGAAGGACACAAAACCAGACCTGTGTATGAAGAGCGGCGGGTAAGAAATATGGCAACCGAATTTTTTGTGGGAAAGAAAGAAAGTCTGGGGTTTTACGTGCCGCAACCACGGTTTGATTATTGAACACGTCGTAACGAGGGACCCCGCCTTAATTTTGTGTGCTCGTTTAACGTGTACCCAATTCACAGTCCAGTGATGTTATGGCGATTCTATCCCGTCGAAATTCGGCCACTGCGGCCGGGGTTCCATACCACGCCATCGGGCAATGTTGTGAGGGATAGCTAAAGCATCCTTGTGTTGCAGCAATCGATAAGCCAGCTCTCTCCGCGGTTGCTTTGTGGCTGTGGTGTTGTGCTGCTAAGCACCAAGTCGCGGGATCGTATCCTCGCTACGGCGGTCGCATTTTGTTGCATTTCGGGCGCATTTCGTCGCATTTCGGGCGCGAAATGCGAAAACGCTCGTGCACTTAGATTTAGGCGCATATTAAAGAACCACAGGTGGTCCAAATTTCTGGAATCCCCACTATGGCGTGCCTCATAATCAGATCGTGGTGGTGGCACGTAAAACCCCATAGTTTAATGCAATTTTTTCGATAAGCCAGGGAAATACGAGCTGCTTATGACCGGCAGAAGCAGTCAGTATTGGGTTTGATAAACATTTCGTAATTAAACATATACGAAATCTAGACGCCGTCATGTGTATAGTCAAAGGTATAAATAGAAGTACAGGGCCGGGAAGTGACGCGATTGCGAGGGAACCGGCAGTTTCGTTCAGAAACAAACCTTTATGACGGGATAACCAAAGCGAATGCAGATGAGCAGGAACGAGCAAGTGAAAGAACTTTCGCATTGGCGAATCACCGGACGTGTTATAGAAGAGCCTATACATAAGGAGTCATAATACCAGCTATTGTAGCTGAATGGTCTAATGTAGGTAACAATAGCATTGCTGCCATAAAGTCAGCCAGAAAATACGCACGAAAACAGGCAACCTTAATGAAAAGGACCAGGGAATGAAGGGCAAGAATTCCCCATGAACGGTAGCCTTTTCCTTGCACTTCGATGCGACTGCCGCAACGGCAATATTTGTTGCCATTGCGCTTAAATGATCTTGTAGTAAGCCGTTTAAGATGCTTAGAAATAGTAGTTTCACGCGCTGTTAGGAAAAATGATGTCAAGCGTAATTTCCGGGGAATTAGAATGCGTTTCAGCAAGTCACAAACCTCTACGCACAATAATTGCTCATGGTTTTCTTTCTTTGTAATTTTCTTACAAGGAACTTCAGAATTCCCGCGACGATGCCGGTGGAGAACAAAACGACGAGGGGAGTGAGCCCATAACGTGTACCGCTGTGACAAGTTCCTGCATGTAAGTGCGTGTAAGTAAACGGCTCGTAACCTGCCACGGGGTTAGGTATAGGGAAATTATCTGGAAAGCTTAGCGGCGATAAGCCATTGCCGAATCATCTGCTTATTTACTTTCATAGACATTGTTTTTGGCAAGAGAACTTGGCACTGTGTTGTAGCTGGTAGGTTAGGCCCACTGCTTCAATATACTTATGCGGAGGAGTGAATACATACTCCACTCACAGAAGCGGAAGCAGCTCGTCAAATTCGGTTCGAATCTCGAGCGCTAATATGCGACATTTATCTTCCCATCGGTGTGCAGTTAGCAAAGCGAGCAAAGCATGGCAAAGCAAAGCATGCGGAGCAAAGCCAAGCAAAGCAAGCACCTGGTAAATGAGAATTAACATCCGTAAAACCGTCGTTATGACTTTCACTGTCCGTTGTCCACACCTTCCGTTGTTTCTTATAAAATTGGTAACAACCCCATTCAGAGTGCTAGTGAATATAAATACCTTGGTATAGTTTTCACAGCCAGTATGTCTTGGTCTAAACACATGGATTTAATAACCTCGAAGGCACTGAAGAAGTTAAGCTACCTGCGCCGCACATTGAATGCGGCCACAAGGAATGCTAAGCTAGTGATGTTTAAATCTCAAATACAGCCTCTGTTAGAATATGCTTCTCCCGTCTGGAATCCGCCCAAGCAGTGCGACGTTAATCAAATCGAGGCCATCCAAAAGAAAGCGATTCGCTTCATACGCCGCAGCTTCGATAGGGATTTTTCACCTTCCGGAGCGCTTCCATCCTTA
The DNA here is from genome assembly GCF_050947875.1 of Dermacentor variabilis. Lineage (NCBI taxonomy): Eukaryota > Metazoa > Arthropoda > Arachnida > Ixodida > Ixodidae > Dermacentor > Dermacentor variabilis. The sequence continues at coordinate 36,704,255 of NW_027460280.1, read as the reverse complement.
GGCCTGCAACGGCTCTCAGATCGCCGACGCACGGAATCGCTAAGGTTTCTGGATTGCATTATTAACTCCTCTTGCCGGAATCGATCAGATAATTAACTAACTCCTGCTAAACTATCAAATACTAGAAGTCACCATCACGTAAACCTCGCGCCCTCTTTTGCACGCACAGAGACCTGAAATACGGTTTCTTACCCGTTGTAATTGAATATTGGAATTTTTTCCCTCCATGGTAATACTTGTTCTAGGCCTTTAAACATACCTTTAGCGACTATCGAATGGGCTGTATTGTTCATGTTGCCTGCGTTATTTCTCATTGTTCTCGTTTTCATACCAATTGCTGCAATTGCCCAATAGGGCTGTACGCAGAAATAAATAAATAAAAGAAATAAAGAAAGAAAATAAACAAACAAACGTGAGACAAACCAAGAAACTTGACATAGTGGTTGACGAACGATGCAAAGCGACCTTACATGTTAGTAGAACTGTTATATACATTATGTTACATGAGCGTGGGTGTAGCCGGCACTCGAATGCTGTAGAGCTACGGGGCCATGGAGCTCGATAAACGCGATGCTTCGGCGGGGTCGAGTTTTGCCGGTCCGTAAGCAGACTTCTGGAGTCTGGTCGGTCACGGATTTCATTTTCTGCCATATACCGCCACCCCGTCGGCCGTTCCCAAGATGTAGCGGCATCAGGGCTCGTGCCCCGTTGTAGCCAAGGCGGAGTCGTAGGTTGGTCCGCATGGGAGGTACCAGGATGCAGCCGTCCGGAGAACTAACCAGCGGCAGGCAGGCAAGCTGCGGGAAGAAGGCCATCCTGCCTTAAAGGGAAGACGAGCTAAGCGCCCTTCCGCCTCCGGGCGACGTCCTCACCTCGTCCGTGGCCGCCATGACCAAAGGTGACGCACCGGTGTTCCGCGTCGAGCAGGCAAAGTCAACTGCCATCGACAACCTCATTTTCTTCAGCTTCCGATTCGACTGCTCTGATTGCATGCACTGGCGCAGTGGATTCCTATGAACGAACTTCCGCCGCGGCTTAGAGCATTCGCCTTAAGCGGTGATACACTGTTGCCTCTGGATGATTGTGGAGTATGGAGCTCCTCCTTCCCACCCCTCCCCCATACTCCTCGAGTTGCCGTCTCGTTTCAATAGATATCTCTCTCCCTCCCTCGGACTCAGACGTTTGGGAGCTTGATGTACATTCTATACTCTTAAATAGAGAGAGTGTAAGACTTTCAGAAGGAAACGTGGCCTTTTAACCGTTCAAAGATCTTATATTCTGCCGTCGATAGTAGATACAAAAAAAAAATAAAAATAAAAGAGTTCTCGAGGCTCTGTTTCAGTAACTTTGATTTCCATTAACCTCCACAGTTATATTTTCTATCGAGACCTCGGCTCTGGGATTTAGGCAGATGAATGTTTGTCTTACAACGTGCAATTTCATTTGCCTTACTTGCGCATTACAGCGCTAGTTTAATATTATCCTTCTACTTCTTGGAAATTATTATGCGAATCCTGAGAGTTTTCTTATTCGCGTTCAAGCAATCCTAGATGATTTGTTTTTTTTTTCATTCTTAAACATTTCGTTGCATCTTTTTTATTCATGTAGTCTTGTTTAGGTTTAAATCAACCACCCTATACTTGGCCAATCCCTTTATCTCGCATGATTTGAAAATTCATCGTCGTCATCATCCCCTTCAACAAGATAGTTATCATCACAATTATGTGAATTCGCTTCATCACCTTTGATTTTCTTAGATCAGGTAAGGGCATTAGGGCCACAATAAATTTATTTTTTAACAATATTTTCAGCGGATAACGAAATTTCCAGAATTTATATCATGCGTGACGCTAATATAAGATTCTCTAATAGCCACAATGAAGAAAACTTTTTATTTCTTCAAATGTTGGTAGCAGATATACGCCTCATGTGTTCTTAAGACAATCTAATGCAAGAAATTACAAGCTTAATCAGACGTTATTGTTATGAACTCCAAAGCAGCAGTGAAAACTGAACTTTGCGAAAATATAGGAATTCCTATAATTCCTATATAGGAATATAGGAATTATGTGCTTCGAATCCCCACTGTCTTATTCAACGTTAATGTTTTGTTAGTACGCGAAGGCCACTTTGATGGCTTCGCCCAGTCAGCAGGTATGTATTACGCACTTCTTAAAATAAGGCTTAGGTCGGAGTCATCAGTTTTTGAATGACTTCAGTTAAGAGGCTGCAGTCTTTCAATGACTTGTAAAATAAAACATATTGTGAATATACTTTTCGATAAGTACACCGGTCTTTCCTGGTGTGACAGTTTCTTGCGGGTTCTTAACAGGTGAGATCATTGAACTGACGCCGTAAATGCCGGGACCTGTTATTCTTGCATAAGTGTGTTCATGGGTATACAACCCGACACATCAATGAAGAAGTGCTTGGTGCCTCTCAAATTATTTGTTATACATGTAACGTCATTTTAAAACTCGCGCACCGCATATAAAACATTCGAAGGAGGAAAGAATTATTCCTTCGTAATACAGGTGATTTCGATGTGAGGCGTTGTTTGCAAGGCGCTCCAGTGTATTGAATGCCTGCCTTAGCTTCACTCTATTTGCCCCTTTTTTTAAATATGGAGTTTTAAGCGCAAAATAATCATATCCTCATGAGACACGCCATAGAGGGGGACTGGGGAATAATTTGAACCACCTAGGTTTCCTTAACGTGCGCATAAATAAGTGCACGGGCGTTTTCGCATTTTGGCTCCAACGAAATGCGGCCGGCGAGGCCGGGATACGGTCCTGCGACGTCGTGCTTAGCAGCCCAAGCCAACGAGCAACCATACAGGGTGTATTTGTCTTTGTTTGCAAGAAGGGCGATTTAGGTGGAATCTAGAGTTTAGAGTTGATAAGCTTTGTAATCCGTATTCGTAAATTAGATTGCAATGAATGTTTATTGACGTGATAGAAAATGAGAATGATGATATTTTCAGATAGGATACTTATTTTAAGATGAAGTACAGAATTACTCATCTCCGTTAATGTACTTTCGTCTTCATCTTCTTACTGTGTTTTTTTCTTCATAATTGTTCGCCAAATTAAAAGGCGCCATGCTGTTTTAGGGCACTTTGTTAAAGAATTCAATTAAGGTTAATTTTCCAAGTTGATGTCGTTTTTGCTATTCGTCAAAGCACTCATCAGATTTTTTCACTTCACTTTCTTTCATTTCTTTTGAGGCGACTTGGTGTACGCCCTATTTCTACACCACACTTACATGCTTCATCCTACTTTCATTTCGGCGCACTCCCATTTACACATTCGCATTCTACCAAGCTGCAACGCTTTTTACAGATTAGCCCCATCATGTGCTCGCTTTGAACACACATCCCTGTCGAAAAATTCCTATGCCCCACAACTCCCTCAGGCAATAATCCGATATGAAACATATATAGTATTCCATACAAAGACCGGTTTTTTCCAATATGTCATTTGGTGCTATTGGATATAGGAGTTATGGAGAATACGAGTTTTTTTTTTTCACTAGGGATGTTAGCTGCGCTGAATGTCTGTATCGTCTCAAGCGCCGCCTGAAACGGCCGCCTGTGATGTTACGACCAGAACGGAGAGCGCCGTCTCGCGATGGCTCGGACGTGACTGATAGCGTTGCAAGCGGCATTGGCGCGTTGTTGGTTTGAGACTAAAGCAGCAACCGCTGCTTTTATGCAGCCAACTCGGTCGATTCCGAACACCGTACTTTGAAATGTGGCATACGTTCTTCCTCGCCTAAAGAGTGAAGAAAACGAGGCGGCGTATCGTGTGTTCAACATGTATATTTACGTAATTTACATACAGAGTGGATGCAGCCGGCGTTATATCGCCGTATAGCCGCAATGATCAGCCGCCATGTGAATCGAGGCAGCGCGATGCGTGACCGCGGCGTCACCTCTGTCGAGGCAGTTGTCACGCGGCTGGGGCCCGGTTCCTTACGGACTCGAGTGTCCGTGCCAAGCTTCCGCAGACACCGCGTCGTCCGAGGGTGCGGTCGTGGCTATGCTCGCCGTGTCGCATCCTTTGTCACAGCATGGTCCGCGCCCTGACACCAAGGTTGCGTCATACGTTGGTCCGCACGGGAGCTCCGAGGTTCCTGCAGCCGGAGGAACCCTCGCATCGCCCGCGGGTGTCGCTGCAGCCCAGTAGTCGCCACGGAGGGCTTCCTGGTCCGCGCCCGGCTTCTGGGAGACAGGCCAGCTGCACGACGGCTGCGCCAAGGACTTCATCCCGTCTCCTCGGTGCTCCGGCGACGATCGACGGTCCCCGCCCCCTATCCGCGACGATCTCGCCTTATCTCGGACAGTCTCGACGGGAAGCGACGCGCACACCTTCCACGTTGATCGTAGAGCCTGTGCTGCAGTCGACATTATCGCGTTGTTCTCCTCCTGATTCTGGGTCTTCTTGGAACGCACCGCCGGTGTGCTGGCTCGCGGCGCTTTAAAGGCGACGATGATGACGACGATGATGATGGCCTTATAATAGGGCTCGTAACCACACTGAATGTTTGTCCAGTAAGTGTTTCCTTTAACTTTTACCTAATGTTTTGGAGTAATACATATTCGATAAAAAAAACCTTTCATAAACATCTTCGTTTAGCTGATTGCATTCAACCACAAACGGCATCACAGACCATGGTTGCTGCATAATCCTCTTCGGTGTTGGCGACTATAATCGCTACTGACATCTAGGAGAGCGAAATTCGACCGACGGTGAAAATGTGCGAGAACACTCACTTCTGTGAGGCAATCAAACGCTTTGTGCCCGTAACTTCGATCCGTTAGGTAAACGTGAAGATATTTAAATAAATAAAAAAGAAGTTGCTCACGGTAGGGGCGGGGGTGGGGCTCCACACCGTAAGTAAATGAGGAACGAGTACCCTTAGGCATGCGCAGTAAGGCATTAGGTATTAGCTATACTTTTTCCTCTTTACATTAAATACATCACAAAAATACCATATTGCCCGTGTATTTCTCGTTGCAACAACGAAGTGCATTTTTGCTGCATAAGTGAATATCTGCCTCGAATGCATTTAAATACTATTACATATGCATCATTTATCGCTAAACACCACTATAATGAAGTATTGATGATACTTGACTCCCCTATGAAGTAAAGTGTGATGCGGCATTGGCGAAAACGACAGAAGCTGCCTGAGAGATGTCGTTAGGTGGTGGCTCTAGATAAGGTGAGACCTCACTGTATGTTTAACTTGCGTGTGCGTAGAGCTGAAGCCCACGAATGTTTTTGCATTCCCCTACAATCCGAATGAGGCCGCCGTGCACGGAATTCGAACCCGTGACCTTGTGCATAGCACCGGAACACCGTGGACAGCGTTGCGCGTATCGATACGAGGCAACGAAAGACGCGAAGGGCACGGCACTGCTGTGTTGAACACGCCATCTGACTTCATTACGAGGCGCCGTGCATTGAACTCGCATTGAATAGACATGCATACCGATTGGAACGCACGGTTGAAGGGACTGCCAATCGCGACTGTTGCGAAGGCGATAAACTGCGCCTGCAGCCAGACTGACGGTAAGGAGGCCGCACAAAATGAATGCAGAAGCGCAAGTGCCCCCTCCATCTCTATACCAGATGCGTGCTGAGCAATAAGTTCAGTAGAAGCAAGTTATAATGCGATATTAAACACTTTCGTAACTATCCTGCGAAGGAAATTTAGCGATAGCCTAGAAAACGTACATCATATATTGGTCGAATGTTACTGATTGGGTGCACATAGAACAAAGTATAGGTGTGTTTCACTTCAGAACCGCATCAGGCGGAGGTGTAAGTTACAAGATTTCTGAGGGGCAGAATAAATTTCGAATCAACTTGCGGTAATTCTGTTTTGTGCGAACCCAGAAGATTACGGCGTTACGAATGGTCGCCGAGGCCTTGAGGTTTTAGCAGGATCACACCTAATGCATCTGTAGTTGAGGCTAAATTCTTATGCCAAATCACTACGCACTAATATTTGACAGCTTCATTTTGCGGGTGTTAGCTACAGCGCCGACAAGCGAGGCCACGCTCACGCTTTCCCCGCACCGGCATCAAAACAATGGCAGTGGAAGAACGTTATGCAGGTGTTCTGTGGTGGAAGTGTCAAGGCTGTTTCACGTGCTCCGACTAGAGTGACAGAAGTCGGTGCAGTCGCCCGCGTGGGAATGCGATCTTTAGAGGGTTCATTTCACATGACTGTGATTTAAACAATGCGACGCCCAGTGTTGCTTGCCGCAAGATTTGGTGGCCTACGCAGGAGAATTTTGAAAATGTAATAAAAAAGGCCTTGTTTTACGATGTCATTAACCTTTCTTTAGCCTTGTTTCTTTGCCCTTGTTTTTATATGTTAACCAATCCTTTGTAATTTAACCCAAACATTAACCCAATGCTAAAAAAAAGGGGAGACTGATTCCTGTTCTGGCTGTTGATAACCTACTTGAATGTCAACAGCGTAGTACAAATTGTTCTGAGGGAAAGTGCTAAGCACTCGCGATATCTTTAAGCTTTTTATGATATTTCTTCTTGGACAACGGTGGAATAAAACTGTTTACCTGTGCAAGTTTCATAATCCAAACGCTATAAAATTTTTGACGAGATCACATTAAATTTTTTAAGCTATTGACAAGTGTACAAGTACCGACTGAACGCACTTGAGTGGTTGAGTTGCCGGCTGCAGAATGGAACAGCGTCCGTAGCTGCTAGCTCGAGGTGACTGCTATGCTCCACGTAAGTTTCTCCTACAGTACATGGACCCGACAAGCGGCATTGCCGTGTTGGCTTGTGTTTCTTTTGTTTTCTTTTCTTTTTAAGAGAATTGGCGGGAAACTCGGCGAAAGCCCGATTCCGTTTGTACACGTATTTAGCACTCGTCTGCATCTTATTAAGAGCACATTCCTATCATGTTCTCATTGTTGTACTTGCAGTGATTTAAGTCTTTCTTTAAAATATATTCTACCACAGTCACTTGTTCAGCTTAGTGTTGAAGTGTGCTAAATGACCACCCAGCAGCCAAATTGCCAACGTCATCAGCAGGATCGCCTAAAGTATAGTGCAGATCCAATGCACTTGTTGAAATCGACATAAGGGTAACCTTTCACGCAACGTTCACTTAAATTCGATAAAGCTAACTGCAATGCATAAAATTACCTTAATTTTCATCCGATAGAACAGTAACTCCTATGCAAAGTTTGCTTGCACATTATTATAATCTAATATCCCATGCGAATATGAGTTGGAGCCAATAAAGCTGAGTAGGAATTTGGTGAATATGAGTGGTAACGAATCCGAAAATGCAGTGCAATATGCGTAACAGCTTGCTTGCTGTGTGGTTGTACTGGATTAAAACAGGGTGACTTATTTCTGGCCTCCTACGGGAGCAGGTGTTTGCTTCTCCTTGTGAGCGTGGCCGCTTATGAAAATGGAGAAAGGAAGTTGGTCGTATTTGGTTCAATGCCGTAATAAGAAACTATGCATGCGTGGCATACGATGAGTGGCTTCAGATTTAACGTTATCATACCTCACGAACAGTGACCAGTACTTCTGTAAAAGAATTGCCCCATCCAGTAAAATAAAAAAAATACAATTGATGTTGTCCGCCAGTGTTCAATTTTTGAATGGCGCTCGCCAGCTTGTTTACATACATAATATGGGACATGTATCTTCACATGCGCAGCAACATTCCACGCGCATTCTTTATTGTAGGTGGAAAAGAAATCTTATAAATACTAGGAAATATCTTGCTTTGAAAGACTATCGAAGAGGTCAGAAATGAGCACTTTATGCATTAACAACACTAACATTAAAGAAAATGCAATTTGAAAACCAGTATATATGAGAGATGACTGCCAAAGTAACAATGTTTGAAGGCGCATTGATTCAAGTTAATGAAAAGAAGAAAGAGAAGTGCGTGGTTTGCGTACGAATTTTCTCGGGTTAATTATACTTTTTAATAGGTGAATTAGCCAACATTCCCAAGACGCTGGACCTCCAAGGAAAGTAGTAGCTTAATGCCCAATTATTTAAAAGAGATTGTAGGCTACTCATCTTTCTATTCGGAATTAGATATTAAGTATTAACGTTTAGCTTTGCTGTAAAGTGATGAGCACAAAGGCATATCACAAAGAACGCACACACCGAGCTAGCTTTTTTTTTTTTTGTGCGCGGGATTTTCTATCTGCTGCTCGCATATAACAGAGCTAATTGTTGTCTCGTGAGTCCGCTGACGCGACCGATAGTGTAGCGCGTTCCGCTGGAAATAGAAAAAGAAAAAGAAGGAACGCTATAGGTTGGCTTTTACGTGTCGCCACAGTGAGTGACGAGTGAAGCAAGGCGACCGTGCACGTATGTACGATCTGTATTTACATATTTCACAAGAGCGTCGGTGTAGCCGGCACATGGGTGTCGTGGTGGTGTACGCGGCCATGGAGGTCGCGCTCCACGATGCGTGTCGCTGGGGCCCCCTTTGTCCGGTCCGCAACCAGACTTCGGGAGTCTGGTTGGTTACGGATTTGAGGGCCGGAAAAAGTGATTGCCGCGTCGTCCGTGGGTACGGGCCTTGTCACGTTGCCTGCGGTGATGTTGCGGCAGTAATATGGCCCGTGCCCTCATGGCGCCCGGGCCGCATCACACGCCGGTCTGCGAGGGAGACCCCAGGATGCAGCCGTCAGAACAACCCTTCCGCACACGGTGGTCGTTGTGACGGCGTAGTCGCAGTCGAGGGCTTCCTGGGCCTCTCCCGGCGTCCGGAGGACTGGCCGGTCCCAGGCCAGGTGCAGGGAAGACACCACCCCTACTCGGCGGACCGGCGATCGGCAAGGCCTCCCGTAACCTCCGCACGACGTGCTTGCCTCGTCTCTGGCCCTCTTGACTCGAGGCGACACGCTGGCGCTCCGCTCCATGGCTGGGCGTTGACCTGATGTAGCCGTGCTGGCTTGCTTCTGGTTCCGATTCCTCGGCCGCTTGAGAGCACGGTCCCGCGCACTGGCTCGCGGCGCGTGAAGTACGGCCTCCGCGTGGCGTCTTCGTCTTCGCTGTTCTTTTATCCTGGTCACTGCTCACATCTAGGACAGCGAACTGAGACGAGCGTTGAGAATGTGTTCTTGTGGGATAGCTAAACTCTGAGAGTCAATAACGTGACGATGTAGGGTAAAAACTACTTGAATATATAGAAAGCGTCGTATACGCATAGGCTGCCTGACGTATTGCCGAGAGCAAAAGTTTGGGGACCAGAGATGGAGCAAAATTTTTTCTTCTTTTCATGTAGTACCGCTTACATGTGGCTTTTTGACTTGCATCATGCATTTCGACAAATTCACGTTCCACGGCTGCTCTAGAAGAACGTAATCTCTTTTTTTTTTTTTGCTGATGCCCTGGTCCCTAAACATTTCCTCTCGATTGTATGTGTTCTCTTGTCTGTTACTATAGCGCTAGGCGTTTTCGGAGCTTATCATTTTTTTTGCGAAATTGGAGGTTGTTTTACCGAATGAGTTTTGTTTTTTCGCACATATCGGAGCTGATGGAAAGTTTTTCTTCCTTTTCTTTCTTTCGTTTTTACAGCGCATCGAATTTCTGAGTTTTACGTCCTTTCTAGCATTCCCCCCCTCCTCTTCTTTCTCTTACAGCTTAAAAGCGTCGTGGACTGCTGAAGAAAATAAAAGTGAGAAGGACGAAGAAAGAAGAAAGCACATAGGAAGAGATTATAGCCGGAGATATGTTTTTATTTACAGTTCTCTTTTACAATAATGGAACTGTTTTTAGCCGTTAGAATGACTGCCAGCTAATTTAGCCAGGGTGTCACAATATGCGAAAGCCATGTAGGAGGACGAGAGTGGGTGCATGTTGTTGGCTGCTGTGTGGAGCAAGACACACTAGTTTTTTTGCTTTCTGTTTACTTGCGTAATCAGTCAATATTATTAGCCAATTTCGCAAGTATTAACTTTTGAGAAGAACTTCCAATGCCAATGTTGTATATTCTTCATCACGTTTGCGCTGAACTCCATGCAGCATATACTGCTTTAAGTACACGAAACAGTATCGAAGTAGAACTGTGCATATATGGATAACGGCCGAAAAGGTTTTAAACGTATGCGAAACTAGGATGTCTCGTTGGACGCCGTAATTCGCGTTATACCAATTCTTAAGCTCTTGTTAGTGGTCCTCATAGCGGTATGATTAGAGCAGTCGTCCGAAGAAAAGGTTGTTCACAAGATGCTTTGAGCGACAAAGCAAACGGTACGACAAGGGTCGAACGCTCCAGTTCGTGAGACGACTTGAAGAGCGGTCAGCGGAGCTGACTGTTTGAAGGAGAGTTGTACTTGTCTGCTTCAGTTGGGTAACCTTTCTGTTAACTTGTAGATCGGAACTTCGACTGCGACATCTTCGTACTTTCGAAATGCTGCAACATAGATCTATTCGCACCAATCACAGAAGTGGATCAGTAATGGAGCGTTATTGTATTGTTCGTCTATTGGCGAGAAGTGCACGTAGCCATAGAATGGTGTCGAGGGCCAGTGAATGAAAGGCGTTTTTGCTGTTGTCAAACGGCGCATCAACCCTTGGAAGAAGATGCGACAGTTGTTACACGAGTGATGAGCACGACGATCTGCACGGGGTATACGGCGACTCAGCCACGCTACACTGCAATGCACAAAGAAGTAGCGTATGCTCGCTGGACGCATGTATTTTAGCGGTTCGTCGTGATTATGCCAGACGTGTGTCGACGTAATGGATGCCAAAGCCAACGAGATGAGTCGACGTACATGTAATATACTTCTAACGTCTAACGTGCCTGTAAAAGAAGTTGAAAGGGGGCGTCGGACGTACCTTGATTAGTATTTTGATTTAATCGAAAACCGTCGTTCTAAAAATAAATGTTCTGTATTCGTTGTCACTAAAGGAACGAAATACAACAGGGGACCGTAGATCATCACACGGGCTATGCGAAAGATGTTGGTTCGGCGCCAACCTCTGGCAAGGTGTGTATTCTTCACTTTAGTCAATCATCAGGACGCCGGAACAACATATTTCAAGTACAATAATGCCGGAACAATCTTGTTGGACTTCAAGAACAGGCAAACGCTTTTCTGTTGCATATACCGGAAACAACATTTTCGTATTGAGATTCGTTGTTGTCCGCGTTGGCAGTTCTTATCTTAAATACCGTAGCCGGAAAGCTTATCTCTCTCATTAAGGCGCTCGGTAGCCAAAGCAGCACCATTTTCTAGATTCATCCTACTACCTGCTCGCATATTACACTATTTATTGATTTATTTACTTATTTAGGCATTATAGAGGGTAGGGGGTCAATCATTCAACATAATTAGTTATTTGCACATACACAATTGAAAATTTCAAAAATTTGAAAGTATGTAATTTCTAATAACAACGAAATTTCACACTATCAGGCAAGGCTTCTACAATAATTACGGCGAGAAAATGCTATTGCAGCCGATTAAGACACTAAAAGATGAAGTTTGCAACAGACATAGAGAACGTTTACACAAGTTTACATACTTGGCACAGCGGAACATTTCTGAAACCACGTAAGGTCTCAGGAAGAAATGAGTCCGATAATGCCCCAGAATGGGATGCAGTATATTGTAATGGCCGTGACATGGACTGGCGACATTCCATGTTCTGTTGCCTACATTGCGGCCACATGGATGTTGCTGTGGCCAGGTGGGACAGGAGGAACTAAAGTTCGTGAAATGAATGCGCATGAAACGCTGTACGCAATATACCGCGCCACGGCAATGGCAACGGACGAAAGAATATCCGCGGGAAATTTTACCCTCTTTGGCGGAATCATGTTAACGTGCCAGCGATTGTTTAGTATTGCTGCGGAGCGCGCACGTCCGAGCAGCACGGTTGCGCGCAGCGCGGCGTGGTTTCGCGAGAAATGTAAACAAGAGAGGAGAGCTGGCCCGATAGGCGGAGCAACGCCATGAGTAACGCCAACTTCCGGCTTCACTTTAGCTTCACAAAGAGTGACGTCAGGGCCTCTCCCGAGTTTCCTTCCTCCGTGTTGGGCCCCGTCTCTCGGTCTGGCGTGACGTCACACGGCCACGTGACGTGCGGCTGTGTAAGGAGGCGCCACGACCACCGATGGGCGGAAAGTGCGAGCAGTATTGCGTTCGCAATAAAAAAACAAGACTAGGGTGTAGTTGACTTGATACTCAGTGAATGTGACAAACCGTACTTGCGCAATTGTGCAACCTGTATTTCCATATTTTGCAAGAGCGTCGGTACAGCCTGCACTTGGATGCCGTGACGTTATGTGTCCGGGTTCTCACTCAACGCGATGCATGGCGGTGGCGTCGAATTAACCCGATCCGCAACTAGACTTCTGAAGTCTGGTTGTTTCCGTATTTGAGGCGGCTCTGCCAATTGCAGCCGGCGCGTGGTCCGTGGCCACAGGAGTCGCCTAGCTGGCCAAGGCGGCGTTGTGGCGGCAGCATGCCCTGTGCACTCATGAAGCAGGGGCCGCGTCGTAGGCCGGTCCGCACGGAAAACCCCAGGATGCAGCCGTCAGAACCAACGGACCTCGCGGCAGGCCCCAGGATGCAGTCGTCGGAACCCACATACCGCACGGGTGGCCCCAGGGGTCAGCCGTCGGAATCCACAGACAGAACGAGAGGCCCCAGGGTGCAAACATGGGAAGCCACGGACAGCCCGGGGGGCCCAATGATGTAGCTATGGGAAGCCACAAACCACACGCGGTTGTCGTTGTGGGAGCGAAGTCGTAGCCGAGTGCTTGCTGGGCCAATTCCGGCGTGGGGAGCACTCGCCGGCTCCAGGCGAATTGCTGAAAGAGCACCGGCCCTCCTCGACGAACTCGCGACCGGCAAGGCATTACGTCGCCTCCGCTGGATGTGCTTGCCTGGTCGCTCACTGTGTTGAGGCGAGGCGACACGCTGGTGTTTACCGTCGAGCTTGCACGATGACCTGCCGTAGACATGCTGGCTTGCATCCGCTTCTAAGTCCTCGGCGGCTTCGAACGGACTTTCTCGCACGCTGGTTCGCGACGCGTGAAGCGATGATGATGATTGATTCTTTATATTGAATATGGCATTATACTCACCAAGGAGAACTGGCCAAGAAGCGGGCGGTACATATAAAGTAAAATAAGATTATGTGAAGGAATAGTATGCAATATAAGTGTTGAACAATAAGAGGAACACGATTCATTCAATGTCAATGAATTAAATTTCAAAATTGCATGAGGCACTTTTCTAAAGAGGAAGAATGATAATATTAAATTATCGGGCCCTTATTTCTTTAACCATCAAATTGCATATAGCAACGTAAACATCGCTATAGCTGAAGCCCAGGTCTGATACGGTGAAATGCTTGCTTGCTTTCCTGCTTGCTCCTTTCTAGACCATGGCGCTTACCCACTATAGGGGATTGGCCAAGACGCGAATCCCCTATAAGAAGCGGTGCTGACATTTAATAGAGGAAAGTAAGAAGACCGCTGACAATGCAAAAGAATGTCCATTCTTGTGTAACACTGGGATAGATTAATTTTCACAACATAGGCTTCTTTGACGTGCACGTATACTTAAGTAGACGAGCCTCTTTGTATTTCTCCTGTATAGGCATCAGGTTGCTTTAGGTGTAAGTCGAACCCGTCACCTCGTGCTCAGCAGCAAGACACCGTGGCGCTTAGCATCTCCAGTTCCTCCTACTTGCTCCTTCATACCTCTTTCAACGTGCAGACGCATGTCTCATAACACAAGCATAGACTCTATCTCTGAGACATGTCATCATTCATCATAATGAGCGTAGACCAGGCCATCACATATGTCACATCTGCGGGTAGCATTTAGGGGTGTGCGAATATTCGAAGCCTTCGAATAACAAATCAAATAATGGCGTATTATATTCGTAAACCGAATCAAATAGTCACTATTTATAAATACCAACATTTTTCCAACAGCTTCCAGATACTTTTAATCGCCAAGCGTGGGACAAATCTTATGCCGGCACTCATAGATAAACCTTAAGGAGTTACTTATTGGAACATACAATTTGTCAACTAGGGAACGATATTTTTACAGCTAAAGCGCTTTCATCATCGCCGACCAACGAGTCCTGCGTAAGCTAATAAACTGCCTGTTCACTCCTAATGCTCAATTTGTGTTTTTCATAAACAACGCTTCATAGCGTGAGGTGTGTATGCACAGAAACTTGCTAACGTTGTGAGAATACTAGGATGTGAAGATTGATGGTGAGGACGACAGTTCATTATTCGAGAACAATTGTAAAGGTTTGCGATATTCGATCCGATTGGCTTCTGGCACTATTCAATTCGTATTCGATTCGGTCTCAAAAATGACTATTCACGCACCCCTAGACAGCACCTAAATTTAGTACATACGTACTGGTAACATCCCTTCACCCTCTCCCAACCCCATATAGTCACGCTCGCCAACACTCCACTACCTACCCTCCCTCAATCATCCCCCATTCATGGCGTACACCTGGGCGAGCTGGGCTACATAATCCGAAAACCTGCACTAAACTCTGTGGCAGCTCCTGGTGTGCCCGATCTTGCCCGATCTTCCACATCGAGTCAGCGATGTCACCCGCCTCCAATTCACCACCTGGGAGCGTCACCTTCAAAATTGAGGACAATTCGGACTGCAGAGCCCTCATACAATAAATTTCGCTTCTTCTTCTTCTTACTCCTATGTTTCAGCAGTCATGTTAGAGTTGGAAAAAATATTGACCCGTGTACCACCGGAAGTTTCTCGTATGTTATCGACGGTTCTATCCGTTGCCTTTTGTCAACACACCGTCACCTGGTCGTAGGTGGGACGGGAATTCTGTAGTACTTTCTGAAAGACACGCGAGCACCAGCGATTACGCTGTAACCTTTGTGACTCATATATAAAAGCCGGTGCGCCTGACCCGCTCATGGGATTTTCGATGATCGTCGATAGTGCTCGCCGCTATCGTTGTAATTGACTGCGGCTTGTTTTGGTGGGCACAAATTCCTCCAATAAGGAGTTAAATTTTTACGTCGATCTTCTGACATTATTTCGTTCTTCACCGTCCCTACAACGTGACAATATGACGTATACTCGTGAGCAAAAGTTTCTAGTCTAAAGGAGCAGCGAATTTTTTTCCCTCCTTGGCAGTGCGGGTTTGTCGGCTGAAACCATGTCACACAACCTACGTGTGCGTGTTCGACCAAGCAATTCGAAGTTGCGGATGTGCGCTAAAAGAAAATGTAATTTTAAAGGACATCTTTAAGGCCCTCTTCCCTGCGACGAGTGGCGTCGTCGTACCTCGTAAAGAAGTGAACGACTAAATCGCAAGCGGAGCGCAACGGGAAATAAAGAATGGCGATAGCGAAGAGAGCGCGAGGAGGACAACGGAGGAGGAGGAGGGTGGGGCGAAAGCCTTATGCCCCAACCACTGGCACGCGTCGGAAAGCTTCAGCTCGCGCCGAAGCGTCAAAAGCGTCGGTCGGGAACAGGGCGAAGCCTGACGACGCGCAGCGATTATGTCTACTGACGATGCTAGAAGTTTGCCGACGCGAGGTGAAGCTTCGCCGGCGTACCCCAATGAGAGGCTGCGACGCGTCGCAGGCGTCAACCAGTCGGAGGCTGCGAAGCCTCCGGCTGGTTGCCTATGATGCCTATGATGGCCGCCCATGCGAAGGCGCCGGCACTAACGATCATCCGAGTTCTTTGGACGCATGACGCGCGCGACAGTGTTCCCGAAAGGCAGTGTTGTAATAGTAAGCCGACAAAGACACGACCGACGACCGTGGGTTGTGGCAGTGCGACGTGGATCCGAAGCGACTTCGAACGAGGCCGACTAATCCAGCCTATCCACTGTGTTCCGCTGGGCTCAGTGCGATCGTCTGCTAAAATAGCCAACCGAATCACGATTGCCGCAACGTCTGTGCTTGTTGTATGTGTATCTTGTGCTCAAAACGAATGGAAACATGTTTACGAGCTCCGAAGTCTGGATAATCAGTACTCGCCTATCGCCGATGTTGTTTACGTTACTCGCAGGCCTGGCGCGTCCATCTAGTTCGTAAGTGGCGAGTGAACGAGCCCAGCTGAGAAACTCTGCCGAAGGAAATGAATTTTCAGTTCCGTTTGATGCTGCAGTGATTTAAAATATGGCACTCCTGACTTCGTGTGATGTGTGATGTGGTGAATGAACCGTGTGGAATTTAGGATGGTCAACCGCGGCGTGTTTCGTGTGGTGTCGGGTGACTCAAGTTTAACGGGCAAGCTCTGTGCTGTTTCCAGTGGCAAATATAACTTTCGAAAGTGAAAGACACTAGTAGCCGAACCATGGGAAGTATTTACATAATCAGCCATGCCGCCCGTTTCAGCTGACACTGCGCTCTTCTATTCGGCATGTGAATCCAGTTTAGTACAAGTTCACTGTACTCCTTCACTCACTTGTTTCAAGTGCATCCCTCTTTTGGGCTAGTTGGGGATAAATCGCTCGTCTAGAACTCGAGAACACTGACGCACTGAAGTATACGTGACAGCGCAGTCATGTTTGAGTCAGTGTGTCCATATACTTGAGCACTGCAAAAAGAAATTATCTGTTTGCAGCGTGTGCCCCGTGCGCAGTGCATAGCAGGACCTGCATCATGCAAGACATGCATGTAGCAGCGTATACGATGATTGGTTCGATGCCTGCTTCAGAAGCAGCAAGTACAGAGTCAATGAAACTGTAATTGATTTTTATCTCACTTTTTTTTATGCAAAGTGTAGATGGTGTGAGTGCATCGCGGGGAAGGTGAAAAGGTGTCATCAGTGTTTTGTGCAGTCGGTATGCTTAACCTGCTGGAATCCCTTCAGCTTCTACTAAAATGTTTCTTGCTGCGACACTATAAGTTGTAGTCAGGACAAAGCTCTACTCAAAACCATGTTAGTAATGCATCTGCGCAGAATGTATTTGATTAACCAGTTAATACTTCCACATCAACAATATGCCGATGCACAGCATATGTGCTTGAAATAAATACATTCCGTAAAGCTGACCGACTGGGCCTACAATAAAAAACTGTGTAGCATCACTGAAAAAAGTGCTGCCATGCATATCAGCCACAGCAAAACTGCTGCGCGTCCAACCTTCTTCCTTGGAGGCACCTCTATAAAGACTGTTCGGGCCCTTCCCATTCTGGATGTAACATTGAGCTCTTCTCTCAACTTTTCCGCATATGTCACCAGCACTGTATCTAAGCATGGGGCCATTCTTGGGTTTGTGCCCCGTGTCTCCCTTCCCTGATGACCTAAGGTTTTCCGAGCACTCTAGACTTCTATCATTCTGTCACGACTTAAGTATTGCTCATCAGTATAGTCCCCGTACCAAATTCGTGATGCTAACAAACTTAAGCTTGTTCAGCGCCGGACAACACGCACCCTCTACTCCCATTCTTTCGGTTTTCGCAAGCTCATGCCAGTCTACGAGGATTGCCTGAAACCCCTCAAGTAGCACACCCTGCAACACCAGCGCAACATTGCACTAGTCTATACTGCAGGGTGCTTGAAGGCTCTCTGGACAGCACTAATCTTTCTTCTTCAGTTCGTCTGAACAAGTGGTCAGCACGCCTGAGCCCTCATCATGCCTGTATGGCCCGACACCACAACTCCATGATTATATCTGGCATACAGAGCTTTCTATCCACCTCCCTGGCCATTTGGATTCTCCTTCCTTGGGACCAGACTGAATTGGCCCTCCTGTGTGCGGTGCACGCTCGACTGTGTGCGTGTGTGCCGTGCTGTGTGATTGAACAAGTGTGCGTGCGTGCGCGTGTGTGCACGTGGAGGGGAAGGATGTCTCGCCTGCATCCTGCAAATTCCTGCTCTAGATGGCTGGCTATCAGACTCTCTAACATACAGGCGTCAGCCTTTTTTTAGTCTGGAATGCCAAGTTACCACTAAGATTATTATTATTATTATTATTATTATTATTATTATTATCATCATCATCATCATCATCATCATCATCATCATCATCATCATCATCATCATCATCATCATCATCATCATCATCATCACGTTTAAGACAAACTTTGGTCAAAATGAAGATCATGAATTCATGTTGATAAACTTGAATGTTCGTAGTCTCCGCAAATATTGGGAACAATTCAAGATTTTAGCAGAAGAATCTATAGGTTTTGTGGATATATTTGTTCTCACCGAGATAAATGCGCCAGGGTCCTGTTTAGATACGTTCACAGTGAAAGGTTATTGTACGCCCGGTACGCCGTGGAGGAGGGATCGCTGTCTTTGTGAGTGAAAAATACGACGCTTCAGCTGTTGACATTACATTTATGCATGCGGAATGTTTGGCTCTAAACGTGAATTTATTACACGCGGCTTTTACATTACTCGCGATATACAGACCGCCATATGGTAGTATGACAAGATTTGTAATTGAACTCGAGGAAATACTTCTCAGGTACAAATATGCTGAGTTGTTCTGCCTAACAGGTGATTTGAACATTGATATCTTAAGCACAAACAAAATTTCTGTTTCAGATTACCTATCCTCACTTTCAGCCTATGGAATTGAAAACACGATCACTTCGATCCACGAAACACGATCATTTGAATGCATCATGTCCTTCTTAAACAAATTTCCTGCCCTTTCAAACCGTCAATATGGTTTTATCCCAGGCAGGGGCACCATACATCTTCTAGAGGAATTTGCAGACCAGTTGGACGCAACATTTGAGGAAAACTCGTTTAGCTGCGCTCTCTTTCTAGACGTAAAGAAAGCTTTAGATACGTTAACCATAGTATTCTTTTAGAAAAACTGTACTTACTAGGCTTTCGAGTTCCCTTTTATGCCATTCTAAAGAATGTTTTGAGTGGGCGTTTTCAAATTGTTAGTTTAAACAACCAATCAAAATATAACGTAGCAAGCTGCCTGTGAAGGCTGGTGTACCACAGGGATCCATTCTATCCCCACTACTCTTTAATATATTTACAAATGACTTGAGCTAATAACTTCCAAGTGTTTAATATTTCAGTACGCGGACAACACCGTTTTGCTCACAAGACATATAAACTACGAGACAGCAGTTAATATGTTGCAGGAAAATGTGAATCATGTAAAGAAATGGTTCGCTGAGAACCGAATTTCAGTGAACACACAGAAAACCAAAATAATATGTTTTAGAAATCCGCTAAAGACAGCCCTTATATACAAACAAGTAGCTTTACATGATCATGATTCTCTCTCTTGTCGTTGCGAACCCGTTGAATATGTAAACTGGTACAAATATCTCGGGGTGGTTTTCGATAGCAGTTTATCATGGCATGACAACTTTTCTTACGTTTGTACCAGGCTACGAAAGGTTTCATGGTTAAGCTTTAATATCAGATCTTTGGCTCCAATGTATGTGAAGAAAACTATAATTTATGCACTTGCGAATAGTGTTCTTAGACACGGAATCACCTTATTTGCGTCATGTCCTTCCCGTTGGCATTGCCGAATTGATAGCATCTTAAAAAACATGTTAAAGAGTATTACGTATAATTCTCATATGCCATCCGGGGCGGACATTTTTCGCTTCTTTCGTCTTCCTTCATTCCATTCTCTTTTCGTACAAACAGTTGTTCATGGCCACTTTTGGAATTCAGACTTTTTAATTAAATATGATCCTAACCGGAAGTTGCGAAAAACTATTCGATATTATGTACCACGGAGTGTAACAAGGTATGGAAAGGCAAGACGGTGAGCGCATGTGACGGACATTTTTAATGGGTTACCAAAAGAACTTTTCGCTGTAAACTCTACGAAACCTAAAAACGCATTTGAGAACATTGTGTTGATTATTGTATTCTTTTACAGTTGTGCTTAGAAGTATGAGATTATGTATTTTAAGTTTTGTTTCCTTGGCGTTAGCACTGATGCCCTTGGTACTTACTGGTTTCATGATTGCCTTGTTTTTCTATTTCTTCAGCTGAACCTATTGTTCCTTTCAATGAAGGTTGTTTGTTGTTGCCATTTTGTTTCCTCTGCCGTAAACTGCCGGGCCCAGTCCTTCAAGCCTCCTGTTGGCTTTGACGGGCCTGAACCTCTCTGTATCCTCTATAAAGTGGCAATAATAATAATAATAATAATAATAATAATAATAATAATAATAATAATAATAATAATAATAATAATAATAATAATAAAATGGTAATACTAAAATGGTGATGTCTCGAACACTGCTGATGCCTTTGCAGAACATTTCTGTTCGTTATATGGTGTGAAATATGCTTCAAGTTACTTGCTTCTCAGTCTGGCATGGTGTGTACACTATACTTTAATGAAAACCTTGTTTTCAAGTGTATGAAGTGCCTCAAACCTTCCCTTTCTTGTGGTGCTGATGGTATCTCTTCCGCAGAGCTTAAGACATATGGAAGCATACTTGTTCCCTGTTCTCACAAGCATCTTCAATAGTTCCCTGAAGTCTAGTACGCTTTCTAGCACTTGGAAGGTAGCATGGACATTGCCCGTGCACAAATCGAGTGCTAGATGTGCAGGTACTAACTGCCGGCCTATATTTATCCTTTGCAGCGGGTCAAAAGTGTTTGAATGCGTATTGGATTCCCTGCTTTCTGTTAGTGCTAAGAGCATTTTAATAAATGAACAGCACGGCTCTGTGTGCCGACGACTTAAAACTATTTGAGACTTGCAACAGTGTTCACCACTGCATCGACCTCCAAAAAGACATTTTTTTCATTCTCAAACTGGTGCAAAAACAACAGGTACTCTTAAATGCTTCCAGTACTATGCCATTAAGTTACATGCGGAAAACACACCATGTGAAATCTTCATATACCCTACGGGGTGCTCCACTCCTTAGGGTCAATAAAATGAAAGATATTGGCGTGTACTTCGACAAAATGCTAAGCTTCTCTTCACATAGATAATTACACAACATGCCCTTCACGCTCTTGGAATTGCATGCTGTATACTGCATGATTTCCACTCACCTGCTGTGTTTCTGAAATTCTGCTGCGTGCCTCCCATTATTGCAGTATGCCTCTGCAAGAGAGGGTGCAACGTGCAAATCTAATTCTGACTTCATTGAACGCGTCCAGAATAAATTGATGTCTATATTCAAAGACAACTTTTGCCATTCTGACGACCACAGTAGAGCCTTCTCAAATATACCTCAACTCGCACCTCTAGATTCAAGACTTAATTAATCACACCTTTTGTTTCTGTATAGTGTGGTCCATGACATTATGCATTAACTAAACCTTCTTGATCATATGCATTTGTTCGTGCCGCAATAGTATACCAGGCAGCATTCCACAGTCGTGGCCTGGCCTTGTTGCAAGATGGTTCTATATAAGATTTGATTCCAAAACACATAATAAGAACTGCGCCTGTCTTGACATACATCAGAGTTCACGTCCTGTTTTTTGTGCGTCTGTAGATAATCATGTATGATTAACTCCCTTTAACTCTTCTTCGTTTCCTTTTTTCCCTATTTGTTTCTCTAGCTTTCATTTTTTTTTCTACCACATTCATGTTTCTGTAAATTTTGTCTCACATATTGCTCGTTAAGTGCACTAGTATGAAGGCTCTCTAGCTGTTCCTGGGCACTATACTAAACATTTGAATGATTATTATCGTAGTATAAAATTGTGCTTTTTAAGTATGTACTAGTATATTATTTCAATGCAGTAGCTTCTTGTGCAATAAAAAAAGGGCGTGAATTAAGAAAGTGCAATAATAATATGCTATGTGGCTGATCATATGCATTGTGCTATTAATTTGTTCTGGCTTTTAATAATGGTTGGCTACTATATCCATTGTTGTGCAATAAAATAATATGCCACAGCAATTATTGGGTGCCTAACAGAACAAATTGTATATATCTTTCTCAGTCAACACATCATAGCAGGCTGAAAGCAATCAACTGGTATTATTTTGTTTGTGTAGTGACGAAGTGTATAAACTGTGAAAAGAACCTGTTTATATATATATATATATATATATATATATATATATATATATATATATATATATATATATATATATATATATATATGTATATATATATATATATATATATAATTAACTAACCCCTGCTAAACTATCTTATACTAGAAGTCACCGTGGCCTAAACGTCGCGCCTGGTTTTGCAAGCACAGAGGCCTCAAACACAGTTTTTTACCCCGTGTAATTGAATATTGGAATTTTTTGCCTTCATGATAATATCCGTTCTCGGTCTTTAAACATACTTTTATCGCCTATCGAATCGGTTCATGTTGCCTGTGTTATTTCTCATTGTTCTACTTTTCATACATACTGCTGCAATAGCCCAATATGGCTGCAGTATTCACAAATAAAAGAAAGAAAGAAAGAAAGAAAGAAAAAAAGAGAGAAACAAAGAAAGAAAGAAAGAAAGAAAGAAAACAAACATTAAACTAACCAAGAAACTTGGCATAGTTGTTGACGAACGATGCAAAGCAACCTTGCGTGTAAGTAGAACTGTTATATACATTATGTTACAAGAGCGTGCGTGTCGCCGGCACTCGAATGCAGTAGAGCTACGGGGCCATGGACCTCGATAAACGCGATGCCTGTCGGCGGGGTCGAGTTTTGCGGTCCGTAAGCAGACTTCTGGAGTCTGGTTGGTCACGCATTTGATTGTCCGCCAACTACGGCCGCCGCGTCAGCCGTGGCCAAGTTGTATCGGCATCATGGCTCGTGCCCCCTTGTAGCCAAGGCCGAGTCGTACGTTGGTCCGCACGGGAGGTACCAGGATGCAGCCGTCCGGAGAACTGACCAGCCGCAGGCAGGCTGCAGGAAGGAGGCCCTCCCGCCTTAAAGGGAAGACGAGCTAAGCGCCCTTCCGCCTCCGCGCGACGTCCTCGCCTCGTCCGTGGCCGCCATGACCAAAGGTGACGCACCGGTGTTCCGCGTCGAGCGGGCGAAGTCAATCGCCGTCGACAACCTCATTTTCTCCAGCTTCCGATTCGACTGCTCTGATTACATGGACTGGCGTACTGGATTCCTGTGAACGAACTTCCGCCGCGGCTTAGAGCATTCGCCTTTACCGGTGATACACTGTTGCCTCTGGATGATTCTGGAGTATGGAGCTCCTCCTTCCCACCCCTCCCCCATACTCCTCGAGTTGCCGTCTCATTTCAATAGATATCTCTCTCCCTCCCTCGGACTCAGACGTTTGGGAGCTTGATGTACATTTTCTACTATTAAATATATGGAGTGTAAGACTTTTAGAAGAAACCGTGGCCTTTTAACCGTTCAAAGATCTTATATTCTGCCGTCGATTCTAGCTACAAAAAGAAGAGTTCTCGAGGCTTTGTTTCAGTAACTTTGACTTACATTAACCTCCACAGTTATCTTTTCTATCGAGACCTCGGCTCTCGGATTTAGGCAGATGAATGTTAGTCTTACAACGTGCAATTTCATTTGCAGTACTTGCGCATTACAGCGCTAGTTTGATATTATCCTTCTACTTCTTGGAAATTATCATGCGAATCCTGAGTTTCTTGTTCGCGTTCAAGCAATGCTAGATGATTTCTTTTCTTTTTATTCTGAAACTTTTTGTTGCCTCTTTTTTATTCATGCAGTCTTATTTAGGTTTAAATCAACCACCCTACACTTGCCCAATCCCTTTATCTGGCACGATTTAAAAATTCATCGTCGTCATCATCATGTTCTACAAGATAATTATCATCATCATTATGTGAATTTGCTTCATCACTTTTCATTTTCTTAGATCAGGTAAGGCCATTAGGGCCATAATTAATTCATTTCATAATATTGTTACGTAGGAAGACGCAGATGAAAAGCTACATACAAGTATATTTACAAGAGAATACGCCGTGCTTGGCCAAGAGGCAACAGCCCGCGCTAGCCTCTAATCGTCATCGTCGTCTTCACGCAGCTCGCCTCTTCGTGATCGCAAATACTCTTCCGTAGCAATATTTTCAGCGGATAACGAAATTTCCAGAATTTTATTCAAGCGTGACGCTAATATAAGATTCTGTAACACCCACAATGAAGAATGCTTTATTTTTTTTCGAATGCTGTAAGCATATATACACCTCATGTGTTTTTAAGACTACGCAATAAAATAAATTAGAAGCTTAATCACAGGTTATTGTTATGTTCACCAAACCAGCAGGGAAAATCGAACTTTACGAAGATACAAGAGTCAACGGGCTCGTTCCAGGCCAGAAGGTCGGAATCCATGACGAGCAGCCTACTTGAACAGTTGGCGAATAGTTCCCTCTATCAAATTATATGCTTTGAACCTCCACTGTTTTATTCAGCGTTAATGTTTTGTCAGTTCGGAGGCCACTACGATGGCTTCTGCCAGTCAACAGATATGTATTCCGCACTTATTCATCCTCGGCTCAGGTCGCAGACAAAAATTTTTGAAAGACTTCAGTGAACAGGCTGCAGTCTTTCAAACACTTGTGAGTGTGAGTGAGTGAAAAACTTTATCAGCTCTAGGTTCGCTGGTCTTCTGCGGTCTTCAGATGGCTTCGTCCATCTTCTAGCACAATGGTTGGTTGCCCTTAGTCCAGGGCTCCGCTGGATGCTGCTGCCAGTTGTGCTCACCGAATCAGACCTTCTTGGTGGACCTGGCGATCGCTGGAGAGCGCTCCCTCCCATTTCTCCGCACTCGGGTTTGGTATAACGGGTACCACGTCTATCTTCTGGCATGCCCACGTTATGTGATACAGCGTGGGTGTTTCGTGGCACCAGGGGCATTTGTCATTGGATTGTGTGGGACAAATTTTGCTTAGTACGTTTAGGTTCGGGTACGAGCCCGTTTGTAGCTGCCTCCACGCGGCAGAGTCCTCTGTGCTAAGGGAGTTGTGCGGTGGTGGATACCGCGTTATGCAGCGCTTGTAGTGATTTTGTATCGCCGAATAGTCTTGGGGTGCAGCTTCGGTCCCCTCGAGGTCGCCTACGTTGGATGCTCGGTAATAAGTGTACCCTCGAGCTATCCTGTCCGCCTCTTGGTTCCCTGCCACTCCCGTGTGTCCCGCCGTCCATACTATGGTATGCCTAATTGGTTCTTCTTTTGTTTGTCGCTGTGTTATGTGGTCTCCGGAGCGGAGTATGCGGAGCGCTCCGTGCCCTATTCTGCCGCGTAGGTAGTTGCGGCACGCCGTTTGTGAGTCTGTAAGGATTGTTAGAGACCGTTTAGACCGATATCCCTCCGCTGCCGCTAGAGCGACGGCCACTTGTTCAGCCTCGACTATCGTACAGCCTTGTAGTGATGCGCTGGTGATCTCGCGTAAGTTCTAATCAATCACCGCTGCTACCGCGTTGCTGTTGCTCTGCCCCGCTGCTCTGGCGTATGTGGCTGCGTCCACATATACCGTCGTTTCTTGGGGTGCTAGTGTCTTTTGTAGATATTCAGCCCTCGCTTCTCTGCGTGCTTTGCGTAGGTTGGGATCCATGTTCCGGGGTAGGGGTGCTACTTTTAGTGTGTTGCGATACTCGTCCGGAATTGTTTCGGTCCTCTGTATCTCTTGAAGTTGATCGGCGCAGCCTAGTTTCTTCAGGAGTTCCCTGCCAGATGGGGTCTGCTGTAGTCTGCGCTGTTGGGAGACTAGTTGCGCCTCTTTCAATTCCTCGAAGGTGTTGTGTAGCCCTAAGGCTAGGAGCTTTTCGGTTGAGGTTGTGGGGAAGGTGGAGTGCGGTTTTGTAGGCTTTGCGTAGAATCGCGTCCGCGTGTTGTACCTCACTCTTGATGGGATTGTAGTATGGTAGGCTGTATGCCACTCGGCTGACGACCAGGCTTCTGACCAGCTTGAGTGTGTCCTCCTCTCGCATGCCGGGGCGTCTGTGTGAGATGCGCGTGATCATGCGGGCCACTTGTAGGGTGGATGCCTTGAGTAGGGCGAGGGTGTGGGTGCAGCGTTGGTTTGACGGTATCCAGATCCCCAGAATTCTGATGAGCGTCTTTTCCGGTGTCGGCTTCCCCTCGAGGTAGACGTTGAGCTTTAACTCGTCGCTGGTGGGGACTGTGCGGTTTTGCTTTCCTCTCCAAACTCTCAGGTGCTCGGACTTCTCAGTGGAGCAGGCTAGCCCTCTTGCTCTGACGTAGTCCTCTACGCAGGTGGCTGCCCCTTGCAACTTCTCTTCTTTCTCTCTGAGCGAGCCGGTGTTAACCCAGATGGTGATGTCGTCGGCATACATGGCATGGCGTATGCCGTCGATTTCTTTTAGGTGTTTTGCCAAGCCAATCATGGCTATGTTGAAAAGCGTGGGGGAGATGACCGACCCTTGAGGCGTCCCTTTGTTTGGAGTAAGGAACTTCTCTGATCGGAGCTCTCCGAGGCCAATCGTTGCCGTTCTGTTTGAAAGGAAGGCTTTGACGTAGCCGTAGACTCTCATCCCGCAGTTCAGGTCGTTTATGCCCGCGAGGATAGTCTCATGGCTTACATTGTCAAAAGCCCCCTTGGTATCCAATGCCATTATTATATTCTCCCGCTCCTGGAGGCGTTCCCGAGTACTTCTTCTTTGATTTGAAGCAGTACGTCTTGGGTCGATAATTTTGCTCTGAAGCCAAACATGTTGTGGGGATACAGTTCGTTGTCATCCATGTACTGTTGCAGTCTCAGCGTCACCAATCGTTCGTACAGTTTTCCCAGGCACGATGTGAGCGAGATCGGTCTGAGGTTTTCAATTTGTAGTTTCTTGCCCGGTTTAGGAATCATCACTACCTCCGCATGCTTCCACTCCACGGGGACGGTCTCAGCGTCCCAGTGTTTGCTGAGAAAGTGGGTTAATACTGCGACTTACTCATCACTAAGGTTGCGGATGAGTGCGTTATTGATCTTGTCTGCACCCCCCGGCCGTGTTCCTGGTTGTGTTTCAAATCGCTGCGTTGACCTCTTCTCGCGTGATAGGTTTGTCCAAGTTAACGCTTTTTCTTCCTCGGTAGCGCTTCGTAAGCTTCTGTGTTTGTGTCCCCGAAGCGTTTAACGCGTACCTTCTCCAGGAGTTCCGAGTCTGGTCCCTCGAACTTGTAAAACTTGTAAAACTTCTTGTGAATATACTTTTCGATAGGTACACCGGACTTTCCAGGTGTTACAGTTTCATGTGGGTTCTTAACAGGTGAGATCTTGGAACTGACGCCGTAAAAGGCGGGACCTGTTATTCTTGCATACGTGTGTTCACAGGTATATATTCCAACACATTCATAAAGTGCTTGATGCATCTGGGGTTATTTGTTACACAGGTAACTTCGTTGTAAAAGTCCCGCACCGCATAACTAACATTCGAAGGAGGAAATAATTATCCCTTCGTAATACAGCTGATTTCGATGTGAGGCGTTGTTTGCAACGCGCTCCAGTGTATTCAATGCCTGCCTTAGCTTCACTCTATTTGCCTTTTTTTTAATATGGAGTTTTAAGCGCAAAATAATCATATCCTTATGAGACACGCCATAGAGGGGGACTGGGGAATAATTTGAACCCACCTGGCTTTCTTAAACGTGCACATAAATAAGTGCACGCGCGTTTTCGCATTTTGGCTCCAACGAAATGCGGCCGCCGAGTCCGGGATACGGTCCCCCGACGTCGTGCTTAGCAGCCCAAGCCAACGAGCAACCACACTGGGTGTACTTGTCGTTGTTTTCAAGGAGGGCGATTTAGGTGGAATCTAGAATTTAGACTTGATAAGCTTTGTAATCCGGCTTCGTAAATAAGATTGCAATGAATGTTTATTGCCGTGATAGAAAATGAGAATGATGAAATTTTCAAGTAGGATACTTGTTTCAAGATAAAGTACTCAATTACTCACCTCTGTTGATGTACTTTTGTCTTGATCTTCTTACTGTGTTTTTTTTTCATAATTGTTCGCCAAATTAAAAGGCGCCATGCTGTTGTAGGGCACTTTGCTAAAGAATTCAATTAAGGTTAATTTTCCAAGTTTATGTCGTTTTTGCTATTCGTCAAAACACTCATCCAATTTTTTACTTCACTTTCTTTCATTTATTTTGAGGCGACTTGGTGTACGCCCTATGTCTACACCACAGTTACATGCTTCGTCCTCGTTTCATTACGCCGCACTCCCATTTACACATTGACATTCTACCAAGCTGCAACGCTTTTTACAGATTAGCCCCATCATGTGCTCGCTTTGAACACACATCCCTATCGAAAAATTCCTATGCCCCACAACTCCCTCATGCAATAATCCGATATGAAGCATATATAGTATTCCATACAAAGACCCGTTTTTTCCAATATGTCATTTGGTGCTATTGGATATAGGAGTTATGGAGAATATGAGTTTTTTTCACTAGGGATGTTAGCTGCGCTGAATGTCTGTATCGTCTCAAGCGCCGCCTGAAACGGCCACCTGTGATGTTATGACCAGAACGGAGAGCGCCGTCTCGCGATGGCTCGGACGTGACTGATAGCGTTGCAAGCGGCATTGGCGCGTTGTTGGTTTGAGACTAAAGCAGCAACCGCTGCTTTTATGCTGCCAACTCGGTCGATTCCGAACACCGTACTTCGAAATGTGGCATACGTTCTTCCTCGCCTAAGGAGTGAAGAAAACGAGGCGGCGTATCGTGTGTTCAACATGTATATTTACGTAATTTACATACGGAGTGGTTGCAGCCGGCGTTATATCGCCGTATAGCCGCGATGATCAGCCGCCATGTGAATCGAGGCAGCGCGATGCGTGACCGCGGCGTCACCTCTGTCGAGGCAGTTGTCACGCGGCTGGGGCCCGGTTCATTACGGACTCGAGTGTTCGTGCCAAGCGTCCGCTGACACCGCGTCGTCCGAGGGTGCGGTCGTGGCTATGCTCGCCGTGTCGCATCCTTTGTCACAGCATGGTCCGCGCCCTGACACCAAGGTTGCGTCATACTTTGATCCGCACGGGAGCTCCGAGGTTCCTGCAGCCGCAGGAACCCCCACATCGCCCGCGGGTGTCGCTGCAGCCCAGTAGTCGCCACAGAGGGCTTCCTGGTCCGCGCCCGGCTTCTGGGAGACAGGCCAGCTGCACGACGGCTGCGCCAAGGACTTCAACCCGTCTCCTCGGTGCACCGGCGACGATCGACGGCCCCCGCCCCCTATCCGCGACGATCTCGCCTCATCTCGGACAATCTCGACGGGAAGCGACGCGCACACCTTCCACGTTGATCGTAGAGCCTGCGCTGCAGTCGACATAGTCGTGTTGTTCTCCTCCTGATTCTGGGTCTTCTTGGAACGCACCGCTGGTGTGCTGGCTCGCGGCGCTTTAAAGGCGACGATGATGATGACGATGATGATGGCCTTATAATAGGGCTCGTAACCACACTGAGTGTTTGTTCAATAAGTGTTTGCTTTAACTTTTACTTAATGTTTTGGAGTAATACATATTCAATAAAAAAACCTTTCATAAACATCTTCGTTTATTTGATTGCATTCAACCACAAACGGCATCAAAGACCATGGTGCTGCATAATCCTCTTCGGTGTTGGCGACTATAGTCACTACTGACATCTAGGAGAGAGAAATGCGAATAATCCTCTTCGGTGTGGTCGACTATAGTCACTACTGACATCTAGGAGAGAGAAATGCGACCCACGATGAAAATGTGCGAGAACACTCACTTCTGTGAGACAATCAAACGCTTAGTGCCCGTAATTTCAATCCGTTAGGTAAATGTGAAGATAGCTAAATAAATAGAAAAGAAGTTGCTCAGAGTAGGGGTGGGGGTTGGGCTCAACACCGTAAGTAAATGAGGAACGATTACCCTGAGGCATGCGCAGTAAGGTATTAGGTATTAGCTATTTTTCCCTATTTACATTAAATAGATCTCAAAAATACCATATTCCCCGTGTATTTCTCGTTGCAACAACGAAGTGCATTTTTCCTGCATCAGCGAATATCTGTCTCGAATGCATTTCGATACTAATACATACGCATCATTTAGCTCTAAACGCAACTATAATGAAATATTCCTGACAGTTGACTCCCCTCTCAAGTAACGTGTGATGCGGCATTGCCGAGAACGACAGAAACAGCCCTGAGAGACGCCGTTAGGTGGTGGCTGCAGATTAGGTGAGACTTCCCGGTATTTTTTTTTTACTTTCGTGTGCGTAGAGCTGAAGCCCACGAATGTTTTGCATTCCCCTTCCATCCGAATGAGGCCGCCGTGCACGGAATTCGAACCCGTGACCTTGCGCATGGCACTGGAACACCGTGGACAGCGTTGCGCGTATCGATACGAGGCAACGAAATGCGCGAAGGGAACGGCACTGCTGTGTTGAACACACATTCTGACTTCATTACGAGGCACCATGCATTGAACTCGTATGAAATAGAAATGTATACCGATTGGAACGTACTATGCAAGAGACTTGCGACTGCCTATCGCGACTGTTGCCAAGGCGATAAATTGCGCGTTTGACGGTAAAGAGGCCAATCAAAATTAATGCAGAAGCGCAAGTTCCCCTTCGAGCTCTATACCAGATGTGTGCTGAGCAATAAAATAAGTAGAATAAATTTATAATGAAATAATAAGCGCTTTTGTAACTACCCTGCAAAGGAAATTTAGCGATAGCCTAGATGACGTACATCATGTATTGGTCGAATATTGCTGATTGGGTACACGTAGAAAAAAATATAGGTCTGTTTCACTTCAGATCCAAATCAGGCGGATGTGTCAGTTACAATATTTCTGAGGGGCAGAATAAATTTCGAATCAACTTGCGGTGAGTGAGTGAGTGAAGTAACTTTATTTCAGTCCAGAGAAGACGCAGGGGAGACCCCGCGCTTACCGGCTAGTCCCACGTAGGGACCGTCAAGCCGAGCTTGACAGCCCGATCGCGGGCACTCTGGACGGCCAGCGTTTGGTCGTTGATTTCGGGGCTGCCCAAGAGCGCAGCCCACCTATCCTCGCTGAAGGAGGAGCCGATGGCTTCACACTACCACAACCCATGGTCCAATTTTGCCCTTAGTCCACAGGCAGGGCAATCCGCACTGGGATATCTTTCAGGGTATATGGCATGAAGAACCGCGAGGTTAGGGTACGCACGGGCTTTTAAAGTCGAAGGGTAACCGCCCGCGCCCTGCTTAAGGCGGGGTGCGCGGTGCGGGAAAGGGAATACCCGTCTTGACAGATAGTAGTGTGTGGTGATTTGATTAAACGTGAGCGATGGTTCCCCGCGCGGCTGGGGGACTGCTGAGGCGGCGTGGTCAGTGAGTCCTCGCACGGCCTCGTGCGCGTCCTCGTTAAGGTTAGAGGGAGAACCCTCAATCGACCCCAAGTGAGCGGGAAACCAAATGAGAGAACGTGTAGACGGCCCCGCACGTGTACTGCGGGGCCGTCTCGTAGGCACTGAGCTCATATACCTTGCCCGAGATGAGCATCTGCCTCATCCGGACGTAGCGGTTCGCATTCTCGCGCTTGAGAGTACTGGCAACCATAATATTTTGCTGTAGATTCGGGCATAGAGTATCTTGGCACAGTTCTTTCTGACTGATGCCCGCGGCGGCGACTATTGCGTCAGCCACCGTAACAACGCCAATCTTGGAGATGTTGAGTCCACCTCGCGGCCTGATCACAATCTTGATATCATCTCGAGGAATTCAGGGCATTCGTCCCGCTCGTATCACTTTGGATTTTAGCGCAGCACCGCCTGATTTGCCACGGCGCGCTCCTGGCTGGAGCGATGGCGCATTAGTGTCAGGCGTGCGCGTTTTGGCGCTAACTCTTCTGGCCCCTGCAGACTGCCAGCTTTGATCTTGAGTAACCTCTTCCGGTGAGCTTCCCTCCCCCGCCACTTGATACTCCATCTTGAGTAAGAAATTAAGCGTACCCCGCCTTCAAAGGGCCAGTACGCGGTGGGCAGGTGGTTCACGAGGCGAAATGCTCGGTCTCAAATCCCGGGCATGGGCAGGAGGCTCGTGGCCGAGGCGCGAGGCGCGTGGCCTCGGGGAGCAAAGCTTGGCAATCGTCCGTAGGCTTAGCTTGGCGGCTGTCGCCTTGCTGCTGTCAAAGCGTCTATATTTGTGAAAAATGAACTCACAACGCTGCAGATGGTCTCTCTGAATGCCGCTTTTCGATCTGCGTCAAATGATGCAGACGTTCTGACGTTTCCAGGTTGCAGTCCGCAGGAAGTTCACGTTGAATCGGGAGCTCATGTGGAATAAGTCCGCTGAGTTGGCCCCCTTACGGTGATCACCTCAACTTGCGGTAATTCTGTTTTGTGCGAGCCCAGAAGAGTACAGCGTTAGGAATTGCCGCCGAGGCCTTGAGATTTAAGCAGGATCACACATATTGCATATGTAGTTGAGGCTATATCAAATCACTACGCACTCTGATTTGACAGCTGCATTTTGCGGGCGTTAGCTACAGCGCTGACAAGCGAGACCACGCTCACGCGTTTAAGAACGTTATGCAGGTGTTCTGTGGTGGAAGTCTATAGGCTGTTTCCCGTGCTCCGACTGGAGTCACAGAAGTCGGGGCAGTCGCCCGCGTCGCAAAGCGATCTTTAGAGGGTTCATTTCACACGACTGTCATTTAAACAATGCGACGCCCATTGTTGCTTGCTGCAAGATTTTGTGGCATACGCAGCAACATTTTGAAAATGTAATTTAAAAAATGGCCGTGTTTTACGACGTTATTAACCTTTCTTTAGCGTTGTTTCTTCGCCCTTGTTTTTTAATGTTACCCAATCCTTTGTAATTTAACCCAATTAAGCATTAACTCAATGCTAAACAAAGGGGAGACTGATTCCTGTTCTGGCTGTTGAAAATCTACTTGAATGTCAGCAGCGTAGTACCTATTGTTCTGAGGGAAAGTGTTAAGCATTCATAATATGTAAGCTTCTGTATATTTCTTCGTGAACAACAGTGCAACAAAACTATTTACCTGTGCAAATTTCAGAATCCGAACGCTACAAAATTTTTGACGAGATCGCATTAAATTTTTTAAGCTATTGACAAGTGTACAAGTACCGACTGAACGCACTTGAGTGGTTGAGTTGCCGGCTGCAGAATGGAACAGCGTTCGTAGCTGCTAGCTCGAGGTGACTGCTATGCTCCACGTCAGTTTCTCCTACAGTACATGCACCCGACAAGCGGCATTACAGTGCTGGCTTGCGTTTCTTTTGTTTTCTTTTCTTTCTACGAGAAATGGCGGGAAACTCGGCGAAAGCCCGATTCTGTTTGTACATGTATTTAGCATTCGTCTGCATCTTATTAAGCGCACATTCCTATCATGTTCTCATTGTTGTAAATGTAGTGTTTAAGTCTTTTTTTAAATATATTCTACCACAGTCACTTATTCAGCTTAGTGTTGAAGTGTGCTAAATGACCACCCAGCAGCCAAATTGCCAACGTCGTCAGCAGGATCGCCTAAAGTATAATGCAGATCCAATGCACTTGTTGAAATCGACATAAGGGCAACCTTTCACGCAACGTTCACTTAAATTCGATAAAGCTAACTGCAATGCATACAATTACCTTAATTTTCATCCGAGAGAACAAGAACTCCTATGCAAAGTTTTCTCGCGAAATATTATTAGCTAATATACCGCGAAATGTATACATAGCTCGCTAAACTCACTTAAACGTCATCACACTAAGAGTTGTACCGACCCGTGAGGCGGAGTTCGTATTAGCCTGGCTAAGTATAACTTCGGCGAATATGAGTTAGAGCCAATGCGGCTGAGTAAGAATTTGGTGAATATGAGTGGTAACGAATCGGAAAATGCAGTGCAATATCCGTAACAGCTTGCTTGCAGTGTGGTTGTACTGGATTAAAACAGGGTGACTTAATTCTGGCCTCCTACGGGAGCAGGTGTTTGCTTCTCCTTGTGAGCGTGGCCACTTATGAAAATGGTGAAAGGAAGTTGGTCGCATTGTGTTTAATGCCGTAATAAGAAACTATGCATGCGTGGCATACGATGAGTGGCTTCAGATTTAACGTTATCATACCTGACAAACAGTGACCAGTACTTCTGTAAAAGAATTGCCCGCATGCAGTAAAATAAAGAAGATAAACTTGATGTTGTCCGCCAGTGTTCAATTTTTGAATGCTGCTGGCTAGCTTGTTTACATACATAATATGGGACATGTATCTTCACATGCGCACCAACATTCCACGCGCATTCTTTATTGTAGCTGCAAAACAAATCTTATAAATAATAGGAAATATCTCGCTTTGAAAGACTATCGAAGAGGTCAGAGATGAGTACTTTATGCATTAACAACAATAACATAAAAGTAAATGCAATTTGAAAACCAGAATATACGAGAGACGACTGCCAAAGTAACATACCGTTTGAAGGCGCATTGATTCAAGTTAATGAAAAAAAGAAAGAGAAGTGCGTGGTTTGCGCACGAATTTTCTCGGTTTAATTGCACTTTTTAATAGGAGAATAAGCCAAATATCCCAAGAAGCTGGACCTCCATGGAAAGTAGTAGCCTAATGCCCAATTCTCTAAAGGACATTCTAGGCTACTCATGTTTCTATTCGGAATTAGATATTAAGTATTAACGTTTAGCTTTGGTGTAAAGTGATTCGCACAAATCCATCACACGATGAACGCACACACAGCGCTAGCTTTTATTGTGTGTGTGTGGGCGGGATTTTCTACCAGCGTCTGGCATATAATAGAGCTCAAAGTGTTGTCTCATGACTCCGCTGACGCGACCGATGATATACCATGTTCCGGTGGAAAGAGAAAACAAAAGGAACACTATAGGTTGGCAGTTACTTGTCAATACAATGAGTAACGAGTGCACGAGGGCGACAGTGCACGTATGTACGATTTGTATTTACATATTTTACTAGAGCGTCGGTGTAGCCGGCACATGGGTGCCGTGGTGATGTACGCGGCCATGGAGGTCGCCCTGCGCGATTCGTGTCGCTGGGGCCGCCTTTGTCCGGTCCGCAACCAGACTTCGGGAGTCTGGTTGGTTACGGATTTGAGAGCCGGAAAAAGTGATTGCCGCGTCGTCCGTGGGCACGGGCCTTGTCACGTTATCCACGGTGACGTTGCGGCGGCAGCATGGCCCGTGCCCTCATGGCGCCCGGGCCGCATCGCACGCCGGTCCGCGAGGGAGGCCCCAGGATGCAGCCGTCAGAACACCCGTACCGCAGGCGGTGGTCGTTGTGGCGGCGTAGTCGCAGTCGAGGGCTTCCTGGGCCTCTCCCGGCGTCCGGAGGACTGGCCAGTCCCAGGCCAGGTACAGGGAAAACACCGCCCCTCCTCGATGGACCGGCGATCGGCAAGTCCTCCCGTAACCTCCGCACGACGTGCTTGCCTCGTCTCTGGCCCTTTTGACTCGAGGCGACGCGCTGGCGCTCGGCTCCATGCCTGGGCGTTGATCTGACGTAGCCGTGCTGGCTTCGTTCTGGTTCCGATTCCTCAGCCGCTTGAGAGCACGGTGCTGCGCACTGGATCGCATCGCGTGAAGTGCAGCCGCGTCGTGGCGTCTTCGTCTTCGCTGACATCTAGGACAGCGAACTGAGACGAACGTTGGGAATGTGTGTTCTTGTGGGATAGCTAAACTCTGAGAGTCAATTACGTGATGCTGTAGCGTAAAAAAAGCTATTTGAATGTATAGAAAGCGTCATATACATGTGGGTTCTTAACAGGTGAAATCATTGAACTAACCCCGTAAAAGGCGGAACCTGTGATTCTTATATAAGTGTGTTCATGGGTATAGAATCCAACACATTAATAAAGAAGTGCTTGGGACCTCTTGATGATTCGTTATACAGGTAACTTCGTTGTAAAAGTCACTCACCCCATATCTAACATTCGAAGGAGGAGAGAATTATTCCCTCGTAGTACAGGTGATTTCGAAGTCAGGCGTTGTTTGCAAGGCGCTCCACTCTATGGAATGTCTGCCTCAGCTTCACTCTATTTGTCTTTTTTTAATTATGGGGTTTTAAGTGCCAAATAACGACCTCATTATGAGGCACGCCCTAGTGGGGGACTCCATAATAATTTGAACCAGCTGGGGTTCTTTAACGTGCACATAAATCAAAGTACACGGGTGTTTTCGCATTTGGTTTCCATAGAAATGTGGCCGCCGAGGCCGGGATACGGTCCCCCGACGTCGTGCTTAGCAGCTCAAGCCAACGAGCATCCACAGTGGGTGTACTTGTCTTTGTTTTCAAGAAGGGCGATTTCGGTGGAATCTAGAATTTAGGATTGATAAGCTTTGTAATCGGGCTTCGTAAATGAGATTGCAATGTATGTTTATTGCCATAATAGAAAACGAGAATGATGAAATTTTCAAATAGGATACCTAGCTGTTTTAAGATAAAGTACTAAATTAATCATCGCTGTTAAAGTACTTTCGTCTTCATGTTCATAATGTGTGTTTCTTTCTTAATCATTCTTCACCAAACTAAAAGGTGCCCATGCTGTTTTAGGGAACCATGCTAAATAATTCAATTAAAGTTAGTTTACCAAGTTCAGGTCGTTTTTGCCGTTCGTCAAAACACTCGTCGACTTTCACTTCACGTTTCTTTCATTTCTTTTGAGGCGACTTGGTGTACGCCCTATGTCTACACCACAGTTACAGGCTTCGTCCTCGTTTCATATCGGTGGACCTCCATTAACACATTCACATTCTACCAAGCTGCAACGCTTTTTACAGATTAGCCCCATCATCTGCTCGCTTTCTACACACATCCCCATCGAAAAAGTCCCTATGCTCCATAACACCCACCTACAATAATCCGATATGAAACATATAGTATTCCATACAAAACCCCATTTTTTTCCTATATGCCATTCGGTCGTTTTTGATATAGAAGTTATGGAGAATACGAGTTTTTTTTTTCACTAGGGATGATGCGCTGAATGTCTGTCTGTATAATCTCAAGCGCTTCCTGAAACGGCCACCCGTGATGTTTCTACTAGACCGGAGAGCGCCATCTCGTGATGGCGCGGACGTGACTAATAGCGTTGCAAGCTTTATCGGCTCGTAGTTGGTTTGAGACTAAAGCAGCAACCGCGGCTTTTATGCTGCCAACTCGGTCAATTCCGAACACCGCCCTTTGAAATGTGGCATACGGTGTTCCTCGCCTAAAGAGTGAAGAAAACGAGGCGGCGTCTCGCATGTTCAACATATATTTACGCAATTTACACGGTGAGTGGGTGCAGCCAGCGTTATCTCGCCGTACCGCCGCGATGATCAGCCGCAACTTGAATCGACGCAGCACAATGCGGGACCGCGGCGTCACATCTGTCGAGGCAGTTGTCACGCAGCAGGGGCCCGGTTGGTTACGGACTCGAGTGTCCGTGCCGTGCGTCCGCAACCACCGCGTCGTCTTAGGGCGCGGCCGTGGCCATGTTCGCCATGACGTAGTCATTGCCACAGCATGGTCCGTGCCCCGACACCAGGGTTGCGTCGTACGTTGGTCTGCAGGGGACCTCCGAGGTTTCTGCAGCCGTAGGAACCCCCACATCACCTGGGGGTGTCGCTGCAGCCACGCAGTCGCAACCGAGGGCTTCCTGGTCCGCGACCGGCTTCTGGGAGACAGGCCAGCTCCACGAGGGCTGCGGTAAGGAGTTAACCCCGTCTCCTCCGTGCACCGGCGACGATCGGCGGCCGCCGCCCCCTATCCGCGACGATCTCGCCTGATCTCGTACAGTCTCGACGCGAAGCCACAACCAGTCCTTCCACGCTGAGCTGAGAGGCTGTTCTGCAGTGGACATGGTCGCGTTGTTCTTCTGATTCTGGGTCTTCTTGGAACGCACGGGCACGGGTGCTGGCTAGCGGCGCGTGAAAGGCGACGATGATGACGATGATGATGATGGCTTCATATTATAGCTCGTACCCACGCTGAGGGATTGGCCGAGAAGTTTGTACTTTAACTTTTACTTAATGTTTTGAAGTATTACATATTGGATAAAAAAAGCGTTAAAACACATCTTCGCGTAATTGATTGTATTCAACCACAAACAGCATCGAAGACCATGGTGCTGCATGATCCTCTTCGGAGTTGTCGACTATAGTTACTACTGACATCTAGGAGAGAGAAATTCGACCGACGGTGAAAATGTGCGAGAACACTCACTTTTGTGAGGCAATGAAACGCTTAGTGCCCGTAATTTCAATACGTTAGGTAATTGTGAAGCTATTTAAATAATTAGAAAAGAAGTTGCTCACCGTGGGGGGGGGGAGGGGGGCTCCATATCCTAAGTAAATGAGGAACGGTTACCCTGTGGAATGCGCAGTTAAGCAATATGTATTAGCTATACATTTTCCTCTTTACATTAAATACACCATTAAAATACCATATTGCCCGTGCATTTCTCGTTGCAACAACGAAGTGCATTTATCCTGCATCAGCGAATATCTGTCTCGAATGCATTTCGATACTATTACATATGCATCATTTATCGCTAAACACAACTATAATGAAGTATTGATGACATTTGACTCCCCTATCAAGTAATGTGTGATGCGGCATTGCCGAAAACGACAGAAACGGCCCTGAGAGACGCCGTTAGGTGGTGGCTGCAGATTAGGTTAGACCACCCTGTATTTTTTACTTTCGTGTGCGTAGAGGTGAAGGCTACGAATGTTTTGCATTCCGCCTCCATCCGAATGAGGCCGCCGTGCACGGAATTCGAACCCGTGACCTTGTGTATAGCACCGGAACACCGTGGACAGCGTTGCACGTATCGATACGAGGCAACGAAAGGCGCGGTGGAAACAGCACTGCTGTGTTGAAAACGCCCTCTGACTTTATTACGAGGCGCCGTGCATTGAACTCGCATTGAATAGAAATGCATACCGAGAGGAACGCACGATGCAACGGACGCGCGACTGCCAATCGCGACTGTTGCGAAGGCGATAAGCTGCGCGTGGAGCCAGCTTGACGGTAAAGAGGCCAATCAAAATTATTGCAGCAGCGTAATTTCCCCCTACAGCTCTACGCTAGATGTGTGCTGAGCAATGAAATCAGTAGAATAAATTTATAATGCAATAATAAACAATTTCGTAACTGCCCTGCAAAGGAAATTTAGCGATAGCTGTAGATGACGTGCATCATGTATATTGGTCTAATATTGCTGATTGGGCACACGTAAAATTAAGTATATGTCTGTTTCACTTCAGAACCAAATAAAGCGGACGTGTAAGTTGCAAGAGTTCTGAGCGGCCGAATAAATTCCGAATCAACTTGCGGTAATTCTCTTTTGTGCGAACCCAGAAGAGTTCGGCGTTAGGAATGTCGCCGAGACCTTGAGATTTTAGCAGGGTCACACATAATGCATCTGCAGTTGAGGCTATATTATGATGCAAAATCACTACGCACTAATATTTGACAGCATCATTTTGCGGGTGTTAGCTACAGCGCCGACAAGCGAGACCACGCTCACGCGTTCCCCGCACCGGCATCAAAACAATGGCAGTGGAAGAACGTTATTCAGGTGTTCTGTGGTGGAAGTGTCAAGGCTGTTTCACGTGCTGCGACAGGAGCGAGTAAAGTCAATGCAGTCGCCCGCGTCGCAATGCGATCTTTAGAGGGCTTATTTCACACGATTGCAATTTCAACAATGCGAAGCCCAGGGTGGCTTCCTGCCAGGTATTGTGGCAACTCCAGCATAATTTTGAAAATCTAATGACAAAAAAATTTCTGTTTTCCGACGTTATTCACCTTTCTTAAACTCGAGCAATATTGAGCTTGTTTTTTAATGTAACCCATTCCTTTGTAATTTAAGCCAAGCATTGGCCCAATCCTCAAAACAGGGTGGACGGATTACTTTTCTGTCTGTTTTAAAGCAACTTTAATGTCAACGGCATAGTGCATATTGCTCTGAGGGAAAGTGTTAAGCGTTGACAATATCTGTAAGCTCCTTTATGATATTTCTTCGTGAAAAACCGTGCAATAAAACTGTTTACCTGTGCAAGTTTCAGAATCCAAACACTATAAAATTTTTGACGAGATCACAATAAAATTTTAGGGAATGCGCAAGTGCGAATAGGTTCCAATACCGACTGAACAAACTTGAGTGGTTTAGTAACCGGTTGTAGAGTGGAACAGCGACCGTAGCTGCTACCTCCTCAAGGTTATTTTAGGTTCCACGTACGTTTCTCCTACAGGCCATGGACCTGGCAAGCGATATTGTTAAGGTCATGTGTGATGTAATTGCAGTGTTAGCCTGTGCTTATTTTTTTTTGTGTGTGTGTGATAAATGGCGGCCAACTCGGCGGAAGTGCGATTTCATTTGTACATGTACTTAGCATTCGTATGTATCTTATTAAAGGGAGACTGAAAGGTTTTCCAGAAAAAATGAATGAAGAGCAGTACGCCGTGGTTTTCAACCCTCTGAATTCGAATATCGCATCGAAATTGAGTGAAAGAAAGCGCAAACATATTTCATTTCGACGAAAAGTGCAGCAGCAGACACGCCCAGCTCGCGCGCCTCGTTTCCGCCTGTGATTGGTCGGGCGCCTCGTGACGTCAACGATGGTGTTCGTCCGGACCGACTGCTGCCGCTGCACACGAAGCAGTGAGTACGTTTCCGGGCAAACAACTGTAGTGTTATGTTCTTGCATGCCTCCTCGTAGAACGTAAGCGGTGATGCGATCTTCAGCATTTGTGCGCTGCCCCAAAGCTGTCGGCAATCTACACAGACGGTTTAAACGTGGGAAACGTTTACCGGCTGTTGTAGCACGTGTAGTATAGAACCTTCATCAGCGCGCGATCCGCAGGCTACTCGAAACCGGCGGATTCCGTCGGCTACGTGAGATGGTCGGTTTCTTATGTGTGCGAGAGAAGGGGGAGTGCAGCGTCTTGGCGTGAGCAGGCTTTCCAACACATGCAAACTTTACGCTTGCACTGTGTTATGGTAGCTGCATGCAGGCTGTTTCACAACATACGTGCGAATAGAAAATTCGCGGCGCTTGGCGATGAAACCTGCGTCTAGGATGGGCGATAAACATGCACCTTCCGTTCAGCGTGCTAACTATTTTTTTAGGAGAACCCAAAGCACGCATTATTGATAAACTCCGGTAGTAATCGTCACTGAAGTGGTTAGAACACAACACTTGTTCTTGAGCGCTTGAAGTTTTTTCGCTTCACAGCAGCCTCCCACTTAGCTGAAAGCTTCTTGTCTCGCAGGAACTAATGGAACATCGGAACATCGTCGCGGCCGCTGGTGTTCGTGCAAGCGTAGGCTGCACAGAACGCCGGTATGATCGGCCTACAAGTTCAATTGATACTGCGCACGTCAAATACAACTCCTATATACACACAAATAAAGGAATGTAGGGTCGAGCGAAGCAGATTAGGACGGCACGCACGCAGAAATATGCCCGGTCAGGCACGGTCGCGGAGACTGCGAAGGAGCGGAACACCAGTGTTGACGTCACTAAGCCGCGGTTTCCGGTCTGCGCTCGCATCGTCAGCGTTAGCAGCAGCGCGCGGCGCTCAGCGGGGGTCGGAGCTACAGCGCAATTTTAACCGACGATTGCGTCGCTCCTAAGTGAAAAATCCCCCCCCCCCCAAATTTTACCTTCATGGTTTATAAGGTTCCCACATCCGTATATGAGCGTCTTATTGAATTCGACAGACTCTTCAGCTTCCCTTTAAGCGCATGTTCTTATCATGTTCTCATTGTTTTTCTTGGAGTGATGCGAGTTTTAAAAGAGATATATTGTACCACGGTCACTTATTCAACTTAGTGTTGAAATGTGCTAATTGGGGACATAGCAGGAAAATTGCCAGGTTAGCCAGCAGCATCGGCAAAAGTATGATGCAGATCCAATGCACTTGTTGCAATCGACATCAGGGTAAGCGTTCACGCAACGGTCAATAAAATTCAATAATACCAACTGCAATGGGTACAACTGATTTAATTTTCATCTTGTAGAACAAGGACTCCTATGCAATGTTTGCTCACGCACTTTGCAGGTCACAGCTATTATGCCATGCAATGTGTACATAGCTCACCAAACTCACTTTAACGTCAGTTCAATAATACTTGAACCGACCCGTAAGGCTGATTACTTATGAGCCTGGCTGAGTAGAACTTCGTCGAGTATGAGTCGGAGGAAACGCGGCTGAGCAGAAATTTATGTTATATCAGTCGTAACAAATCCGAAAATGCAGTGTCTTGTCCATAACAGCGTGTTTGCTGTGTGGTTGTTTGTACTGGAAGAAAAACCGGCCGGCTTAAGGGGACAGCGTAGGTCGTATTCCTGCCATGCATTTTAGGCTATGTTCGTGACCCTTTTTCTCGTGATCTGCTGGGGTTAGAACATTAACCTTGGTGGCATTGTAATCAGCAATGTTAAGTAGTGTTACTGAACCAGGATTATTATTTTTGAAAGATTAGTGTTTTTCTTTTGTTTTTTTTTACTGGA
Organism: Dermacentor variabilis; assembly: GCF_050947875.1. Classification (NCBI taxonomy): domain Eukaryota; kingdom Metazoa; phylum Arthropoda; class Arachnida; order Ixodida; family Ixodidae; genus Dermacentor; species Dermacentor variabilis. The sequence continues at coordinate 36,661,891 of NW_027460280.1, read as the reverse complement.
CCCACCACATTTTAGAGCCAAAATCTGCAGTAAATAGCCTGTAAATAAAAGTCCCTTACAATAATATTTATAATCCTGGTTCAGTAGACTCTCTGTAATGTTTGTTCAATATCTGTAAAATATTATCTCCCTAGCACTTCTGGTTATTGAAAAAAAGGGTCAAATGCAGCAAAATTTGGTGTTTTGAGATAATTGGCTTCGAAGTGGAAGAAAGAGCTTTACTGCAATATAGGACTATAGAAACAAATTCTGGCGCATTTTTTCAAGAGCCACCAGCCTGGTAGTCCCCTCCATCGTCGACATTTCTTTTCTGTGTTAGCTGCCTTGTTTTCCGGGCTTCCTTAGATACTAGTTGTGTAGCCCTCTCTGCAAAGTACAGTCGCCGCCGGTCAGCTTCGCGCAACCACTGGACTGTGAACCGTCCTGGAGAAACTCCCAATGACCTCAAAATGTCTGCTCGAGCAATGCTACAGTCATTAAAAGTTAGCACAGCATCAATTGTCGCTACTTTCAGCGTCTTGAGGCCAAGAAAGAGATTCTTCGGAGCGTGCTGTCAGACAACGTTGTTGAACTCCTCATTCGCGTTCTGAGTTTTTCCATGGAGACATTTCTGGAGAAGCTCAGGCTTTGAGAGCTGCTGAAACATCGGCGTTCCGCTTCAAGCGTTCTGCCGAGCGCGAACGCTTCGATGCAGACGCGTACGTGGAGGCCGCGGCGCCCACTCCTGGCTTGTGTTGCGGAGAATTGGCGTCGTCGGAGATCGACTTATGCCGGTTTCCGTGGAAGAGACGTTTTTCTATCACCTATTTGGCTTCGTTATTGCATTACCGTTTAATAACCAGCAGTATAAACAAATTCGACTGTCCGCGAAAACACGCCGAAGCACGAGCAAAACGCCGCGCGTTGCGAGTAATCCAGCTGCGTCTTAGGATTCGTTTGGCTAAGTGAAATATGCTAGCTATGTTTTCACTGTTGCCAGATGAGTGACAGGCATTCCGCTAAACGTGACAAAAGTAGGCGTTGAATAAAAATGTTTCTTTCAGTTAAGGAGAGGTACAGATCCCGAGCATGTGTCAAAGGGGGCGTGGCTGGATGCTGCCTAGGTTTCGAAAAATGTTGATTTTGAGATAACTGTTTCGCTTGCGCGCAAATGAAACACTGGGCCATGTTAAGGAAAGAATAGAGATTTTAAATTACACAAAAACAAAAACTCGATTTTTTTTCGAAAACTGCCTACCCTGTTCCCTTATGGCCTTCAACGGCACCAGGTGTTTGCTTCACCGATGCTTGTCCTTCTGAGCGTGGCCGCTTGTAAAAATGGAGAAAGGAAGTTGCTCGTATTAGGTTCAATGCCAGAATAAGAAACTATGCATGCGTGTAATAAGTCGAGTGCCTTTAACATTAACGTTATCATACCTCATAACGACTTACCAGTACTCCTAAAGAAATTGTCCCATCATGTATAATAAAGAAAGTAAACTATTTCGTCAGTCAGAGTTCAATTTTAGAATGCTCCTCGCTCACTTCTTTACATATATAATATGGGACATATATGTTCACATGCGCACCAATATTCCAAACGCAGTTTTCTTGCAACTGCAAAAGAAATCTTATAAGTATAGGGAAATATCTCGCTTTGAAAGACTATTGAAAGGACTAGAGATGAATACTTTATGCCTTAAAAATAATAATTTTTAAAAAATTATTGCAATTTGAAAACCACTAAGCAAGAAAGACGACTGTGATAGAAACATAGTGTTTGATGGTTAACGAAAAAAACCGATAAAATTAACTAAACAAAAAATAAAGTGAGAAGTGCGTGATTTCCGTACGAATTTTGTCGGGTTAATTGCACTTATTGATAGGTGAATAACCCTACTTTACCAAGCAGCTGGACCTGGACCTAGGTTATTACCCAATCCGATAAAGCAGATTCTAGGCTGTTAATCATTGTATTACGAATTACCTATTAAGTAATGATGTTTGTCTTTTATATAAAGTAATTGGCACAAAGGAATCACACGGAAAAACGCACATACAGCGTTAACTTTTTTTTGTGCGTGGGATTTTCTACCAGCTGCTCGCATGTAACAAAGCTCAAAGTTTTGTCTCATGGCTCCGCTGACGCGACCGATGGTGTACCACGTTCCGGTGGAAAAAGGAAAAGAAGGAACGCTATGGTTGACAGTTACTTGTCGACACAGTGAGTGACGAGTGAAACAAGGCGACCGGGCACGTATGTAGGATCTGTATTTACATATTTTACTAGAGCGTCGGTGTAGCCGGCACGTGGATGCCGCGGTGGTGTACGCGGCCATGGAGGTCGCGTGGCGCGATGCGTGTCGCTAAGGCCGCCTTTGTCCGGTCCGCAACCAGGCTTCGGGAGTTTGGTTGGTTACGGATTTGAGAGCCGCCATAAGCGGCTCTCATCGCTCGCCGGTCCGCCAGGGAGGCCCCAGGATGCAGCCGTCAGAACACCCGTACCGCACGCGGTGGTCGTTGTGGCGGTGTAGTCGCAGTCGAGGGCATCCTGGTCCTCTCCCGGCGTCCGGAGGACTGGCCGGTCCCAGGCCAGGTGCAGGGAAGACACCACCCCTCCTCGGCGGACCGGCGATCGGCAAGGCCTCCCGTAACCTCCGCACGACGTGCTTGCCTCGTCTCTGGCCCTCTTGACTCGAGGCGACGCGCTGGTGCTCCGCTCCATGCCTGGGCGTTGACCTGATGTAGCCGTGCTGGCTTGCTTCTGGTTCCGATTCCTCGGCCGCTTGAGAGCACGGTCCCGCGCACTGGCTCGCGGCGCGTGAATTTCGGCCACCCCGTGGCGTCTTCCTCTTCGCTGTTCTTTTATCCTCCATGGTCACTGCTCACATCTAGGACAGCGAACTGAGACGAACGTTGAGATTGTGTGTTCTTGTGGGATGCCTAAACTCTGAGCGTCCATAACGTGATGATGTAGCGTAAAAACTATTGGAAGATATTGAAAGCGTCGTTAACGGTGGCGCGACGTATTGCCGAGAGCAAAAGTTTGGGGAGCAGAGGTGGCGCATATTTTTCTTTCGTTTTCGCAGCCTAGGGATAAAAGCTAAACACAAGTAGTATTGCTTGCGTGTCGCTTTTTGACTTGCATCATGCATTTCGACAATTTCACGTTGCACGGCTGGGCTAGAAGAAGGTAAGTAATTTTTTTTTTGCTGATGCCCTGGTCCCTAAACATTTGCTCTCGATTGTACGTGTTCCGTTGTCTGTTACTATAGGGTGTTGCGAATAGGGTCCGAAGATGTGGAATTCACTTTGCTCGTGGAGGAGTAAGCGAACGTTAGGCTAGGCTCGACATTCAGATCATTTGACAAACACGTTCATATTTACATATTTAGAAGAAAATTCAAAGTAATACAGAAGCATTTCATGATGAAGTTGTAGCCGCTGATCACTCCCGCCGTGCCCTGCGCTGATTACTTATGCCCTGCGCGGTCACTGTTCAGACACGTCGCATATCTGGCGCCAGGAGACCGATGACATCAGGTCCCACCAATCCGGAGGTTGGTTGCCCTCTCCCTGAAAAGGGAACCTTGCCGGAAACGCACGCACATCACTGGGAACAAAGAGGGAAAGGAGGGTAACGTACGCTGACTCCGATCGTACGCTGACTCCATGAAGCAGGAGACACATGGTGCGATTTTCCGTGCGATCTGTCGCACGGCGCGTCGTGTGCGACTTGCCGCATGCGGCGATTCGGGACACATGGTACGAATGACCGAGCGGCGGGTAGCTCCACCATGAACCGGCGCCCCTGCGTGGAAGTTCGGAATGCTGCATAACTTCGAACAGAAAGTGAAAGCAAACGTATTTGCAGAGCTCTCTTGTTTGAAACCAACGATGACAATATAAACACGCCTATGGAAGCCCTGTAGACGTGTTTCCGCAAGGCCGCGTTAGCAGTAACGGCTCCTTTGTCAGCCGCCGATGGCTATAGGAGCCGGCAGGCATAGCTCGCTCTGCCATCGAATCCGACACCGGTGGCGCTTGTGACACGATCGCTTGCAGCTCGTATAACGAAGCGCCTATGTTAGTCGGTACAACATGTACACAGTTATCTCACGGTTAAATTGCAGCACATTTGATTTCGTTGGCGCCGACTGAAGCGAACGAGCATGCCAGGCGAGCTTGCGATCGCTGGGAGACTGTGTAGGCCTATCTCGCCGGCCGTCTATACGAGGCCGAGGGCCCGTGCCGATGCGTCCGCAGCTCGTAATAAAGCGCCTAAATTCATCAGCACAATCAATGCCTGAACATTTATGTTTCTATTAAGTGAAAATACGGTTAGTTTTCTCGGTGCCAATAGTAGCGATGATTAAACACGCCAGTCAGGCGAGCCGCTTTGTATAGACGATTGCTGGCGCGTCTGCGCTTACCGCGTCCGATTAGAAATCACGCCAACGATTTACTATATCGCACAACGTTTTACAACATGCACTCTTTCGAGGCAACTTTATTCTATAAGTTCTTTCGTCTCAGAAACAAAGTGCAGCTTATTTATGTGCCGCCGTCAGCGGCGAAAGAGGCCTTCGTTTAAACCAGGGAGAAAAAAAAAACAGACTTGATCGGAGCGGCGAGGCGCTCGCTCGCCGGCTCCGCCCCGTCGTTGTCTACGAAGTGGCCGTGACGTTCCCGCTACCGGCGCTGTCATTGGCTGCGGTCGCCCGACCGATGCGGCAGTCGCACGACAATAAGCGGGAGAGACAAGGTGCGATTTTGGGTGCGATCGGCTGTACGACCATTCGCATCGGCAACCGCACTCAACAGGTTCTCAACCAAATCCGCCGCACGCGGCGCCGAATCGCACGCCGCGCATGCGACCAACTTGCTGAATATTGTCGTGCGACGGCCGCATCGGTTGGGCGACCGCAGGCAATGACAGCGCCGGTATCGCGAACGTCACGGCCACGTCGTAGACCCGACGGGGCGACGGGGCGCTTCCTTATACGAGCTGCAAGCGATCGTGTCACAAGTGCCACCGGTGTCGGATTCGATGGCCGAGGCAGCTATGCCTGCCGGCTCCTATAGCCATCGGCGGCTGTCAAAGGAGCCGTTACTGCTAACGCGGCCTTGCGGAAACACGTCTACAGTGCTTCCATAGGCGTGTCTATATTGTCATCGTTGGTTTCAAACAAGAGAGCTGTGCAAATACGTTTGCTTTCACTTTCTGTTCGAAGTTATGCAGCATTCCGAACTTCCACGCAGGGGCACCGGTTCAGGGCGGAGCCACCCGCCGCTCGGTCATTCGTACCATGTGTCCCGAATCGCCGCATGCGGCAAGTCGCACACGACGCGCCGTACGACAGATCGCACGGAAAATCGCACCATGTGTCTTCCGCTATATTCAGCAAGTTGGTCGCACGCGCGGCGGATTTGGTTGAGAACCTGTTGAGTGCGGTTGCCGATGCGAATGGTCGTACGGCCGATCGCACCCAAAATCGCACCATGTGTCTCCCGCTTGACTCCGTCTCCGGTGTGGACATGCCAATTAGGGCGGCTGACAGGTGTTGGCCGTATCGTTGCACTGGCCGCGTCTCCGGCGTAGACACTCGAATTAACGCGGCTGACAAGTAAGTAAGTAAAGTAAAGTAAGTAAATAAAGTAAAGTAAGTAAGTAAAGTAAGTAAGGTAAAGTAAGTAAGTAAAAGTAAGTAAGTAAGTAAAAGTAATTAAGTAAGTGAGTAAGTAAAGTAAAGTAAATTAAAGTAAGTAGTAAAGTAAGTAAGTAAAGTAAGTAAATAAGTTAAGTAAGTAAGTAAAGTATGTAAAGTAAGTAAAGTAAGTAAAGTAAAGTAAGTAAGTTTATTTTCCTCGTTCATCTGGAGGGTTTTCTGGCAAAAGGCTGCATGAGCAGCTTGACTATGTCCTGAAAATTCCTACAAGCAGTAGTACACGAGTGGTAATGAAATCAGACACACATACAATAGTTACAGTCAATAAAGAGAAAACATTCGCCAGTTATACATACATAGTCTAATAATCTATTGCACAAAAATTTAAACACTAAAATCGAAAATAGATTTTAACACTCAAATGGTCATACAAATGTTCAGAATTAAATAGGAATAATGAAGCAAAACATAAAAAAACATAAAGTCACATTTCAACAAAATATTTCCGCAGCTCAGCTTTGGTATACCCTATTGTGTGTTTATATGTGTTTGGCACAAGAGGCAGGTTGAAAGACAACATTTGTAATTTAGAGTGAGTGCGAAAACGTGGTATATTCCATGTATTAATAGTTCTTGTGTGTATGTTAGCATGACGCATGTCCAAAGATGCCAGAGTCGAATAAAAATCGGCAGTGGATGCCGTCGAAATATAAATTTTTTGTAACAACTTAAAGTGATACAAATGGTTGACCCGGACTATGTTTAGTGCTTCAAAAGCATACTTCGAGGTAGTTGTATTATCAATATCGGTGATTATTCCAACAATTTTCTTTGGCAGTACGAGAACCTTATTTATGTTAGTTGTCATCATTGTGGCCCATACTAAATTGCAGTAGTTAAGGTGAGAAAAAGAAGTGCGTTATAAACTTGTAATTTACATTTTAAAGGTAAAGTTTCACGACATCGCGACAGAACCCCGCAGACGGAAGAGAGCTTCTTGCAGACCAAGTCAGTATTGGCATCCCAGTTTAAATTACAGGAAAAATATGCTCCAAGTATCTTGTGCACTTCGACTATTTCTATTTGGTGATCTTCACAGTGAAGCATGCAATGCGGTACTATCGGTTTGTTTCGTGCGCGAAATATTATAGCCTTGGACTTTGTAGGATTAATTCTTAATGTATTCGTCCGTGACCACCTAGACAATTTAATCAGTAGGTCATTACACTTCGCCATTAAATCATTAAGATTAGGGCCTGAAAGAAGTAGTGTACTATCATCCGCGTATATAACAACATCAATTGAAAAATCTGTGCTTACATTATCCTTTATGTACAGGCGCCGTCAAAAGTGGTATATTCCACGCAGTCCACGCTGCGGGAACCGGAGCAACGGCATACTAGAATCACTGGAAAAAAATGTCAGAGTACCGCATTCGTTTTCCCCGCGCCGCCGACGCGTGCATTGGCCCAACCGTACCACGTGACATTGGGGTGCCATATACCTTCCAAGCGCGGGCGGGCCGGCTGAGTTAGAGCGCAAGCAGCGCAGGTTCCCTACGTTTTTTGTGTTTCGATTGTCGCGCTCACATTTGACTGCAAGGAAATCATGCCTGGCTGCTGCGCTTTCGGATGCAGCAACCGAACCGAGTCTGGGAAGACTTTTTTCTAGATTCCGACTGGGAAAAATGACCGAGAGCGTCGTTCTACGTGGTTACACAGGATCGGCCGGTAGAACTTCAAGCCTATAAGAAACACCCGCGTGTGCGAGGTATAAGTACACCTTGCTTGTGCTTTTTTCACTGTTTTAGAAGATTTTAGAAGCCGTAATCTTTCATGCGAAAGGCACAAAGATTTCACAAAGCCACACTTTAGAGATGAACAAAGGGAGCATAGAAATAGTAAATGAAATTAAAGTATTAGGTACATACTTCTCTAGTACGCTAAACTGGGATCGACAAGTAGATTCTGTAGTACAAAAGCTTAGCCGTATAACAGGAATGCTGAACAAGAGCAGATATCGCCTACCAACATCCGTAAAAATATTAATTTACCACTCACTATTTGCATCACACATTAATTATACACACCTTGTGTGGGGCACAACAACTGAAACTAACCTCAGGAAAATACACTTACTGCAGAAAAAGATCGTACGTATCATTGCAAATGTGCCATATCACAGTCACAGTGAACACCTTTTTAAACAATACAACATACCTACAATCTACTCTCTATACAACCGCTCTCTCCTTCGTATATGGCACTCAAACTCAAACACGGAAAACAGCGTATTTAATGAAATTGCTTGTCTGCAAAGAAATACAGCTACCTATATCACCCGTCACGGAGAATATTGGTCTATACCCCCCTCAAGAACCAACTACGGTTTGCAAATGACGAAAAATAAATTACCCAGACTGCTTAATACATTACATGACGCTGGCATTGACATCATTAACATAACACGGTCAGAACTGTCGTTACTTATCAGAACCTTCTCCTAAATAATGAATCAAGCGTAATTTCTTTTTCACCTGTATTCACATGTGTGTCTTGTTAAATGTTTGTAATGACATAATTTTTGCTCGTCCTTTTCTTTCTCTTAATTATTCCAATATTAATCGACCATCGTATCTTTTAACTTTTAATTATGCATCGTCAAGTGTACGCGCTTTTCACTTTTATTTACGTATTGCCAAGTGTATGTAATGGGGTGGTGCGTAATATCTGCATTACTTTTATTTGTCCTTATCCCATTTCTTTGTTCCTTTTTTGTTTGTTCCGTTATAGAAAATTCTCTTGAATTGATTGATGATTGTAATTATTATTTATATGTAATGTTCTTTGCGTACGGCTGATCGCGCTACTCACTGCCACCATGTATAACACGGGGGCTAAGGGCACCTCAAGCTGCCTCATTGCAGCTTTTACCTTAGCCCCCGTCATTGTATTTTAGCAATGGAAACAAACAAAGAAAAGAAAAAAAGAAAGAAAAGATATTTAAGCGAAGTGCACGCGGTGTTAGCGATTCTACGAAAATAGGAGTTCATTGCAGGGATCGTTCGCGTCTTTCACGCTTGACGCGGGTACACGTGTACGCGTTTGTTGCTCAACACACGCGGTTATTCCGTGCTCGTGGCACGCGAAGGCACACTTGTCGCGCGAGAATTCCGCGTCCTCACGTGCACCAGGTACTCGCATGATTTCCCCGCGCACGTGAGCGCGCTCTCGCCTCGAGTCACTCGACCCATATGGCACTTGTTTTTCGCAGATCGTGACGATCGCAGTCAATAAAAACATGGTCAGTACGAGGCCCATGATACTTCCTTTTTTCCACTTATCTTTTGCTCATTTATGCATACGCATTTCGAGCTTGAAACCAATGGCCAGGTGATATTCACAACACATCCTTCAAATTTTTAGCTTGTAAGCCTGAAGGCCTGAATTCAATGAACTGAAGTCAGCATACAAATTAAGTTTTATGTTGAAATGCTATGGTGCATATACCCAAATAATGTTGTGCTTGATGCATAACAAGAAATACAAAACAACAGAGCACCCAGTAGCTTTAGTTTCGGTCACTACGCATGTTTCATAAACCGCTCTAAAAGCACAAGAATTTTATACATCGCCTATCTAACTTAGAAAAAAAAGTGCTGCGTCACCAGCGGGCGTTCCTGCTTTTGTTTACACAGGCAGCACATCTTGGCAGTCTAAGAAAACAGTCATAAATAAATTGAGAAGAGTAGCCGCTCATGAACGCACTAGACAGCCGCGTTCATAAATCGCAATGTAGCAAACTCTCGCTCATTATCAGTGTACAGAAGCACATATACGTTGCTGTGATCACGTAAATTGCTCATGTTGGCCTTCCACAAGATTTAGTGCGCAAAATGGTCATCGAAGTTGGTTTTTACGCCTGCTGTGCGCAGATCGTCTTACCATCACGGCCAAACACCGGTGCGCACACGGCAGTCGCAGTGTGTCGTGCGCATACAGCGGACGAAGTCGCCCGGCAGAATCGAGAACGCGCGGTATCCGTTTACAAACTAAATTAAATGTATCCGATTTAGCTTGTGAAATTATACAATGAACGTACGTGCCTGTGACACTGTCAGGTGTTAGTTTCGTCCTGCTTGGAAACATTCAATAAAAGCCGACGGCGGTCCACGATGTTCATGCCCAAGAGCTCAAGGTTGCCTCATTCCGGCTCGAAGTGTCGAAATGTTTCCTTCGTAGCTCGCTCCACGGAAGGGGGAAAAAACACATGCATAAGCTCCCGATAGCAGCGCTAAGCTGCTGCCCACAATCGTAGCACCGTTCAGGCAGTAAACACGATCGGCGTGCAAAACAACCACCGGCTGCATTACTTCGCACAAAATAACATTTTATTTTCGTTCTTAGCGACCATTATCTGCGGGCACAAAGTATTTGTACTTCAGTAAACACTCAACCCGCTGTGTCACCGAATATCAAGCTCTTCCAACACGGCGGCCTTCCCGCGACGCAGTCGGCTTGGAAGGAATATGGCGGTGGCCGCTCAGTGTTGCCAGTCAAATCCCGACCTTTGCGGTACTCTGAAATTTTTTCCAGTGACTCTACGGCAAACTGCATCGCAGCGCCATCCACAGCACGGAGTAAGACATTTAGAAGGTGAAACTCCCGTCAGCGCGAGCGAGCGCGGGCGACCAGATAAGGTCACAACTGTTGTATGCGCCGACGGGGCCGCGGCGCCATGCGGCGCGTCGTAGAAGCCGCAGCTAAAAAAAATGCTGTGCCCGGGCAGGCGGCTCCGGCCAAAGGAGGCATTGCTCCGGCGCCACGGAGGAAGGAATCTCAGGAGAGGCCCTGACGTCACTCTTTGTGAAGCTAAAGTGAAGCCGGAAGTTGCCGTTGCTCGTGGCGTTGCTCCGCCTATCGGGCCAGCTCTCCTCTCTTGTTTACATTTCTCGCGAAACCACGCCGCGCTGCGCGCAACCGGGCTGCTCGGGCACGCGCGCTCCGCAGCAATACTAAGCAATCACGATCTCTCAATGCATTACCGTTGCCGAAGTCGTGTTGAAAGAAGTTAATAATGAACTTCGCAAATTGGGCCGTGAGGTCGAATCCGCTGCTTTTACCGGCTTTTATGAAAATAAACATGCTTTATCAGGCCAACCAAGTGAGCTATTCTCATCAACCGCGTGTACCGGCCGCTGCCCAGTTCTAAAAAAGGTCACCTTTATTGCTGACTTCTACTTGCTTTTCTCTGTTTGGACTTCCTGGGGCGCTCAGACCATCTTGCGAACTAGACGTCTAGCGATACGAAAAAAATGTACGCATTCTCACTGCACTGCGAGAACGCACTCGAGACACGTACGACACATCGACCCATTTGCGATCCATTCGGAGTTTATGAGCACAAACACATTCTAGCTTGAGGAATCGTCGTGCTTCATTGAACAAAGTTCGGGTGGCCGCGCATCACTACGACAGCGCGCCGGCGAGGAGGCAAAATGTCATTTCTGACTTCGCGTTTAAATTGATATACTGCGGCCTGAGGTGCCTTCTTACCACTGTAAGTGAAGCATCACTGGATCAAAGTTTTGCGATAGCCGGCGCAAGCTGCAGAACAGTACGCGCGTAGAACCGGCCGACGTGCGACCATGGAACAGCCGTTTGATGTGTTCGCAGGCGTTCGTTCTGTGGAGCCTTGCCGACTCTTGCAGCGCATCCGCTAACCTACACTTCTCGCGCGCACAGGTCAGATACGCCCGCGGTAGGGAGGATTCGTTCCTTAAGTCAAAGCAGCCGATTCTTTCCCATCTTCCAGGATGACTCGTCGGCTGGCAGGTGCACGGTGCCGTGGGCAGCAAAATGCACATATTCGGCGTAACGCTCTATAGCAGCGCGTGTATTGAGGTACACCTGTGCCGGTGTGCATGAACCTCGAACGCGCTCAGCTTAAAAGACTTCGTGCTGTCGCGAGTACCGCGAGGAACAAGCAAGAGTTCAGCAACATGTGTTTTAATATGCACAAAAGCAAGTTGCTACTGAACGCGAACTATGTATTCATAACTTACGTCTACGTGCCGCAAATGCACCATATGCGCTGTCAAAAGCAGGAATCACTGACCTGCAAGGCGTTCATTGTACAGATTCTGAAACGCATCGGTTTCGGCGTGCGATGGCACGTTAGCATGATTCCTCCAATAGAGGAATATTTCCTGCAGATATTCCTTCGTCCGTTGCCATTGTCGTCGCACGGTACATTGCGTACAGCGCTGCGTGCGCGTTCATTTCACAAACTTTAGTTCCTCCTGCCCCACCTGGCCACAGCAACATCCGGGAGAACACGGTGCAGATAACGCAGTGCAACAAAACACGGAGACCAACGCAAATCTGCCCGCACGGTGCCTTTGCCACGGTACGAAACCTGCGGAGCAACACGTGTGAGCGCACAGAACCAAAACAAAGCCGCCATTGTGGCCCGAAAGGCGTGGCCGCTACGGCAAAGAAATAAAAAATGAGCAAAAAAGAGGAGAACCTACAACGTCATTTCCTCCACACTTTTATCCTAGCGCGCGGAGGGGGTAGGGCCTCTCCTCGGTTTCCTTCCTCCATGTCCGGCGCGCTCTCAACGGCGGTAATTTCTTTCCAGGCCGCCAAGCGCCGCCAGCACGATAACGGCTCCGCGGGCTTGTGACATTTTCTGGTCGCCGCAAACAGCGCAGTTTCCACACCTAAATATTTCTTGCTCCATGATCCACAGGCAGCATCTGGGATCATGTCTGCCGATAATAAAGGGCAGCCATTGGGCGCGTTAAAGGGACACTAAAGTGAAAAGGGATTTCTTCTGCATCAGTAAATTGCCGTTCTACAACACCAAAAACACCACTCTTACAACGATAAGGCGTCTGGTAAGCCAGAAAAAGCGCAAGAACGAAATACGGGTGGCGACGCCTACTTAAGTTCCCGCACCTGGGGGCTGTGACGTCTTGGATTTTGATGGCATATTCTAGGACCTACTAATTAAATATAGCGGTACAAGTTGACTACATTGTGTTCTAAAGGAACCAAATATTAAACATGGCAAGTTTCGGGAACCTTTATTCACCCGACGCGGCCCAAATGCGAAAACATACCTTGGAATCCCTGACGTCACACTGACGTGGCGACGCTGGAGTTTCGGCGCGAAATTCAAATACTGATACTTGGACCTTCATTTTCTCATCTAATAACCAAACTATTTTTTCGAAATGACTGCCTGCAGGGTTCTCAAACAACGGTTCATTAGTCTAAACTGATTTATTGTTTCGCTTTAGTCTCCCTTTAAGTGAGCGCGCTCCGAACTCCGAAGGAGCACGCTCGAGTGCGCTCGAGTGCGACGCCTTCGGAGCTTAACTGCAATTTTCACCGACTGTTTTCAGGTTCACGAACGCGCCGTCTGGCGAATGGTTTGTTGCTTCCGCACCAGCAATCGCACTTAGCGCGCTTTTCGAAAATTGCCTCGCCGACCGTACTCCGACCGTACTCCGACGGGGCCGAGCCACAGCACTAAATATCGATAACCGGATGAAGAGGGTGGTGCCAGCGTCTGTGAGTGGTCCGTTTTCCGCTGCTTAGCTTGCGGTGGCTCGTCGACAATCGCGGCGGCATGCAACGGAAGCTTAAGAATGACGTTAAAACGGGGTCGTAAACGTGCCGAAAGTTCTCGAAAACGTTACACGGCCACGCAAAAAGTTTTATTACACGCAAATAAACCCTTGCTCTCCGTAAGGGCCGAGTAGCCAGTGCCGGAGCGATCGGTAGCAGCCGTCTTTTATTCCTTTCGGAACGGGGCAGCCTGCGGCTATTCAGAAAAAAATTCAGTTTTGTTCGGAATATTAATGCAACGTTATCGCGTACACGACACTTTGACGCGGTCAGTTTTTGCGGTTTCGTGACGTCGGGTGAGAGGCAGGTGAAGTGGGTGCAGCCCGAAATATTTTGACGAACAGTCGAGGGGTAATGCCAAAAGGCGTCGAATCAGCAACCACTATGTTTGTTTTGTTCGGTCAAATTATGCAGAATCAGTGTGTACACGTCATATCAGATGGGCAGCTATCGCGGTTTTCGTGATTTCGCGTGACAGACAGGTGAAGTGGGGGTGGCCCGAAAAATTTTTGACCAATCGTGGAGGCTGATTGCAGAATTGGAATAGAAAAGTTTGGGATAGCTTTACGTTATAGCGCCCTTGGCTCCATTTGGATTGTGCCGGACGGGGCAGATTGTCTGTTCCGGACAATTTATCGCGAAATACAAACACGTCTAGTCCTTCGCTCAAACTTCAAATTAGGGATGATAGTAGTCGACAGTGAATCTTTTTTTAAGGATAATGTTGTCTCCAAAATGCTACTCGCGAGTGTACAATTTCAAGTATTCAGAGGCGCTCACTGCGCCTACACGAGGCGTTACTAATCGAGCCGTTACCTGCATACTAAAGCTGACGTTCATCTTGTGCAGCCACCTCTTGGGGACGGAGAACCTAAAAAGACACGACGTCAGTGCCATTGAAAAAAAACATTGAGGAAACGCTAAAAGAATAAGGCTAATGAAGAAGCAGACACGCTCAGTCATTGCTATCACACGTAAAAGTAGAAAACTTTATTTAGGAGTACCTCCAGGCAGGCACCATCCAGCGCACAGATGTTTCGCACTGGTGACAGCTGCTGGCGTGAGTGTGCTCTCCAGGATCAGTATTCTCCAGTGCTGTAGCACCGGTAGAGTGGCTGAGAGGTGGAATCAGGGACTGCCAATTTATTGGTCCAAAACTGTTCCGGTTGCGTCCAATCGAGCATGCGGTTCCTTGCCACTTTGGGGGATTGGCCAAGGAATAAGTAGATTATTCCAATTTATAATGAAGAATAAAATTTCGGAATTTGTAATAATGCTGAAGAAGCTGAAATCGCCTTTTCAAATAAAATCATTCTGCATTATTTGTGTTGCCGCAGTGAAGTAGCGTCGAGGTTCGAGGAAGTGATTAATTGTTTCATCCTCATTAAATGTAGAGATGGAAGGACACAAAACCAGACTTGTGTATGAAGAGCGGCGGGTAAGAAATATGGCAACCGAATTTTTTGTGGGAAAGAAAGAAAGTCTGGGGTTTTACGTGCCGCAACCACGGTTTGATTATTGAACACGTCGTAACGAGGGACCCCGCCTTAATTTTGACGATGTGTGCTCGTTTAACGTGTACCCAATTCACAGTCCAGTGATGTTATGGCGATTCTATCCCGTCGAAATTCGGCCACTGCGGCCGGGGTTCCATACCACGCCATCGGGCAATGTTGTGAGGGATAGCTAAAGCATCCTTGTGTTGCAGCAATCGATAAGCCAGCTCTCTCCGCGGTTGCTTTGTGGCTGTGGTGTTGTGCTGCTAAGCACCAAGTCGCGGGATCGTATCCTCGCTACGGCGGTCGCATTTTGTTGCATTTCGGGCGCATTTCGTCGCATTTCGGGCGCGAAATGCGAAAACGCTCGTGCACTTAGATTTAGGCGCATATTAAAGAACCACAGGTGGTCCAAATTTCTGGAATCCCCACTATGGCGTGCCTCATAATCAGATCGTGGTGGTGGCACGTAAAACCCCATAGTTTAATGCAATTTTTTCGATAAGCCAGGGAAATACGAGCTGCTTATGACCGGCAGAAGCAGTCAGTATTGGGTTTGATAAACATTTCGTAATTAAACATATACGAAATCTAGACGCCGTCATGTGTATAGTCAAAGGTATAAATAGAAGTACAGGGCCGGGAAGTGACGCGATTGCGAGGGAACCGGCAGTTTCGTTCAGAAACAAACCTTTATGACGGGATAACCAAAGCGAATGCAGATGAGCAGGAACGAGCAAGTGAAAGAACTTTCGCATTGGCGAATCACCGGACGTGTTATAGAAGAGCCTATACATAAGGAGTCATAATACCAGCTATTGTAGCTGAATGGTCTAATGTAGGTAACAATAGCATTGCTGCCATAAACTCAGCCAGAAAATACGCACGAAAACAGGCAACCTTAATGAAAAGGACCAGGGAATGAAGGGCAAGAATTCCCCATGAACGGTAGCCTTTTCCTCGCACTTCGATGCGACTGCCGCAACGGCAATATTTGTTGCCATTGCGCTTAAATGATCTTGTAGTAAGCCGTTTAAGATGCTTAGAAATAGTAGTTTCACGCGCTGTTAGGAAAAATGATGTCAAGCGTAATTTCCGGGGAATTAGAATGTGTTTCAGCAAGTCACAAACCTCTACGCACAATAATTGCTCATGGTTTTCTTTCTTTGTAATTTTCTTACAAGGAACTTCGGAATTCCCGCGACGATGCCGGTGGAGAACAAAACGACGAGGGGAGTGAGCCCATAACGTGTACCGCTGTGACAAGTTCCTGCATGTAAGTGCGTGTAAGTAAACGGCTCGTAACCTGCCACGGGGTTAGGTATAGGGAAATTATCTGGAAAGCTTAGCGGCGATAAGCCATTGCCGAATCATCTGCTTATTTACTTTCATAGACATTGTTTTTGGCAAGAGAACTTGGCACTGTGTTGTAGCTGGTAGGTTAGGCCCACTGCTTCAATATACTTATGCGGAGGAGTGAATACATACTCCACTCACAGAAGCGGAAGCAGCTCGTCAAATTCGGTTCGAATCTCGAGCGCTAATATGCGACATTTATCTTCCCATCGGTGTGCAGTTAGCAAAGCGAGCAAAGCATGGCAAAGCAAAGCATGCGGAGCAAAGCCAAGCAAAGCAAGCACCTGGTATATGAGAATTAACATCCGTAAAACCGTCGTTATGACTTTCACTGTCCGTTGTCCACACCTTCCGTTGTTTCTTATAAAATTGGTAACAACCCCATTCAGAGTGCTAGTGAATATAAATACCTTGGTATAGTTTTCACAGCCAGTATGTCTTGGTCTAAACACATGGATTTAATAACCTCGAAGGCACTGAAGAAGTTAAGCTACCTGCGCCGCACATTGAATGCGGCCACAAGGAATGCTAAGCTAGTGATGTTTAAATCTCAAATACAGCCTCTGTTAGAATATGCTTCTCCCGTCTGGAATCCGCCCAAGCAGTGCGACGTTAATCAAATCGAGGCCATCCAAAAGAAAGCGATTCGCTTCATACGCCGCAGCTTCGATAGGGATTTTTCACCTTCCGGAGCGCTTCCATCCTTAGGCCTGCAACGGCTCTCAGATCGCCGACGCACGGAATCGCTAAGGTTTCTGGATTGCATTATTAACTCCTCTTGCCGGAATCGATCAGATAATTAACTAACTCCTGCTAAACTATCAAATACTAGAAGTCACCATCACGTAAACCTCGCGCCCTCTTTTGCACGCACAGAGACCTGAAATACGGTTTCTTACCCGTTGTAATTGAATATTGGAATTTTTTCCCTCCATGGTAATACTTGTTCTAGGCCTTTAAACATACCTTTAGCGACTATCGAATGGGCTGTATTGTTCATGTTGCCTGCGTTATTTCTCATTGTTCTCGTTTTCATACCAATTGCTGCAATTGCCCAATAGGGCTGTACGCAGAAATAAATAAATAAAAGAAATAAAGAAAGAAAATAAACAAACAAACGTGAGACAAACCAAGAAACTTGACATAGTGGTTGACGAACGATGCAAAGCGACCTTACATGTTAGTAGAACTGTTATATACATTATGTTACATGAGCGTGGGTGTAGCCGGCACTCGAATGCTGTAGAGCTACGGGGCCATGGAGCTCGATAAACGCGATGCTTCGGCGGGGTCGAGTTTTGCCGGTCCGTAAGCAGACTTCTGGAGTCTGGTCGGTCACGGATTTCATTTTCTGCCATATACCGCCACCCCGTCGGCCGTTCCCAAGATGTAGCGGCATCAGGGCTCGTGCCCCGTTGTAGCCAAGGCGGAGTCGTAGGTTGGTCCGCATGGGAGGTACCAGGATGCAGCCGTCCGGAGAACTAACCAGCGGCAGGCAGGCAAGCTGCGGGAAGAAGGCCATCCTGCCTTAAAGGGAAGACGAGCTAAGCGCCCTTCCGCCTCCGGGCGACGTCCTCACCTCGTCCGTGGCCGCCATGACCAAAGGTGACGCACCGGTGTTCCGCGTCGAGCAGGCAAAGTCAACTGCCATCGACAACCTCATTTTCTTCAGCTTCCGATTCGACTGCTCTGATTGCATGCACTGGCGCAGTGGATTCCTATGAACGAACTTCCGCCGCGGCTTAGAGCATTCGCCTTAAGCGGTGATACACTGTTGCCTCTGGATGATTGTGGAGTATGGAGCTCCTCCTTCCCACCCCTCCCCCATACTCCTCGAGTTGCCGTCTCGTTTCAGTAGATATCTCTCTCCCTCCCTCGGACTCAGACGTTTGGGAGCTTGATGTACATTCTATACTCTTAAATAGAGAGAGTGTAAGACTTTCAGAAGGAAACGTGGCCTTTTAACCGTTCAAAGATCTTATATTCTGCCGTCGATAGTAGATACAAAAAATAAAAAAATAAAAGAGTTCTCGAGGCTCTGTTTCAGTAACTTTGACTTCCATTAACCTCCACAGTTATATTTTCTATCGAGACCTCGGCTCTGGGATTTAGGCAGATGAATGTTTGTCTTACAACGTGCAATTTCATTTGCCTTACTTGCGCATTACAGCGCTAGTTTAATATTATCCTTCTACTTCTTGGAAATTATTATGCGAATCCTGAGAGTTTTCTTATTCGCGTTCAAGCAATCCTAGATGATTTTTTTTTTTTTTTCATTCTTAAACATTTCGTTGCATCTTTTTTATTCATGTAGTCTTGTTTAGGTTTAAATCAACCACCCTATACTTGGCCAATCCCTTTATCTCGCATGATTTGAAAATTCATCGTCGTCATCATCCCCTTCAACAAGATAGTTATCATCACAATTATGTGAATTCGCTTCATCACCTTTGATTTTCTTAGATCAGGTAAGGGCATTAGGGCCACAATAAATTTATTTTTTAACAATATTTTCAGCGGATAACGAAATTTCCAGAATTTATATCATGCGTGACGCTAATATAAGATTCTCTAATAGCCACAATGAAGAAAACTTTTTATTTCTTCAAATGTTGGTAGCAGATATACGCCTCATGTGTTCTTAAGACAATCTAATGCAAGAAATTACAAGCTTAATCAGACGTTATTGTTATGAACTCCAAAGCAGCAGTGAAAACTGAACTTTGCGAAAATATAGGAATTCCTATAATTCCTATATAGGAATATAGGAATTATGTGCTTCGAATCCCCACTGTCTTATTCAACGTTAATGTTTTGTTAGTACGCGAAGGCCACTTTGATGGCTTCGCCCAGTCAGCAGGTATGTATTACGCACTTCTTAAAATAAGGCTTAGGTCGGAGTCATCAGTTTTTGAATGACTTCAGTTAAGAGGCTGCAGTCTTTCAATGACTTGTAAAATAAAACATATTGTGAATATACTTTTCGATAAGTACACCGGTCTTTCCTGGTGTGACAGTTTCTTGCGGGTTCTTAACAGGTGAGATCATTGAACTGACGCCGTAAATGCCGGGACCTGTTATTCTTGCATAAGTGTGTTCATGGGTATACAACCCGACACATCAATGAAGAAGTGCTTGGTGCCTCTCAAATTATTTGTTATACATGTAACGTCATTTTAAAACTCGCGCACCGCATATAAAACATTCGAAGGAGGAAAGAATTATTCCTTCGTAATACAGGTGATTTCGATGTGAGGCGTTGTTTGCAAGGCGCTCCAGTGTATTGAATGCCTGCCTTAGCTTCACTCTATTTGCCCCTTTTTTTAAATATGGAGTTTTAAGCGCAAAATAATCATATCCTCATGAGACACGCCATAGAGGGGGACTGGGGAATAATTTGAACCACCTAGGTTTCCTTAACGTGCACATAAATAAGTGCACGGGCGTTTTCGCATTTTGGCTCCAACGAAATGCGGCCGGCGAGGCCGGGATACGGTCCTGCGACGTCGTGCTTAGCAGCCCAAGCCAACGAGCAACCATACAGGGTGTATTTGTCTTTGTTTGCAAGAAGGGCGATTTAGGTGGAATCTAGAGTTTAGAGTTGATAAGCTTTGTAATCCGTATTCGTAAATTAGATTGCAATGAATGTTTATTGACGTGATAGAAAATGAGAATGATGATATTTTCAGATATGATACTTATTTTAATATGAAGTACAGAATTACTCATCTCCGTTAATGTACTTTCGTCTTCATCTTCTTACTGTGTTTTTTTCTTCATAATTGTTCGCCAAATTAAAAGGCGCCATGCTGTTTTAGGGCACTTTGTTAAAGAATTCAATTAAGGTTAATTTTCCAAGTTGATGTCGTTTTTGCTATTCGTCAAAACACTCATCAGATTTTTTCACTTCACTTTCTTTCATTTCTTTTGAGGCGACTTGGTGTACGCCCTATTTCTACACCACACTTACATGCTTCATCCTACTTTCATTTCGGCGCACTCCCATTTACACATTCGCATTCTAACAAGCTGCAACGCTTTTTACAGATTAGCCCCATCATGTGCTCGCTTTGAACACACATCCCTGTCGAAAAATTCCTATGCCCCACAACTCCCTCAGGCAATAATCCGATATGAAACATATATAGTATTCCATACAAAGACCGGTTTTTTCCAATATGTCATTTGGTGCTATTGGATATAGGAGTTATGGAGAATACGAGTTTTTTTTTTCACTAGGGATGTTAGCTGCGCTGAATGTCTGTATCGTCTCAAGCGCCGCCTGAAACGGCCGCCTGTGATGTTACGACCAGAACGGAGAGCGCCGTCTCGCGATGGCGCGGACGTGACTGATAGCGTTGCAAGCGGCATTGGCGCGTTGTTGGTTTGAGACTAAAGCAGCAACCGCTGCTTTTATGCAGCCAACTCGGTCGATTCCGAACACCGTACTTTGAAATGTGGCATACGTTCTTCCTCGCCTAAAGAGTGAAGAAAACGAGGCGGCGTATCGTGTGTTCAACATGTATATTTACGTAATTTACATACAGAGTGGATGCAGCCGGCGTTATATCGCCGTATAGCCGCAATGATCAGCCGCCATGTGAATCGAGGCAGCGCGATGCGTGACCGCGGCGTCACCTCTGTCGAGGCAGTTGTCACGCGGCTGGGGCCCGGTTCCTTACGGACTCGAGTGTCCGTGCCAAGCGTCCGCAGACACCGCGTCGTCCGAGGGTGCGGTCGTGGCTATGCTCGCCGTGTCGCATCCTTTGTCACAGCATGGTCCGCGCCCTGACACCAGGGTTGCGTCATACGTTGGTCCGCACGGGAGCTCCGGGGTTCTTGCAGCCGCAAGAACCCCCACATCGCCCGCGGGTGTCGCTGCAGCCCAGTAGTGGCCACGGAGGGCTTCTTGGTCCGCGCCCGGCTTCTGGGAGACAGGCCAGCTGCACGACGGCTGCGCCAAGGACTTCATCCCGTCTCCTCGGTGCTCCGGCGACGATCGACGGTCCCCGCCCCCTATCCGCGACGATCTCGCCTTATCTCGGACAGTCTCGACGGGAAGCGACGCGCACACCTTCCACGTTGATCGTAGAGCCTGTGCTGCAGTCGACATTATCGCGTTGTTCTCCTCCTGATCTTCTGGGTCTTCTTGGAACGCACCGCCGGTGTGCTGGCTCGCGGCGCTTTAAAGGCGACGATGATGACGACGATGATGATGGCCTTATAATAGGGCTCGTAACCACACTGAATGTTTGTCCAGTAAGTGTTTCCTTTAACTTTTACCTAATGTTTTGGAGTAATACATATTCGTTAAAAAAAACCTTTCATAAACATCTTCGTTTAGCTGATTGCATTCAACCACAAACGGCATCACAGACCATGGTTGCTGCATAATCCTCTTCGGTGTTGGCGACTATAATCGCTACTGACATCTAGGAGAGCGAAATTCGACCGACGGTGAAAATGTGCGAGAACACTCACTTCTGTGAGGCAATCAAACGCTTTGTGCCCGTAACTTCGATCCGTTAGGTAAACGAGAAGATATTTAAATAAATAAAAAAGAAGTTGCTCACGGTAGGGGCGGGGGTGGGGCTCCACACCGTAAGTAAATGAGGAACGAGTACCCTTAGGCATGCGCAGTAAGGTATTAGGTATTAGCTATACTTTTTCCTCTTTACATTAAATACATCACAAAAATACCATATTGCCCGTGTATTTCTCGTTGCAACAACGAAGTGCATTTTTGCTGCATAAGTGAATATCTGCCTCGAATGCATTTAAATACTATTACATATGCATCATTTATCGCTAAACACCACTATAATGAAGTATTGATGATACTTGACTCCCCTATGAAGTAAAGTGTGATGCGGCATTGGCGAAAACGACAGAAGCGGCCTGAGAGATGTCGTTAGGTGGTGGCTCTAGATAAGGTGAGACCTCACTGTATGTTTAATTTTCGTGTGCGTAGAGCTGAAGCCCACGAATGTTTTTGCATTCCCCTACAATCCGAATGAGGCCGCCGTGCACGGAATTCGAACCCGTGACCTTGTGCATAGCACCGGAACACCGTGGACAGCGTTGCGCGTATCGATACGAGGCAACGAAAGACGCGAAGGGCACGGCACTGCTGTGTTGAACACGCCATCTGACTTCATTACGAGGCGCCGTGCATTGAACTCGCATTGAATAGACATGCATACCGATTGGAACGCACGGTTGAAGGGACTGCCAATCGCGACTGTTGCGAAGGCGATAAACTGCGCCTGCAGCCAGATTGACGGTAAGGACGCCGCACAAAATGAATGCAGAAGCGCAAGTGCCCCCTCCATCTCTATACCAGATGCGTGCTGAGCAATAAGTTCAGTAGAAGCAAGTTATAATGCGATATTAAACACTTTCGTAACTATCCTGCGAAGGAAATTTAGCGATAGCCTAGAAAACGTACATCATATATTGGTCGAATGTTACTGATTGGGTGCACATAGAACAAAGTATAGGTGTGTTTCACTTCAGAACCGCATCAGGCGGAGGTGTAAGTTACAAGATTTCTGCGGGGCAGAATAAATTTCGAATCAACTTGCGGTAATTCTGTTTTGTGCGAACCCAGAAGATTACGGCGTTACGAATGGTCGCCGAGGCCTTGAGGTTTTAGCAGGATCACACATAATGCATCTGTAGTTGAGGCTAAATTCTTATGCGAAATCACTACGCACTAATATTTGACAGCTTCATTTTGCGGGTGTTAGCTACAGCGCCGACAAGCGAGGCCACGCTCACGCTTTCCCCGCACCGGCATCAAAACAATGTCAGTGGAAGAACGTTATGCAGGTGTTCTGTGGTGGAAGTGTCAAGGCTGTTTCACGTGCTCCGACTAGAGTGACAGAAGTCGGTGCAGTCGCCCGCGTGGGAATGCGATCTTTAGAGGGTTCATTTCACATGACTGTGATTTAAACAATGCGACGCCCAGTGTTGCTTGCCGCAAGATTTGGTGGCCTGCGCAGGAGAATTTTGAAAATGTAATAAAAAAGGCCTTGTTTTACGATGTCATTAACCTTTCTTTAGCCTTGTTTCTTTGCCCTTGTTTTTATATGTTAACCAATCCTTTGTAATTTAACCCAAGCATTAACCCAATGCTAAAAAAAAGGGGAGACTGATTCCTGTTCTGGCTGTTGATAACCTACTTGAATGTCAACAGCGTAGTACAAATTGTTCTGAGGGAAAGTGCTAAGCACTCGCGATATCTTTAAGCTTTTTATGATATTTCTTCTTGGACAACGGTGGAATAAAACTGTTTACCTGTGCAAGTTTCATAATCCAAACGCTATAAAATTTTTGACGAGATCACATTAAATTTTTTAAGCTATTGACAAGTGTACAAGTACCGACTGAACGCACTTGAGTGGTTGAGTTGCCGGCAGCAGAATGGAACAGCGTCCGTAGCTGCTAGCTCGAGGTGACTGCTATGCTCCACGTAAGTTTCTCCTACAGTACATGGACCCGACAAGCGGCATTGCCGTGTTGGCTTGTGTTTCTTTTGTTTTCTTTTCTTTTTAAGAGAATTGGCGGGAAACTCGGCGAAAGCCCGATTCCGTTTGTACACGTATTTAGCACTCGTCTGCATCTTATTAAGAGCACATTCCTATCACGTTCTCATTGTTGTACTTGCAGTGATTTAAGTCTTTCTTTAAAATATATTCTACCACAATCACTTGTTCAGCTTAGTGTTGAAGTGTGCTAAATGACCACCCAGCAGCCAAATTGCCAACGTCATCAGCAGGATCGCCTAAAGTATAGTGCAGATCCAATGCACTTGTTGAAATCGACATAAGGGTAACCTTTCACGCAACGTTCACTTAAATTCGATAAAGCTAACTGCAATGCATAAAATTACCTTAATTTTCATCCGATAGAACAGTAACTCCTATGCAAAGTTTGCTTGCACATTATTATAATCTAATATCCCATGCGAATATGAGTTGGAGCCAATAAAGCTGAGTAGGAATTTGGTGAATATGAGTGGTAACGAATCCGAAAATGCAGTGCAATATGCGTAACAGCTTGCTTGCTGTGTGGTTGTACTGGATTAAAACAGGGTGACTTATTTCTGGCCTCCTACGGGAGCAGGTGTTTGCTTCTCCTTGTGAGCGTGGCCGCTTATGAAAATGGAGAAAGGAAGTTGGTCGTATTTGGTTCAATGCCGTAATAAGAAACTATGCATGCGTGGCATACGATGAGTGGCTTCAGATTTAACGTTATCATACCTCACGAACAGTGACCAGTACTTCTGTAAAAGAATTGCCCCATCCAGTAAAATAAAAAAAATACAATTGATGTTGTCCGCCAGTGTTCAATTTTTGAATGGCGCTCGCCAGCTTGTTTACATACATAATATGGGACATGTATCTTCACATGCGCAGCAACATTCCACGCGCATTCTTTATTGTAGGTGGAAAAGAAATCTTATAAATACTAGGAAATATCTTGCTTTGAAAGACTATCGAAGAGGTCAGAAATGAGCACTTTATGCATTAACAACACTAACATTAAAGAAAATGCAATTTGAAAACCAGTATATATGAGAGATGACTGCCAAAGTAACAATGTTTGAAGGCGCATTGATTCAAGTTAATGAAAAGAAGAAAGAGAAGTGCGTGGTTTGCGTACGAATTTTCTCGGGTTAATTATACTTTTTAATAGGTGAATTAGCCAACATTCCCAAGACGCTGGACCTCCAAGGAAAGTAGTAGCTTAATGCCCAATTATTTAAAAGAGATTGTAGGCTACTCATCTTTCTATTCGGAATTAGATATTAAGTATTAACGTTTAGCTTTGCTGTAAAGTGATGAGCACAAAGGCATATCACAAAGAACGCACACACCGAGCTAGCTTTTTTTTTTTTGTGCGCGGGATTTTCTATCTGCTGCTCGCATATAACAGAGCTAATTGTTGTCTCGTGAGTCCGCTGACGCGACCGATAGTGTAGCGCGTTCCGCTGGAAATAGAAAAAGAAAAAGAAGGAACGCTATAGGTTGGCTTTTACGTGTCGCCACAGTGAGTGACGAGTGAAGCAAGGCGACCGTGCACGTATGTACGATCTGTATTTACATATTTCACAAGAGCGTCGGTGTAGCCGGCACATGGGTGTCGTGGTGGTGTACGCGGCCATGGAGGTCGCGCTCCACGATGCGTGTCGCTGGGGCCCCCTTTGTCCGGTCCGCAACCAGACTTCGGGAGTCTGGTTGGTTACGGATTTGAGGGCCGGAAAAAGTGATTGCCGCGTCGTCCGTGGGTACGGGCCTTGTCACGTTGCCTGCGGTGATGTTGCGGCAGTAATATGGCCCGTGCTCTCATGGCGCCCGGGCCGCATCACACGCCGGTCTGCGAGGGAGACCCCAGGATGCAGCCGTCAGATCAACCCTTCCGCACACGGTGGTCGTTGTGACGGCGTAGTCGCAGTCGAGGGCTTCCTGGGCCTCTCCCGGCGTCCGGAGGACTGGCCGGTCCCAGGCCAGGTGCAGGGAAGGCACCACCCCTCCTCGGCGGACCGGCGATCGGCAAGGCCTCCCGTAACCTCCGCACGACGTGCTTGCCTCGTCTGTCGCCCTCTTGACTCGAGGCGACACGCTGGCGCTCCGCTCCATGGCTGGGCGTTGACCTGATGTAGCCGTGCTGGCTTGCTTCTGGTTCCGATTCCTCGGCCGCTTGAGAGCACGGTCCCGCGCACTGGCTCGCGGCGCGTGAAGTACGGCCTCCGCGTGGCGTCTTCGTCTTCGCTGTTCTTTTATCCTGGTCACTGCTCACATCTAGGACAGCGAACTGAGACGAGCGTTGAGAATGTGTTCTTGTGGGATAGCTAAACTCTGAGAGTCAATAACGTGACGATGTAGGGTAAAAACTACTTGAATATATAGAAAGCGTCGTATACGCATAGGCTGCCTGACGTATTGCCGAGAGCAAAAGTTTGGGGACCAGAGATGGAGCAAAATTTTTTCTTCTTTTCATGTAGTACCGCTTACATGTGGCTTTTTGACTTGCATCATGCATTTCGACAAATTCACGTTCCACGGCTGCTCTAGAAGAACGTAATCTCTTTTTTTTTTTTGCTGATGCCCTGGTCCCTAAACATTTCCTCTCGATTGTATGTGTTCTCTTGTCTGTTACTATAGCGCTAGGCGTTTTCGGAGCTTATCATTTTTTTTGCGAAATTGGAGGTTGTTTTACCGAATGAGTTTTGTTTTTTCGCACATATCGGAGCTGATGGAAAGTTTTTCTTCCTTTTCTTTCTTTCGTTTTTACAGCGCATCGAATTTCTGAGTTTTACGTCCTTTCTAGCATTCCCCCCCTCCTCTTCTTTCTCTTACAGCTTAAAAGCGTCGTGGACTGCTGAAGAAAATAAAAGTGAGAAGGACGAAGAAAGAAGAAAGCACATAGGAAGAGATTATAGCCGGAGATATGTTTTTATTTACAGTTCTCTTTTACAATAATGGAACTGTTTTTAGCCGTTAGAATGACTGCCAGCTAATTTAGCCAGGGTGTCACAATATGCGAAAGCCATGTAAGAGGACGAGAGTGGGTGCATGTTGTTGGCTGCTGTGTGGAGCAAGACACACTAGTTTTTTTGCTTTCTGTTTACTTGCGTAATCAGTCAATATTATTAGCCAATTTCGCAAGTATTAACTTTTGAGAAGAACTTCCAATGCCAATGTTGTATATTCTTCATCACGTTTGCGCTGAACTCCATGCAGCATATACTGCTTTAAGTACACGAAACAGTATCGAAGTAGAACTGTGCATATATGGATAACGGCCGAAAAGGTTTTAAACGTATGCGAAACTAGGATGTCTCGTTGGACGCCGTAATTCGCGTTATACCAATTCTTAAGCTCTTGTTAGTGGTCCTCATAGCGGTATGATTAGAGCAGTCGTCCGAAGAAAAGGTTGTTCACAAGATGCTTTGAGCGACAAAGCAAACGGTACGACAACGGTCGAACGCTCCAGTTCGTGAGACGACTTGAAGAGCGGTCAGCGGAACTGACTGTTCGAAGGAGTGTTGCGCTTCTCTGCTTCAGTTGGGTAACGTTTCTGTTAATGTGTAGATCCGAACTTCGACTGCGACATCTTCGTACTTTCGAAATGCTGCAACATAGATCTATTCGCACCAATCACAGAAGTGGATCAGTAATGGAGCGTTATTGTATTGTTCGTC
Source organism: Dermacentor variabilis (assembly GCF_050947875.1). Taxonomy (NCBI): domain Eukaryota; kingdom Metazoa; phylum Arthropoda; class Arachnida; order Ixodida; family Ixodidae; genus Dermacentor; species Dermacentor variabilis. The sequence goes on along the minus strand of NW_027460280.1, from coordinate 36,634,545 downwards.
TATTGGCGAGAAGTGCACGTAGCCATAGAATGGTGTCGAGGGCCAGTGAATGAAAGGCGTTTTTGCTGTTGTCAAACGGCGCATCAACCCTTGGACGAAGATGCGACAGTTGTCACACGAGTGATGAGCACGACGATCTGCACGGGGTATACGGCGACTCAGCCACGCTACACTGCAATGCACAAAGAAGTAGCGTATGCTCGCTGGACGCATGTATTTTAGCGGTTCGTCGTGATTATGCCAGACGTGTCTCGACGTAATGGATGCCAAAGCCAACGAGATGAGTCGACGTACATGTAATATACTTCTAACGTCTAACGTGCCTGTAAAAGAAGTTGAAAGGGGGCGTCGGACGTACCTTGATTAGTATTTTGATTTAATCGAAAACCGTCGTTCTAAAAATAAATGTTCTGTATTCGTTGTCACTAAAGGAACGAAATACAACAGGGGACCGTAGATCATCACACGGGCTATGCGAAAGATGTTGGTTCGGCGCCAACCTCTGGCAAGGTGTGTATTCTTCACTTTAGTCAATCATCAGGACGCCGGAACAACATATTTCAAGTACAATAATGCCGGAACAATCTTGTTGGACTTCAAGAACAGGCAAACGCTTTTCTGTTGCATATACCGGAAACAACATTTTCGTATTGAGATTCGTTGCTGTCCGCGTTGGCAGTTCTTATCTTAAATACCGTAGCCGGAAAGCTTATCTCTCTCGTTAAGGCGCTCGGTAGCCAAAGCAGCACCATTTTCTAGATTCATCCTACTACCTGCTCGCATATTACACTATTTATTGATTTATTTACTTATTTAGGCATTATAGAGGGTAGGGGGTCAATCATTCAACATAATTAGTTATTTGCACATACACAATTGAAAATTTCAAAAATTTGAAAGAATGTAATTTCTAATAACAACGAAATTTCACACTATCAGGCAAGGCTTCTACAATAATTACGGCGAGAAAATGCTATTGCAGCCGATTAAGACACTAAAAGATGAAGTTTGCAACAGACATAGAGAACGTTTACACAAGTTTACATACTTGGCACAGCGGAACATTTCTGAAACCACGTAAGGTCTCAGGAAGAAATGAGTCCGATAATGCCCCAGAATGGGATGCAGTATATTGTAATGGCCGTGACATGGACTGGCGACATTCCATGTTCTGTTGCCTACATTGCGGCCACATGGATGTTGCTGTGGCCAGGTGGGACAGGAGGAACTAAAGTTCGTGAAATGAATGCGCATGAAACGCTGTACGCAATATACCGCGCCACGGCAATGGCAACGGACGAAAGAATATCCGCGGGAAATTTTACCCTCTTTGGCGGAATCATGTTAACGTGCCAGCGATTGTTTAGTATTGCTGCGGAGCGCGCACGTCCGAGCAGCACGGTTGCGCGCAGCGCGGCGTGGTTTCGCGAGAAATGTAAACAAGAGAGGAGAGCTGGCCCGATAGGCGGAGCAACGCCATGAGCAACGCCAACTTCCGGCTTCACTTTAGCTTCACAAAGAGTGACGTCAGGGCCTCTCCCGAGTTTCCTTCCTCCGTGTTGGGCCCCGTCTCTCGGTCTGGCGTGACGTCACACGGCCACGTGACGTGCGGCTGTGTAAGGAGGCGCCACGACCACCGATGGGCCGAAAGTGCGAGCAGTATTGCGTTCGCAATAAAAAAACAAGACTAGGGTGTAGTTGACTTGATACTCAGTGAATGTGACAAACCGTACTTGCGCAATTGTGCAACCTGTATTTCCATATTTTGCAAGAGCGTCGGTACAGCCTGCACTTGGATGCCGTGACGTTATGTGTCCGGGTTCTCACTCAACGCGATGCATGGCGGTGGCGTCGAATTAACCCGATCCGCAACTAGACTTCTGAAGTCTGGTTGTTTCCGTATTTGAGGCGGCTCTGCCAATTGCAGCCGGCGCGTGGTCCGTGGCCACAGGAGTCGCCTAGCTGGCCAAGGCGGCGTTGTGGCGGCAGCATGCCCTGTGCACTCATGAAGCAGGGGCCGCGTCGTAGGCCGGTCCGCACGGAAAACCCCAGGATGCAGCCGTCAGAACCAACGGACCTCGCGGCAGGCCCCAGGATGCAGTCGTCGGAACCCACATACCGCACGGGTGGCCCCAGGGGTCAGCCGTCGGAATCCACAGACAGAACGAGAGGCCCCAGGGTGCAAACATGGGAAGCCACGGACAGCCCGGGGGGCCCAATGATGTAGCTATGGGAAGCCACAAACCACACGCGGTTGTCGTTGTGGGAGCGAAGTCGTAGCCGAGTGCTTGCTGGGCCAATTCCGGCGTGAGGAGCACTCGCCGGCTCCAGGCGAATTGCTGAAAGAGCACCGGCCCTCCTCGACGAACTCGCGACCGGCAAGGCATTACGTCGCCTCCGCTGGATGTGCTTGCCTGGTCGCTCACTGTGTTGAGGCGAGGCGACACGCTGGTGTTTACCGTCGAGCTTGCACGATGACCTGCCGTAGACATGCTGGCTTGCATCCGCTTCTAAGTCCTCGGCGGCTTCGAACGGACTTTCTCGCACGCTGGTTCGCGACGCGTGAAGCGATGATGATGATTGATTCTTTATATTGAATATGGCATTATACTCACCAAGGAGAACTGGCCAAGAAGCGGGCGGTACATATAAAGTAAAATAAGATTATGTGAAGGAATACTATGCAATATAAGTGTTGAACAATAAGAGGAACACGATTCATTCAATGTCAATGAATTAAATTTCAAAATTGCATGAGGCACTTTTCTAAAGAGGAAGAATGATAATATTAAATTATCGGGCCCTTATTTCTTTAACCATCAAATTGCATATAGCAACGTAAACATCGCTATAGCTGAAGCCCAGGTCTGATACGGTGAAATGCTTGCTTGCTTTCCTGCTTGCTCCTTTCTAGACCATGGCGCTTACCCCCTATAGGGGATTGGCCAAGACGCGAATCCCCTATAAGAAGCGGTGCTGACATTTAATAGAGGAAAGTAAGAAGACCGCTGACAATGCAAAAGAATGTCCATTCTTGTGTAACACTGGGATAGATTAATTTTCACAACATAGGCTTCTTTGACGTCCACGTATACTTAAGTAGACGAGCCTCTTTGTATTTCTCCTGTATAGGCATCAGGTTGCTTTAGGTGTAAGTCGAACCCGTCACCTCGTGCTCAGCAGCAAGACACCGTGGCGCTTAGCATCTCCAGTTCCTCCTACTTGCTCCTTCATACCTCTTTCAACGTGCAGACGCATGTCTCATAACACAAGCATAGACTCTATCTCTGAGACATGTCATCATTCATCATAATGAGCGTAGACCAGGCCATCACATATGTCACATCTGCGGGTAGCATTTAGGGGTGTGCGAATATTCGAAGCCTTCGAATAACAAATCAAATAATGGCGTATTATATTCGTAAACCGAATCAAATAGTCACTATTTATAAATACCAACATTTTTCCAACAGCTTCCAGATACTTTTAATCGCCAAGCGTGGGACAAATCTTATGCCGGCACTCATAGATAAACCTTAAGGAGTTACTTATTGGAACATACAATTTGTCAACTAGGGAACGATATTTTTACAGCTAAAGCGCTTTCATCATCGCCGACCAACGAGTCCTGCGTAAGCTAATAAACTGCCTGTTCACTCCTAATGCTCAATTTGTGTTTTTCATAAACAACGCTTCATAGCGTGAGGTGTGTATGCACAGAAACTTGCTAACGTTGTGAGAATACTAGGATGTGAAGATTGATGGTGAGGACGACAGTTCATTATTCGAGAACAATTGAAAAGGTTTGCGATATTCGATCCGATTGGCTTCTGGCACTATTCAATTCGTATTCGATTCGGTCTCAAAAATGACTATTCACGCACCCCTAGACAGCACCTAAATTTAGTACATACGTACTGGTAACATCCCTTCACCCTCTCCCAACCCCATATAGTCACGCTCGCCAACACTCCACTACCTACCCTCCCTCAATCATCCCCCATTCATGGCGTACACCTGGGCGAGCTGGGCTACATAATCCGAAAACCTGCACTAAACTCTGTGGCAGCTCCTGGTGCGCCCGATCTTGCCCGATCTTCCACATCGAGTCAGCGATGTCACCCGCCTCCAATTCACCACCTGGGATCGTCACCTTCAAAATTGAGGACAATTCGGACTGCAGAGCCCTCATACAATAAATTTCGCTTCTTCTTCTTCTTACTCCTATGTTTCAGCAGTCATGTTAGAGTTGGAAAAAATATTGACCCGTGTACCACCGGAAGTTTCTCGTATGTTATCGACGGTTCTATCCGTTGCCTTTTGTCAACACACCGTCACCTGGTCGTAGGTGGGACGGGAATTCTGTAGTACTTTCTGAAAGACACGCGAGCACCAGCGATTACGCTGTAACCTTTGTGACTCATATATAAAAGCCGGTGCGCCTGACCCGCTGATGGGATTTTCGATGATCGTCGATAGTGCTCGCCGCTATCGTTGTAATTGACTGCGGCTTGTTTTGGTGGGCACAAATTCCTCCAATAAGGAGTTAAATTTTTACGTCGATCTTCTGACATTATATCGTTCTTCACCGTCCCTACAACGTGACAATATGACGTATACTCGTGAGCAAAAGTTTCTAGTCTAAAGGAGCAGCGAATTTTTTTCCCTCCTTGGCAGTACGGGTTTGTCGGCTGAAACCATGTCACACAACCTACGTGTGCGTGTTCGACCAAGCAATTCGAAGTTGCGGATGTGCGCTAAAAGAAAATGTAATTTTAGAGGACATCTTTAAGGCCCTCTTCCCTGCGACGAGTGGCGTCGTCGTACCTCGTAAAGAAGTGAACGACTAAATCGCAAGCGGAGCGCAACGGGAAATAAAGAATGGCGATAGCGAAGAGAGCGCGAGGAGGACAACGGAGGAGGAGGAGGGTGGGGCGAAAGCCTTATGCCCCAACCACTGGCACGCGTCGGAAAGCTTCAGCTCGCGCCGAAGCGTCAAAAGCGTCGGTCGGGAACAGGGCGAAGCCTGACGACGCGCAGCGATTATGTCTACTGACGATGCTAGAAGTTTGCCGACGCGAGGTGAAGCTTCGCCGGCGTACCCCAATGAGAGGCTGCGACGCGTCGCAGGCGTCAACCAGTCGGAGGCTGCGAAGCCTCCGGCTGGTTGCCTATGATGCCTATGATGGCCGCCCATGCGAAGGCGCCGGCACTAACGATCATCCGAGTTCTTTGGACGCATGACGCGCGCGACAGTGTTCCCGAAAGGCAGTGTTGTAATAGTAAGCCGACAAAGACACGACCGACGACCGTGGGTTGTGGCAGTGCGACGTGGATCCGAAGCGACTTCGAACGAGGCCGACTAATCCAGCCTATCCACTGTGTTCCGCTGGGCTCAGTGCGATCGTCTGCTAAAATAGCCAACCGAATCACGATTGCCGCAACGTCTGTGCTTGTTGTATGTGTATCTTGTGCTCAAAACGAATGGAAACATGTTTACGAGCTCCGAAGTCTGGATAATCAGTACTCGCCTATCGCCGATGTTGTTTACGTTACTCGCAGGCCTGGCGCGTCCATCTAGTTCGTAAGTGGCGAGTGAACGAGCCCAGCTGAGAAACTCTGCCGAAGGAAATGAATTTTCAGTTCCGTTTGATGCTGCAGTGATTTAAAATATGGCACTCCTGACTTCGTGTGATGTGTGATGTGGTGAATGAACCGTGTGGAATTTAGGATGGTCAACCGCGGCGTGTTTCGTGTGGTGTCGGGTGACTCAAGTTTAACGGGCAAGCTCTGTGCTGTTTCCAGTGGCAAATATAACTTTCGAAAGTGAAAGACACTAGTAGCCGAACCATGGGAAGTATTTACATAATCAGCCATGCCGCCCGTTTCAGCTGACACTGCGCTCTTCTATTCGGCATGTGAATCCAGTTTAGTACAAGTTCACTGTACTCCTTCACTCACTTGTTTCAAGTGCATCCCTCTTTTGGGCTAGTTGGGGATAAATCGCTCGTCTAGAACTCGAGAACACTGACGCACTGAAGTATACGTGACAGCGCAGTCATGTTTGAGTCAGTGTGTCCATATACTTGAGCACTGCAAAAAGAAATTATCTGTTTGCAACGTGTGCCCCGTGCGCAGTGCATAGCAGGACCTGCATCATGCAAGACATGCATGTAGCAGCGTATACGATGATTGGTTCGATGCCTGCTTCAGAAGCAGCAAGTACAGAGTCAATGAAACTGTAATTGATTTTTATCTCACTTTTTTTTATGCAAAGTGTAGATGGTGTGAGTGCATCGCGGGGAAAGTGAAAAGGTGTCATCAGTGTTTTGTGCAGTCGGTATGCTTAACCTGCTGGAATCCCTTCAGCTTCTACTAAAATGTTTCTTGCTGCGACACTATAAATTGTAGTCAGGACAAAGCTCTACTCAAAACCATGTTAGTAATGCATCTGCGCAGAATGTATTTGATTAACCAGTTAATACTTCCACATCAACAATATGCCGATGCACAGCATATGTGCTTGAAATAAATACATTCCGTAAAGCTGACCGACTGGGCCTACAATAAAAAACTGTGTAGCATCACTGAAAAAAGTGCTGCCATGCATATCAGCCACAGCAAAACTGCTGCGCGTCCAACCTTCTTCCTTGGAGGCACCTCTATAAAGACTGTTCGGGCCCTTCCCATTCTGGATGTAACATTGAGCTCTTCTCTCAACTTTTCCGCATATGTCACCAGCACTGTATCTAAGCATGGGGCCATTCTTGGGTTTGTGCCCCGTGTCTCCCTTCCCTGATGACCTAAGGTTTTCCGAGCACTCTAGACTTCTATCATTCTGTCACGACTTAAGTATTGCTCATCAGTATAGTCCCCGTACCAAATTCGTGATGCTAACAAACTTAAGCTTGTTCAGCGCCGGACAACACGCACCCTCTACTCCCATTCTTTCGGTTTTCGCAAGCTCATGCCAGTCTACGAGGATTGCCTGAAACCCCTCAAGTAGCACACCCTGCAACACCAGCGCAACATTGCACTAGTCTATACTGCAGGGTGCTTGAAGGCTCTCTGGACAGCACTAATCTTTCTTCTTCAGTTCGTCTGAACAAGTGGTCAGCACGCCTGAGCCCTCATCATGCCTGTATGGCCCGACACCACAACTCCATGATTATATCTGGCATACAGAGCTTTCTATCCACCTCCCTGGCCATTTGGATTCTCCTTCCTTGGGAGCAGACTGAATTGGCCCTCCTGTGTGCGGTGCACGCTCGACTGTGTGCGTGTGTGCCGTGCTGTGTGATTGAACAAGTGTGCGTGCGTGCGCGTGTGTGCACGTGGAGGGGAAGGATGTCTCGCCTGCATCCTGCAAATTCCTGCTCTAGATGGCTGGCTATCAGACTCTCTAACATACAGGCGTCAGCCTTTTTTTAGTCTGGAATGCCAAGTTACCACTAAGATTATTATTATTATTATTATTATTATTATTATTATTATTATTATTATTATTATTATTATTATTATTATTATTATTATTATTATCATCATCATCATCATCATCACGTTTAAGACAAACTTTGGTCAAAATGAAGATCATGAATTCATGTTGATAAACTTGAATGTTCGTAGTCTCCGCAAATATTGGGAACAATTCAAGATTTTAGCAGAAGAATCTATAGGTTTTGTGGATATATTTGTTCTCACCGAGATAAATGCGCCAGGGTCCTGTTTAGATACGTTCACAGTGAAAGGTTATTGTACGCCCGGTACGCCGTGGAGGAGGGATCGCTGTCTTTGTGAGTGAAAAATACGACGCTTCAGCTGTTGACATTACATTTATGCATGCGGAATGTTTGGCTCTAAACGTGAATTTATTACACGCGGCTTTTACATTACTCGCGATATACAGACCGCCATATGGTAGTATGACAAGATTTGTAATTGAACTCGAGGAAATACTTCTCAGGTACAAATATGCTGAGTTGTTCTGCCTAACAGGTGATTTGAACATTGATATCTTAAGCACAAACAAAATTTCTGTTTCAGATTACCTATCCTCACTTTCAGCCTATGGAATTGAAAACACGATCACTTCGATCCACGAAACACGATCATTTGAATGCATCATGTCCTTCTTAAACAAATTTCCTGCCCTTTCAAACCGTCAATATGGTTTTATCCCAGGCAGGGGCACCATACATCTTCTAGAGGAATTTGCAGACCAGTTGGACGCAACATTTGAGGAAAACTCGTTTAGCTGCGCTCTCTTTCTAGACGTAAAGAAAGCTTTAGATACGTTAACCATAGTATTCTTTTAGAAAAACTGTACTTACTAGGCTTTCGAGTTCCCTTTTATGCCATTCTAAAGAATGTTTTGAGTGGGCGTTTTCAAATTGTTAGTTTAAACAACCAATCAAAATATAACGTAGCAAGCTGCCTGTGAAGGCTGGTGTACCACAGGGATCCATTCTATCCCCACTACTCTTTAATATATTTACAAATGACTTGAGCTAATAACTTCCAAGTGTTTAATATTTCAGTACGCGGACAACACCGTTTTGCTCACAAGACATATAAACTACGAGACAGCAGTTAATATGTTGCAGGAAAATGTGAATCATGTAAAGAAATGGTTCGCTGAGAACCGAATTTCAGTGAACACACAGAAAACCAAAATAATATGTTTTAGAAATCCGCTAAAGACAGCCCTTATATACAAACAAGTAGCTTTACATGATCATGATTCTCTCTCTTGTCGTTGCGAACCCGTTGAATATGTAAACTGGTACAAATATCTCGGGGTGGTTTTCGATAGCAGTTTATCATGGCATGACAACTTTTCTTACGTTTGTACCAGGCTACGAAAGGTTTCATGGTTAAGCTTTAATATCAGATCTTTGGCTCCAATGTATGTGAAGAAAACTATAATTTATGCACTTGCGAATAGTGTTCTTAGACACGGAATCACCTTATTTGCGTCATGTCCTTCCCGTTGGCATTGCCGAATTGATAGCATCTTAAAAAACATGTTAAAGAGTATTACGTATAATTCTCATATGCCATCCGGGGCGGACATTTTTCGCTTCTTTCGTCTTCCTTCATTCCATTCTCTTTTCGTACAAACAGTTGTTCATGGCCACTTTTGGAATTCAGACTTTTTAATTAAATATGATCCTAACCGGAAGTTGCGAAAGACTATTCGATATTATGTACCACGGAGTGTAACAAGGTATGGAAAGGCAAGACGGTGAGCGTATGTGACGGACATTTTTAATGGGTTACCAAAAGAACTTTTCGCTGTAAACTCTACGAAACCTAAAAACGCATTTGAGAACATTGTGTTGATTATTGTATTCTTTTACAGTTGTGCTTAGAAGTATGAGATTATGTATTTTAAGTTTTGTTTCCTTGGCGTTAGCACTGATGCCCTTGGTACTTACTGGTTTCATGATTGCCTTGTTTTTCTATTTCTTCAGCTGAACGTATTGTTCCTTTCAATGAAGGTTGTTTGTTGTTGCCATTTTGTTTCCTCTGCCGTAAACTGCCGGGCCCAGTCCTTCAAGCCTCCTGTTGGCTTTGACGGGCCTGAACCTCTCTGTATCCTCTATAAAGTGGCAATAATAATAATAATAATAATAATAATAATAATAATAATAATAATAATAATAATAATAATAATAATAAAATGGTAATACTAAAATGGTGATGTCTCGAACACTGCTGATGCCTTTGCAGAACATTTCTGTTCGTTATATGGTGTGAAATATGCTTCAAGTTACTTGCTTCTCAGTCTGGCATGGTGTGTACACTATACTTTAATGAAAACCTTGTTTTCAAGTGTATGAAGTGCCTCAAACCTTCCCTTTCTTGTGGTGCTGATGGTATCTCTTCCGCAGAGCTTAAGACATATGGAAGCATACTTGTTCCCTGTTCTCACAAGCATCTTCAATAGTTCCCTGAAGTCTAGTACGCTTTCTAGCACTTGGAAGGTAGCATGGACATTGCCCGTGCACAAATCGAGTGCTAGATGTGCAGGTACTAACTGCCGGCCTATATTTATCCTTTGCAGTGGGTCAAAAGTGTTTGAATGCGTATTGGATTCCCTGCTTTCTGTTAGTGCTAAGAGCATTTTAATAAATGAACAGCACGGCTCTGTGTGCCGACGACTTAAAACTATTTGAGACTTGCAACAGTGTTCACCACTGCATCGACCTCCAAAAAGACATTTTTTTCATTCTCAAACTGGTGCAAAAACAACAGGTACTCTTAAATGCTTCCAGTACTATGCCATTAAGTTACATGCGGAAAACACACCATGTGAAATCTTCATATACCCTACGGGGTGCTCCACTCCTTAGGGTCAATAAAATGAAAGATATTGGCGTGTACTTCGACAAAATGCTAAGCTTCTCTTCACATAGATAATTACACAACATGCCCTTCACGCTCTTGGAATTGCATGCTGTATACTGCATGATTTCCACTCACCTGCTGTGTTTCTGAAATTCTGCTGCGTGCCTCCCATTATTGCAGTATGCCTCTGCAAGAGAGGGTGCAACGTGCAAATCTAATTCTGACTTCATTGAACGCGTCCAGAATAAATTGATGTCTATATTCAAAGACAACTTTTGCCATTCTGACGACCACAGTAGAGCCTTCTCAAATATACCTCAACTCGCACCTCTAGATTCAAGACTTAATTAATCACACCTTTTGTTTCTGTATAGTGTGGTCCATGACATTATGCATTAACTAAACCTTCTTGATCATATGCATTTGTTCGTGCCGCAATAGTATACCAGGCAGCATTCCACAGTCGTGGCCTGGCCTTTTTGCAAGATGGTTCTATATAAGATTTGATTCCAAAACACATAATAAGAACTGCGCCTGTCTTGACATACATCAGAGTTCACGTCCTGTTTTTTGTGCGTCTGTAGATAATCATGTATGATTAACTCCCTTTAACTCTTCTTCGTTTCCTTTTTTCCCTATTTGTTTCTCTAGCTTTCATTTTTTTTTCTACCACATTCATGTTTCTGTAAATTTTGTCTCACATATTGCTCGTTAAGTGCACTAGTATGAAGGCTCTCTAGCTGTTCCTGGGCACTATACTAAACATTTGAATGATTATTATCGTAGTATAAAATTGTGCTTTTTAAGTATGTACTAGTATATTATTTCAATGCAGTAGCTTCTTGTGCAATAAAAAAAGGGCGTGAATTAAGAAAGTGCAATAATAATATGCTATGTGGCTGATCATATGCATTGTGCTATTAATTTGTTCTGGCTTTTAATAATGGTTGGCTACTATATCCATTGTTGTGCAATAAAATAATATGCCACAGCAATTATTGGGTGCCTAACAGAACAAATTGTATATATCTTTCTCAGTCAACACATCATAGCAGGCTGAAAGCAATCAACTGGTATTATTTTGTTTGTGTAGTGACGAAGTGTATAAACTGTGAAAAGAACCTGTTTATATATATATATATATATATATATATATATATATATATATATATATATATATATATATATATATATATATATTTAACTAACCCCTGCTAAACTATCTTATACTAGAAGTCACCGTGGCCTAAACGTCGCGCCTGGTTTTGCAAGCACAGAGGCCTCAAACACAGTTTTTTACCCCGTGTAATTGAATATTGGAATTTTTTGCCTCCATGATAATATCCGTTCTCGGTCTTTAAACATACTTTTATCGCCTATCGAATCGGTTCATGTTGCCTGTGTTATTTCTCATTGTTCTACTTTTCATACACACTGCTGCAATAGCCCAATATGGCTGCAGTATGCACAAATAAAAGAAAGAAAGAAAGAAAGAAAGAAAAAAAGAGAGAAACAAAGAAAGAAAGAAAGAAAGAAAGAAAACAAACATTAAACTAACCAAGAAACTTGGCATAGTTGTTGACGAACGATGCAAAGCAACCTTGCGTGTAAGTAGAACTGTTATATACATTATGTTACAAGAGCGTGCGTGTCGCCGGCACTCGAATGCAGTAGAGCTACGGGGCCATGGACCTCGATAAACGCGATGCCTGTCGGCGGGGTCGAGTTTTGCGGTCCGTAAGCAGACTTCTGGAGTCTGGTTGGTCACGCATTTGATTGTCCGCCAACTACGGCCGCCGCGTCAGCCGTGGCCAAGTTGTAGCGGCATCATGGCTCGTGCCCCCTTGTAGCCAAGGCCGAGTCGTACGTTGGTCCGCACGGGAGGTACCAGGATGCAGCCGTCCGGAGAACAGACCAGCCGCAGGCAGGCTGCAGGAAGGAGGCCCTCCCGCCTTAAAGGGAAGACGAGCTAAGCGCCCTTCCGCCTCCGCGCGACGTCCTCGCCTCGTCCGTGGCCGCCATGACCAAAGGTGACGCACCGGTGTTCCGCGTCGAGCGGGCGAAGTCAATCGCCGTCGACAACCTCATTTTCTCCAGCTTCCGATTCGACTGCTCTGATTACATGGACTGGCGTACTGGATTCCTGTGAACGAACTTCCGCCGCGGCTTAGAGCATTCGCCTTTACCGGTGATACACTGTTGCCTCTGGATGATTCTGGAGTATGGAGCTCCTCCTTCCCACCCCTCCCCCATATTCCTCGAGTTGCCGTCTCATTTCAATAGATATCTCTCTCCCTCCCTCGGACTCGGACGTTTGGGAGCTTGATGTACATTTTCTACTATTAAATATATGGAGTGTAAGACTTTTAGAAGAAACCGTGGCCTTTTAACCGTTCAAAGATCTTATATTCTGCCGTCGATTCTAGCTACAAAAAGAAGAGTTCTCGAGGCTTTGTTTCAGTAACTTTGACTTACATTAACCTCCACAGTTATCTTTTCTATCGAGACCTCGGCTCTCGGATTTAGGCAGATGAATGTTAGTCTTACAACGTGCAATTTCATTTGCAGTACTTGCGCATTACAGCGCTAGTTTGATATTATCCTTCTACTTCTTGGAAATTATCATGCGAATCCTGAGTTTCTTGTTCGCGTTCAAGCAATGCTAGATGATTTCTTTTCTTTTTATTCTTAAACTTTTTGTTGCCTCTTTTTTATTCATGCAGTCTTATTTAGGTTTAAATCAACCACCCTACACTTGCCCAATCCCTTTATCTGGCACGATTTAAAAATTCATCGTCGTCATCATCATGTTCTACAAGATAATTATCATCATCATTATGTGAATTTGCTTCATCACTTTTCATTTTCTTAGATCAGGTAAGGCCATTAGGGCCATAATTAATTCATTTCACAATATTGTTACGTAGGAAGACGCAGATGTAAAGCTACATACAAGTATATTTACAAGAGAATACGCCGTGCTTGGCCAGGAGGCAACAGCCCGCGCTAGCCTCTAATCGTCATCGTCGTCTTCACGCAGCTCGCCTCTTCGTGATCGCAAATACTCTTCCGTAGCAATATTTTCAGCGGATAACGAAATTTCCAGAATTTTATTCAAGCGTGACGCTAATATAAGATTCTGTAACACCCACAATGAAGAATGCTTTATTTTTTTTCGAATGCTGTAAGCATATATACACCTCATGTGTTTTTAAGACAACGCTATAAAATAAATTAGAAGCTTAATCAGAGGTTATTGTTATCTTCACCTAACTAGCAGGGAAAACCGAACTTTACGAAGATACAAGAGTCAACGGGCTCGTTCCAGGCCAGAAGGTCGGAATCCATGACGAGCAGCCTACTTGAACAGTTGGCGAATAGTTCCCTCTATCAAATTATATGCTTTGAACCTCCACTGTTTTATTCAACGTTAATGTTTTGTCAGTTCGGAGGCCACTACGATGGCTTCTGCCAGTCAACAGATATGTATTCCGCACTTATTCATCCTCGGCTCAGGTCGCAGACAAAAATTTTTGAAAGACTTCAGTGAACAGGCTGCAGTCTTTCAAACACTTGTGAGTGTGAGTGAGTGAAAAACTTTATCAGCTCTAGGTTCGCTGGTCTTCTGCGGTCTTCAGATGGCTTCGTCCATCTTCTAGCACAATGGTTGGTTGCCCTTAGTCCAGGGCTCCGCTGGATGCTGCTGCCAGTTGTGCTCACCGAATCAGACCTTCTTGGTGGACCTGGCGATCGCTGGAGAGCGCTCCCTCCCATTTCTCCGCACTCGGGTTTGGTATAACGGGTACCACGTCTATCTTCTGGCATGCCCACGTTATGTGATACAGCGTGGGTGTTTCGTGGCACCAGGGGCATTTGTCATTGGATTGTGTGGGACAAATTTTGCTTAGTACGTTTAGGTTCGGGTACGAGCCCGTTTGTAGCTGCCTCCACGCGGCAGAGTCCTCTGTGCTAAGGGAGTTGTGCGGTGGTGGATACCGCGTTATGCAGCGCTTGTAGTGATTTTGTATCGCCGAATAGTCTTGGGGTACAGCTTCGGTCCCCTCGAGGTCGCCTACGTTGGATGCTCGGTAATACGTGTACCCTCGAGCTATCCTGTCCGCCTCTTGGTTCCCTGCCACTCCCGTGTGTCCCGCCGTCCATACTATGGTATGCCTAATTGGTTCTTCTTTTGTTTGTCGCTGTGTTATGTGGTCTCCGGAGCGGAGTATGCGGAGCGCTCCGTGCCCTATTCTGCCGCGTAGGTAGTTGCGGCACGCCGTTTGTGAGTCTGTAAGGATTGTTAGAGACCGTTTAGACCGATATCCCTCCGCTGCCGCTAGAGCGACGGCCACTTGTTCAGCCTCGACTATCGTACAGCCTTGTAGTGATGCGCTGGTGATCTCGCGTAAGTTCTAATCAATCACCGCTGCTACCGCGTTGCTGTTGCTCTGCCCCGCTGCTCTGGCGTATGTGGCTGCGTCCACATATACCGTCGTTTCTTGGGGTGCTAGTGTCTTTTGTAGATATTCAGCCCTCGCTTCTCTGCGTGCTTTGCGTAGGTTGGGATCCATGTTCCGGGGTAGGGGTGCTACTTTTAGTGTGTTGCGATACTCGTCCGGAATTGTTTCGGTCCTCTGTATCTCTTGAAGTTGATCGGCGCAGCCTAGTTTCTTCAGGAGTTCCCTGCCAGATGGGGTCTGCTGTAGTCTGCGCTGTTGGGAGACTAGTTGCGCCTCTTTCAATTCCTCGAAGGTGTTGTGTAGCCCTAAGGCTAGGAGCTTTTCGGTTGAGGTGTTGTGGGGAAGGTGGAGTGCGGTTTTGTAGGCTTTGCGTAGAATCGCGTCCGCCTGTTGTACCTCACTCTTGATGGGATTGTAGTATGGTAGGCTGTATGCCACTCGGCTGACGACCAGGCTTCTGACCAGCTTGAGTGTGTCCTCCTCTCGCATGCCGGGGCGTCTGTGTGAGATGCGCGTGATCATGCGGGCCACTTGTAGGGTGGATGCCTTGAGTAGGGCGAGGGTGTGGGTGCAGCGTTGGTTTGACGGTATCCAGATCCCCAGAATTCTGATGAGCGTCTTTTCCGGTGTCGGCTTCCCCTCGAGGTAGACGTTGAGCTTTAACTCGTCGCTGGTGGGGACTGTGCGGTTTTGCTTTCCTCTCCAAACTCTCAGGTGCTCGGACTTCTCAGTGGAGCAGGCTAGCCCTCTTGCTCTGACGTAGTCCTCTACGCAGGTGGCTGCCCCTTGCAACTTCTCTTCTTTCTCTCTGAGCGAGCCGGTGTTAACCCAGATGGTGATGTCGTCGGCATACATGGCATGGCGTATGCCGTCGATTTCTTTTAGGTGTTTTGCCAAGCCAATCATGGCTATGTTGAAAAGCGTGGGGGAGATGACCGACCCTTGAGGCGTCCCTTTGTTTGGAGTAAGGAACTTGTCTGATCGGAGCTCTCCGAGGCCAATCGTTGCCGTTCTGTTTGAAAGGAAGGCTTTGACGTAGCCGTAGACCCTCCTCCCGCAGTTCAGGTCGTTTATGCCCGTGAGGATAGTCTCATGGCTTACATTGTCAAAAGCCCCCTTGGTATCCAATGCCATTATTATATTCTCCCGCTCCTGGAGGCGTTCCCGAGTACTTCTTCTTTGATTTGAAGCAGTACGTCTTGGGTCGATAATTTTGCTCTGAAGCCAAACATGTTGTGGGGATACAGTTCGTTGTCATCCATGTACTGTTGCAGTCTCAGCGTCACCAATCGTTCGTAGTTTTCCCAGGCACGATGTGAGCGAGATCGGTCTGAGGTTTTCAATTTGTAGTTTCTTGCCCGGTTTAGGAATCATCACTACCTCCGCATGCTTCCACTCCACGGGGACGGTCTCAGCGTCCCAGTGTTTGCTGAGAAAGTGGGTTAATACTGCGACTTACTCATCACTAAGGTTGCGGATGAGTGCGTTATTGATCTTGTCTGCACCCCCCGGCCGTGTTCCTGGTTGTGTTTCGAATCGCTGCGTTGACCTCTTCTCGCGTGATAGGTTTGTCCAAGTTAACGCTTTTTCTTCCTCGGTAGCGCTTCGTAAGCTTCTGTGTTTGTGTCCCCGAAGCGTTTAACGCGTACCTTCTCCAGGAGTTCCGAGTCTGGTCCCTCGAACTTGTAAAACTTGTAAAACTTCTTGTGAATATACTTTTCGATAGGTACACCGGACTTTCCAGGTGTTACAGTTACATGTGGGTTCTTAACAGGTGAGATCTTGGAACTGACGCCGTAAAAGGCGGGACCTGTTATTCTTGCATACGTGTGTTCACAGGTATATATTCCAACACATTCATAAAGTGCTTGATGCATCTGGGGTTATTTGTTACACAGGTAACTTCGTTGTAAAAGTCCCGCACCGCATAACTAACATTCGAAGGAGGAAATAATTATCCCTTCGTAATACAGGTGATTTCGATGTGAGGCGTTGTTTGGAACGCGCTCCAGTGTATTCAATGCCTGCCTTAGCTTCACTCTATTTGCCTTTTTTTAATATGGAGTTTTAAGCGCAAAATAATCATATCCTAATGAGGCACGCCATAGAGAGGGACTGCGGAATAATTTGAACCCACCTGGCTTTCTTAAACGTGCACATAAATAAGTGCACGCGTGTTTTCGCATTTTGGCTCCAACGAAATGCGGCCGCCGAGTCCGGGATACGGTCCCCCGACGTCGTGCTTAGCAGCCCAAGCCAACGAGCAACCACACTGGGTGTACTTGTCTTTGTTTTCAAGAAGGGCGATTTAGGTGGAATCTAGAATTTAGACTTGATAAGCTTTGTAATCCGGCTTCGTAAATAAGATTGCAATGAATGTTTATTGCCGTGATAGAAAATGAGAATGATGAAATTTTCAAGTAGGATACTTGTTTCAAGATAAAGTACTCAATTACTCATCTCTGTTGATGTACTTTTGTCTTGATCTTCTTACTGTGTTTTTTTTTTCATAATTGTTCGCCAAATTAAAAGGCGCCATGCTGTTGTAGGGCACTTTGCTAAAGAATTCAATTAAGGTTAATTTTCCAAGTTTATGTCGTTCTTGCTATTCGTCAAAACACTCATCCAATTTTTTGCTTCACTTTCTTTCATTTATTTTGAGGCGACTTGGTGTACGCCCTATGTCTACACCACAGTTACATGCTTCGTCCTCGTTTCATTACGCCGCACTCCCATTTACACATTGACATTCTACCAAGCTGCAACGCTTTTTACAGATTAGCCCCATCATGTGCTCGCTTTGAACACACATCCCTATCGAAAAATTCCTATGCCCCACAACTCCCTCATGCAATAATCCGATATGAAGCATATATAGTATTCCATACAAAGACCCGTTTTTTCCAATATGTCATTTGGTGCTATTGGATATAGGAGTTATGGAGAATATGAGTTTTTTTCACTAGGGATGTTAGCTGCGCTGAATGTCTGTATCGTCTCAAGCGCCGCCTGAAACGGCCACCTGTGATGTTATGACCAGAACGGAGAGCGCCGTCTCGCGATGGCTCGGACGTGACTGATAGCGTTGCAAGCGGCATTGGCGCGTTGTTGGTTTGAGACTAAAGCAGCAACCGCTGCTTTTATGCTGCCAACTCGGTCGATTCCGAACACCGTACTTCGAAATGTGGCATACGTTCTTCCTCGCCTAAGGAGTGAAGAAAACGAGGCGGCGTATCGTGTGTTCAACATGTATATTTACGTAGTTTACATACGGAGTGGTTGCAGCCGGCGTTATATCGCCGTATAGCCGCGATGATCAGCCGCCATGTGAATCGAGGCAGCGCGATGCGTGACCGCGGCGTCACCTCTGTCGAGGCAGTTGTCACGCGGCTGGGGCCCGGTTCATTACGGACTCGAGTGTCCGTGCCAAGCGTCCGCTGACACCGCGTCGTCCGAGATTGCGGTCGTGGCTATGCTCGCCGTGTCGCATCCTTTGTCACAGCATGGTCCGCGCCCTGACACCAAGGTTGCGTCATACTTTGATCCGCACGGGAGCTCCGAGGTTCCTGCAGCCGCAGGAACCCCCACATCGCCCGCGGGTGTCGCTGCAGCCCAGTAGTCGCCACAGAGGGCTTCCTGGTCCGCGCCCGGCTTCTGGGAGACAGGCCAGCTGCACGACGGCTGCGCCAAGGACTTCAACCCGTCTCCTCGGTGCACCGGTGACGATCGACGGCCCCCGCCCCCTATCCGCGACGATCTCGCCTCATCTCGGACAATCTCGACGGGAAGCGACGCGCACACCTTCCACGTTGATCGTAGAGCCTGCGCTGCAGTCGACATAGTCGTGTTGTTCTCCTCCTGATTCTGGGTCTTCTTGGGACGCACCGCTGGTGTGCTGGCTCGCGGCGCTTTAAAGGCGACGATGATGATGACGATGATGATGGCCTTATAATAGGGCTCGTAACCACACTGAGTGTTTGTTCAATAAGTGTTTGCTTTAACTTTTACTTAATGTTTTGGAGTAATACATATTCAATAAAAAAACCTTTCATAAACATCTTCGTTTATTTGATTGCATTCAACCACAAACGGCATCAAAGACCATGGTGCTGCATAATCCTCTTCGGTGTTGGCGACTATAGTCACTACTGACATCTAGGAGAGAGAAATGCGAATAATCCTCTTCGGTGTGGTCGACTATAGTCACTACTGACATCTAGGAGAGAGAAATGCGACCCACGATGAAAATGTGCGAGAACACTCACTTCTGTGAGACAATCAAACGCTTAGTGCCCGTAATTTCAATCCGTTAGGTAAATGTGAAGATAGCTAAATAAATAGAAAAGAAGTTGCTCAGAGTAGGGGTGGGGGTTGGGCTCAACACCGTAAGTAAATGAGGAACGATTACCCTGAGGCATGCGCAGTAAGGTATTAGGTATTAGCTATTTTTCCCTATTTACATTAAATAGATCTCAAAAATACCATATTCCCCGTGTATTTCTCGTTGCAACAACGAAGTGCATTTTTCCTGCATCAGCGAATATCTGTCTCGAATGCATTTCGATACTAATACATACGCATCATTTAGCTCTAAACGCAACTATAATGAAATATTCCTGACAGTTGACTCCCCTCTCAAGTAACGTGTGATGCGGCATTGCCGAGAACGACAGAAACAGCCCTGAGAGACGCCGTTAGGTGGTGGCTGCAGATTAGGTGAGACTTCCCGGTATTTTTTTTTTTTACTTTCGTGTGCGTAGAGCTGAAGCCCACGAATGTTTTGCATTCCCCTTCCATCCGAATGAGGCCGCCGTGCACGGAATTCGAACCCGTGACCTTGCGCATGGCACTGGAACACCGTGGACAGCGTTGCGCGTATCGATACGAGGCAACGAAATGCGCGAAGGGAACGGCACTGCTGTGTTGAACACACATTCTGACTTCATTACGAGGCACCATGCATTGAACTCGTATGAAATAGAAATGTATACCGATTGGAACGTACTATGCAAGAGACTTGCGACTGCCTATCGCGACTGTTGCCAAGGCGATAAATTGCGCGTTTGACGGTAAAGAGGCCAATGAAAATTAATGCAGAAGCGCAAGTTCCCCTTCGAGCTCTATACCAGATGTGTGCTGAGCAATAAAATAAGTAGAATAAATTTATAATGAAATAATAAGCGCTTTTGTAACTACCCTGCAAAGGAAATTTAGCGATAGCCTAGATGACGTACATCATGTATTGGTCGAATATTGCTGATTGGGTACACGTAGAAAAAAATATAGGTCTGTTTCACTTCAGATCCAAATCAGGCGGATGTGTCAGTTACAATATTTCTGAGGGGCAGAATAAATTTCGAATCAACTTGCGGTGAGTGAGTGAGTGAAGTAACTTTATTTCAGTCCAGAGAAGACGCAGGGGAGACCCCGCGCTTACCGGCTAGTCCCACGTAGGGACCGTCAAGCCGAGCTTGACAGCCCGATCGCGGGCACTCTGGACGGCCAGCGTTTGGTCGTTGATTTCGGGGCTGCCCAAGAGCGCAGCCCACCTATCCTCGCTGAAGGAGGAGCCGATGGCTTCACACTACCACAACCCATGGTCCAATTTTGCCCTTAGTCCACAGGCAGGGCAATCCGCACTGGGATATCTTTCAGGGTATATGGCATGAAGAACCGCGAGGTTAGGGTACGCACGGGCTTTTAAAGTCGAAGGGTAACCGCCCGCGCCCTGCTTAAGGCGGGGTGCGGGAAAGGGAATACCCGTCTTGACAGATAGTAGTGTGTGGTGATTTCATTAAACGTGAGCGATGGTTCCCCGCGCGGCTGGGGGACTGCTGAGGCGGCGTGGTCAGTGAGTCCTCGCACGGCCTCGTGCGCGTCCTCGTTAAGGTTAGAGGGAGAACCCTCAATCGACCCCAAGTGAGCGGGAAACCAAATGAGAGAACGTGTAGACGGCCCCGCACGTGTACTGCGGGGCCGTCTCGTAGGCACTGAGCTCATATACCTTGCCCGAGATGAGCATCTGCCTCATCCGGACGTAGCGGTTCGCATTCTCGCGCTTGAGAGTACTGGCAACCATAATATTTTGCTGTAGATTCGGGCATAGAGTATCTTGGCACAGTTCTTTCTGACTGATGCCCGCGGCGGCGACTATTGCGTCAGCCACCGTAACAACGCCAATCTTGGAGATGTTGAGTCCACCTCGCGGCCTGATCACAATCTTGATATCATCTCGAGGAATTCAGGGCATTCGTCCCGCTCGTATCACTTTGGATTTTAGCGCAGCACCGCCTGATTTGCCACGGCGCGCTCCTGGCTGGAGCGATGGCGCATTAGTGTCAGGCGTGCGCGTTTTGGCGCTAACTCTTCTGGCCCCTGCAGACTGCCAGCCTTGATCTTGAGTAACCTCTTCCGGTGAGCTTTCCTCCCCCGCCACTTGATACTCCATCTTGAGTAAGAAATTAAGCGTACCCCGCCTTCAAAGGGCCAGTACGCGGTGGGCAGGTGGTTCACGAGGCGAAATGCTCGGTCTCAAATCCCGGGCATGGGCAGGAGGCTCGTGGCCGAGGCGCGAGGCGCGTGGCCTCGGGGAGCAAAGCTTGGCAATCGTCCGTAGGCTTAGCTTGGCGGCTGTCGCCTTGCTGCTGTCAAAGCGTCTATATTTGTGAAAAATGAACTCACAACGCTGCAGATGGTCTCTCTGAATGCCGCTTTTCGATCTGCGTCAAATGATGCAGACGTTCTGGCGTTTCCAGGTTGCAGTCCGCAGGAAGTTCACGTTGAATCGGGAGCTCGTGGAATAAGTCCGCTGAGTTGGCCCCCTTACGGTGATCACCTCAACTTGCGGTAATTCTGTTTTGTGCGAGCCCAGAAGAGTACAGCGTTAGGAATTGCCGCCGAGGCCTTGAGATTTAAGCAGGATCACACATATTGCATATGTAGTTGAGGCTATATCAAATTACTACGCACTCTTATTCTACAGCTGCATTTTGCGGGCGTTAGCTACAGCGCTGACAAGCGAGACCACGCTCACGCGTTTAAGAACGTTATGCAGGTGTTCTGTGGTGGAAGTCTATAGGCTGTTTCCCGTGCTCCGACTGGAGTCACAGAAGTCGGGGCAGTCGCCCGCGTCGCAAAGCGATCTTTAGAGGGTTCATTTCACACGACTGTCATTTAAACAATGCGACGCCCATTGTTGCTTGCTGCAAGATTTTGTGGCATACGCAGCAACATTTTGAAAATGTAATTTAAAAAATGGCCGTGTTTTACGACGTTATTAACCTTTCTTTAGCGTTGTTTCTTCGCCCTTGTTTTTTAATGTTACCCAATCCTTTGTAATTTAACCCAATTAAGCATTAACTCAATGCTAAACAAAGGGGAGACTGATTCCTGTTCTGGCTGTTGAAAATCTACTTGAATGTCAGCAGCGTAGTACCTATTGTTCTGAGGGAAAGTGTTAAGCATTCATAATATGTAAGCTTCTGTATATTTCTTCGTGAACAACAGTGCAACAAAACTATTTACCTGTGCAAATTTCAGAATCCGAACGCTACAAAATTTTTTACGAGATCGCATTAAATTTTTTAAGCTATTGACAAGTGTACAAGTACCGACTGAACGCACTTGAGTGGTTGAGTTGCCGGCTGCAGAATGGAACAGCGTTCGTAGCTGCTAGCTCGAGGTGACTGCTATGCTCCACGTCAGTTTCTCCTACAGTACATGCACCCGACAAGCGGCATTGCAGTGCTGGCTTGCGTTTCTTTTGTTTTCTTTTCTTTCTACGAGAAATGGCGGGAAACTCGGCGAAAGCCCGATTCTGTTTGTACATGTATTTAGCATTCGTCTGCATCTTATTAATCGCACATTCCTATCATGTTCTCATTGTTGTAAATGTAGTGTTTAAGTCTTTTTTTAAATATATTCTACCACAGTCACTTATTCAGCTTAGTGTTGAAGTGTGCTAAATGACCACCCAGCAGCCAAATTGCCAACGTCGTCAGCAGGATCGCCTAAAGTATAATGCAGATCCAATGCACTTGTTGAAATCGACATAAGGGCAACCTTTCACGCAACGTTCACTTAAATTCGATAAAGCTAACTGCAATGCATACAATTACCTTAATTTTCATCCGATAGAACAAGAACTCCTATGCAAAGTTTTCTCGCGAAATATTATTAGCTAATATACCGCGAAATGTATACATAGCTCGCTAAACTCACTTAAACGTCATCTCACTAAGAGTTGTACCGACCCGTGAGGCGGAGTTCGTATTAGCCTGGCTAAGTATAACTTCGGCGAATATGAGTTAGAGCCAATGCGGCTGAGTAAGAATTTGGTGAATATGAGTGGTAACGAATCGGAAAATGCAGTGCAATATCCGTAACAGCTTGCTTGCAGTGTGGTTGTACTGGATTAAAACAGGGTGACTTAATTCTGGCCTCCTACGGGAGCAGGTGTTTGCTTCTCCTTGTGAGCGTGGCCACTTATGAAAATGGTGAAAGGAAGTTGGTCGCATTGTGTTTAATGCCGTAATAAGAAACTATGCATGCGTGGCATACGATGAGTGGCTTCAGATTTAACGTTATCATACCTGACAAACAGTGACCAGTACTTCTGTAAAAGAATTGCCCGCATGCAGTAAAATAAAGAAGATAAACTTGATGTTGTCCGCCAGTGTTCAATTTTTGAATGCTGCTGGCTAGCTTGTTTACATACATAATATGGGACATGTATCTTCACATGCGCACCAACATTCCACGCGCATTCTTTATTGTAGCTGCAAAACAAATCTTATAAATAATAGGAAATATCTCGCTTTGAAAGACTATCGAAGAGGTCAGAGATGAGTACTTTATGCATTAACAACAATAACATAAAAGTAAATGCAATTTGAAAACCAGAATATACGAGAGACGACTGCCAAAGTAACATACCGTTTGAAGGCGCATTGATTCAAGTTAATGAAAAAAAGAAAGAGAAGTGCGTGGTTTGCGCACGAATTTTCTCGGTTTAATTGCACTTTTTAATAGGAGAATAAGCCAAATATCCCAAGAAGCTGGACCTCCATGGAAAGTAGTAGCCTAATGCCCAATTCTCTAAAGGACATTCTAGGCTACTCATGTTTCTATTCGGAATTAGATATTAAGTATTAACGTTTAGCTTTGGTGTAAAGTGATTCGCACAAATCCATCACACGATGAACGCACACACAGCGCTAGCTTTTATTGTGTGTGTGTGGGCGGGATTTTCTACCAGCGTCTGGCATATAATAGAACTCAAAGTGTACTCTCATGACTCCGCTGACGCGACCGATGATATACCATGTTCCGGTGGAAAGAGAAAACAAAAGGGACACTATAGGTTGGCAGTTACTTGTCAATACAATGAGTAACGAGTGCACGAGGGCGACAGTGCACGTATGTACGATTTGTATTTACATATTTTACTAGAGCGTCGGTGTAGCCGGCACATGGGTGCCGTGGTGATGTACGCGGCCATGGAGGTCGCCCTGCGCGATTCGTGTCGCTGGGGCCGCCTTTGTCCGGTCCGCAACCAGACTTCGGGAGTCTGGTTGGTTACGGATTTGAGAGCCGGAAAAAGTGATTGCCGCGTCGTCCGTGGGCACGGGCCTTGTCACGTTATCCACGGTGACGTTGCGGCGGCAGCATGGCCCGTGCCCTCATGGCGCCCGGGCCGCATCGCACGCCGGTCCGCGAGGGAGGCCCCAGGATGCAGCCGTCAGAACACCCGTACCGCAGGCGGTGGTCGTTGTGGCGGCGTAGTCGCAGTCGAGGGCTTCCTGGGCCTCTCCCGGCGTCCGGAGGACTGGCCAGTCCCAGGCCAGGTACAGGGAAAACACCGCCCCTCCTCGATGGACCGGCGATCGGCAAGGCCTCCCGTAACCTCCGCACGACGTGCTTGCCTCGTCTCTGGCCCTTTTGACTCGAGGCGACGCGCTGGCGCTCGGCTCCATGCCTGGGCGTTGATCTGACGTAGCCGTGCTGGCTTCGTTCTGGTTCCGATTCCTCAGCCGCTTGAGAGCACGGTGCTGCGCACTGGATCGCATCGCGTGAAGTGCAGCCGCGTCGTGGCGTCTTCGTCTTCGCTGACATCTAGGACAGCGAACTGAGACGAACGTTGGGAATGTGTGTTCTTGTGGGATAGCTAAACTCTGAGAGTCAATTACGTGATGCTGTAGCGTAAAAAAAGCTATTTGAATGTATAGAAAGCGTCATATACATGTGGGTTCTTAACAGGTGAAATCATTGAACTAACCCCGTAAAAGGCGGAACCTGTGATTCTTATATAAGTGTGTTCATGGGTATAGAATCCAACACATTAATAAAGAAGTGCTTGGGACCTCTTGATGATTCGTTATACAGGTAACTTCGTTGTAAAAGTCACTCACCCCATATCTAACATTCGAAGGAGGAGAGAATTATTCCCTCGTAGTACAGGTGATTTCGAAGTCAGGCGTTGTTTGCAAGGCGCTCCACTCTATGGAATGTCTGCCTCAGCTTCACTCTATTTGTCTTTTTTTAATTATGGGGTTTTAAGTGCCAAATAACGACCTCATTATGAGGCACGCCCTAGTGGGGGACTCCATAATAATTTGAACCAGCTGGGGTTCTTTAACGTGCACATAAATCAAAGTACACGGGTGTTTTCGCATTTGGTTTCCATAGAAATGTGGCCGCCGAGGCCGGGATACGGTCCCCCGACGTCGTGCTTAGCAGCTCAAGCCAACGAGCATCCACAGTGGGTGTACTTGTCTTTGTTTTCAAGAAGGGCGATTTCGGTGGAATCTAGAATTTAGGATTGATAAGCTTTGTAATCGGGCTTCGTAAATGAGATTGCAATGTATGTTTATTGCCATAATAGAAAACGAGAATGATGAAATTTTCAAATAGGATACCTAGCTGTTTTAAGATAAAGTACTAAATTAATCATCGCTGTTAAAGTACTTTCGTCTTCATGTTCATAATGTGTGTTTCTTTCTTAATCATTCTTCACCAAACTAAAAGGTGCCCATGCTGTTTTAGGGAACCATGCTAAATAATTCAATTAAAGTTAGTTTACCAAGTTCAGGTCGTTTTTGCCGTTCGTCAAAACACTCGTCGACTTTCACTTCACGTTTCTTTCATTTCTTTTGAGGCGACTTGGTGTACGCCCTATGTCTACACCACAGTTACAGGCTTCGTCCTCGTTTCATATCGGTGGACCTCCATTAACACATTCACATTCTACCAAGCTGCAACGCTTTTTACAGATTAGCCCCATCATCTGCTCGCTTTCTACACACATCCCCATCGAAAAAGTCCCTATGCTCCATAACACCCACCTACAATAACCCGATATGAAACATATAGTATTCCATACAAAACCCCATTTTTTTCCTATATGCCATTCGGTCGTTTGTGATATAGAAGTTATGGAGAATACGAGTTTTTTTTTTTCACTAGGGATGATGCGCTGAATGTCTGTCTGT
The DNA here is from genome assembly GCF_050947875.1 of Dermacentor variabilis. Classification (NCBI taxonomy): domain Eukaryota; kingdom Metazoa; phylum Arthropoda; class Arachnida; order Ixodida; family Ixodidae; genus Dermacentor; species Dermacentor variabilis. Next base: position 36,608,246 of record NW_027460280.1, on the reverse strand, counting down.
ATAATCTCAAGCGCTTCCTGAAACGGCCACCCGTGATGTTTCTACTAGACCGGAGAGCGCCATCTCGTGATGGCGCGGACGTGACTAATAGCGTTGCAAGCTTTATCGGCTCGTAGTTGGTTTGAGACTAAAGCAGCAACCGCGGCTTTTATGCTGCCAACTCGGTCAATTCCGAACACCGCCCTTTGAAATGTGGCATACGGTGTTCCTCGCCTAAAGAGTGAAGAAAACGAGGCGGCGTCTCGCATGTTCAACATATATTTACGCAATTTACACGGTGAGTGGGTGCAGCCAGCGTTATCTCGCCGTACCGCCGCGATGATCAGCCGCAACTTGAATCGACGCAGCACAATGCGGGACCGCGGCGTCACATCTGTCGAGGCAGTTGTCACGCAGCAGGGGCCCGGTTGGTTACGGACTCGAGTGTCCGTGCCGTGCGTCCGCAACCACCGCGTCGTCTTAGGGCGCGGCCGTGGCCATGTTCGCCATGACGTAGTCATTGCCACAGCATGGTCCGTGCCCCGACACCAGGGTTGCGTCGTACGTTGGTCTGCAGGGGACCTCCGAGGTTTCTGCAGCCGTAGGAACCCCCACATCACCTGGGGGTGTCGCTGCAGCCACGCAGTCGCAACCGAGGGCTTCCTGGTCCGCGACCGGCTTCTGGGAGACAGGCCAGCTCCACGAGGGCTGCGGTAAGGAGTTAACCCCGTCTCCTCCGTGCACCGGCGACGATCGGCGGCCGCCGCCCCCTATCCGCGACGATCTCGCCTGATCTCGTACAGTCTCGACGCGAAGCCACAACCAGTCCTTCCACGCTGAGCTGAGAGGCTGTTCTGCAGTGGACATGGTCGCGTTGTTCTTCTGATTCTGGGTCTTCTTGGAACGCACGGGCACGGGTGCTGGCTAGCGGCGCGTGAAAGGCGACGATGATGACGATGATGATGATGGCTTCATATTATAGCTCGTACCCACGCTGAGGGATTGGCCGAGAAGTTTGTACTTCAACTTTTACTTAATGTTTTGAAGTATTACATATTGGATAAAAAAAGCGTTAAAACACATCTTCGCGTAATTGATTGTATTCAACCACAAACAGCATCGAAGACCATGGTGCTGCATGATCCTCTTCGGAGTTGTCGACTATAGTTACTACTGACATCTAGGAGAGAGAAATTCGACCGACGGTGAAAATGTGCGAGAACACTCACTTTTGTGAGGCAATGAAACGCTTAGTGCCCGTAATTTCAATACGTTAGGTAAATGTGAAGCTATTTAAATAATTAGAAAAGAAGTTGCTCACCGTGGGGGGGGGGGAGGGGGGCTCCATATCCTAAGTAAATGAGGAACGGTTACCCTGTGGAATGCGCAGTTAAGCAATATGTATTAGCTATACATTTTCCTCTTTACATTAAATACACCATTAAAATACCATATTGCCCGTGCATTTCTCGTTGCAACAACGAAGTGCATTTATCCTGCATCAGCGAATATCTGTCTCGAATGCATTTCGATACTATTACATATGCATCATTTATCGCTAAACACAACTATAATGAAGTATTGATGACATTTGACTCCCCTATCAAGTAATGTGTGATGCGGCATTGCCGAAAACGACAGAAACGGCCCTGAGAGACGCCGTTAGGTGGTGGCTGCAGATTAGGTTAGACCACCCTGTATTTTTTACTTTCGTGTGCGTAGAGGTGAAGGCTACGAATGTTTTGCATTCCGCCTCCATCCGAATGAGGCCGCCGTGCACGGAATTCGAACCCGTGACCTTGTGTATAGCACCGGAACACCGTGGACAGCGTTGCACGTATCGATACGAGGCAACGAAAGGCGCGGTGGAAACAGCACTGCTGTGTTGAAAACGCCCTCTGACTTTATTACGAGGCGCCGTGCATTGAACTCGCATTGAATAGAAATGCATACCGAGAGGAACGCACGATGCAACGGACGCGCGACTGCCAATCGCGACTGTTGCGAAGGCGATAAGCTGCGCGTGGAGCCAGCTTGACGGTAAAGAGGCCAATCAAAATTATTGCAGCAGCGTAATTTCCCCCTACAGCTCTACGCTAGATGTGTGCTGAGCAATGAAATCAGTAGAATAAATTTATAATGCAATAATAAACAATTTCGTAACTGCCCTGCAAAGGAAATTTAGCGATAGCTGTAGATGACGTGCATCATGTATATTGGTCTAATATTGCTGATTGGGCACACGTAAAATTAAGTATATGTCTGTTTCACTTCAGAACCAAATAAAGCGGACGTGTAAGTTGCAAGAGTTCTGAGCGGCCGAATAAATTCCGAATCAACTTGCGGTAATTCTCTTTTGTGCGAACCCAGAAGAGTTCGGCGTTAGGAATGTCGCCGAGACCTTGAGATTTTAGCAGGGTCACACATAATGCATCTGCAGTTGAGGCTATATTATGATGCAAAATCACTACGCACTAATATTTGACAGCATCATTTTGCGGGTGTTAGCTACAGCGCCGACAAGCGAGACCACACTCTAAAAATTTTAACGCCCTTAAGGGTGTAAATGACTTGTCCCATGGGTGACACCCTTTTGGGTGTATTGATAAACCCCAAGCAAAGGGCGCAAATTAACACCCCACAAAAGAAGGGGTGTTAATATGACGTCACCTCGCCTATGTGTGTAAAACAAACAACACCCTTTCTAAATGGGGTGTAACACAGACACCACCCTTTCAATATGGGCGTAGCATAGACAACACCCTTCCAAAAAGGTGTTATCCCTGCAAGTATTTTAGCGTTCACTACAGCCATGTAGTTAATGGGCAGACTAGCTGTTGTGAATGCTGCCTATCCTTAGCTATGGTACTACCTTGTTCAGTATGAGCCAGAATCTGTGAGGCGTCGTCATATTGCACTTCTGGTCCGTCATGTGGTAGCATAACGTGCGACCCTTTCAGGCAAACAATTTAAGGTTTCGCCATTGCAGCAAAGCAAACACGCCATGCTTTTCGTAATCTTCCTCTGTAGTGACAGTACACTGCCGGCAGGATGCAGAGCGCAATAACAATGTGCGCTGCACTAAGGACACAGGATCTCCCACACCTTGGTGCACCAGTACTTATAACCCCGTGGAAACAGCACACAGCCAAAAGCATAGTTACATGCATTTCAGAAGTAAAAAACCTCCACTTTTCTTGGTCAATTTTCGCAACACCAGCTCGACCAGGAGGGAGACACCACAGCTCGTTGTTGCAGCTCATATTGAATGCAATAGAGCGCAAGCAATGCATGCATTGGCGACGGTAACAAGTGCAGTACTACAGAAGCATACGTTTGCCTGTCAATCAGTTTTTTGCCGTTTTAAGCACACATTTTATACCTCTATTCATCAAAGTTGTCATTTATCTCCACGGGCTGCTTCTACTAGTACGTTCACACATATGACTTAAAGGTAGCACTGAAAGCCAAAGAACAAAGTGCTTCCACGTCGAATGTTTCAGCATTTACGAACAAAACAGCACGTGTAGCTGTGCATGCTGTTCAATATATAAGCAAGCACTATTTCCTGAAATATATGTATGCTCCATTTACTGACAGTGACCTGCTTATACCCAATAACTTAGTTTATTTTTCACCATGTGCTTGCATTGAATATTCCACAGGCATTGTAAGTTAAGCTACCAGAATAACAATCAGCAAGTCTAAGGTTACCTAATTGAACAAAATCATTGTAAAATTTGTGACGAAATGTCAGAAGTATTTATTTCATTCAAGAGAAATGGTTACATAATAATGTTTGCACATTTTAAAAGTAAAAAGGAAGATGAGTAAAACCGTACCAATAGAAAGACATAAGCACCGAATAATGGCACAGGCTTCTTCAATTAAATTTTAAGCAGAACAGTTTTTTTAAATAACCTCACTACGAACTATCACATGTTTTCATTCGAAAAGCACTGCATCTTATTATAAAGCACAAAAATAACCGGTCACATAAGTAAGAACAAGTCTGAGCGTGTCTTTAACACAAGGATAAAAAGTTGGGCGAGTTGGTACAGTAACATGATCTTGGATTGTAGCGCGAAGTGACACGGACACAGACTAGAAGCAGACAGGATGAGCACTAACTCTCAGCTAAATTATTGAAACGACGAACACACACACACACATAGGTGACTGCAAAAAACCGCAGCACATCATGACTATTGAATACATAGTAGTAACATGAAGACGACAAACAAAAGCTATCAGCCATCAACTGCATGGCAAATCTGAGTGCAAGCTATTCTCTTATCAAGTATACCTGTAGGTATTGCGACCAATGTGCTCCCAAGATGTACGAGGCATTAGTCATTGCAGAGTTGTAAGGACATGGCAATCCTAGGATGATTATGTTCTTCAGGCTTTTTTCCCCACTTTCCATCTTTTGAAACGTGTATACTTTAGTCATGAAAACAAAAATGCTACAACTGGCGTGTGATAAGTTTTGCATCTTATTTCCTAGCAGCTCATTGAAACGAGCCACGATGACAAATTTAAATGCTGTTACCTCATCAGACATTCAAATTTCTTAAACACAAACAAAACCAGATAGGCATTAGAGTGAGCATCACTTAAATACATTACACTGGTTTAAAGTTATTGCACCACTTTGTGCCAGGTAAAAACGTTAGAAACACAAAAAATGTTAAGATTCTACGGCCAACCGTGAAAACTAAATAAAAAAATCATTAAGCTTTCTTAAACGGGCACAGGAGCTTTACAACTGGCCGTCTTGGTGATGGACACGCAGATAGATGAGCAGCCATTCCACTGAGACGAGAATGTTGAGGGCTTCGCATGGAAGTCTGTGAGACGCTGCAGAGTAGTTCTTGGTCCACGTGAAGGAGGTTGCTTGCATACACGTCTGGGCCACCATACTGAATGCATGGTGTTACCGGAACCTTTTCCCCCTGCATTGTGGTAAAAAAGCATGGTTAAGTTTATACGATATTTAATATGCAAAAAAAAGGTGAGGCATGCAGACAGGACACGAGAGTAGAGAAGTGAACACGAACGCGAAAAACATGAAAAATTTCATTAAATTGTTTTATTAGATAAAATTTTTTATACTATGTGTCATTCATTATGAGGGTTCATAACCGCAACACATTTAATATATAAGCAGGTAGAATTATCGGTTTGGTCAGTTTGTACAAGCTCGTTTGAGGCAAGAAATCGAGTTTCACAAACACAACCTCAATGTTCTTGATTGAAAAAGGAACACCTCACATGACATGCAGTCCTGTGAGTGGGAATTGCACAGTTCAAGAAAAACAAATTAAAACTCACAGACCGATCCTGAAAAAGGAATAAGCACCTGCTACTGCAAAAAGCGAATTAATTGATAGGCTTTAGTAGCACAAGGGCATCTTTGGCCAATGAGCACCAAGTCTATACTGCAAAAGATAAACTTAGTGCATCTTTACAAAGCAAATATATAAAGATGACTAATGCCTCTCTGCACTACAGTCGCTTTGCTCTAGTGTGAAGTCATTTTAATGCATGCACACGTACATACACATGCTACATCCAAGTGTAACAGCTGCAGAATTAAAATTACGCAGCAACAAAGTCGCAACCTTTAACCACTGATCTCAAGCTGTACTAGTGACTGGAGGTAGTACCAATATCGCCAATGACGAGTTGCGCTCTTTCTGCCCGATGTTATGCTGCTCTTATGTCAAAGATGAGTTACAGTCGGCATTGAGGGAAAGCTGCCCTCAAGAGCAGCTCTTTTTGTGGTATTTCTAACCAGAGACCAATGAATTAAGATATTTTTAGAATGAGAATGACACCAAAAAATTGAGTACGTAAAAATTTCGTACATTTTTCCGGAATTAACTTGGGGGTTAACGGCTAAAGCGGCAACCCAGACACTAGAACAAGTTTCGACATCTTTGCTACCAGTGAATGCTAGAAAATAAGTTGGCATTCTGTAGTTTTGTCCAACAATGCAAAAGGGATTCTTAATAACTGAGGAAATAAATGGAAAAGTATCATGAAGCATATTTCGTGAATGTAATGCAGAATCACTCAACTTCTGTTACTATATAACCTCCACTTGATTAACCTGCACTTTCTGAACTAGTTCAGGAGGTGCTGCATTTCACTGCTCATTCCACCAGTTCAATGTGGCAGCAACTGCACGTTGTGATTTGTTTTACTTAGTGCAGGCTTTGTACAGGGCGAGTTCACAGCATTCCCTGCACTTGGCCGAAAGGTAGTGCATGTTTACGTAGCAGGTGTGGTGCCGCTTCTGCACGAGCGAGGCGCAGAAATCAGTCTCATACAATAATTACTAGAGGGAACTCTGACGTTAGTGTCCACAGGAGATCAAACAAGAACGGCTTACCAGCATGGAAATTATGGAAAGTACATGGATTTGCCTAAATTTCGTCTGTTTGGCTTCAAACGGCTTTGTGACTTTGTAAACTAGTCATTTTCAACAATATACTGTGTAATAAATAAACATTAAAATCGTCCGACGACAGGATTCAAACACAGGAACTCTAGAACAGAAGTCTGATATTGAAACCATTAAGGCACGGAGGCATGTAACGACAAGCGAGTGCAACGCCCTGATGAATTTATCGCGGGCATACCAGTGCCTTGAGACGCTTGACGCCCTTCGATTTGGCTACCTGGACAAGCTCAATCGTTGCAATTAATAGCAATTGTGCGTGTTGGCGCCGTCTTCTGCACTTAGAAGAGTATAGACTGCGCTGAAATTTACGAGAATAAGGTTTATATAGCTTATAATATACGAAGCCACAAGAACGTCTGAATTCACAAGCACGAATATGAGACAAATCCATGTGCTTCCCATCATTCCCATGGTGGTACGACTGCAGCGCCAGAGTTCCCTCTAGTAATTACTGTAAGAAACTCTATGGCAGAAAAAACCGAAGTGCCTCGCATTTTGTTCTGGAGTAATAAACTAAGTTTTGCTAGTCCCATAAATCTCACTGGTCATTAATTCCAAGTTTTAGTGCAGTCACATGTCTATAGGGAATTGTGGTATTTTGCATAAATATTGCAAAGCCAACTGTGATGAATGTTCACTCTGGTAAATTGTTTATGATCGAGTAGCATAGACTACTGAAGCAATCTCTGGAAGGCAAGTGAAGTAATTTTCTTATTAGCAGCCTTTAAACAGCATTCGAGCATATGACACATGCACCTCAGATATGCAGATATTTCCTTGACTCAGCAAGAAGCGATGCTTCATGTTCCACGAGGTTTTTTCTATCAAAGCAGTATTGGTGCTCTCTAAAAACAATGCCAATGCAGATGATCCAAATATTTTTCAGGGGCAACAGTTATGCCTGAAATCATGCTAGATTAGTTTTTTTAAACACATGCTCAGACCATGTTAGAAGTGCTTCTTAATATCCTCCTATTTATTAGACTAGTCATATATTTGTACACAAAGGCTACTAATTAGGTCCCATGCTATATCATATTAACAAAAACTTCACTTAGTAATACACATGCTATGATAAGATTTGAGACCACATTGAGATGCTGAACAAGGTGAATTCATTATTTTTAAAATGAAGCTCCTGTTCTTCAAACGAGAAGAAAGGATACTGAGGGTCAAAATTTTTCTGAATCACAGCTGGAAGATGCCAGGGAAGGCACGTGGAAACTTATTTGTAATTTTCTATTTAAATGTAGAAATGATAAAGCGAAATGAAAATGGTAAAAAAAAAACCAGGCATGGGGGGAGAACGAACCTACAGCCTTTGCATTAGGCATGCGATGCACTAACCACTGTGCCACCGAGGCAGCATTCAACCGTCCACAATGGCCCCTCAGATTGTCGACGCTCGAACACGGCCGCAGTACCACAGTGGTTAGTATATCACATGCGTAATGTGAAGGTTATGGCTCCGTTCCCCACCCACAGGTGGATATCTTTTAATCCACTTTAACTTACCTAGAATTTATCACTTCTATACTTCATATAATAAACTTAAAACATGTTCCTGTAGGCTTTCCTTGGCCTCATTATCTGCTGGCTTCTTCCAGTTCTGTTACTTCCAACACTTATACATATTCTAATCTGGTAAGTAAACAGTTCTGCATGATGCTGGAATGCAATATAAAACATTATTGTAGGGCCGTGTTATGTAGAATGCCTTACATTGCCCAGGCAAGGTGTATTTATGTCAATCTGAAAAAAAAAACAATTCCCACTCTAGGCAGAAATGCTGTGTACTGCTATGTGCAACAGGATTTAACGAAAACAATTTGTTCAGAAATAAAGCCACCAAACAACGAGGAAATATGAAAACTAGATGAAAATTTGTGCAGTTGCATGTTAAAAATTTAGCACAGCAACAGATGAAGACATAATGAAGGAAGCGCGTGGATGGTTTATTTTGGACACACGAGGCAATATACTTGAAAGATGCATATGAGCTTACACGTGGAGAAATATTTTTTATGTAGCAGCTAAACTACGAACAGGCCTAGAACACACTGATACAAGGTGTCGAGCATGTAAATCTTATCATGCCCTTAAGTCAAAGAAACATGGCTGTTTCTCATGATTCTCTACACATGGCTGGCTCACACAATTTAGCCACTTCTCTATATGCCTTGTAATTACCAGGTGGTCTGTATGACATGTGCAAGCTTTAAATATGTACAAGTGCCACGTAGCTGGACAGCACCAAGGTAATGTCGGTTGCCATCGTTTTAAGTGAAACCAATTCTTGCATTTTCCCTAATTAGGTAATTAGTTATTAACGATTACTTAATTGCTCAAATATTATATTCGAAGCAAAAGTGTCAGTGCGGAAATTGTAGAGCATCCTGAAAAATTCCCAATCCAGCTTTCTACTGCTCAGTAGGTGCAACAAATTTTTCTTTCAAGCTTGAAAGAAGCCAGTGAACACATGCAAGAAGTGCCGTGCAACTAACCGCTCGTGCACCTGAACACCATTTGGCTCCTCCTTTCATGCTTGAAAAAAAACTTTTTGAAAAGAATATTTTAGAAATTGATTCATTATTATTGACTATGTTTTAGGCAAAATGCGTGAAATAGTGTGATTGCCACCTCCATTTTCGGCGACATGAATCGACTCCATTTTCATGTCCAAATCCAGCTATACATGGTGCGTGTTTTGAGCTGGTTCTGTAATTTAGGCTGGTTTTGACTAATTGAAGCTTCGCACTTTAATAATGGAGTCAGGTTAAAAAGAAATTGGTACATAAACGGTCGCTGTCAGTACTCCATACTCCTTTAACTTAGTGCAAAGTGCTTGTGAGCCAAGAAGTTGGTAGTTCTAAGCAGTATTTCTCATTTTGACCTGGTGTTATAGCCCACTTACTATGATGCCATGCTGCTCAGTCATGCTGGTCCCAGCTTCAATCTAGGCCATGGCAGCTGCCCTCCAATGAGGGTAAAATGCAATAACGCTTATGCACTTAGATTCAGGTGTACATTAAAGAAGGCCAGGTTCCCAAAACTTCAGGTTGTGACTTTGGAATATAAAAGCCCATAATTTAATTTTAACATCTAAAGGTGCTTTATTAGGAGCAGGGGCATCATCTTGAGCTATTACTGCACTGCCATGGCACCAAGAAGCTCCAAGTAAATAAAAACAATTTCTTAGACAATGTACATATCTTGCAAGCATTTACAAACACTTCTCTGCATGCACCTCTGTTGCTGTTATATTTAGATCCGTATGCCAAGGCGGGTTATGATGTTAGAACATGTTACAAACTTGTTTTTTTTACCGCTTCAAAGTTGTTGGTTACTTTGCATCTCATTGTGTCGAACGCACATTTCAGTGCATCAATTTCTTCAGAAAGTGCACTCCTCTTTATTTGTGCATGCAAAAAGGGTTCAGAAGAACTGCTTTCTGAAGGTCTGTATAACAACAAAAAACAATTCTATGTAGGCTGCACAAAGATCAAGGATTGGTTTGTAAATATGTTATTTTGTTCTTAAAAAAAGAGGCAGCTGTCAGTATTCTGTTCCAAAGTAAAAATTGCCCCTACCTGGCTCTGCTTCAGTTTCCGATGTTGATGGTCCATTCGGGGGCACTCAACTGATAGGCTGCACTTTGGCGATGTCGGGTGTGCTGTCACCAGACCCAAGGTCGATCGACATCCTCACCAAAAGTCGAGTCCAAACGCTATAAAAGAAATATCATTTTGCTATCAGTTTTGTCATCTTGCGTGTTTCACACACGGCCGTCAGTGGAATATTTCGTCACTTGGATACTGAAAGAAATTCAAGCATTTTCTGGCAGCCAAGCTGATGATGATGATGTGTGGTGTTTTATGGCGCAAGGGCCAGGTTTGCCAAAGAGCGCCACGACAAGTGGTAATGTTGACGATGTATTATGGAAGATGTACCTTGGCTGTAAACTGGCCCAAAAATTGCCGCTGTAAAGTGCGTAAAATCTACGTGCTATAAAATTATGGCGATGACTAATCACGAATACTATGAACATTAAAATCCATCGTGGAAGAATGATGCAAAATAGAAAATATATAGGATGGTAAAATTACTTAGAGCACTGCTGCCTCGCCAGAGCCCTTGAAACAGAAGGGCCTAGAGGCATGTGCTATACGAAAGAGCTATCACAGCGGCATCCTCTGAAGAGAGGACGGCAGCCGAGCTGAATACACAGTAAATGGAGAACATTAAAGAGCAAATGCAGTTGTCACATTAGATTGATCAAGTACAGCAGAAATGGAAAATAAATCAGTGATACTGTGTCTGGTGGGTTTGAATGCAGGAAACGTAAAAACAGGACCTTGCAGCCACGCCACTTTGAATTTCCCGCGTTTGCTACACCTCACAAGTTTGGCATCGTCCGGTACTCGGGGATAGTAACCGCTTAAAATCAAGATGAACGAGCGTCGGCATAAATTAACAGGATACTTAACCGGGCAATATTGGCGCATAAAACAACTCACGTAGCGAAGCTACTGTCACTTACCCGATGACGCATCTGCGGGCGGTGCGGTTTGGGCGAACAATTCAAAAAAAAATGAGTTTCACTTGTTTCACGCCTACTAGGCTAAGAGAGAATTTGAGTTTCTTACTAAACTATACTGGATATTTACGCTCCGAATAAAACGCTGGAAATTTTGCTACGTCACATTGCATACGAATGAGTGAGGAAATTGCTTTTATTGTGTTCTGCCCAGACGGCATGCAGCAGCTACCACTCTCATGCAACAAAAGCATGAAAGTGGTACTCGCGGCACGGAAAACAAACACATACAGCGCCAACGTTACGCCCCTTGGAGTTGGAACTAAGCACGATAAAGCCAGTTAGTTTTCTAGCTTTCATAATGCCATGAATACGACCAAATATCGAGCGAAACAACTCTCTGCTCTCGAAAATTATTACCGCTTCCATTTATATACCTATCGCTGCCACAAGCAAAAGTCAATGGGCTAGCTTTCCAAAAGCCGCAGATTAGACTGACAGCAACATATTACGGTAACGTAAAACAATTTCCACGCTGACTTGGCAGCCGCGGTGTGCTCTAAGTGCCAAAGTTCTCGTTTGCCGCTCGAAATTCACACCATGATGACGGGCACTGCATCTTTCACATGCAATATTGCACGCTTTGCTCCGGAGCTCAATAGGAGGGCGAAACGTATTTGCACGTACCTGAAATCCGCATGCCGGGAACCCGTCGACGCTTCCGAGAACGGGGCGCACAGCGGTACGCACACCGTACGGCGGCTTGACTTGGACGTGAGGCACTTCTATCAAACATTTCACATGCGACATGTTTCACACCGATTGCGCGAGCACCAGAAAATGACGCAGGCCCCATTGCGACGCCGAGCAGACATGCAGCCACCGATTAGCTGTGTGCGCGGATTGCAGAGAACAAAGCCATACAAAACGTTAGGCGCGAGAAGATGGCGGCTCTCGTTGCGGAGACGAAGCGGACGAAGCAATGACGCGCGAATGCATGTTGCCAACTGTTGGTTCCGCGTTATGCCGGCGGTGGTGGCTTTAGTGGCGTGTGTTGCGGCTGTCTAATTTTTTATTTCTTTCCCCCAAACAGTATAGCTAAGATCAGTTCTTTGTTTCAATTTTTAGTTGTGTCGTTTGGCATTATCTTTGTCTTTTTATGCTATTAAGCGGCCAATTATGGCCTCTCAGGTTCGCGCGCGCCAGCTTCGCGCGCAAATCTCAGAGGCCACAAGACAACTCGTTAGAAAATGCCGTTATTGTCGTTGTTAACGTTTCATCATCCTTTCTTCAACTGAGATAGAAAGGTAGTGTCCCTTTTCCCGGGGTTGGGAGAGGGCGATCAAGACGGCATCGCTTAGCGGGGGGCGGGGGAGTAGGTTGGTGTTGGTTCTTATTGCGAAATTCGCGAACCCTGCGATTTTTTTTATAACGTAAGCATTTCTATACTTCCCCAACAAGAAAAACCATCCGTCCGTCAGTCCGTACCGCACGATATTTTTAAACATAGAACCCGCAGCAGTGAGTAAATTCACCTTCGTGCTAGCTCTCGCTTCAACGCGACCGAAGCGGCGAGAACACTGCGCTCACGAAGCTTTCAGCTTATGCCGCACTATGCGCTTTTCGCAGATCACTTTCAATATAGGTGTACGCGCGTCTGTTTTCAAAGCGAAGTAAACGGTGAGAACACAGCGCGTGAAGTTTTCAGCAGTGGGCACACTCTGTCCACAATGCAGTTCGCTTTCAAGATACGGTTCGCGCGGCCGTGCCACAAGCAGCCGCCTCCGGAGAACGGTTGATAATGGTTCGTCGCGGATGAGGAGGGCTAAAAAGCGATAACGGCTCAAAACGAACGGAACGTCACCAGCGCGCCTGGCCCCGCCAGCTGCAGTACTTCGCTTGCGCCGCCGACCAGAGCAGCTCGTGTCGCCGCAGCGCTGTCGCTTATACTTGTCGGATCAAGTCTCATAACATTGATAACGACATGGACTGCGTGTAGATGAGGAAGAGTCACAATGCTTACGCACACTCAGACAAATCCGAGAGGAGTTCCTGTGTGATTTTTTTTACCGGAAATATACAGTCAGCGGTGGGACCCAGAGTTGACAATGCCTGTAAGAGGGGTGCCAAGCTCTTTTTTTTTGTGAGAGTCTTGCCCAGCTCCCAAAGATCTGCTCAAGCTAAGACTTGCTGATGGCTGTATGTGTGTTTTTTATTGTCGCATGCCCTCGAACCGCCACGAATCCTACAGTGTAATGGCATTAGAGCAGTATTCACGGCCAAAGGGAAATGCAGCCGGTAATTTGGCTGCTTAAGGTTTGCGGCCCGGCGGCAGCTGCCCTCCCGTCCCCCGTTTCCGTTGACAAGTTAGGGGGAAGGGTCGAGAGCAATGTTACACCCCCCTCCCCACAGTGGCGTAACCAGAAATTTTTTTCGTGTGAGGGGGGGGGGGTCCCAATTGACCGTGGAGGGGGAAGGAGCGGGGCCATTGCCATAGCAGCAAAAATTTTACTGTTAGTGAGTGTTACAAGTGCCCGGCGTGCCCCACTTGGCTACGCCGCTACTAGACTCCCCCCCCCCCCCCGCGCGATCGACGTAAATCGAGCTATCGGAACGCGCATCACACGCATGCATGGCATAACATGAATGACATGCCGCGAAGCTGGCATGGATGTCGTCACATCATCATCATCATCAGCTTATTTTGATGTCCATCACAGGAGGCAAGCTTCTCCAGCGATCTCCAATACCCCTGTCTTGTGCCAACTGGTTCCACTTGTCCTCAAGTTTCCTAAATTCATCACGTCCACATTATTCTCTGCCGTCCTCGACTGTGCTTCCCTTCTCTTAGCACCCATTCTGCGACTCCAATAGACCAGCAGTTCTCTCCCTTACGCATTGCAATGTCTGCCCAGCACGACTTCTTCCTCTGAATGTCAACCAGAATATCAGCTATCCCCGTTCGCTCTCTAATCCACATCGCTGTCTTCCAGTCTATTATCATCATGCCTAATAATTTTCATTCCATCGCTCGTTGCGCGGTCCTCAACGTCTTCCCAAGCTTCTTTGGTAACTTCCAAGTTTCGGCCCCATACGTTAGTAACGGTAAAAAGCCATGGTTAGCAGTAAGCTCCCTGGTCATGATTTAGTAATGCCTGCCGTAAGCTCTCCAGCTAATGTTTTATTTTTGTTAATTTCCTTGATCAGAGGCCCCTGCGAGTAATTAACCTCAATAAACGTATTTCTGAGCAGGTTCTAGAGGCTGACTGCCGACCATGACATTCGTTCTCTCGCCAGACTGCGGAACATTACTTTTCTCTTCTGCATACTAACTCTCAATCATCCTTACACTTTCTTCGACAAGTTCCTCAAACGTTTGTTGCAAATAGTCTGCAGCGTTGCTGAGTATACCAATGTCATCTACAAACCGTAAGTTGGTCAGCTATTTACCGTTAGCCCTCACTCCTAACCATTCCCAGTCTAACTGGTTGCACACCTTTAAGTATTCAGTGATAGCATTGTAAATATTTTGCTATTGATCACATGAATCCTCTTGCAGATATCTGGCTATGCAAAGTCTGTGCGTTAGTGTCATCCGTTCGATATCAACATTCGTGGGAAACTTCATTTATGACCACTGTTCGGAGTCAGTGCGCTGCTGCCTAGGTGCCCCGATCTAATCATTCCAGCTGCCTGATTCAAGCGCAGGTAGCGCGCGTTTCATGTATAGCCAATATCAACGCCTTAACTGGCAATGTTCGTTTATCATATACTGCAAGCTTGTTCACTTACTCCCTTATAATTAGGGTGTAAATTAGAAAGACTGGGGTGTTCCGAGGGTGTTTTCTTGTTGAACACGCTTTTCCGTTAAAAAAGGGTGTTTCAAGGGTGTTTACAAGGGTGAAAAGATGAATACACCCGCATTACACCCATAAGGGTGTCACAATTTTAAGAGTGTACCGCACGCGGTGGTCGTTGTGGCGGTGTAGTCGCAGTCGAGGGCATCCTGGTCCTCTCCCGGCGTCCGGAGGACTGGCCGGTCCCAGGCCAGGTGCAGGGAAGACACCACCCCTCCTCGGCGGACCGGCGATCGGCAAGGCCTCCCGTAACCTCCGCACGACGTGCTTGCCTCGTCTCTGGCCCTCTTGACTCGAGGCGACGCGCTGGTGCTCCGCTCCATGCCTGGGCGTTGACCTGATGTAGCCGTGCTGGCTTGCTTCTGGTTCCGATTCCTCGGCCGCTTGAGAGCACGGTCCCGCGCACTGGCTCGCGGCGCGTGAATTTCGGCCACCCCGTGGCGTCTTCCTCTTCGCTGTTCTTTTATCCTCCATGGTCACTGCTCACATCTAGGACAGCGAACTGAGACGAACGTTGAGATTGTGTGTTCTTGTGGGATGCCTAAACTCTGAGCGTCCATAACGTGATGATGTAGCGTAAAAACTATTGGAAGATATTGAAAGCGTCGTTAACGGTGGCGCGACGTATTGCCGAGAGCAAAAGTTTGGGGAGCAGAGGTGGCGCATATTTTTCTTTCGTTTTCGCAGCCTAGGGATAAAGGCTAAAGACAAGTAGTATTGCTTGCGTGTCGCTTTTTGACTTGCATCATGCATTTCGACAATTTCACGTTGCACGGCTGGGCTAGAAGAAGGTAAGTAATTTTTTTTTTTTGCTGATGCCCTGGTCCCTAAACATTTGCTCTCGATTGTACGTGTTCCGTTGTCTGTTACTATAGGGTGTTGCGAATAGGGTCCGAAGATGTGGAATTCACTTTGCTCGTGGAGGAGTAAGCGAACGTTAGGCTAGGCTCGACATTCAGATCATTTGACAAACACGTTCATATTTACATATTTAGAAGAAAATTCAAAGTAATACAGAAGCATTTCATGATGAAGTTGTAGCCGCTGATCACTCCCGCCGTGCCCTGCGCTGATTACTTACGCCCTGCGCGGTCACTGTTCAGACACGTCGCATATCTGGCGCCAGGAGACCGCTGACATCAGGTCCCACCAATCCGGAGGTTGGTTGCCCTCTCCCTGAAAAGGGAACCTTGCCGGAAACGCACGCACATCACTGGGAACAAAGAGGGAAAGGAGGGTAACGTACGCTGACTCCGATCGTACGCTGACTCCATGAAGCAGGAGACACATGGTGCGATTTTCCGTGCGATCTGTCGCACGGCGCGTCGTGTGCGACTTGCCGCATGCGGCGATTCGGGACACATGGTACGAATGACCGAGCGGCGGGTAGCTCCACCATGAACCGGCGCCCCTGCGTGGAAGTTCGGAATGCTGCATAACTTCGAACAGAAAGTGAAAGCAAACGTATTTGCACAGCTCTCTTGTTTGAAACCAACGATGACAATATAAACACGCCTATGGAAGCCCTGTAGACGTGTTTCCGCAAGGCCGCGTTAGCAGTAACGGCTCCTTTGTCAGCCGCCGATGGCTATAGGAGCCGGCAGGCATAGCTCGCTCTGCCATCGAATCCGACACCGGTGGCGCTTGTGACACGATCGCTTGCAGCTCGTATAACGAAGCGCCTATGTTAGTCGGCACAACATGTACACAGTTATCTCACGGCTAAATTGCAGCACATTTGATTTCGTTGGCGCCGACTGAAGCGAACGAGCATGCCAGGCGAGCTTGCGATCGCTGGGAGACTGTGTAGGCCTATCTCGCCGGCCGTCTATACGAGGCCGAGGGCCCATGCCGATGCGTCCGCAGCTCGTAATAAAGCGCCTAAATTCATCAGCACAATCAATGCCTGAACATTTATGTTTCTATTAAGTGAAAATACGGTTAGTTTTCTCGGTGCCAATAGTAGCGATGATTAAACACGCCAGTCAGGCGAGCCGCTTTGTATAGACGATTGCTGGCGCGTCTGCGCTTACCGCGTCCGATTAGAAATCACGCCAACGATTTACTATATCGCACAACGTTTTACAACATGCACTCTTTCGAGGCAACTTTATTCTATAAGTTCTTTCGTCTCAGAAACAAAGTGCAGCTTATTTATGTGCCGCCGTCAGCGGCGAAAGAGGCCTTCGTTTAAACCAGGGAGAAAAAAAAACAGACTTGATCGGAGCGGCGAGGCGCTCGCTCGCCGGCTCCGCCCCGTCGTTGTCTACGAAGTGGCCGTGACGTTCCCGCTACCGGCGCTGTCATTGGCTGCGGTCGCCCGACCGATGCGGCAGTCGCACGACAATAAGCGGGAGAGACAAGGTGCGATTTTGGGTGCGATCGGCTGTACGACCATTCGCATCGGCAACCGCACTCAACAGGTTCTCAACCAAATCCGCCGCACGCGGCGCCGAATCGCACGCCGCGCATGCGACCAACTTGCTGAATATTGTCGTGCGACGGCCGCATCGGTTGGGCGACCGCAGGCAATGACAGCGCCGGTATCGCGAACGTCACGGCCACGTCGTAGACCCGACGGGGCGACGGGGCGCTACCTTATACGAGCTGCAAGCGATCGTGCCACAAGTGCCACCGGTGTCGGATTCGATGGCCGAGGCAGCTATGCCTGCCGGCTCCTATAGCCATCGGCGGCTGTCAAAGGAGCCGTTACTGCTAACGCGGCCTTGCGGAAACACGTCTACAGTGCTTCCATAGGCGTGTCTATATTGTCATCGTTGGTTTCAAACAAGAGAGCTGTGCAAATACGTTTGCTTTCACTTTCTGTTCGAAGTTATGCAGCATTCCGAACTTCCACGCAGGGGCACCGGTTCAGGGCGGAGCCACCCGCCGCTCGGTCATTCGTACCATGTGTCCCGAATCGCCGCATGCGGCAAGTCGCACACGACGCGCCGTACGACAGATCGCACGGAAAATCGCACCATGTGTCTTCCGCTATATTCAGCAAGTTGGTCGCACGCGCGGCGGATTTGGTTGAGAACCTGTTGAGTGCGGTTGCCGATGCGAATGGTCGTACGGCCGATCGCACCCAAAATCGCACCATGTGTCTCCCGCTTGACTCCGTCTCCGGTGTGGACATGCCAATTAGGGCGGCTGACAGGTGTTGGCCGTATCGTTGCACTGGCCGCGTCTCCGGCGTAGACACTCGAATTAACGCGGCTGACAAGTAAGTAAGTAAAGTAAAGTAAGTAAATAAAGTAAAGTAAGTAAGTAAAGTAAGTAAGGTAAAGTAAGTAAGTAAAAGTAAGTAAGTAAGTAAAAGTAATTAAGTAAGTGAGTAAGTAAAGTAAAGTAAATTAAAGTAAGTAGTAAAGTAAGTAAGTAAAGTAAGTAAATAAGTTAAGTAAGTAAGTAAAGTATGTAAAGTAAGTAAAGTAAGCAAAGTAAAGTAAGTAAGTTTATTTTCCTCGTTCATCTGGAGGGTTTTCTGGCAAAAGGCTGCATGAGCAGCTTGACTATGTCCTGAAAATTCCTACAAGCAGTAGTACACGAGTGGTAATGAAATCAGACACACATACAATAGTTACAGTCAATAAAGAGAAAACATTCGCCAGTTATACATACATAGTCTAATAATCTATTGCACAAAAATTTAAACACTAAAATCGAAAATAGATTTTAACACTCAAATGGTCATACAAATGTTCAGAATTAAATAGGAATAATGAAGCAAAACATAAAAAAACATAAAGTCACATTTCAACAAAATATTTCCGCAGCTCAGCTTTGGTATACCCTATTGTGTGTTTATATGTGTTTGGCACAAGAGGCAGGTTGAAAGACAACATTTGTAATTTAGAGTGAGTGCGAAAACGTGGTATATTCCATGTATTAATAGTTCTTGTGTGTATGTTAGCATGACGCATGTCCAAAGATGCCAGAGTCGAATAAAAATCGGCAGTGGATGCCGTCGAAATATAAATTTTTTGTAACAACTTAAAGTGATACAAATGGTTGACCCGGACTATGTTTAGTGCTTCAAAAGCATACTTCGAGGTAGTTGTATTATCAATATCGGTGATTATTCCAACAATTTTCTTTGGCAGTACGAGAACCTTATTTATGTTAGTTGTCATCATTGTGGCCCATACTAAATTGCAGTAGTTAAGGTGAGAAAAAGAAGTGCGTTATAAACTTGTAATTTACATTTTAAAGGTAAAGTTTCACGACATCGCCACAGAACCCCGCAGACGGAAGAGAGCTTCTTGCAGACCAAGTCAGTATTGGCATCCCAGTTTAAATTACAGGAAAAATATGCTCCAAGTATCTTGTGCACTTCGACTATTTCTATTTGGTGATCTTCACAGTGAAGCATGCAATGCGGTACTATCGGTTTGTTTCGTGCGCGAAATATTATAGCCTTGGACTTTGTAGGATTAATTCTTAATGTATTCGTCCGTGACCACCTAGACAATTTAATCAGTAGGTCATTACACTTCGCCATTAAATCATTAAGATTAGGGCCTGAAAGAAGTAGTGTACTATCATCCGCGTATATAACAACATCAATTGAAAAATCTGTGCTTACATTATCCTTTATGTACAGGCGCCGACAAAAGTGGTATATTCCACGCAGTCCACGCTGCGGGAACCGGAGCAACGGCATACTAGAATCACTGGAAAAAAATGTCAGAGTACCGCATTCGTTTTCCCCGCGCCGCCGACGCGTGCATTGGCCCAACCGTACCACGTGACATTGGGGTGCCATATACCTTCCAAGCGCGGGCGGGCCGGCTGAGTTAGAGCGCAAGCAGCGCAGGTTCCCTACGTTTTTTGTGTTTCGATTGTCGCGCTCACATTTGACTGCAAGGAAATCATGCCTGGCTGCTGCGCTTTCGGATGCAGCAACCGAACCGAGTCTGGGAAGACTTTTTTCTAGATTCCGACTGGGAAAAATGACCGAGAGCGTCGTTCTACGTGGTTACACAGGATCGGCCGGTAGAACTTCAAGCCTATAAGAAACACCCGCGTGTGCGAGGTATAAGTACACCTTGCTTGTGCTTTTTTCACTGTTTTAGAAGATTTTAGAAGCCGTAATCTTTCATGCGAAAGGCACAAAGATTTCACAAAGCCACACTTTAGAGATGAACAAAGGGAGCATAGAAATAGTAAATGAAATTAAAGTATTAGGTACATACTTCTCTAGTACGCTAAACTGGGATCGACAAGTAGATTCTGTAGTACAAAAGCTTAGCCGTATAACAGGAATGCTGAACAAGAGCAGATATCGCCTACCAACATCCGTAAAAATATTAATTTACCACTCACTATTTGCATCACACATTAATTATACACACCTTGTGTGGGGCACAACAACTGAAACTAACCTCAGGAAAATACACTTACTGCAGAAAAAGATCGTACGTATCATTGCAAATGTGCCATATCACAGTCACAGTGAACACCTTTTTAAACAATACAACATACCTACAATCTACTCTCTATACAACCGCTCTCTCCTTCGTATATGGCACTCAAACTCAAACACGGAAAACAGCGTATTTAATGAAATTGCTTGTCTGCAAAGAAATACAGCTACCTATATCACCCGTCACGGAGAATATTGGTCTATACCCCCCTCAAGAACCAACTACGGTTTGCAAATGACGAAAAATAAATTACCCAGACTGCTTAATACATTACATGACGCTGGCATTGACATCATTAACATAACACGGTCAGAACTGTCGTTACTTATCAGAACCTTCTCCTAAATAATGAATCAAGCGTAATTTCTTTTTCACCTGTATTCACATGTGTGTCTTGTTAAATGTTTGTAATGACATAATTTTTGCTCGTCCTTTTCTTTCTCTTAATTATTCCAATATTAATCGACCATCGTATCTTTTAACTTTTAATTATGCATCGTCAAGTGTACGCGCTTTTCACTTTTATTTACGTATTGCCAAGTGTATGTAATGGGGTGGTGCGTAATATCTGCATTACTTTTATTTGTCCTTATCCCATTTCTTTGTTCCTTTTTTGTTTGTTCCGTTATAGAAAATTCTCTTGAATTGATTGATGATTGTAATTATTATTTATATGTAATGTTCTTTGCGTACGGCTGATCGCGCTACTCACTGCCACCATGTACACTCTTAAAAAAAAGAGAGTCAAAAGAGGGTCACGACTACCTCGACTCTTTTTTCAGTCGCTGACTACCTTTTTTTCCAAGGGTAGTCACAAAACGAAGTCGGGAATGACGCATGAAATGGATGACTCCCATGCTGCTTGAAGGGAGTCAGTGAAAGGCACATATGATGTTATAGGTTGCAGTGAATGTGGATTCGTTGGTTCACTCAATCAAATAACTGATTGACTATACCAAAGGAAAGAGCACGATATGTAACTACCCGAGTTCAACTCTATAGCCGCAAAAAGTAAAATGCGTTTCATGCAGTGCTGTATTACAGCATAATCAGGATAGCAAGAAAGGCAAATTGTTTTTTTTTAATTCTTCAGTAAGAAATAATTGAAGCAGGGTGGTACAACACCAAACTCCAAAAGTAATAACACTGCTTTGTATATTTATGCAACGCACTGTACATTAATATGTATTTTGTACATAAAGATACCTTAAGGGGGGGGGGGGAGTGCATGAATATTGATTGCCCATGCACAGAATGGAAAAAACAAGAAAAAAATACAACACGTATATACACACAACGTCAACAGAACACAAACTGTGAAGTACGCCCACTTAGAGTTCATAACATAAAGCTAAGCAAATATTACAATTTTTAATGAAACCACTAATTCACATCTGGGTACCACTTTCCCTGCCAGATAAAGATCGAGGAACTCTGGTAATACCTCATCTTCTGGCTGCTGCCGCACAGACTACATTGCGTTTAGATACCTTACGTGCTTATCGATGTCTCCTGAATTCAACAAGTCCCATCTTGTCTAACAAGAACAGAACCGCATCCTGAGCCGCAAAAATACCTGCAATCTGTCCAAATTGTGGGTCGTCTGCCTTACCCGTCGTGGTTGCTCAGCGGCTATGCTATTGGGCTGCTGAGCACGAGGTCGCGGGATCGAATCCCGGCCACGGCTGCCGCATTTCGATGGCGGCGAAATGCGAAAACACCCGCGTACTTAGATTTAGGTGCACATTAAAGAACCCCAGGTGGTCGAAATTTCCAGAGTCCTCCACTACAAGTGCCTCATAATCGGAAAGTTGTTTTGGCACGTAAAACCCCATAAGTCAATTTCGTCTCCCTTGGTCATTAAAAGCACATCTCCCACATGGTATGCCATTTGCGGCATAGTGACTGATTTCGCCTGCCATACGTTACCTGCAGGCAGGCGCTCCTCAATGCACGTATGTAAAACAGATCTTCGCACAGGTTTCAGGCCTGACATGGTGTGGCGTTGGTTGAAGACAATCTCACGGAATTCATAGCTTTGAGAAAGTTGGTGAAGCTCTGCAAGTGTTTTACATATGTTTTTGAAGTTTTTCATCTTTGGTGCCTTGAACCTCATACGCCAGATTTGTTTGAGTGGTCCAAAAAGAGATCATGCGTGGGTAGTGCACAAGGTAATGTAAGGATTATGCGGGCTTCTGGGTAGCGGGTAACGAATGAACGGAGAAATTCTTGAATTTTCACCTCCATATAAACAAGAGACTCTGAGGGAAGCTCATCATACAAAAGCATGCCTACAACTTCCCTAAATAGGAGGTAAACCTCCCAGCCTTCGTTTCCCTCTATAATTGTAGAAGCGAAAATCTGAGGTAACAGTCCGAAAAGGCACCACTTCTGTGAAGCAGTGTCCTTTAGAGGGGTATTGCCTCGTACGAAGGCTTCTGTGGGGCGTGGTGGTCTGTCAACGCTTTAGATTTAGAATCTAAAAACGTTGTGGTCTGTTTGTACCATCATTGCGGCCACAATGGAATTTGCAAACTTTGTGCACTGTTGTGCAAACCCCTGTGCAAAAAACGTGCAACTGCTCTGTTCTTGCTCAAATTTTGTAGAGCGATCGCATTTTGGCGTCGACTTTACACTTGGCACAGTTAAGTGCCTTGCTTGTAAGAAAAAAAACGCAAATTTGCCTGTGCCTTTGAGGCTGCAAACAGCTGCCGTAACGGCGCAAGCATAAACCAGTTTCGCCGCCTGCCGTCAGCTTTAAAAAGCAGCGTCTAACGGAGGACGGTCGCCTGTTCCAGGAGCAGGCAACACGCGGCAGCGCTCCCTGATATGCTGCTTTCTGCAGCTGACGACAGGCGGCGCTACAAGTTTATGCGTACACCGTCGCGGCAGCAGCTCGCATTTTCATGAGCGCCGGTAAGTTTGCATTAAAACAAAGATCAGGCAATTAACTGTGCTAAGTGTTATACTAAACGAAGTAGGCACCAAAATGTGGTCATTCTGCCAAATTTGAGCAAGGATAGTGCAGCGGTGAGCGAAAACTGTTTTGCGAACGCGCGCAGCGAAATATTCAGGATCCAGCACATGACTTACGGCTTTCGTATTTACTTCGACTTTGGATTCGCAACTATGAGAAGCACGGCTATGGCTCTGACGGCACCTTGCTATCTACGGCGGTGAACGAGTATCTAAACGCGAGTGGCATTCCTCTCTTGCTTGCGTTGTGCCTGTGAAATCTGACAGCGGTGGCAGCATGTCGTCCGATCCGCCTTCAACTGAACTCTCGCCGACTGATGCGGAAGGAGCGGTTTGCCTCTTGTTTGCGTTGCGCCTGTGAAACCCGACAGCGGTGGCAGTATGGCGTCCGATCCGCCTTCAACTGAACGCTCGCCAACTGGTGCGGAAGGAGCGGTTTGCCTCTTGCTTGCGTTGCGCCTGTGAAATCTGACAACGGTGGCAGTATGTCGTCCGATCCGGCTTCAACTGAACGCTCGCCGACTGGTGGGGAAGAAGCGGCTTGCCTCGTTTCGCAGGAGCCATCAAAGAAAATCGTGAAGCTCACAGGCGCCCGGAAACTCGCCGACCTCCACGAAAGCCTGCGGACGGGAGGGTTCGTGTACCTGATGACAGGCAACGATCTTCTAATACAGGTGAGCGTAAATGTACTGCGCGTTATGGAGCGCAAAGAGGATTTGGTCATTGTTTGGTTCATTTTATGTTATTTTGTATACAATGTTTTTTGCAATGTTGTTTGCCTTCCTTCCTTATTTTGTGATTTGCCTCTGTATTTACTTTGCCCCTCCCCTCTGCAATGTACAACCGTACCTTGAGGGTATGATAAATAAATAAATAAATATGGGCAAAGTAGCAACAGTATGCGTAGCGGAAATGTCGAGCACGATTAATAACTTCGGTTGCCGCGCTTTGAACTGACAGATCGAGTCTTAGGAAATTGCTCTGTGTCACTTCACTGTGCTGCCAACTACTAATATTTTTGTTTAGTCGCAGCCAATGCACTTGACCTTAAATTGAGAAGTGTAGCGCATACTTGCCCGTACGAACACAACGTTGCTCAACTATAATTATTGCCGTGTCGAGAAGCCGCAAGGAAACTAGCCTTTTCAGGACTTCCATCTTCTGAAAACTTCTGCAGTTGGTTTACTACTGATATTGGGGTAAGGTGTGCAATCGCTTCCCTATCTGGTAGGAGAGGGAGTAGTAACAGGTTCAGTCAATGTAATGGTGCTTTAGTTAGCATAACTGGTCGCAGTATGCCATATTCTGCAAATTTCTTCAGCGTTTAACTAATAAAACAGGCAAGGCGACGAAAACGGACTTGTTGTTTGCCTGTTCAATCTTTGTCGTCATTTGTGCGCTGCAACATTCACACAGCAATGAAGTTAAATTGAACCAACTGAGGAAAAAAAATTGCTGGCATTTTCAGCAATAGGACTATGAAAACCTTGGGCAACCAGCAATATGGTTCTATCTTTGTGAAATCATCTGTTCTTATGCACTGGTGGTTGCTGACATTGCATAAGTAAGCTTAGCCTTGTTAGCTTAATGCGTCCTGTACTTAGCTCACCTATGGGCAGCAGGATTAGTGCTGTGCTGTGCTGTGATGGCTCTAAATAACAAACCTGTTTGGGACAGTACAGAAACCATAAAAAAAGGCTGTTTAATTAATCAGTGCCTGTTCAGTGCCCACAGCTTCACTTCTAATGTGCAAAACTATTGATAAACCATCTGGGTGTGCTTTCAGATCTTCCAACGACCGGTTCCAGTGCTACGTCGACATGGGTGAAAGCACGACGGTGTGTGATGGAGCATTGATTAACTTGGTTGTCTCTCCAAGCCACGCCGAAGCATCATAGACACCAAAAAAGCCGTATGCACCCGATCTTATTTAATCTGTACTCATGCATTAACTCTGTATAACATTAAAACCTGTCGTATGCTGGAAAGCTATAATATCGCTATTAGCAGTACTTTAAAGAGCCCCTCACCAGGCCACATAGCTAATTTAATTATATGCTGGAAGTTGTTAGGTGCCCTCTTGGGAGCATTCTACTGCAAAAATTTTCAAATTGGCTCATTAATAGCTGAGATAGAAATATTGCAGTTCCGCAAACCCATGATTTAAGGAGGCGAGCGTCACAGCCAAAAAACGCTTGGATGCCCCTTGCCAAGCCACTAGTGGAGGAAAGGCTGCATGTTGTTCCATACATGCATGAAGTGGCCCACGATTTAAACAAAGTGGCCAGCAGGTACAAAGTACCTATTATTTTCTTGGCTCCATGGAAGCTTACTGGCCTGTGCCCACGCATCTCAGACCCACAGAAGCTGACCCTTTGTGGTAAAAATCATACAAGGCCATATGTGACTTGCGCGGTCGGTATGGTGTACGAAATTCCACTTAATTGCGGCAAGGTGCATATCAGCCAGACAGGCTGTTGCACCAACTATTTGGCAAGGGAACATGAGCTGTCTGCCAGGAATAAGATTAATGCACATTTGCCTATGCACTGCAATTACTGCACGTGTGAGCCATAACTTATAGCTTATAAGCAAAGGCACCAAGAAGTTATCAGAAAAAATGCGTTCTTTGAAATATTAATTCATTAGCCACCAGAAATGTGATAGGGAGTTAATAATGTTTGGATAAACACAAGCGGTCTAGTTTGTGTATTTGAGAACCAGAATGTTCTAGTATATTTTTGTTCTATCAAATCATCCTTGGCCTTCATATGACCTGCTTTTGTTCTCTGTTTCTGGTCCCAAGACAATGCTAGTCTGGTCTTGGCACTTTATGGCCCAGTATTTGTCCTTCACAAAGCAATACCTGTGTAGACGATTTAGCTAGCAATAAGTTTTCCTCAGAAGGAATGTTTGCAGGTGCGTCACTATGGTTGCATATTTCACCTTGGTGGGGGAGCTTTTTGCTCATGGTACCAATGTCTGTGAAGGGACCAATAATGCGCCTTCCTTGTGCATGGTACCAATGCGAAAAGGGGGAGAGGGATCATGGTGTGTTAGTAAGGAGGTATCTGTATAGGGGGTGATAAAATTCCTCTTTAAATTTCGTTTTAACAGCCCATTCATGCTGTAACGACTCTGTTGTCTCAGTCAGTTATTTTTGCTGTTCGTACATCATTATCCTTGAAAAGCAATGGGCTCCATTTGCTATGGCAAATGTGCCCATATTTATCAAGAGCCCTTCCTGTAATCTTAGCTCGTCACTAACTATATAGTAGGTAAATTTGAGCATGTGGAGTGATAGTCTGTGATACCACATCTTATGTTTTTCTAGCACTGCATTTTGTTGTTGATTTCAATGAATACTTCTCTTTTTAAGGCTGTCTGGTAGTGCAGTTCGACATGCGGAGAATGCAGTCAAAGGAGAGTACAAGGAATGGAAAGAGTACAAAGGAGTACAAGGAAGTCAACGTAGACACTGCCTCCGATGCCCATTGACGTTGCTGCACACCTCTGAAATATTACAGCAGGAGGCATGCCTGACAATCTTCAAAAGAAAATTGAATGGATTGCCTACAATTTGTCATCTCAGACAATGTAAGTCACAACAATTACCTGGATGCATTGGTCAGCAAAATAATGAGAACTCACACTCACCAAAATTCTATTCAGCCGGGTTCATTCGGGCTAAGACCTACAGAAATTCAACTCAGTCGGACTCACTGAGACTCACTTTCGAGATCAGTCTGAGTGAGTCGACTCATGCATCAGTTTGCCAACCTATGGCAGATGTAAATAAAGTTGGGATAGAATGTACTTAATGAGAATTCATTCCACAGTAATGTCTCAATTATGTTCAGTCATGCATTTTTCCCAACCTTTTATTGCAATATGAATGGTAAGCACAATGTTAATTAGCGTATTACGCTCCATTCTCATGCAGTTATGTCACTAAGGCAAGTGGAAGGTGTCTATAATCAAAACAAGTTTTTGTTGTCTAATTCATGATTATAACTTAGTTGCTGCGTAGTTCCCCTTGAAAACGCTCGATAACCGAGGGGAAAAAAATTGTTTTCCTAAAGCTTTGCATTGGGGCAGTGAACAATGTCCAAATTGTGCAGTGCCTTTTTAAGTGTTTAGCAGTGTATATGGCATTGTTGGTTCGAAATTTTTTTATCACTGATACATCGTTGACTAGTTCTGAATTACAGTTCACTCATAACCTCGAAATTTAAATATTCAATGGCAATGTCGACATTGCAGCCCTGAGCCCATTTTCTTTATTCTGGTGAACAACATGAACCCTGACACTAGCAGCGCTACATTTTATGCGGGTATACAAATACCAACTGAATTGGATGGAAAGACAGTTGTGGCTAGATGAATTCGTACAGTGCTGCATGCGTCATGTCAAATTTGCGAGTTCGGTTACCACCAGCAGCACTTCTTCTACTTCCATTCCTTTTCCTTCACAAGAACAGTCATGAAAGCTACAGGAAGGTTAACACTCAGTCATAATTTATGTCATGCTTCAATGGAGCAATATCCTCCGTGGTTTCCTTGCCATGAGTCTTGGGTTAATGAGTGGGCGAGGGCGCTAGAATGGCGCGTTGAATAAAGCTTCTTTAGCTGCTGGTTACAGTTCTTATAGGTAGTGTACACCACAAAGGTAAACGGTACATAGACAGAAGTGCCAACTGTCAACAGAGAGGTTATTATTCAATGTGCCGAATTTACACAAGCAAGTGAAAGAGCTATCTGAAAAACATTAACTTCTGAAGATAGAACAAGAAAAGCAGACGAGTGGCCAAAAAATGAACTGTGCTGTAAATCGAGATACAAAAAAAATATGATTGCATCACAAATACAGGCCGTTCACGTGACTTCCAGAATAACTTTAGCTCTTTTTCTGATAGGGCAGTCAGAAAGGCATCTGCAAGGTCAAGCGCAAGATTTGGCATGTTGAATCCACATAAAATGTTGTGTACGAAATTTTTCTTTCATGCGGCGCTTGTCATATGGGGCAGACTGCCAGATGCCTTCATGAGAGGTTGTGCGAACATGCATATAATGTGCGCAATGGCAGAGAAAGTTTTTTTGGCACATCATACTAGCATGCGTGGCTGCACTCCTTGGTTTGAAAGAATGTCAGTTATTCACAAGCACAGGGATGGTCTTACCCATATCATACTTGAAGTAGCACAATTGGCATGGGAGCCGAGTGCATGCATCAACAAGCCATCCATTGCCTTATCTGAAAGAGAGCTCAAGTTTCTGGGAAGTCAAACCTACGGCCAGCATTTTTTACGCAACTCTACATTTCTTCGTGTGCCTCTTGATGGTCTGCTATGTTCTTTTTAGTAGTTATTTTTCAGATAGCTGTATCACTATTGTGTGTATTCAGCAATAAAACCTCCATTGGTAGTCAGTGCTTGTGTCTATGTCCTCGTTTAACCTTTGCACTGTACACTCACAATAATGGATCAACATCTAGCTTAATAAGCTGCCCTTGTAAATTCTTATAGGAGATGCTCCTTCAAGTTTGTATTCATGGCTAATTTTCCCTTGTGTGCATGTTTCAGTAATAAGCTAATTTGAAATATTAATTAAAACCTTTTATAACATCTTGTTTGGTGAAAGTATTTTAGGAGTTTGTGAACTCTGGTCATGATTATCCGTTTATCTTGGCTATTGCAGGACAAAAGGATTAAATGTTACCCCTGTCCTGTGTCAAATCCATCTGATCAATTCTCTAACCTCGGTCTTGTCACGTACCTAATGCTTTCATGGTGCAGTTTACTTAAATTCTCCCATCTGATGACTCACAGTTCAACTGTTTGATATTATTTCATGGAAATGTTGCATATTGTTTTTTGTGTATTGTTTGATGTCGAAGGTTGATTCATGCTTTTTTAAACATCAGGTACCCAAATAAATTGTGCAATGTTGCTGCAAGGAGCCTCGTAAACAAGTACCCAGCTCTGAGGGACACATTGCACCTTGGCCATGTAATAGCATTTTCTTATAACTTTTTATTGTTTCTTTTGCACTTTTAGATGTTAAGCGTATCCTGGCCAAGGCAGCCGCATTTCAATGGGGGCATAATGCAAAAACACCCGTGTACTTAGATTTAGGTGTACGTTAAAGAACTCCAGGTGATCCGAATTTCCGGAGTGCCCCACTACGTCATGCCCCTTAATCAGATCGTGGTTTAGGCGCATAAAACCCCATAATTTTTTTTTACATTAAGCATGCTGCCAAAGCCTTTCTTACTTTGTAAAGTTTATGGCCATCCTTGCTTGCAGCTGTTCAGGTCTGTGTGCTTGTGATTGAGTAGAGATGTGGTGGTTTTAAAGCTTTGCAGCTTAACTGAATATGAAGATATCAACAGCACCTCTGCATCTGGCATGCATATGGCCACCTCTTGTAAAATTAATTGCATGCTCAGCTAAATATGTATTTGGTTAAATAATACATTTTTGTACCTGTAGCCGTTTTCATGCATTAAAGTTTTGACCAACACCAATACTGAAAGTAATTCTCAGATATTGTGTTGGAAGGTGTGCTAAAATAGCTCACTTGGTACATTTTGGAACATGAAGGAAACAGTGCAAAAAGCAAGCTAAGGTTAGGGCAACTCCATGTTTAACTGTGCTGTGTTTGCAGTTTCTTTAAAAACCTGAAAACTGGAAGTCATTGAACTGTTGATTAGGTATGTAAAGTCGATTTCTTTCATTTCATTCCAGTTCTCATGGTATATGTGCCCAAGAAACAAGTACAAAAACATGCGAAAGTGAATGCCACCAGGATGCCCTGAAGTCGATGCAGAAGTGAAAGCAAGAAAGGCAAGCGAAATTGTGACACATGCTCAAAATCTGGATTTTGAAGACGGGTGATCAGCTGCAAGTTTGCATGCATATTTCACTAGATAAACTGACTCTCCTTCTTTGTTATGTGGCTTAGTTGAAACATTAAGTTGCTTCTCTCGATGTACTTGTTCGTTTCATTTACATTTTTTCTTTAACCAATGCAAACATGTAATTCAGCTATAGCAACTATATCTGCAATGCTGTCATCGATTTTTTAGGTTATCAAAGAAGCAAAATATCAT
Source organism: Dermacentor variabilis (assembly GCF_050947875.1). Taxonomy (NCBI): domain Eukaryota; kingdom Metazoa; phylum Arthropoda; class Arachnida; order Ixodida; family Ixodidae; genus Dermacentor; species Dermacentor variabilis. The sequence goes on along the minus strand of NW_027460280.1, from coordinate 36,577,888 downwards.
ATCGCATCGCCACCTTGAACCTAGAGTGAAACATTAGTTCAAGATGTAGTGGTAGATGCATTTATAGACTAGTAATACAGCATTCGTACTGTAATGTATATTGATATAAATACTAAGATGTAGTGAAAAGTGTGTGGCTATGCTGCTCTGACACTTCAGTTGTTTTAACCCTTCATTGATGAGTTCTGCATACAGCATACCAAAAAATATAAATTTTTCTTGCTGATTTTTGGCATTGAGTAAGAAGTTTCTTGTTAAATGTATTGAGCCAACACTGAATAGCAACAAGTGTCATTTGTCGGTTTAGAGCAGGAACACAGGATGGGAAAAAAAGGACATGGGACTCATTTTCTTTGGAAAGCACGGTCAGAGCAGACAGACCAGTGCAAGATCTGCTGTAGTGACCTCAGACACACAATGCAAAGAGCTCTCTGTACAGATTCCAAACGCAGCCATATGTCGCTTGGGGAGAAGCCCACTTCTTTCCCCATACTACTAAAGGAGTTTCTAAAAAATATCCTTTATTTTCGTTGATTATGCTTATTCTCAATGTCTTTTGCACATTTAGGTATAAAATAATTTGTTTTGTATTTATATGCGTGCTCATTAAAGGGTTAAACAAATAAAGTGGTTCCACTGAATGTGAATGTATAACTTTAGCGACTCTAGTCACAATGTGTTGATCATTCCATAATCTTTGTGAGACCACGAAACAGGAACTAGGCAGCATGAAAATCACTCAGCAGTACCAAGAAGGAAGTTTCAGCACTTATACAGTACTGCAGAATACACTTCTATGCTGTACCTGTGGTGTACTTTTTATTATGTGGTCTTGATCGCACTATGGGGAAATAACTGCTTTGCAAGTGCATTGCAGTACTTTAATACTTTAACTGCTTGCTGCAAAAGGAAAGTGCCATTAGAGTATTACATAAGGATAATGTGTTATGAGGCAGTCGCTAGACGTGGTATGTCACAGCACTGAGTTGCCGGCGGCCATTATAATTAGCTGTTTTCTGTGGCATTTTTAACTTGACAGAACATAGTGAGCATTATTTGATCAATAAACAATACTACATAATTCTGGCCCTTATTTGGAACTTTGTCTCATCTCCGTGATGAGCGCAACCCGCTTTTGATGTTACTGAGATGGAGTGACTCCTTGCCAAGCAGCAGGGTAGTCTTGTTAATGATGCTGTCATTCACACTTACGCAGATTGTTTAGTAGGCATTAGCTCAGTGCCATTCCCCTATAGAATCACAGCTTGCATTTCATTCATGTATAATAGAAACATTCTGTAGATTTCATGTGAAAATGTGACATTGGAGGGCATTATGCTATAAGTTCACAGCAGTGAGCCCCATTATTGGAAGACAGCTGTTGTCTCAAATTACTCACAGCAAAGTGAAGCCATGTACAATGTACATGTGCAGTTTAGTATGGGCCACAATGACCAAAACAAACATAAATAATGTTCTCGTATTGCAAAAGAAAATTGTTCGAATAATCGCTAATGTTGACAATACAACTACCTCCAAGTGTGCTTTTGAAGCACATAACACTGTCCGCATCAATCACTTGTATAACTTTAAGTTGTTAAAAAAAATTTATTTCTCAATGGCATCCACTGCCAATTTTCATTCTACTCTGGCATCTTTGGACATGTGTCGTGCTAACACACACATAAGACCTATTAATACATGGAATATACCATGTTTTTGCGCTAATTATAAATTTCAAATGTTGTCTTATAGCCTGCCCCATGTTCTAAACACGTATAAACATACAAAAGGGTATACCAAAGCTGAGCTGCAGAAATATTTTGTTGAAATGTGATTTTATGTCTTTGCTAGTAGATGCTGCATGTTTGCTTGGTTATTACTTTTATTATTTCTGAACATATGCGTGACCATTTCAGCGTTTCGATTTTACTGTTCAAATTTTGTGCAAAGATTAATAGACTCTGTATGCATAAATAGTGAATGTTTCTCTTTATTGAATGTGACTATTCTATGTGTGTCTGTTGAAGATTTCCTGCACCACTCTTGTGCTACTGCTTGTAGGGGTTTTCTGGACAGTCAAGCTGTGCAGGCAGCTTTTTGCCAAAAACCTACCCTCCAGTTGAATCTGGAAAATGAACTTATACATATATTCTTATACTTATTTAAATATGTTCTGCCTATTGTGTATCCACGTGTGTGGGCTTGTGATATACCCTGATGGCAAGGCCATTTATGGTTCGTTCAAAGAGAACATCTACAGATGCATTATAGCTATTCTCTGGCTCCTCTCTTCCTGCTGTAAACTGGATTCTCTGCTTATAAGAAATAAGTGTTCCTTGTGATTACTATATGTGCTCTTGCTAAAGGTTACTGTAATGTGTTCATGTTCTTATTGAATAAAATGTTTACAATGTTTTAACAGTTGTGCTGTTCTTTCAGATCTTAACCGGAGCAGGCAGCATTTGACGCAAACATGGAGGCAGTGCTAATGGAAACATTTAGGAGGTGAGACAATAGTCGTTTTTGACAAATTGGATGAAATGACGGCCAAGAAGTTGCACTTTTGAAACATTATGGGATGTACTTACTATGCCGGCACTAGAAGATATTGAACTGGCGCTATTTATAATGTCCGGTTTTGCATTTATCTGGCCTTTAGGCATATTTCTTTTCTTCCATTAGCATCAATGCTGTATGATTGCTTTGATTTGGTGAGATTGTAAATTTGTCGCTTAATATCAATATTGAAATTTAATTCCTCTGTCCATGTATGCCTCCATGGCATATTGAAATAAATGAGTCCTTTGTCATGGCAAAGGATTAAATCCTTTTTCAAATGCCTGAAATGCTAAATTACCTCATAAGTTTGGACATATTGCAACTGTTTAGTATGCTTTGTAAACTGAAGCATAATGTTTCTCAAGGTTGGCCATTGATTCCAATTTAGCAAATGAGACTGTTGTCTTCTGTTTTTGCCAGGTATAGTCCATTGATGCATTTGAGGTTAATACAGTGATAGTAGCGAAATATTTGCTCTTGGTGTTTCACTCAATGTAGTGTTATGTGCTCAGTGTTTTTTTTAGTTGTTTATAGTATTGCAGTTTATCATAACATATAATGGTGGCTGAATAACTACGCATTTGTTGCACATGCAAACTAAAATCTATTATGTTGTGAGCTTCCATCTTGGTGTAGAGATAATCTATTCTCTACCCAGGCAGAGGTCACAGCAGTTGCTACAAGGGGTCTGGTTAAGTACCAGGAGGTAGTTTCACCAACTCTTGTGATGGTAATCATGTACACCACCATTGTGAGTCTTCAAATGACTACCCTAATAAGGGTCATTGTTGCCATTCCAAAGGGTACCACTGACTACCAAGGGGTACTTGCATGGACCACTGAGGTAGTCACATCAACTCCTGCTTTGGGGGTAATACATACACCTCAGTAGTTCTTGCGGGAGAGTCACCGGTACTGAGGGAGTCGACCACACTGTGTCTCCAAGAGAGTACGTGTTACCACCCAAAAGGTAGTTTAACCAACTCTTGCCATGGTAGTCATGTACACCACCATTGTGAGTCTTCAGATGACTACCCTAGGAAGGGTCATTGTTGCCATTCCAAAGGGGTATCGCTGACTACCAAGGGGTACTTGCATGGACCACTGAGGTACTCGCATCAACTCCTGCTTTGGGAGTAATACATACACCTCAGTAGGTCTTGCGGGAGAGAGTCACCGGTACTGTGAGGGAGTCGCCTGCACTGTATTTTCAAGAGAGTACGGGTTACCACCCAAAAGGTCATCATATGTGCGACGAGCAGATACACCCCGAAAAGAGTCGCTTGCGACTACCTTTTTTTTTAAGAGTGTAACACGGGGGCTAAGGGCACCTCAAGCTGCCTCATTGCAGCTTTTACCTTAGCCCCCGTCATTGTATTTTAGCAATGGAAACAAATAAAGAAAAGAAAAAAAGAAAGAAAAGATATTTAAGCGAAGTGCACGCGGTGTTAGCGATTCTACGAAAATAGGAGTTCATTGCAGGGATCGTTCGCGTCTTTCACGCTTGACGCGGGTACACGTGTACGCGTTTGTTGCTCAACACACGCGGTTATTCCGTGCTCGTGGCACGCGAAGGCACACTTGTGGCGCGAGAATTCCGCGTCCTCACGTGCACCAGGTACTCGCATGATTTCCCCGCGCACGTGAGCGCGCTCTCGCCTCGAGTCACTCGACCCATATGGCACTTGTTTTTCGCAGATCGTGACGATCGCAGTCAATAAAAACATGGTCAGTACGAGGCCCATGATACTTCCTTTTTTCCACTTATCTTTTGCTCATTTATGCATACGCATTTCGAGCTTGAAACCAATGGCCAGGTGATATTCACAACACATCCTTCAAATTTTTAGCTTGTAAGCCTGAAGGCCTGAATTCAATGAACTGAAGTCAGCATACAAATTAAGTTTTATGTTGAAATGCTATGGTGCATATACCCAAATAATGTTGTGCTTGATGCATAACAAGAAATACAAAACAACAGAGCACCCAGTAGCTTTAGTTTCGGTCACTACGCATGTTTCATAAACCGCTCTAAAAGCACAAGAATTTTATACATCGCCTATCTAACTTAGAAAAAAAAGTGCTGCGTCACCAGCGGGCGTTCCTGCTTTTGTTTACACAGGCAGCACATCTTGGCAGTCTAAGAAAACAGTCATAAATAAATTGAGAAGAGTAGCCGCTCATGAACGCACTAGACAGCCGCGTTCATAAATCGCAATGTAGCAAACTCTCGCTCATTGTCAGTGTACAGAAGCACATATACGTTGCTGTGATCACGTAAATTGCTCATATTGGCCTTCCACAAGATTTAGTGCGCAAAATGGTCATCGAAGTTGGTTTTTACGCCTGCTGTGCGCAGATCGTCTTACGATCACGGCCAAACACCGGTGCGCACACGGCAGTCGCAGTGTGTCGTGCGCATACAGCGGACGAAGTCGCCCGGCAGAATCGAGAACGCGCGGTATCCGTTTACAAACTAAATTAAATGTATCCGATTTAGCTTGTGAAATTATACAATGAACGTACGTGCCTGTGACACTGTCAGGTGTTAGTTTCGTCCTGCTTGGAAACATTCAATAAAAGCCGACGGCGGTCCACGATGTTCATGCCCAAGAGCTCAAGGTTGCCTCATTCCGGCTCGAAGTGTCGAAATGTTTCCTTCGTAGCTCGCTCCACGGAAGGGGGAAAAAACACATGCATAAGCTCCCGATAGCAGCGCTAAGCTGCTGCCCACAATCGTAGCACCGTTCAGGCAGTAAACACGATCGGCGTGCAAAACAACCACCGGCTGCATTACTTCGCACAAAATAACATTTTATTTTCGTTCTTAGCGACCATTATCTGCGGGCACAAAGTATTTGTACTTCAGTAAACACTCAACCCGCTGTGTCACCGAATATCAAGCTCTTCCAACACGGCGGCCTTCCCGCGACGCAGTCGGCTTGGAAGGTATATGGCGGTGGCCGCTCAGTGTTGCCAGTCAAATCCCGACCTTTGCGGTACTCTGAAATTTTTTCCAGTGACTCTACGGCAAACTGCATCGCAGCGCCATCCACAGCACGGAGTAAGACATTTAGAAGGTGAAACTCCCGTCAGCGCGAGCGAGCGCGGGCGACCAGATAAGGTCACAACTGTTGTATGCGCCGACGGGGCCGCGGCGCCATGCGGCGCGTCGTAGAAGCCGCAGCTAAAAAAAATGCTGTGCCCGGGCAGGCGGCTCCGGCCAAAGGAGGCATTGCTCCGGCGCCACGGAGGAAGGAATCTCAGGAGAGGCCCTGACGTCACTCTTTGTGAAGCTAAAGTGAAGCCGGAAGTTGCCGTTGCTCGTGGCGTTGCTCCGCCTATCGGGCCAGCTCTCCTCTCTTGTTTACATTTCTCGCGAAACCACGCCGCGCTGCGCGCAACCGGGCTGCTCGGGCACGCGCGCTCCGCAGCAATACTAAGCAATCACGATCTCTCAATGCATTACCGTTGCCGAAGTCGTGTTGAAAGAAGTTAATAATGAACTTCGCAAATTGGGCCGTGAGGTCGAATCCGCTGCTTTTACCGGCTTTTATGAAAATAAACATGCTTTATCAGGCCAACCAAGTGAGCTATTCTCATCAACCGCGTGTACCGGCCGCTGCCCAGTTCTAAAAAAGGTCACTTTTATTGCTGACTTCTACTTGCTTTTCTCTGTTTGGACTTCCTGGGGCGCTCAGACCATCTTGCGAACTAGACGTCTAGCGATACGAAAAAAATGTACGCATTCTCACTGCACTGCGAGAACGCACTCGAGACACGTACGACACATCGACCCATTTGCGATCCATTCGGAGTTTATGAGCACAAACACATTCTAGCTTGAGGAATCGTCGTGCTTCATTGAACAAAGTTCGGGTGGCCGCGCATCACTACGACAGCGCGCCGGCGAGGAGGCAAAATGTCATTTCTGACTTCGCGTTTAAATTGATATACTGCGGCCTGAGGTGCCTTCTTACCACTGTAAGTGAAGCATCACTGGATCAAAGTTTTGCGATAGCCGGCGCAAGCTGCAGAACAGTACGCGCGTAGAACCGGCCGACGTGCGACCATGGAACAGCCGTTTGATGTGTTCGCAGGCGTTCGTTCTGTGGAGCCTTGCCGACTCTTGCAGCGCATCCGCTAACCTACACTTCTCGCGCGCACAGGTCAGATGCGCCCGCGGTAGGGAGGATTCGTTCCTTAAGTCAAAGCAGCCGATTCTTTCCCATCTTCCAGGATGACTCGTCGGCTGGCAGGTGCACGGTGCCGTGGGCAGCAAAATGCACATATTCGGCGTAACGCTCTATAGCAGCGCGTGTATTGAGGTACACCTGTGCCGGTGTGCATGAACCTCGAACGCGCTCAGCTTAAAAGACTTCGTGCTGTCGCGAGTACCGCGAGGAACAAGCAAGAGTTCAGCAACTGTGTTTTAATATGCACAAAAGCAAGTTGCTACTGAACGCGAACTATGTATTCATAACTTACGTCTACGTGCCGCAAATGCACCATATGCGCTGTCAAAAGCAGAAATCACTGACCTGCAAGGCGTTCATTGTACAGATTCTGAAACGCATCGGTTTCGGCGTGCGATGGCACGTTAGCATGATTCCTCCAATAGAGGAATATTTCCTGCAGATATTCCTTCGTCCGTTGCCATTGTCGTCGCACGGTACATTGCGTACAGCGTTGCGTGCGCGTTCATTTCACAAACTTTAGTTCCTCCTGCCCCACCTGGCCACAGCAGCATCCGGGAGAACACGGTGCAGATAGCGCAGTGCAACAAAACACGGAGACCAACGCAAATCTGCCCGCACGGTGCCTTTGCCACGGTACGAAACCTGCGGAGCAACACGTGTGAGCGCACAGAACCAAAACAAAGCCGCCATTGTGGCCCGAAAGGCGTGGCCACTACGGCAAAGAAATAAAAAATGAGCAAAAAAGAGGAGAACCTACAACGTCATTTCCTCCACACTTTTATCCTAGCGCGCGGAGGGGGTAGGGCCTCTCCTCGGTTTCCTTCCTCCATGTCCGGCGCGCTCTCAACGGCGGTAATTTCTTTCCAGGCCGCCAAGCGCCGCCAGCACGATAACGGCTCCGCGGGCTTGTGACATTTTCTGGTCGCCGCAAACAGCGCAGTTTCCACACCTAAATATTTCTTGCTCCATGATCCACAGGCAGCATCTGGGATCATGTCTGCCGATAATAAAGGGCAGCCATTGGGCGCGTTAAAGGGACACTAAAGTGAAAAGGGATTTCTTCTGCATCAGTAAATTGCCGTTCTACAACACCAAAAACACCACTCTTACAACGATAAGGCGTCTGGTAAGCCAGAAAAAGCGCAAGAACGAAATACGGGTGGCGACGCCTACTTAAGTTCCCGCACCTGGGGGCTGTGACGTCTTGGATTTTGATGGCATATTCTAGGACCTACTAATTAAATATAGCGGTACAAGTTGACTACATTGTGTTCTAAAGGAACCAAATATTAAACATGGCAAGTTTCGGGAACCTTTATTCACCCGACGCGGCCCAAATGCGAAAACATACCTTGGAATCCCTGACGTCACACTGACGTGGCGACGCTGGAGTTTCGGCGCGAAATTCAAATACTGATACTTGGACCTTCATTTTCTCATCTAATAACCAAACTATTTTATCGAAATGACTGCCTGCAGGGTTCTCAAACAACGGTTCATTAGTCTAAACTGATTTATTGTTTCGCTTTAGTCTCCCGTTAAGTGAGCGCGCTCCGAACTCCGAAGGAGCACGCTCGAGTGCGCTCGAGTGCGACGCCTTCGGAGCTTAACTGCAATTTTCACCGACTGTTTTCAGGTTCACGAACGCGCCGTCTGGCGAATGTTATGTTGCTTCCGCACAGCAATCGCACTTAGCGCGCTTTTCGAAAATTGCCTCGCCGACCGTACTCCGACCGTACTCCGACGGGGCCGAGCCACAGCACTAAATATCGATAACCGGATGAAGAGGGTGGTGCCAGCGTCTGTGAGTGGTCCGTTTTCCGCTGCTTAGCTTGCGGTGGCTCGTCGACAATCGCGGCGGCATGCAACGGAAGCTTAAGAATGACGTTAAAACGGGGTCGTAAACGTGCCGAAAGTTCTCGAAAACGTTACACGGCCACGCAAAAAGTTTTATTACACGCAAATAAACCCTTGCTCTCCGTAAGGGCCGAGTAGCCAGTGCCGGAGCGATCGGTAGCAGCCGTCTTTTATTCCTTTCGGAACGGGGCAGCCTGCGGCTATTCAGAAAAAAATTCAGTTTTGTTCGGAATATTAATGCAACGTTATCGCGTACACGACACTTTGACGCGGTCAGTTTTTGCGGTTTCGTGACGTCGGGTGAGAGGCAGGTGAAGTGGGTGCAGCCCGAAATATTTTGACGAACAGTCGAGGGGTAATGCCAAAAGGCGTCGAATCAGCAACCACTATGTTTGTTTTGTTCGGTCAAATTATGCAGAATCAGTGTGTACACGTCATATCAGATGGGCAGCTATCGCGGTTTTCGTGATTTCGCGTGACAGACAGGTGAAGTGGGGGTGGCCCGAAAAATTTTTGACCAATCGTGGAGGCTGATTGCAGAATTGGAATAGAAAAGTTTGGGATAGCTTTACGTTATAGCGCCCTTGGCTCCATTTGGATTGTGCCGGACGGGGCAGATTGTCTGTTCCGGACAATTTATCGCGAAATACAAACACGTCTAGTCCTTCGCTCAAACTTCAAATTAGGGATGATAGTAGTCGACAGTGAATCTTTTTTTAAGGATAATGTTGTCTCCAAAATGCTACTCGCGAGTGTACAATTTCAAGTATTCAGAGGCGCTCACTGCGCCTACACGAGGCGTTACTAATAGAGCCGTTACCTGCATACTAAAGCTGACGTTCATCTTGTGCAGCCACCTCTTGGGGACGGAGAACCTAAAAAGACACGACGTCAGTGCCATTGAAAAAAAACATTGAGGAAACGCTAAAAGAATAAGGCTAATGAAGAAGCAGACACGCTCAGTCATTGCTATCACACGTAAAAGTAGAAAACTTTATTTAGGAGTACCTCCAGGCAGGCACCATCCAGCGCACAGATGTTTCGCACTGGTGACAGCTGCTGGCGTGAGTGTGCTCTCCAGGATCAGTATTCTCCAGTGCTGTAGCACCGGTAGAGTGGCTGAGAGGTGGAATCAGGGACTGCCAATTTATTGGTCCAAAACTGTTCCGGTTGCGTCCAATCGAGCACGCGGTTCCTTGCCACTTTGGGGGATTGGCCAAGGAATAAGTAGATTATTCCAATTTATAATGAAGAATAAAATTTCGGAATTCGTAATAATGCTGAAGAAGCTGAAATCGCCTTTTCAAATAAAATCATTCTGCATTATTTGTGTTGCCGCAGTGAAGTAGCGTCGAGGTTCGAGGAAGTGATTAATTGTTTCATCCTCATTAAATGTAGAGATGGAAGGACACAAAACCAGACCTGTTTATGAAGAGCGGCGGGTAAGAAATATGGCAACCGAATTTTTTGTGGGAAAGAAAGAAAGTCTGGGGTTTTACGTGCCGCAACCACGGTTTGATTATTGAACACGTCGTAACGAGGGACCCCGCCTTAATTTTGACGATGTGTGCTCGTTTAACGTGTACCCAATTCACAGTCCAGTGATGTTATGGCGATTCTATCCCGTCGAAATTCGGCCACTGCGGCCGGGGTTCCATACCACGCCATCGGGCAATGTTGTGAGGGATAGCTAAAGCATCCTTGTGTTGCAGCAATCGATAAGCCAGCTCTCTCCGCGGTTGCTTTGTGGCTGTGGTGTTGTGCTGCTAAGCACCAAGTCGCGGGATCGTATCCTCGCTACGGCGGTCGCATTTTGTTGCATTTCGGGCGCATTTCGTCGCATTTCGGGCGCGAAATGCGAAAACGCTCGTGCACTTAGATTTAGGCGCATATTAAAGAACCACAGGTGGTCCAAATTTCTGGAATCCCCACTATGGCGTGCCTCATAATCAGATCGTGGTGGTGGCACGTAAAACCCCATAGTTTAATGCAATTTTTTCGATAAGCCAGGGAAATACGAGCTGCTTATGACCGGCAGAAGCAGTCAGTATTGGGTTTGATAAACATTTCGTAATTAAACATATACGAAATCTAGACGCCGTCATGTGTATAGTCAAAGGTATAAATAGAAGTACAGGGCCGGGAAGTGACGCGATTGCGAGGGAACCGGCAGTTTCGTTCAGAAACAAACCTTTATGACGGGATAACCAAAGCGAATGCAGATGAGCAGGAACGAGCAAGTGAAAGAACTTTCGCATTGGCGAATCACCGGACGTGTTATAGAAGAGCCTATACATAAGGAGTCATAATACCAGCTATTGTAGCTGAATGGTCTAATGTAGGTAACAATAGCATTGCTGCCATAAAGTCAGCCAGAAAATACGCACGAAAACAGGCAACCTTAATGAAAAGGACCAGGGAATGAAGGGCAAGAATTCCCCATGAACGGTAGCCTTTTCCTCGCACTTCGATGCGACTGCCGCAACGGCAATATTTGTTGCCATTGCGCTTAAATGATCTTGTAGTAAGCCGTTTAAGATGCTTAGAAATAGTAGTTTCACGCGCTGTTAGGAAAAATGATGTCAAGCGTAATTTCCGGGGAATTAGAATGCGTTTCAGCAAGTCACAAACCTCTACGCACAATAATTGCTCATGGTTTTCTTTCTTTGTAATTTTCTTACAAGGAACTTCGGAATTCCCGCGACGATGCCGGTGGAGAACAAAACGACGAGGGGAGTGAGCCCATAACGTGTACCGCTGTGACAAGTTCCTGCATGTAAGTGCGTGTAAGTAAACGGCTCGTAACCTGCCACGGGGTTAGGTATAGGGAAATTATCTGGAAAGCTTAGCGGCGATAAGCCATTGCCGAATCATCTGCTTATTTACTTTCATAGACATTGTTTTTGGCAAGAGAACTTGGCACTGTGTTGTAGCTGGTAGGTTAGGCCCACTGCTTCAATATACTTATGCGGAGGAGTGAATACATACTCCACTCACAGAAGCGGAAGCAGCTCGTCAAATTCGGTTCGAATCTCGAGCGCTAATATGCGACATTTATCTTCCCATCGGTGTGCAGTTAGCAAAGCGAGCAAAGCATGGCAAAGCAAAGCATGCGGAGCAAAGCCAAGCAAAGCAAGCACCTGGTAAATGAGAATTAACATCCGTAAAACCGTCGTTATGACTTTCACTGTCCGTTGTCCACACCTTCCGTTGTTTCTTATAAAATTGGTAACAACCCCATTCAGAGTGCTAGTGAATATAAATACCTTGGTATAGTTTTCACAGCCAGTATGTCTTGGTCTAAACACATGGATTTAATAACCTCGAAGGCACTGAAGAAGTTAAGCTACCTGCGCCGCACATTGAATGCGGCCACAAGGAATGCTAAGCTAGTGATGTTTAAATCTCAAATACAGCCTCTGTTAGAATATGCTTCTCCCGTCTGGAATCCGCCCAAGCAGTGCGACGTTAATCAAATCGAGGCCATCCAAAAGAAAGCGATTCGCTTCATACGCCGCAGCTTCGATAGGGATTTTTCACCTTCCGGAGCGCTTCCATCCTTAGGCCTGCAACGGCTCTCAGATCGCCGACGCACGGAATCGCTAAGGTTTCTGGATTGCATTATTAACTCCTCTTGCCGGAATCGATCAGATAATTAACTAACTCCTGCTAAACTATCAAATACTAGAAGTCACCATCACGTAAGCCTCGCGCCCTCTTTTGCACGCACAGAGACCTGAAATACGGTTTCTTACCCGTTGTAATTGAATATTGGAATTTTTTCCCTCCATGGTAATACTTGTTCTAGGCCTTTAAACATACCTTTAGCGACTATCGAATGGGCTGTATTGTTCATGTTGCCTGCGTTATTTCTCATTGTTCTCGTTTTCATACCAATTGCTGCAATTGCGCAATAGGGCTGTACGCAGAAATAAATAAATAAAAGAAATAAAGAAAGAAAATAAACAAACAAACGTGAGACAAACCAAGAAACTTGACATAGTGGTTGACGAACGATGCAAAGCGACCTTACATGTTAGTAGAACTGTTATATACATTATGTTACATGAGCGTGGGTGTAGCCGGCACTCGAATGCTGTAGAGCTACGGGGCCATGGAGCTCGATAAACGCGATGCTTCGGCGGGGTCGAGTTTTGCCGGTCCGTAAGCAGACTTCTGGAGTCTGGTCGGTCACGGATTTCATTTTCTGCCATATACCGCCACCCCGTCGGCCGTTCCCAAGATGTAGCGGCATCAGGGCTCGTGCCCCGTTGTAGCCAAGGCGGAGTCGTAGGTTGGTCCGCATGGGAGGTACCAGGATGCAGCCGTCCGGAGAACTAACCAGCGGCAGGCAGGCAAGCTGCGGGAAGAAGGCCATCCTGCCTTAAAGGGAAGACGAGCTAAGCGCCCTTCCGCCTCCGGGCGACGTCCTCACCTCGTCCGTGGCCGCCATGACCAAAGGTGACGCACCGGTGTTCCGCGTCGAGCAGGCAAAGTCAACTGCCATCGACAACCTCATTTTCTTCAGCTTCCGATTCGACTGCTCTGATTGCATGCACTGGCGCAGTGGATTCCTATGAACGAACTTCCGCCGCGGCTTAGAGCATTCGCCTTTAGCGGTGATACACTGTTGCCTCTGGATGATTGTGGAGTATGGAGCTCCTCCTTCCCACCCCTCCCCCATACTCCTCGAGTTGCCGTCTCGTTTGAATAGATATCTCTCTCCCTCCCTCGGACTCAGACGTTTGGGAGCTTGATGTACATTCTATACTCTTAAATAGAGAGAGTGTAAGACTTTCAGAAGGAAACGTGGCCTTTTAACCGTTCAAAGATCTTATATTCTGCCGTCGATAGTAGATACAAAAAAAAAAAAATAAAAGAGTTCTCGAGGCTCTGTTTCAGTAACTTTGACTTCCATTAACCTCCACAGTTATATTTTCTATCGAGACCTCGGCTCTGGGATTTAGGCAGATGAATGTTTGTCTTACAACGTGCAATTTCATTTGCCTTACTTGCGCATTACAGCGCTAGTTTAATATTATCCTTCTACTTCTTGGAAATTATTATGCGAATCCTGAGAGTTTTCTTATTCGCGTTCAAGCAATCCTAGATGATTTGTTTTTTTTTTCATTCTTAAACATTTCGTTGCATCTTTTTTATTCATGTAGTCTTGTTTAGGTTTAAATCAACCACCCTATACTTGGCCAATCCCTTTATCTCGCATGATTTGAAAATTCATCGTCGTCATCATCCCCTTCAACAAGATAGTTATCATCACAATTATGTGAATTCGCTTCATCACCTTTGATTTTCTTAGATCAGGTAAGGGCATTAGGGCCACAATAAATTTATTTTTTAACAATATTTTCAGCGGATAACGAAATTTCCAGAATTTATATCATGCGTGACGCTAATATAAGATTCTCTAATAGCCACAATGAAGAAAACTTTTTATTTCTTCAAATGTTGGTAGCAGATATACGCCTCATGTGTTCTTAAGACAATCTAATGCAAGAAATTACAAGCTTAATCAGACGTTATTGTTATGAACTCCAAAGCAGCAGTGAAAACTGAACTTTGCGAAAATATAGGAATTCCTATAATTCCTATATAGGAATATAGGAATTATGTGCTTCGAATCCCCACTGTCTTATTCAACGTTAGTGTTTTGTTAGTACGCGAAGGCCACTTTGATGGCTTCGCCCAGTCAGCAGGTATGTATTACGCACTTCTTAAAATAAGGCTTAGGTCGGAGTCATCAGTTTTTGAATGACTTCAGTTAAGAGGCTGCAGTCTTTCAATGACTTGTAAAATAAAACATATTGTGAATATACTTTTCGATAAGTACACCGGTCTTTCCTGGTGTGACAGTTTCTTGCGGGTTCTTAACAGGTGAGATCATTGAACTGACGCCGTAAATGCCGGGACCTGTTATTCTTGCATAAGTGTGTTCATGGGTATACAACCCGACACATCAATGAAGAAGTGCTTGGTGCCTCTCAAATTATTTGTTATACATGTAACGTCATTTTAAAACTCGCGCACCGCATATAAAACATTCGAAGGAGGAAAGAATTATTCCTTCGTAATACAGGTGATTTCGATGTGAGGCGTTGTTTGCAAGGCGCTCCAGTGTATTGAATGCCTGCCTTAGCTTCACTCTATTTGCCCCTTTTTTTAAATATGGAGTTTTAAGCGCAAAATAATCATATCCTCATGAGACACGCCATAGAGGGGGACTGGGGAATAATTTGAACCACCTAGGTTTCCTTAACGTGCACATAAATAAGTGCACGGGCGTTTTCGCATTTTGGCTCCAACGAAATGCGGCCGGCGAGGCCGGGATACGGTCCTGCGACGTCGTGCTTAGCAGCCCAAGCCAACGAGCAACCATACAGGGTGTATTTGTCTTTGTCTGCAAGAAGGGCGATTTAGGTGGAATCTAGAGTTTAGAGTTGATAAGCTTTGTAATCCGTATTCGTAAATTAGATTGCAATGAATGTTTATTGACGTGATAGAAAATGAGAATGATGATATTTTCAGATAGGATACTTATTTTAAGATGAAGTACAGAATTACTCATCTCCGTTAATGTACTTTCGTCTTCATCTTCTTACTGTGTTTTTTTTCTTCATAATTGTTCGCCAAATTAAAAGGCGCCATGCTGTTTTAGGGCACTTTGTTAAAGAATTCAATTAAGGTTAATTTTCCAAGTTGATGTCGTTTTTGCTATTCGTCAAAACACTCATCAGATTTTTTCACTTCACTTTCTTTCATTTCTTTTGAGGCGACTTGGTGTACGCCCTATTTCTACACCACACTTACATGCTTCATCCTACTTTCATTTCGGCGCACTCCCATTTACACATTCGCATTCTACCAAGCTGCAACGCTTTTTACAGATTAGCCCCATCATGTGCTCGCTTTGAACACACATCCCTGTCGAAAAATTCCTATGCCCCACAACTCCCTCAGGCAATAATCCGATATGAAACATATATAGTATTCCATACAAAGACCGGTTTTTTCCAATATGTCATTTGGTGCTATTGGATATAGGAGTTATGGAGAATACGAGTTTTTTTTTTCACTAGGGATGTTAGCTGCGCTGAATGTCTGTATCGTCTCAAGCGCCGCCTGAAACGGCCACCTCTGATGTTACGACCAGAACGGAGAGCGCCGTCTCGCGATGGCGCGGACGTGACTGATAGCGTTGCAAGCGGCATTGGCGCGTTGTTGGTTTGAGACTAAAGCAGCAACCGCTGCTTTTATGCAGCCAACTCGGTCGATTCCGAACACCGTACTTTGAAATGTGGCATACGTTCTTCCTCGCCTAAAGAGTGAAGAAAACGAGGCGGCGTATCGTGTGTTCAACATGTATATTTACGTAATTTACATACAGAGTGGATGCAGCCGGCGTTATATCGCCGTATAGCCGCAATGATCAGCCGCCATGTGAATCGAGGCAGCGCGATGCGTGACCTCGGCGTCACCTCTGTCGAGGCAGTTGTCACGCGGCTGGGGCCCGGTTCATTACGGACTCGAGTGTCCGTGCCAAGCGTCCGCAGACACCGCGTCGTCCGAGGGTGCGGTCGTGGCTATGCTCGCCGTGTCGCAGCCTTTGTCACAGCATGGTCCGCGCCCTGACACCAGGGTTGCGTCATACGTTGGTCCGCACGGGAGCTCCGGGGTTCCTGCAGCCGCAGGAACCCCCGCATCGCCCGCGGGTGTCGCTGCCGCCCAGTAGTCGCCACGGAGGGCTTCCTGGTCCGCGCCCGGCTTCTGGGAGACAGGCCAGCTGCACGACGGCTGCGCCAAGGACTTCATCCCGTCTCCTCGGTGCTCCGGCGACGATCGACGGTCCCCGCCCCCTATCCGCGACGATCTCGCCTTATCTCGGACAGTCTCGACGGGAAGCGACGCGCACACCTTCCACGTTGATCGTAGAGCCTGTGCTGCAGTCGACATTATCGCGTTGTTCTCCTCCTGATTCTGGGTCTTCTTGGAACGCACCGCCGGTGTGCTGGCTCGCGGCGCTTTAAAGGCGACGATGATGACGACGATGATGATGGCCTTATAATAGGGCTCGTAACCACACTGAATGTTTGTCCAGTAAGTGTTTCCTTTAACTTTTACCTAATGTTTTGGAGTAATACATATTCGTTAAAAAAAACCTTTCATAAACATCTTCGTTTAGCTGATTGCATTCAACCACAAACGGCATCACAGACCATGGTTGCTGCATAATCCTCTTCGGTGTTGGCGACTATAATCGCTACTGACATCTAGGAGAGCGAAATTCGACCGACGGTGAAAATGTGCGAGAACACTCACTTCTGTGAGGCAATCAAACGCTTTGTGCCCGTAACTTCGATCCGTTAGGTAAACGTGAAGATATTTAAATAAATAAAAAAGAAGTTGCTCACGGTAGGGGCGGGGGTGGGGCTCCACACCGTAAGTAAATGAGGAACGAGTACCCTTAGGCATGCGCAGTAAGGTATTAGGTATTAGCTATACTTTTTCCTCTTTACATTAAATACATCACAAAAATACCATATTGCCCGTGTATTTCTCGTTGCAACAACGAAGTGCATTTTTGCTGCATAAGTGAATATCTGCCTCGAATGCATTTAAATACTATTACATATGCATCATTTATCGCTAAACACCACTATAATGAAGTATTGATGATACTTGACTCCCCTATGAAGTAAAGTGTGATGCGGCATTGGCGAAAACGACAGAAGCGGCCTGAGAGATGTCGTTAGGTGGTGGCTCTAGATAAGGTGAGACCTCACTGTATGTTTAACTTTCGTGTGCGTAGAGCTGAAGCCCACGAATGTTTTTGCATTCCCCTACAATCCGAATGAGGCCGCCGTGCACGGAATTCGAACCCGTGACCTTGTGCATAGCACCGGAACACCGTGGACAGCGTTGCGCGTATCGATACGAGGCAACGAAAGACGCGAAGGGCACGGCACTGCTGTGTTGAACACGCCATCTGACTTCATTACGAGGCGCCGTGCATTGAACTCGCATTGAATAGACATGCATACCGATTGGAACGCACGGTTGAAGGGACTGCCAATCGCGACTGTTGCGAAGGCGATAAACTGCGCCTGCAGCCAGATTGACGGTAAGGAGGCCGCACAAGATGAATGCAGAAGCGCAAGTGCCCCCTCCATCTCTATACCAGATGCGTGCTGAGCAATAAGTTCAGTAGAAGCAAGTTATAATGCGATATTAAACACTTTCGTAACTATCCTGCGAAGGAAATTTAGCGATAGCCTAGAAAACGTACATCATATATTGGTCGAATGTTACTGATTGGGTGCACATAGAACAAAGTATAGGTGTGTTTCACTTCAGAACCGCATCAGGCGGAGGTGTAAGTTACAAGATTTCTGCGGGGCAGAATAAATTTCGAATCAACTTGCGGTAATTCTGTTTTGTGCGAACCCAGAAGATTACGGCGTTACGAATGGTCGCCGAGGCCTTGAGGTTTTAGCAGGATCACACATAATGCATCTGTAGTTGAGGCTAAATTCTTATGCCAAATCACTACGCACTAATATTTGACAGCTTCATTTTGCGGGTGTTAGCTACAGCGCCGACAAGCGAGGCCACGCTCACGCTTTCCCCGCACCGGCATCAAAACAATGGCAGTGGAAGAACGTTATGCAGGTGTTCTGTGGTGGAAGTGTCAAGGCTGTTTCACGTGCTCCGACTAGAGTGACAGAAGTCGGTGCAGTCGCCCGCGTGGGAATGCGATCTTTAGAGGGTTCATTTCACATGACTGTGATTTAAACAATGCGACGCCCAGTGTTGCTTGCCGCAAGATTTGGTGGCCTACGCAGGAGAATTTTGAAAATGTAATAAAAAAGGCCTTGTTTTACGATGTCATTAACCTTTCTTTAGCCTTGTTTCTTTGCCCTTGTTTTTATATGTTAACCAATCCTTTGTAATTTAACCCAAGCATTAACCCAATGCTAAAAAAAAGGGGAGACTGATTCCTGTTCTGGCTGTTGATAACCTACTTGAATGTCAACAGCGTAGTACAAATTGTTCTGAGGGAAAGTGCTAAGCACTCGCGATATCTTTAAGCTTTTTATGATATTTCTTCTTGGACAACGGTGGAATAAAACTGTTTACCTGTGCAAGTTTCATAATCCAAACGCTATAAAATTTTTGACGAGATCACATTAAATTTTTTAAGCTATTGACAAGTGTACAAGTACCGACTGAACGCACTTGAGTGGTTGAGTTGCCGGCTGCAGAATGGAACAGCGTCCGTAGCTGCTAGCTCGAGGTGACTGCTATGCTCCACGTAAGTTTCTCCTACAGTACATGGACCCGACAAGCGGCATTGCCGTGTTGGCTTGTGTTTCTTTTGTTTTCTTTTCTTTTTAAGAGAATTGGCGGGAAACTCGGCGAAAGCCCGATTCCGTTTGTACACGTATTTAGCACTCGTCTGCATCTTATTAAGAGCACATTCCTATCACGTTCTCATTGTTGTACTTGCAGTGATTTAAGTCTTTCTTTAAAATATATTCTACCACAGTCACTTGTTCAGCTTAGTGTTGAAGTGTGCTAAATGACCACCCAGCAGCCAAATTGCCAACGTCATCAGCAGGATCGCCTAAAGTATAGTGCAGATCCAATGCACTTGTTGAAATCGACATAAGGGTAACCTTTCACGCAACGTTCACTTAAATTCGATAAAGCTAACTGCAATGCATAAAATTACCTTAATTTTCATCCGATAGAACAGTAACTCCTATGCAAAGTTTGCTTGCACATTATTATAATCTAATATCCCATGCGAATATGAGTTGGAGCCAATAAAGCTGAGTAGGAATTTGGTGAATATGAGTGGTAACGAATCCGAAAATGCAGTGCAATATGCGTAACAGCTTGCTTGCTGTGTGGTTGTACTGGATTAAAACAGGGTGACTTATTTCTGGCCTCCTACGGGAGCAGGTGTTTGCTTCTCCTTGTGAGCGTGGCCGCTTATGAAAATGGAGAAAGGAAGTTGGTCCTATTTGGTTCAATGCCGTAATAAGAAACTATGCATGCGTGGCATACGATGAGTGGCTTCAGATTTAACGTTATCATACCTCACGAACAGTGACCAGTACTTCTGTAAAAGAATTGCCCCATCCAGTAAAATAAAAAAAATACACTTGATGTTGTCCGCCAGTGTTCAATTTTTGAATGGCGCTCGCCAGCTTGTTTACATACATAATATGGGACATGTATCTTCACATGCGCAGCAACATTCCACGCGCATTCTTTATTGTAGGTGGAAAAGAAATCTTATAAATACTAGGAAATATCTTGCATTGAAAGACTATCGAAGAGGTCAGAAATGAGCACTTTATGCATTAACAACACTAACATTAAAGAAAATGCAATTTGAAAACCAGTATATATGAGAGATGACTGCCAAAGTAACAATGTTTGAAGGCGCATTGATTCAAGTTAATGAAAAGAAGAAAGAGAAGTGCGTGGTTTGCGTACGAATTTTCTCGGGTTAATTATACTTTTTAATAGGTGAATTAGCCAACATTCCCAAGACGCTGGACCTCCAAGGAAAGTAGTAGCTTAATGCCCAATTATTTAAAAGAGATTGTAGGCTACTCATCTTTCTATTCGGAATTAGATATTAAGTATTAACGTTTAGCTTTGCTGTAAAGTGATGAGCACAACGGCATATCACAAAGAACGCACACACCGAGCTAGCTTTTTTTTTTTTGTGCGCGGGATTTTCTATCTGCTGCTCGCATATAACAGAGCTAATTGTTGTCTCGTGAGTCCGCTGACGCGACCGATAGTGTAGCGCGTTCCGCTGGAAATAGAAAAAGAAAAAGAAGGAACGCTATAGGTTGGCTTTTACGTGTCGCCACAGTGAGTGACGAGTGAAGCAAGGCGACCGTGCACGTATGTACAATCTGTATTTACATATTTCACAAGAGCGTCGGTGTAGCCGGCACATGGGTGTCGTGGTGGTGTACGCGGCCATGGAGGTCGCGCTCCACGATGCGTGTCGCTGGGGCCCCCTTTGTCCGGTCCGCAACCAGACTTCGGGAGTCTGGTTGGTTACGGATTTGAGGGCCTCCAAAAGCGGCCGCCACGTCATCCGTGGGCACGGGCCGTGTCACGTTGCCTGCGGTGATGTTGCGGCAGTAATATGGCCCGTGCCCTCATGGCGCCCGGGCCGCATCACACGCCGGTCTGCGAGGGAGACCCCAGGATGCAGCCGTCAGAACAACCCTTCCGCACACGGTGGTCGTTGTGACGGCGTAGTCGCAGTCGAGGGCTTCCTGGGCCTCTCCCGGCGTCCGGAGGACTGGCCGGTCCCAGGCCAGGTGCAGGGAAGACACCACCCCTACTCGGCGGACCGGCGATCGGCAAGGCCTCCCGTAACCTCCGCACGACGTGCTTGCCTCGTCTCTCGCCCTCTTGACTCGAGGCGACACGCTGGCGCTCCGCTCCATGGCTGGGCGTTGACCTGATGTAGCAGTGCTGGCTTCGTTCTGGTTCCGATTCCTCGGCCGCTTGAGAGCACGGTCCCGCGCACTGGCTCGCGGCGTGTGAAGTACGGCAGCCGCGTGGCGTCTTCGTCTTCGCTGTTCTTTTATCCTGGTCACTGCTCACATCTAGGACAGCGAACTGAGACGAGCGATGAGAATGTGTGTTCTTGTGGGATAGCTAAACTCTGAGAGTCAATAACGTGACGATGTAGGGTAAAAACTACTTGAATATATAGAAAGCGTCGTATACGCATAGGCGGCGTGACGTATTGCCGAGAGCAAAAGTTTGGGGACCAGAGATGGAGCAAAATTTTTTCTTCTTTTCATGTAGTACCGCTTACATGCGGCTTTTTGACTTGCATCATGCATTTCGACAATTTCACGTTCCACGACTGGGCTAGAAGAAGGTGACTTTTTTTTGCTGATGCCCTGGTCCCTAAACATTAGCTCTCGATTCTATGTGTTCTCTTGTGTGTTGCTATAGGGCTAGGCGTTTTCGAAGCCTATACTTTTTTTTTTGCGAAATTGGAGGTTGTTTTACGGAATTACTTTTTTTTCCGCACATATCGGAGCTGATGGAAAGTTTTTCTTCCTTTTCTTTCTTTCGTTTTTACAGCGCATCGAATTTCTGAGTTTTACGTCCTTTCTAGCATTCCCCCCCTCCTCTTCTTTCTCTTACAGCTTAAAAGCGTCGTGGACTGCTGAAGAAAATAAAAGTGAGAAGGACGTAGAAAGAAGAAAGCACATAGGAAGAGATTATAGCCGGAGATATGTTTTTATTTACAGTTCTCTTTTACAATAATGGAACTGTTTTTAGCCGTTAGAATGACTGCCAGCTAATTTAGCCAGGGTGTCACAATATGCGAAAGCCATGTAGGAGGACGAGAGTGGGTGCATGTTGTTGGCTGCTGTGTGGAGCAAGACACACTAGTTTTTTTGCTTTCTGTTTACTTGCGTAATCAGTCAATATTATTAGCCAATTTCGCAAGTATTAACTTTTGAGAAGAACTTCCAATGCCAATGTTGTATATTCTTCATCACGTTTGCGCTGAACTCCATGCAGCATATACTGCTTTAAGTACACGAAACAGTATCGAAGTAGAACTGTGCATATATGGATAACGGCCGAAAAGGTTTTAAACGTATGCGAAACTAGGATGTCTCGTTGGACGCCGTAATTCGCGTTATACCAATTCTTAAGCTCTTGTTAGTGGTCCTCATAGCGGTATGATTAGAGCAGTCGTCCGAAGAAAAGGTTGTTCACAAGATGCTTTGAGCGACAAAGCAAACGGTACGACAAGGGTCGAACGCTCCAGTTCGTGAGACGACTTGAAGAGCGGTCAGCGGAGCTGACTGTTTGAAGGAGAGTTGTACTTGTCTGCTTCAGTTGGGTAACCTTTCTGTTAACTTGTAGATCGGAACTTCGACTGCGACATCTTCGTACTTTCGAAATGCTGCAACATAGATCTATTCGCACCAATCACAGAAGTGGATCAGTAATGGAGCGTTATTGTATTGTTCGTCTATTGGCGAGAAGTGCACGTACCCATAGAATGGTGTCGAGGGCCAGTGAATGAAAGGCGTTTTTGCTGTTGTCAAACGGCGCATCAACCCTTGGAAGAAGATGCGACAGTTGTTACACGAGTGATGAGCACGACGATCTGCACGGGGTATACGGCGACTCAGCCACGCTACACTGCAATGCACAAAGAAGTAGCGTATGCTCGCTGGACGCATGTATTTTAGCGGTTCGTCGTGATTATGCCAGACGTGTGTCGACGTAATGGATGCCAAAGCCAACGAGATGAGTCGACGTACATGTAATATACTTCTAACGTCTAACGTGCCTGTAAAAGAAGTTGAAAGGGGGCGTCGGACGTACCTTGATTAGTATTTTGATTTAATCGAAAACCGTCGTTCTAAAAATAAATGTTCTGTATTCGTTGTCACTAAAGGAACGAAATACAACAGGGGACCGTAGATCATCACACGGGCTATGCGAAAGATGTTGGTTCGGCGCCAACCTCTGGCAAGGTGTGTATTCTTCACTTTAGTCAATCATCAGGACGCCGGAACAACATATTTCAAGTACAATAATGCCGGAACAATCTTGTTGGACTTCAAGAACAGGCAAACGCTTTTCTGTTGCATATACCGGAAACAACATTTTCGTATTGAGATTCGTTGCTGTCCGCGTTGGCAGTTCTTATCTTAAATACCGTAGCCGGAAAGCTTATCTCTCTCGTTAAGGCGCTCGGTAGCCAAAGCAGCACCATTTTCTAGATTCATCCTACTACCTGCTCGCATATTACACTATTTATTGATTTATTTACTTATTTAGGCATTATAGAGGGTAGGGGGTCAATCATTCAACATAATTAGTTATTTGCACATACACAATTGAAAATTTCAAAAATTTGAAAGAATGTAATTTCTAATAACAACGAAATTTCACACTATCAGGCAAGGCTTCTACAATAATTACGGCGAGAAAATGCTATTGCAGCCGATTAAGACACTAAAAGATGAAGTTTGCAACAGACATAGAGAACGTTTACACAAGTTTACATACTTGGCACAGCGGAACATTTCCGAAACCACGTAAGGTCTCAGGAAGAAATGAGTCCGATAATGCCCCAGAATGGGATGCAGTATATTGTAATGGCCGTGACATGGACTGGCGACATTCCATGTTCTGTTGCCTACATTGCGGCCACATGGATGTTGCTGTGGCCAGGTGGGACAGGAGGAACTAAAGTTCGTGAAATGAATGCGCATGAAACGCTGTACGCAATATACCGCGCCACGGCAATGGCAACGGACGAAAGAATATCCGCGGGAAATTTTACCCTCTTTGGCGGAATCATGTTAACGTGCCAGCGATTGTTTAGTATTGCTGCGGAGCGCGCACGTCCGAGCAGCACGGTTGCGCGCAGCGCGGCGTGGTTTCGCGAGAAATGTAAACAAGAGAGGAGAGCTGGCCCGATAGGCGGAGCAACGCCATGAGCAACGCCAACTTCCGGCTTCACTTTAGCTTCACAAAGAGTGACGTCAGGGCCTCTCCCGAGTTTCCTTCCTCCGTGTTGGGCCCCGTCTCTCGGTCTGGCGTGACGTCACACGGCCACGTGACGTGCGGCTGTGTAAGGAGGCGCCACGACCACCGATGGGCCGAAAGTGCGAGCAGTATTGCGTTCGCAATAAAAAAACAAGACTAGGGTGTAGTTGACTTGATACTCAGTGAATGTGACAAACCGTACTTGCGCAATTGTGCAACCTGTATTTCCATATTTTGCAAGAGCGTCGGCACAGCCTGCACTTGGATGCCGTGACGTTATGTGTCCGGGTTCTCACTCAACGCGATGCATGGCGGTGGCGTCGAATTAACCCGATCCGCAACTAGACTTCTGAAGTCTGGTTGTTTCCGTATTTGAGGCGGCTCTGCCAATTGCAGCCGGCGCGTGGTCCGTGGCCACAGGAGTCGCCTAGCTGGCCAAGGCGGCGTTGTGGCGGCAGCATGCCCTGTGCACTCATGAAGCAGGGGCCGCGTCGTAGGCCGGTCCGCACGGAAAACCCCAGGATGCAGCCGTCAGAACCAACGGACCTCGCGGCAGGCCCCAGGATGCAGTCGTCGGAACCCACATACCGCACGGGTGGCCCCAGGGGTCAGCCGTCGGAATCCACAGACAGAACGAGAGGCCCCAGGGTGCAAACATGGGAAGCCACGGACAGCCCGGGGGGCCCAGTGATGTAGCTATGGGAAGCCACAAACCACACGCGGTTGTCGTTGTGGGAGCGAAGTCGTAGCCGAGTGCTTGCTGGGCCAATTCCGGCGTGGGGAGCACTCGCCGGCTCCAGGCGAATTGCTGAAAGAGCACCGGCCCTCCTCGACGAACTCGCGACCGGCAAGGCATTACGTCGCCTCCGCTGGATGTGCTTGCCTGGTCGCTCACTGTGTTGAGGCGAGGCGACACGCTGGTGTTTACAGTCGAGCTTGCACGATGACCAGCCGTAGACATGCTGGCTTGCATCCGCTTCTAAGTCCTCGGCGGCTTCGAACGGACTTTCTCGCACGCTGGTTCGCGACGCGTGAAGCGATGATGATGATTGATTCTTTATATTGAATATGGCATTATACTCACCAAGGAGAACTGGCCAAGAAGCGGGCGGTACATATAAAGTAAAATAAGATTATGTGAAGGAATACTATGCAATATAAGTGTTGAACAATAAGAGGAACACGATTCATTCAATGTCAATGAATTAAATTTCAAAATTGCATGAGGCACTTTTCTAAAGAGGAAGAATGATAATATTAAATTATCGGGCCCTTATTTCTTTAACCATCAAATTGCATATAGCAACGTAAACATCGCTATAGCTGAAGCCCAGGTCTGATACGGTGAAATGCTTGCTTGCTTTCCTGCTTGCTCCTTTCTAGACCATGGCGCTTACCCACTATAGGGGATTGGCCAAGACGCGAATCCCCTATAAGAAGCGGTGCTGACATTTAATAGAGGAAAGTAAGAAGACCGCTGACAATGCAAAAGAATGTCCATTCTTGTGTAACACTGGGATAGATTAATTTTCACAACATAGGCTTCTTTGACGTGCACGTATACTTAAGTAGACGAGCCTCTTTGTATTTCTCCTGTATAGGCATCAGGTTGCTTTAGGTGTAAGTCGAACCCGTCACCTCGTGCTCAGCAGCAAGACACCGTGGCGCTTAGCATCTCCAGTTCCTCCTACTTGCTCCTTCATACCTCTTTCAACGTGCAGACGCATGTCTCATAACACAAGCATAGACTCTATCTCTGAGACATGTCATCATTCATCATAATGAGCGTAGACCAGGCCATCACATATGTCACATCTGCGGGTAGCATTTAGGGGTGTGTGAATATTCGAAGCCTTCGAATAACAAATCAAATAATGGCGTATTATATTCGTAAACCGAATCAAATAGTCACTATTTATAAATACCAACATTTTTCCAACAGCTTCCAGATACTTTTAATCGCCAAGCGTGGGACAAATCTTATGCCGGCACTCATAGATAAACCTTAAGGAGTTACTTATTGGAACATACAATTTGTCAACTAGGGAACGATATTTTTACAGCTAAAGCGCTTTCATCATCGCCGACCAACGAGTCCTGCGTAAGCTAATAAACTGCCTGTTCACTCCTAATGCTCAATTTGTGTTTTTCATAAACAACGCTTCATAGCGTGAGGTGTGTATGCACAGAAACTTGCTAACGTTGTGAGAATACTAGGATGTGAAGATTGATGGTGAGGACGACAGTTCATTATTCGAGAACAATTGAAAAGGTTTGCGATATTCGATCCGATTGGCTTCTGGCACTATTCAATTCGTATTCTATTCGGTCTCAAAAATGACTATTCACGCACCCCTAGACAGCACCTAAATTTAGTACATACGTACTGGTAACATCCCTTCACCCTCTCCCAACCCCATATAGTCACGCTCGCCAACACTCCACTACCTACCCTCCCTCAATCATCCCCCATTCATGGCGTACACCTGGGCGAGCTGGGCTACATAATCCGAAAACCTGCACTAAACTCTGTGGCAGCTCCTGGTGTGCCCGATCTTGCCCGATCTTCCACATCGAGTCAGCGATGTCACCCGCCTCCAATTCACCACCTGGGAGCGTCACCTTCAAAATTGAGGACAATTCGGACTGCAGAGCCCTCATACAATAAATTTCGCTTCTTCTTCTTCTTACTCCTATGTTTCAGCAGTCATGTTAGAGTTGGAAAAAATATTGACCCGTGTACCACCGGAAGTTTCTCGTACGTTATCGACGGTTCTATCCGTTGCCTTTTGTCAACACACCGTCACCTGGTCGTAGGTGGGACGGGAATTCTGTAGTACTTTCTGAAAGACACGCGAGCACCAGCGATTACGCTGTAACCTTTGTGACTCATATATAAAAGCCGGTGCGCCTGACCCGCTGATGGGATTTTCGATGATCGTCGATAGTGCTCGCCGCTATCGTTGTAATTGACTGCGGCTTGTTTTGGTGGGCACAAATTCCTCCAATAAGGAGTTAAATTTTTACGTCGATCTTCTGACATTATATCGTTCTTCACCGTCCCTACAACGTGACAATATGACGTATACTCGTGAGCAAAAGTTTCTAGTCTAAAGGAGCAGCAAATTTTTTTCCCTCCTTGGCAGTACGGGTTTGTCGGCTGAAACCATGTCACACAACCTACGTGTGCGTGTTCGACCAAGCAATTCGAAGTTGCGGATGTGCGCTAAAAGAAAATGTAATTTTAGAGGACATCTTTAAGGCCCTCTTCCCTGCGACGAGTGGCGTCGTCGTACCTCGTAAAGAAGTGAACGACTAAATCGCAAGCGGAGCGCAACGGGAAATAAAGAATGGCGATAGCGAAGAGAGCGCGAGGAGGACAACGGAGGAGGAGGAGGGTGGGGCGAAAGCCTTATGCCCCAACCACTGGCACGCGTCGGAAAGCTTCAGCTCGCGCCGAAGCGTCAAAAGCGTCGGTCGGGAACAGGGCGAAGCCTGACGACGCGCAGCGATTATGTCTACTGACGATGCTAGAAGTTTGCCGACGCGAGGTGAAGCTTCGCCGGCGTACCCCAATGAGAGGCTGCGACGCGTCGCAGGCGTCAACCAGTCGGAGGCTGCGAAGCCTCCGGCTGGTTGCCTATGATGCCTATGATGGCCGCCCATGCGAAGGCGCCGGCACTAACGATCATCCGAGTTCTTTGGACGCATGACGCGCGCGACAGTGTTCCCGAAAGGCAGTGTTGTAATAGTAAGCCGACAAAGACACGACCGACGACCGTGGGTTGTGGCAGTGCGACGTGGATCCGAAGCGACTTCGAACGAGGCCGACTAATCCAGCCTATCCACTGTGTTCCGCTGGGCTCAGTGCGATCGTCTGCTAAAATAGCCAACCGAATCACGATTGCCGCAACGTCTGTGCTTGTTGTATGTGTATCTTGTGCTCAAAACGAATGGAAACATGTTTACGAGCTCCGAAGTCTGGATAATCAGTACTCGCCTATCGCCGATGTTGTTTACGTTACTCGCAGGCCTGGCGCGTCCATCTAGTTCGTAAGTGGCGAGTGAACGAGCCCAGCTGAGAAACTCTGCCGAAGGAAATGAATTTTCAGTTCCGTTTGATGCTGCAGTGATTTAAAATATGGCACTCCTGACTTCGTGTGATGTGTGATGTGGTGAATGAACCGTGTGGAATTTAGGATGGTCAACCGCGGCGTGTTTCGTGTGGTGTCGGGTGACTCAAGTTTAACGGGCAAGCTCTGTGCTGTTTCCAGTGGCAAATATAACTTTCGAAAGTGAAAGACACTAGTAGCCGAACCATGGGAAGTATTTACATAATCAGCCATGCCGCCCGTTTCAGCTGACACTGCGCTCTTCTATTCGGCATGTGAATCCAGTTTAGTACAAGTTCACTGTACTCCTTCACTCACTTGTTTCAAGTGCATCCCTCTTTTGGGCTAGTTGGGGATAAATCGCTCGTCTAGAACTCGAGAACACTGACGCACTGAAGTATACGTGACAGCGCAGTCATGTTTGAGTCAGTGTGTCCATATACTTGAGCACTGCAAAAAGAAATTATCTGTTTGCAACGTGTGCCCCGTGCGCAGTGCATAGCAGGACCTGCATCATGCAAGACATGCATGTAGCAGCGTATACGATGATTGGTTCGATGCCTGCTTCAGAAGCAGCAAGTACAGAGTCAATGAAACTGTAATTGATTTTTATCTCACTTTTTTTTATGCAAAGTGTAGATGGTGTGAGTGCATCGCGGGGAAGGTGAAAAGGTGTCATCAGTGTTTTGTGCAGTCGGTATGCTTAACCTGCTGGAATCCCTTCAGCTTCTACTAAAATGTTTCTTGCTGCGACACTATAAATTGTAGTCAGGACAAAGCTCTACTCAAAACCATGTTAGTAATGCATCTGCGCAGAATGTATTTGATTAACCAGTTAATACTTCCACATCAACAATATGCCGATGCACAGCATATGTGCTTGAAATAAATACATTCCGTAAAGCTGACCGACTGGGCCTACAATAAAAAACTGTGTAGCATCACTGAAAAAAGTGCTGCCATGCATATCAGCCACAGCAAAACTGCTGCGCGTCCAACCTTCTTCCTTGGAGGCACCTCTATAAAGACTGTTCGGGCCCTTCCCATTCTGGATGTAACATTGAGCTCTTCTCTCAACTTTTCCGCATATGTCACCAGCACTGTATCTAAGCATGGGGCCATTCTTGGGTTTGTGCCCCGTGTCTCCCTTCCCTGATGACCTAAGGTTTTCCGAGCACTCTAGACTTCTATCATTCTGTCACGACTTAAGTATTGCTCATCAGTATAGTCCCCGTACCAAATTCGTGATGCTAACAAACTTAAGCTTGTTCAGCGCCGGACAACACGCACCCTCTACTCCCATTCTTTCGGTTTTCGCAAGCTCATGCCAGTCTACGAGGATTGCCTGAAACCCCTCAAGTAGCACACCCTGCAACACCAGCGCAACATTGCACTAGTCTATACTGCAGGGTGCTTGAAGGCTCTCTGGACAGCACTAATCTTTCTTCTTCAGTTCGTCTGAACAAGTGGTCAGCACGCCTGAGCCCTCATCATGCCTGTATGGCCCGACACCACAACTCCATGATTATATCTGGCATACAGAGCTTTCTATCCACCTCCCTGGCCATTTGGATTCTCCTTCCTTGGGACCAGACTGAATTGGCCCTCCTGTGTGCGGTGCACGCTCGACTGTGTGCGTGTGTGCCGTGCTGTGTGATTGAACAAGTGTGCGTGCGTGCGCGTGTGTGCACGTGGAGGGGAAGGATGTCTCGCCTGCATCCTGCAAATTCCTGCTCTAGATGGCTGGCTATCAGACTCTCTAACATACAGGCATCAGCCTTTTTTTAGTCTGGAATGCCAAGTTACCACTAAGATTATTATTATTATTATTATTATTATTATTATTATTATTATTATTATTATTATTATTATTATTATCATCATCATCATCATCACGTTTAACACAAACTTTGGTCAAAATGAAGATCATGAATTCATGTTGATAAACTTGAATGTTCGTAGTCTCCGCAAATATTGGGAACAATTCAAGATTTTAGCAGAAGAATCTATAGGTTTTGTGGATATATTTGTTCTCACCGAGATAAATGCGCCAGGGTCCTGTTTAGATACGTTCACAGTGAAAGGTTATTGTACGCCCGGTACGCCGTGGAGGAGGGATCGCTGTCTTTGTGAGTGAAAAATACGACGCTTCAGCTGTTGACATTACATTTATGCATGCGGAATGTTTGGCTCTAAACGTGAATTTATTACACGCGGCTTTTACATTACTCGCGATATACAGACCGCCATATGGTAGTATGACAAGATTTGTAATTGAACTCGAGGAAATACTTCTCAGGTACAAATATGCTGAGTTGTTCTGCCTAACAGGTGATTTGAACATTGATATCTTAAGCACAAACAAAATTTCTGTTTCAGATTACCTATCCTCACTTTCAGCCTATGGAATTGAAAACACGATCACTTCGATCCACGAAACACGATCATTTGAATGCATCATGTCCTTCTTAAACAAATTTCCTGCCCTTTCAAACCGTCAATATGGTTTTATCCCAGGCAGGGGCACCATACATCTTCTAGAGGAATTTGCAGACCAGTTGGACGCAACATTTGAGGAAAACTCGTTTAGCTGCGCTCTCTTTCTAGACGTAAAGAAAGCTTTAGATACGTTAACCATAGTATTCTTTTAGAAAAACTGTACTTACTAGGCTTTCGAGTTCCCTTTTATGCCATTCTAAAGAATGTTTTGAGTGGGCGTTTTCAAATTGTTAGTTTAAACAACCAATCAAAATATAACGTAGCAAGCTGCCTGTGAAGGCTGGTGTACCACAGCGATCCATTCTATCCCCACTACTCTTTAATATATTTACAAATGACTTGAGCTAATAACTTCCAAGTGTTTAATATTTCAGTACGCGGACAACACCGTTTTGCTCACAAGACATATAAACTACGAGACAGCAGTTAATATGTTGCAGGAAAATGTGAATCATGTAAAGAAATGGTTCGCTGAGAACCGAATTTCAGTGAACACACAGAAAACCAAAATAATATGTTTTAGAAATCCGCTAAAGACAGCCCTTATATACAAACAAGTAGCTTTACATGATCATGATTCTCTCTCTTGTCGTTGCGAACCCGTTGAATATGTAAACTGGTACAAATATCTCGGGGTGGTTTTCGATAGCAGTTTATCATGGCATGACAACTTTTCTTACGTTTGTACCAGGCTACGAAAGGTTTCATGGTTAAGCTTTAATATCAGATCTTTGGCTCCAATGTATGTGAAGAAAACTATAATTTATGCACTTGCGAATAGTGTTCTTAGACACGGAACCACCTTATTTGCGTCATGTCCTTCCCGTTGGCATTGCCGAATTGATAGCATCTTAAAAAACATGTTAAAGAGTATTACGTATAATTCTCATATGCCATCCGGGGCGGACATTTTTCGCTTCTTTCGTCTTCCTTCATTCCATTCTCTTTTCGTACAAACAGTTGTTCATGGCCACTTTTGGAATTCAGACTTTTTAATTAAATATGATCCTAACCGGAAGTTGCGAAAAACTATTCGATATTATGTACCACGGAGTGTAACAAGGTATGGAAAGGCAAGACGGTGAGCGTATGTGACGGACATTTTTAATGGGTTACCAAAAGAACTTTTCGCTGTAAACTCTACGAAACCTAAAAACGCATTTGAGAACATTGTGTTGATTATTGTATTCTTTTACAGTTGTGCTTAGAAGTATGAGATTATGTATTTTAAGTTTTGTTTCCTTGGCGTTAGCACTGATGCCCTTGGTACTTACTGGTTTCATGATTGCCTTGTTTTTCTATTTCTTCAGCTGAACCTATTGTTCCTTTCAATGAAGGTTGTTTGTTGTTGCCATTTTGTTTCCTCTGCCGTAAACTGCCGGGCCCAGTCCTTCAAGCCTCCTGTTGGCTTTGACGGGCCTGAACCTCTCTGTATCCTCTATAAAGTGGCAATAATAATAATAATAATAATAATAATAATAATAATAATAATAATAATAATAATAATAATAATAATAAAATGGTAATACTAAAATGGTGATGTCTCGAACACTGCTGATGCCTTTGCAGAACATTTCTGTTCGTTATATGGTGTGAAATATGCTTCAAGTTACTTGCTTCTCAGTCTGGCATGGTGTGTACACTATACTTTAATGAAAACCTTGTTTTCAAGTGTATGAAGTGCCTCAAACCTTCCCTTTCTTGTGGTGCTGATGGTATCTCTTCCGCAGAGCTTAAGACATATGGAAGCATACTTGTTCCCTGTTCTCACAAGCATCTTCAATAGTTCCCTGAAGTCTAGTACGCTTTCTAGCACTTGGAAGGTAGCATGGACATTGCCCGTGCACAAATCGAGTGCTAGATGTGCAGGTACTAACTGCCGGCCTATATTTATCCTTTGCAGTGGGTCAAAAGTGTTTGAATGCGTATTGGATTCCCTGCTTTCTGTTAGTGCTAAGAGCATTTTAATAAATGAACAGCACGGCTCTGTGTGCCGACGACTTAAAACTATTTGAGACTTGCAACAGTGTTCACCACTGCATCGACCTCCAAAAAGACATTTTTTTCATTCTCAAACTGGTGCAAAAACAACAGGTACTCTTAAATGCTTCCAGTACTATGCCATTAAGTTACATGCGGAAAACACACCATGTGAAATCTTCATATACCCTACGGGGTGCTCCACTCCTTAGGGTCAATAAAATGAAAGATATTGGCGTGTACTTCGACAAAATGCTAAGCTTCTCTTCACATAGATAATTACACAACATGCCCTTCACGCTCTTGGAATTGCATGCTGTATACTGCATGATTTCCACTCACCTGCTGTGTTTCTGAAATTCTGCTGCGTGCCTCCCATTATTGCAGTATGCCTCTGCAAGAGAGGGTGCAACGTGCAAATCTAATTCTGACTTCATTGAACGCGTCCAGAATAAATTGATGTCTATATTCAAAGACAACTTTTGCCATTCTGACGACCACAGTAGAGCCTTCTCAAATATACCTCAACTCGCACCTCTAGATTCAAGACTTAATTAATCACACCTTTTGTTTCTGTATAGTGTGGTCCATGACATTATGCATTAACTAAACCTTCTTGATCATATGCATTTGTTCGTGCCGCAATAGTATACCAGGCAGCATTCCACAGTCGTGGCCTGGCCTTGTTGCAAGATGGTTCTATATAAGATTTGATTCCAAAACACATAATAAGAACTGCGCCTGTCTTGACATACATCAGAGTTCACGTCCTGTTTTTTGTGCGTCTGTAGATAATCATGTATGATTAACTCCCTTTAACTCTTCTTCGTTTCCTTTTTTCCCTATTTGTTTCTCTAGCTTTCATTTTTTTTTCTACCACATTCATGTTTCTGTAAATTTTGTCTCACATATTGCTCGTTAAGTGCACTAGTATGAAGGCTCTCTAGCTGTTCCTGGGCACTATACTAAACATTTGAATGATTATTATCGTAGTATAAAATTGTGCTTTTTAAGTATGTACTAGTATATTATTTCAATGCAGTAGCTTCTTGTGCAATAAAAAAAGGGCGTGAATTAAGAAAGTGCAATAATAATATGCTATGTGGCTGATCATATGCATTGTGCTATTAATTTGTTCTGGCTTTTAATAATGGTTGGCTACTATATCCATTGTTGTGCAATAAAATAATATGCCACAGCAATTATTGGGTGCCTAACAGAACAAATTGTATATATCTTTCTCAGTCAACACATCATAGCAGGCTGAAAGCAATCAACTGGTATTATTTTGTTTGTGTAGTGACGAAGTGTATAAACTGTGAAAAGAACCTGTTTATATATATATATATATATATATATATATATATATATATATATATATATATATATATATATATATATATATATATATATATATATTTAACTAACCCCTGCTAAACTATCTTATACTAGAAGTCACCGTGGCCTAAACGTCGCGCCTGGTTTTGCAAGCACAGAGGCCTCAAACACAGTTTTTTACCCCGTGTAATTGAATATTGGAATTTTTTGCCTCCATGATAATATCCGTTCTCGGTCTTTAAACATACTTTTATCGCCTATCGAATCGGTTCATGTTGCCTGTGTTATTTCTCATTGTTCTACTTTTCATACACACTGCTGCAATAGCCCAATATGGCTGCAGTATGCACAAATAAAAGAAAGAAAGAAAGAAAGAAAGAAAAAAAGAGAGAAACAAAGAAAGAAAGAAAGAAAGAAAGAAAACAAACATTAAACTAACCAAGAAACTTGGCATAGTTGTTGACGAACGATGCAAAGCAACCTTGCGTGTAAGTAGAACTGTTATATACATTATGTTACAAGAGCGTGCGTGTCGCCGGCACTCGAATGCAGTAGAGCTACGGGGCCATGGACCTCGATAAACGCGATGCCTGTCGGCGGGGTCGAGTTTTGCGGTCCGTAAGCAGACTTCTGGAGTCTGGTTGGTCACGCATTTGATTGTCCGCCAACTACGGCCGCCGCGTCAGCCGTGGCCAAGTTGTAGCGGCATCATGGCTCGTGCCCCCTTGTAGCCAAGGCCGAGTCGTACGTTGGTCCGCACGGGAGGTACCAGGATGCAGCCGTCCGGAGAACAGACCAGCCGCAGGCAGGCTGCAGGAAGGAGGCCCTCCCGCCTTAAAGGGAAGACGAGCTAAGCGCCCTTCCGCCTCCGCGCGACGTCCTCGCCTCGTCCGTGGCCGCCATGACCAAAGGTGACGCACCGGTGTTCCGCGTCGAGCGGGCGAAGTCAATCGCCGTCGACAACCTCATTTTCTCCAGCTTCCGATTCGACTGCTCTGATTACATGGACTGGCGTACTGGATTCCTGTGAACGAACTTCCGCCGCGGCTTAGAGCATTCGCCTTTACCGGTGATACACTGTTGCCTCTGGATGATTCTGGAGTATGGAGCTCCTCCTTCCCACCCCTCCCCCATATTCCTCGAGTTGCCGTCTCATTTCAATAGATATCTCTCTCCCTCCCTCGGACTCGGACGTTTGGGAGCTTGATGTACATTTTCTACTATTAAATATATGGAGTGTAAGACTTTTAGAAGAAACCGTGGCCTTTTAACCGTTCAAAGATCTTATATTCTGCCGTCGATTCTAGCTACAAAAAGAAGAGTTCTCGAGGCTTTGTTTCAGTAACTTTGACTTACATTAACCTCCACAGTTATCTTTTCTATCGAGACCTCGGCTCTCGGATTTAGGCAGATGAATGTTAGTCTTACAACGTGCAATTTCATTTGCAGTACTTGCGCATTACAGCGCTAGTTTGATATTATCCTTCTACTTCTTGGAAATTATCATGCGAATCCTGAGTTTCTTGTTCGCGTTCAAGCAATGCTAGATGATTTCTTTTCTTTTTATTCTTAAACTTTTTGTTGCCTCTTTTTTATTCATGCAGTCTTATTTAGGTTTAAATCAACCACCCTACACTTGCCCAATCCCTTTATCTGGCACGATTTAAAAATTCATCGTCGTCATCATCATGTTCTACAAGATAATTATCATCATCATTATGTGAATTTGCTTCATCACTTTTCATTTTCTTAGATCAGGTAAGGCCATTAGGGCCATAATTAATTCATTTCACAATATTGTTACGTAGGAAGACGCAGATGTAAAGCTACATACAAGTATATCTACAAGAGAACACGCCGTGCTTGGCCAAGAGGCAACAGCCCGCGCTAGCCTCTAATCGTCATCGTCGTCTTCACGCAGCTCGCCTCTTCGTGATCGCAAATACTCTTCCGTAGCAATATTTTCAGCGGATAACGAAATTTCCAGAATTTTATTCAAGCGTGACGCTAATATAAGATTCTGTAACACCCACAATGAAGAATGCTTTATTTTTTTTCGAATGCTGTAAGCATATATACACCTCATGTGTTTTTAAGACTACGCAATAAAATAAATTAGAAGCTTAATCACAGGTTATTGTTATGTTCACCAAACCAGCAGGGAAAATCGAACTTTACGAAGATACAAGAGTCAACGGGCTCGTTCCAGGCCAGAAGGTCGGAATCCATGACGAGCAGCCTACTTGAACAGTTGGCGAATAGTTCCCTTTATCAAATAATATGCTTTGAACCTCCACTGTTTTATTCAACGTTAATGTTTTGTCAGTTCGGAGGCCACTACGATGGCTTCTGCCAGTCAACAGATATGTATTCCGCACTTATTCATCCTCGGCTCAGGTCGCAGACAAAAATTTTTGAAAGACTTCAGTGAACAGGCTGCAGTCTTTCAAACACTTGTGAGTGTGAGTGAGTGAAAAACTTTATCAGCTCTAGGTTCGCTGGTCTTCTGCGGTCTTCAGATGGCTTCGTCCATCTTCTAGCACAATGGTTGGTTGCCCTTAGTCCAGGGCTCCGCTGGATGCTGCTGCCAGTTGTGCTCACCGAATCAGACCTTCTTGGTGGACCTGGCGATCGCTGGAGAGCGCTCCCTCCCATTTCTCCGCACTCGGGTTTGGTATAACGGGTACCACGTCTATCTTCTGGCATGCCCACGTTATGTGATACAGCGTGGGTGTTTCGTGGCACCAGGGGCATTTGTCATTGGATTGTGTGGGACAAATTTTGCTTAGTACGTTTAGGTTCGGGTACGAGCCCGTTTGTAGCTGCCTCCACGCGGCAGAGTCCTCTGTGCTAAGGGAGTTGTGCGGTGGTGGATACCGCGTTATGCAGCGCTTGTAGTGATTTTGTATCGCCGAATAGTCTTGGGGTACAGCTTCGGTCCCCTCGAGGTCGCCTACGTTGGATGCTCGGTAATACGTGTACCCTCGAGCTATCCTGTCCGCCTCTTGGTTCCCTGCCACTCCCGTGTGTCCCGCCGTCCATACTATGGTATGCCTAATTGGTTCTTCTTTTGTTTGTCGCTGTGTTATGTGGTCTCCGGAGCGGAGTATGCGGAGCGCTCCGTGCCCTATTCTGCCGCGTAGGTAGTTGCGGCACGCCGTTTGTGAGTCTGTAAGGATTGTTAGAGACCGTTTAGACCGATATCCCTCCGCTGCCGCTAGAGCGACGGCCACTTGTTCAGCCTCGACTATCGTACAGCCTTGTAGTGATGCGCTGGTGATCTCGCGTAAGTTCTAATCAATCACCGCTGCTACCGCGTTGCTGTTGCTCTGCCCCGCTGCTCTGGCGTATGTGGCTGCGTCCACATATACCGTCGTTTCTTGGGGTGCTAGTGTCTTTTGTAGATATTCAGCCCTCGCTTCTCTGCGTGCTTTGCGTAGGTTGGGATCCATGTTCCGGGGTAGGGGTGCTACTTTTAGTGTGTTGCGATACTCGTCCGGAATTGTTTCGGTCCTCTGTATCTCTTGAAGTTGATCGGCGCAGCCTAGTTTCTTCAGGAGTTCCCTGCCAGATGGGGTCTGCTGTAGTCTGCGCTGTTGGGAGACTAGTTGCGCCTCTTTCAATTCCTCGAAGGTGTTGTGTAGCCCTAAGGCTAGGAGCTTTTCGGTTGAGGTGTTGTGGGGAAGGTGGAGTGCGGTTTTGTAGGCTTTGCGTAGAATCGCGTCCGCCTGTTGTACCTCACTCTTGATGGGATTGTAGTATGGTAGGCTGTATGCCACTCGGCTGACGACCAGGCTTCTGACCAGCTTGAGTGTGTCCTCCTCTCGCATGCCGGGGCGTCTGTGTGAGATGCGCGTGATCATGCGGGCCACTTGTAGGGTGGATGCCTTGAGTAGGGCGAGGGTGTGGGTGCAGCGTTGGTTTGACGGTATCCAGATCCCCAGAATTCTGATGAGCGTCTTTTCCGGTGTCGGCTTCCCCTCGAGGTAGACGTTGAGCTTTAACTCGTCGCTGGTGGGGACTGTGCGGTTTTGCTTTCCTCTCCAAACTCTCAGGTGCTCGGACTTCTCAGTGGAGCAGGCTAGCCCTCTTGCTCTGACGTAGTCCTCTACGCAGGTGGCTGCCCCTTGCAACTTCTCTTCTTTCTCTCTGAGCGAGCCGGTGTTAACCCAGATGGTGATGTCGTCGGCATACATGGCATGGCGTATGCCGTCGATTTCTTTTAGGTGTTTTGCCAAGCCAATCATGGCTATGTTGAAAAGCGTGGGGGAGATGACCGACCCTTGAGGCGTCCCTTTGTTTGGAGTAAGGAACTTGTCTGATCGGAGCTCTCCGAGGCCAATCGTTGCCGTTCTGTTTGAAAGGAAGGCTTTGACGTAGCCGTAGACCCTCCTCCCGCAGTTCAGGTCGTTTATGCCCGTGAGGATAGTCTCATGGCTTACATTGTCAAAAGCCCCCTTGGTATCCAATGCCATTATTATATTCTCCCGCTCCTGGAGGCGTTCCCGAGTACTTCTTCTTTGATTTGAAGCAGTACGTCTTGGGTCGATAATTTTGCTCTGAAGCCAAACATGTTGTGGGGATACAGTTCGTTGTCATCCATGTACTGTTGCAGTCTCAGCGTCACCAATCGTTCGTAGTTTTCCCAGGCACGATGTGAGCGAGATCGGTCTGAGGTTTTCAATTTGTAGTTTCTTGCCCGGTTTAGGAATCATCACTACCTCCGCATGCTTCCACTCCACGGGGACGGTCTCAGCGTCCCAGTGTTTGCTGAGAAAGTGGGTTAATACTGCGACTTACTCATCACTAAGGTTGCGGATGAGTGCGTTATTGATCTTGTCTGCACCCCCCGGCCGTGTTCCTGGTTGTGTTTCGAATCGCTGCGTTGACCTCTTCTCGCGTGATAGGTTTGTCCAAGTTAACGCTTTTTCTTCCTCGGTAGCGCTTCGTAAGCTTCTGTGTTTGTGTCCCCGAAGCGTTTAACGCGTACCTTCTCCAGGAGTTCCGAGTCTGGTCCCTCGAACTTGTAAAACTTGTAAAACTTCTTGTGAATATACTTTTCGATAGGTACACCGGACTTTCCAGGTGTTACAGTTACATGTGGGTTCTTAACAGGTGAGATCTTGGAACTGACGCCGTAAAAGGCGGGACCTGTTATTCTTGCATACGTGTGTTCACAGGTATATATTCCAACACATTCATAAAGTGCTTGATGCATCTGGGGTTATTTGTTACACAGGTAACTTCGTTGTAAAAGTCCCGCACCGCATAACTAACATTCGAAGGAGGAAATAATTATCCCTTCGTAATACAGGTGATTTCGATGTGAGGCGTTGTTTGGAACGCGCTCCAGTGTATTCAATGCCTGCCTTAGCTTCACTCTATTTGCCTTTTTTTAATATGGAGTTTTAAGCGCAAAATAATCATATCCTAATGAGGCACGCCATAGAGAGGGACTGCGGAATAATTTGAACCCACCTGGCTTTCTTAAACGTGCACATAAATAAGTGCACGCGTGTTTTCGCATTTTGGCTCCAACGAAATGCGGCCGCCGAGTCCGGGATACGGTCCCCCGACGTCGTGCTTAGCAGCCCAAGCCAACGAGCAACCACACTGGGTGTACTTGTCTTTGTTTTCAAGAAGGGCGATGTAGGTGGAATCTAGAATTTAGACTTGATAAGCTTTGTAATCCGGCTTCGTAAATAAGATTGCAATGAATGTTTATTGCCGTGATAGAAAATGAGAATGATGAAATTTTCAAGTAGGATACTTGTTTCAAGATAAAGTACTCAATTACTCATCTCTGTTGATGTACTTTTGTCTTGATCTTCTTACTGTGTTTTTTTTTTCATAATTGTTCGCCAAATTAAAAGGCGCCATGCTGTTGTAGGGCACTTTGCTAAAGAATTCAATTAAGGTTAATTTTCCAAGTTTATGTCGTTCTTGCTATTCGTCAAAACACTCATCCAATTTTTTGCTTCACTTTCTTTCATTTATTTTGAGGCGACTTGGTGTACGCCCTATGTCTACACCACAGTTACATGCTTCGTCCTCGTTTCATTACGCCGCACTCCCATTTACACATTGACATTCTACCAAGCTGCAACGCTTTTTACAGATTAGCCCCATCATGTGCTCGCTTTGAACACACATCCCT
This sequence comes from Dermacentor variabilis, assembly GCF_050947875.1. Lineage (NCBI taxonomy): Eukaryota > Metazoa > Arthropoda > Arachnida > Ixodida > Ixodidae > Dermacentor > Dermacentor variabilis. Next base: position 36,537,596 of record NW_027460280.1, on the reverse strand, counting down.
ATCGAAAAATTCCTATGCCCCACAACTCCCTCATGCAATAATCCGATATGAAGCATATATAGTATTCCATACAAAGACCCGTTTTTTCCAATATGTCATTTGGTGCTATTGGATATAGGAGTTATGGAGAATATGAGTTTTTTTCACTAGGGATGTTAGCTGCGCTGAATGTCTGTATCGTCTCAAGCGCCGCCTGAAACGGCCACCTGTGATGTTATGACCAGAACGGAGAGCGCCGTCTCGCGATGGCTCGGACGTGACTGATAGCGTTGCAAGCGGCATTGGCGCGTTGTTGGTTTGAGACTAAAGCAGCAACCGCTGCTTTTATGCTGCCAACTCGGTCGATTCCGAACACCGTACTTCGAAATGTGGCATACGTTCTTCCTCGCCTAAGGAGTGAAGAAAACGAGGCGGCGTATCGTGTGTTCAACATGTATATTTACGTAGTTTACATACGGAGTGGTTGCAGCCGGCGTTATATCGCCGTATAGCCGCGATGATCAGCCGCCATGTGAATCGAGGCAGCGCGATGCGTGACCGCGGCGTCACCTCTGTCGAGGCAGTTGTCACGCGGCTGGGGCCCGGTTCATTACGGACTCGAGTGTCCGTGCCAAGCGTCCGCTGACACCGCGTCGTCCGAGATTGCGGTCGTGGCTATGCTCGCCGTGTCGCATCCTTTGTCACAGCATGGTCCGCGCCCTGACACCAAGGTTGCGTCATACTTTGATCCGCACGGGAGCTCCGAGGTTCCTGCAGCCGCAGGAACCCCCACATCGCCCGCGGGTGTCGCTGCAGCCCAGTAGTCGCCACAGAGGGCTTCCTGGTCCGCGCCCGGCTTCTGGGAGACAGGCCAGCTGCACGACGGCTGCGCCAAGGACTTCAACCCGTCTCCTCGGTGCACCGGTGACGATCGACGGCCCCCGCCCCCTATCCGCGACGATCTCGCCTCATCTCGGACAATCTCGACGGGAAGCGACGCGCACACCTTCCACGTTGATCGTAGAGCCTGCGCTGCAGTCGACATAGTCGTGTTGTTCTCCTCCTGATTCTGGGTCTTCTTGGGACGCACCGCTGGTGTGCTGGCTCGCGGCGCTTTAAAGGCGACGATGATGATGACGATGATGATGGCCTTATAATAGGGCTCGTAACCACACTGAGTGTTTGTTCAATAAGTGTTTGCTTTAACTTTTACTTAATGTTTTGGAGTAATACATATTCAATAAAAAAACCTTTCATAAACATCTTCGTTTATTTGATTGCATTCAACCACAAACGGCATCAAAGACCATGGTGCTGCATAATCCTCTTCGGTGTTGGCGACTATAGTCACTACTGACATCTAGGAGAGAGAAATGCGAGTAATCCTCTTCGGTGTGGTCGACTATAGTCACTACTGACATCTAGGAGAGAGAAATGCGACCCACGATGAAAATGTGCGAGAACACTCACTTCTGTGAGACAATCAAACGCTTAGTGCCCGTAATTTCAATCCGTTAGGTAAATGTGAAGATAGCTAAATAAATAGAAAAGAAGTTGCTCAGAGTAGGGGTGGGGGTTGGGCTCAACACCGTAAGTAAATGAGGAACGATTACCCTGAGGCATGCGCAGTAAGGTATTAGGTATTAGCTATTTTTCCCTATTTACATTAAATAGATCTCAAAAATACCATATTCCCCGTGTATTTCTCGTTGCAACAACGAAGTGCATTTTTCCTGCATCAGCGAATATCTGTCTCGAATGCATTTCGATACTAATACATACGCATCATTTAGCTCTAAACGCAACTATAATGAAATATTCCTGACAGTTGACTCCCCTCTCAAGTAACGTGTGATGCGGCATTGCCGAGAACGACAGAAACAGCCCTGAGAGACGCCGTTAGGTGGTGGCTGCAGATTAGGTGAGACTTCCCGGTATTTTTTTTTTACTTTCGTGTGCGTAGAGCTGAAGCCCACGAATGTTTTGCATTCCCCTTCCATCCGAATGAGGCCGCCGTGCACGGAATTCGAACCCGTGACCTTGCGCATGGCACTGGAACACCGTGGACAGCGTTGCGCGTATCGATACGAGGCAACGAAATGCGCGAAGGGAACGGCACTGCTGTGTTGAACACACATTCTGACTTCATTACGAGGCACCATGCATTGAACTCGTATGAAATAGAAATGTATACCGATTGGAACGTACTATGCAAGAGACTTGCGACTGCCTATCGCGACTGTTGCCAAGGCGATAAATTGCGCGTTTGACGGTAAAGAGGCCAATCAAAATTAATGCAGAAGCGCAAGTTCCCCTTCGAGCTCTATACCAGATGTGTGCTGAGCAATAAGATAAGTAGAATAAATTTATAATGAAATAATAAGCGCTTTTGTAACTACCCTGCAAAGGAAATTTAGCGATAGCCTAGATGACGTACATCATGTATTGGTCGAATATTGCTGATTGGGTACACGTAGAAAAAAATATAGGTCTGTTTCACTTCAGATCCAAATCAGGCGGATGTGTCAGTTACAATATTTCTGAGGGGCAGAATAAATTTCGAATCAACTTGCGGTGAGTGAGTGAGTGAAGTAACTTTATTTCAGTCCAGAGAAGACGCAGGGGAGACCCCGCGCTTACCGGCTAGTCCCACGTAGGGACCGTCAAGCCGAGCTTGACAGCCCGATCGCGGGCACTCTGGACGGCCAGCGTTTGGTCGTTGATTTCGGGGCTGCCCAAGAGCGCAGCCCACCTATCCTCGCTGAAGGAGGAGCCGATGGCTTCACACTACCACAACCCATGGTCCAATTTTGCCCTTAGTCCACAGGCAGGGCAATCCGCACTGGGATATCTTTCAGGGTATATGGCATGAAGAACCGCGAGGTTAGGGTACGCACGGGCTTTTAAAGTCGAAGGGTAACCGCCCGCGCCCTGCTTAAGGTGGGGTGCGGGAAAGGGAATACCCGTCTTGACAGATAGTAGTGTGTGGTGATTTCATTAAACGTGAGCGATGGTTCCCCGCGCGGCTGGGGGACTGCTGAGGCGGCGTGGTCAGTGAGTCCTCGCACGGCCTCGTGCGCGTCCTCGTTAAGGTTAGAGGGAGAACCCTCAATCGACCCCAAGTGAGCGGGAAACCAAATGAGAGAACGTGTAGACGGCCCCGCACGTGTACTGCGGGGCCGTCTCGTAGGCACTGAGCTCATATACCTTGCCCGAGATGAGCATCTGCCTCATCCGGACGTAGCGGTTCGCATTCTCGCGCTTGAGAGTACTGGCAACCATAATATTTTGCTGTAGATTCGGGCATAGAGTATCTTGGCACAGTTCTTTCTGACTGATGCCCGCGGCGGCGACTATTGCGTCAGCCACCGTAACAACGCCAATCTTGGAGATGTTGAGTCCACCTCGCGGCCTGATCACAATCTTGATATCATCTCGAGGAATTCAGGGCATTCGTCCCGCTCGTATCACTTTGGATTTTAGCGCAGCACCGCCTGATTTGCCACGGCGCGCTCCTGGCTGGAGCGATGGCGCATTAGTGTCAGGCGTGCGCGTTTTGGCGCTAACTCTTCTGGCCCCTGCAGACTGCCAGCCTTGATCTTGAGTAACCTCTTCCGGTGAGCTTTCCTCCCCCGCCACTTGATACTCCATCTTGAGTAAGAAATTAAGCGTACCCCGCCTTCAAAGGGCCAGTACGCGGTGGGCAGGTGGTTCACGAGGCGAAATGCTCGGTCTCAAATCCCGGGCATGGGCAGGAGGCTCGTGGCCGAGGCGCGAGGCGCGTGGCCTCGGGGAGCAAAGCTTGGCAATCGTCCGTAGGCTTAGCTTGGCGGCTGTCGCCTTGCTGCTGTCAAAGCGTCTATATTTGTGAAAAATGAACTCACAACGCTGCAGATGGTCTCTCTGAATGCCGCTTTTCGATCTGCGTCAAATGATGCAGACGTTCTGGCGTTTCCAGGTTGCAGTCCGCAGGAAGTTCACGTTGAATCGGGAGCTCATGTGGAATAAGTCCGCTGAGTTGGCCCCCTTACGGTGATCACCTCAACTTGCGGTAATTCTGTTTTGTGCGAGCCCAGAAGAGTACAGCGTTAGGAATTGCCGCCGAGGCCTTGAGATTTAAGCAGGATCACACATATTGCATATGTAGTTGAGGCTATATCAAATCACTACGCACTCTTATTTGACAGCTGCATTTTGCGGGCGTTAGCTACAGCGCTGACAAGCGAGACCACGCTCACGCGTTTAAGAACGTTATGCAGGTGTTCTGTGGTGGAAGTCTATAGGCTGTTTCCCGTGCTCCGACTGGAGTCACAGAAGTCGGGGCAGTCGCCCGCGTCGCAAAGCGATCTTTAGAGGGTTCATTTCACACGACTGTCATTTAAACAATGCGACGCCCATTGTTGCTTGCTGCAAGATTTTGTGGCATACGCAGCAACATTTTGAAAATGTAATTTAAAAAATGGCCGTGTTTTACGACGTTATTAACCTTTCTTTAGCGTTGTTTCTTCGCCCTTGTTTTTTAATGTTACCCAATCCTTTGTAATTTAACCCAATTAAGCATTAACTCAATGCTAAACAAAGGGGAGACTGATTCCTCTTCTGGCTGTTGAAAATCTACTTGAATGTCAGCAGCGTAGTACCTATTGTTCTGAGGGAAAGTGTTAAGCATTCATAATATGTAAGCTTCTGTATATTTCTTCGTGAACAACAGTGCAACAAAACTATTTACCTGTGCAAATTTCAGAATCCGAACGCTACAAAATTTTTGACGAGATCGCATTAAATTTTTTAAGCTATTGACAAGTGTACAAGTACCGACTGAACGCACTTGAGTGGTTGAGTTGCCGGCTGCAGAATGGAACAGCGTTCGTAGCTGCTAGCTCGAGGTGACTGCTATGCTCCACGTCAGTTTCTCCTACAGTACATGCACCCGACAAGCGGCATTGCAGTGCTGGCTTGCGTTTCTTTTGTTTTCTTTTCTTTCTACGAGAAATGGCGGGAAACTCGGCGAAAGCCCGATTCTGTTTGTACATGTATTTAGCATTCGTCTGCATCTTATTAAGCGCACATTCCTATCATGTTCTCATTGTTGTAAATGTAGTGTTTAAGTCTTTCTTTAAATATATTCTACCACAGTCACTTATTCAGCTTAGTGTTGAAGTGTGCTAAATGACCACCCAGCAGCCAAATTGCCAACGTCGTCAGCAGGATCGCCTAAAGTATAATGCAGATCCAATGCACTTGTTGAAATCGACATAAGGGCAACCTTTCACGCAACGTTCACTTAAATTCGATAAAGCTAACTGCAATGCATACAATTACCTTAATTTTCATCCGATAGAACAAGAACTCCTATGCAAAGTTTTCTCGCGAAATATTATTAGCTAATATACCGCGAAATGTATACATAGCTCGCTAAACTCACTTAAACGTCATCTCACTAAGAGTTGTACCGACCCGTGAGGCGGAGTTCGTATTAGCCTGGCTAAGTATAACTTCGGCGAATATGAGTTAGAGCCAATGCGGCTGAGTAAGAATTTGGTGAATATGAGTGGTAACGAATCGGAAAATGCAGTGCAATATCCGTAACAGCTTGCTTGCAGTGTGGTTGTACTGGATTAAAACAGGGTGACTTAATTCTGGCCTCCTACGGGAGCAGGTGTTTGCTTCTCCTTGTGAGCGTGGCCACTTATGAAAATGGTGAAAGGAAGTTGGTCGCATTGTGTTTAATGCCGTAATAAGAAACTATGCATGCGTGGCATACGATGAGTGGCTTCAGATTTAACGTTATCATACCTGACAAACAGTGACCAGTACTTCTGTAAAAGAATTGCCCGCATGCAGTAAAATAAAGAAGATAAACTTGATGTTGTCCGCCAGTGTTCAATTTTTGAATGCTGCTGGCTAGCTTGTTTACATACATAATATGGGACATGTATCTTCACATGCGCACCAACATTCCACGCGCATTCTTTATTGTAGCTGCAAAACAAATCTTATAAATAATAGGAAATATCTCGCTTTGAAAGACTATCGAAGAGGTCAGAGATGAGTACTTTATGCATTAACAACAATAACATAAAAGTAAATGCAATTTGAAAACCAGAATATACGAGAGACGACTGCCAAAGTAACATACCGTTTGAAGGCGCATTGATTCAAGTTAATGAAAAAAAGAAAGAGAAGTGCGTGGTTTGCGCACGAATTTTCTCGGTTTAATTGCACTTTTTAATAGGAGAATAAGCCAAATATCCCAAGAAGCTGGACCTCCATGGAAAGTAGTAGCCTAATGCCCAATTCTCTAAAGGACATTCTAGGCTACTCATGTTTCTATTCGGAATTAGATATTAAGTATTAACGTTTAGCTTTGGTGTAAAGTGATTCGCACAAATCCATCACACGATGAACGCACACACAGCGCTAGCTTTTATTGTGTGTGTGTGGGCGGGATTTTCTACCAGCGTCTGGCATATAATAGAACTCAAAGTGTACTCTCATGACTCCGCTGACGCGACCGATGATATACCATGTTCCGGTGGAAAGAGAAAACAAAAGGAACACTATAGGTTGGCAGTTACTTGTCAATACAATGAGTAACGAGTGCACGAGGGCGACAGTGCACGTATGTACGATTTGTATTTACATATTTTACTAGAGCGTCGGTGTAGCCGGCACATGGGTGCCGTGGTGATGTACGCGGCCATGGAGGTCGCCCTGCGCGATCCGTGTCGCTGGGGCCGCCTTTGTCCGGTCTGCAACCAGACTTCGGGAGTCTGGTTGGTTACGGATTTGAGAGCCGCCAAAAGCGGCCGCCGCCTCGTCCGTAAGAACTGGCATTGTCGCGTCGTCCACGCTGACAATGCGGCGGAAGCATGGCCCGTTCCCTCATGGCGCCCGGGCCGCATCGCACGCCGGTCCGCGAGGGAGGCCCCAGGATGCAGCCGTCAGTACAACCGTACAGCACGCGGTGGTCGTTGTGGCGGCGTAGTCGCAGTCGAGGGCTTCCTGGGCCTCTCCCGGCGTCCGGAGGACTGGCCAGTCCCAGGCCAGGTACAGGGAAAACACCGCCCCTCCTCGATGGACCGGCGATCGGCAAGGCCTCCCGTAACCTCCGCATGACGTGCTTGCCTCGTCTCTGGCCCTTTTGACTCGAGGCGACGCGCTGGCGCTCGGCTCCATGCCTGGGCGTTGATCTGACGTAGCCGTGCTGGCTTCGTTCTGGTTCCGATTCCTCAGCCGCTTGAGAGCCCGGTGCTGCGCACTGGATCGCATCGCGTGAAGTGCAGCCGCGTCGTGGCGTCTTCGTCTTCGCTGACATCTAGGACAGCGAACTGAGACGAACGTTGGGAATGTGTGTTCTTGTGGGATAGCTAAACTCTGAGAGTCAATTACGTGATGCTGTAGCGTAAAAAAAGCTATTTGAATGTATAGAAAGCGTCATATACATGTGGGTTCTTAACAGGTGAAATCATTGAACTAACCCCGTAAAAGGCGGAACCTGTGATTCTTATATAAGTGTGTTCATGGGTATAGAATCCAACACATTAATAAAGAAGTGCTTGGGACCTCTTGATGATTCGTTATACAGGTAACTTCGTTGTAAAAGTCACTCACCCCATATCTAACATTCGAAGGAGGAGAGAATTATTCCCTCGTAGTACAGGTGATTTCGAAGTCAGGCGTTGTTTGCAAGGCGCTCCACTCTATGGAATGTCTGCCTCAGCTTCACTCTATTTGTCTTTTTTTAATTATGGGGTTTTAAGTGCCAAATAACGACCTCATTATGAGGCACGCCCTAGTGGGGGACTCCATAATAATTTGAACCAGCTGGGGTTCTTTAACGTGCACATAAATCAAAGTACACGGGTGTTTTCGCATTTGGTTTCCATAGAAATGTGGCCGCCGAGGCCGGGATACGGTCCCCCGACGTCGTGCTTAGCAGCTCAAGCCAACGAGCATCCACAGTGGGTGTACTTGTCTTTGTTTTCAAGAAGGGCGATTTCGGTGGAATCTAGAATTTAGGATTGATAAGCTTTGTAATCGGGCTTCGTAAATGAGATTGCAATGTATGTTTATTGCCATAATAGAAAACGAGAATGATGAAATTTTCAAATAGGATACCTAGCTGTTTTAAGATAAAGTACTAAATTAATCATCGCTGTTAAAGTACTTTCGTCTTCATGTTCATAATGTGTGTTTCTTTCTTAATCATTCTTCACCAAACTAAAAGGTGCCCATGCTGTTTTAGGGAACCATGCTAAATAATTCAATTAAAGTTAGTTTACCAAGTTCAGGTCGTTTTTGCCGTTCGTCAAAACACTCGTCGACTTTCACTTCACGTTTCTTTCATTTCTTTTGAGGCGACTTGGTGTACGCCCTATGTCTACACCACAGTTACAGGCTTCGTCCTCGTTTCATATCGGTGGACCTCCATTAACACATTCACATTCTACCAAGCTGCAACGCTTTTTACAGATTAGCCCCATCATCTGCTCGCTTTCTACACACATCCCCATCGAAAAAGTCCCTATGCTCCATAACACCCACCTACAATAATCCGATATGAAACATATAGTATTCCATACAAAACCCCATTTTTTTCCTATATGCCATTCGGTCGTTTTTGATATAGAAGTTATGGAGAATACGAGTTTTTTTTTTCACTAGGGATGATGCGCTGAATGTCTGTCTGTATAATCTCAAGCGCTTCCTGAAACGGCCACCCGTGATGTTTCTACTAGACCGGAGAGCGCCATCTCGTGATGGCGCGGACGTGACTAATAGCGTTGCAAGCTTTATCGGCTCGTAGTTGGTTTGAGACTAAAGCAGCAACCGCGGCTTTTATGCTGCCAACTCGGTCAATTCCGAACACCGCCCTTTGAAATGTGGCATACGGTGTTCCTCGCCTAAAGAGTGAAGAAAACGAGGCGGCGTCTCGCATGTTCAACATATATTTACGCAATTTACACGGTGAGTGGGTGCAGCCAGCGTTATCTCGCCGTACCGCCGCGATGATCAGCCGCAACTTGAATCGACGCAGCACAATGCGGGACCGCGGCGTCACATCTGTCGAGGCAGTTGTCACGCAGCAGGGGCCCGGTTGGTTACGGACTCGAGTGTCCGTGCCGTGCGTCCACAACCACCGCGTCGTCTTAGGGCGCGGCCGTGGCCATGTTCGCCATGACGTAGTCATTGCCACAGCATGGTCCGTGCCCCGACACCAGGGTTGCGTCGTACGTTGGTCTGCAGGGGACCTCCGAGGTTTCTGCAGCCGTAGGAACGCCCACATCACCTGGGGGTGTCGCTGCAGCCACGCAGTCGCAACCGAGGGCTTCCTGGTCCGCGACCGGCTTCTGGGAGACAGGCCAGCTCCACGAGGGCTGCGGTAAGGAGTTAACCCCGTCTCCTCGGTGCACCGGCGACGATCGGCGGCCGCCGCCCCCTATCCGCGACGATCTCGCCTCATCTCGTACAGTCTCGGCGCGAAGCCACAACCAGGCCTTCCACGCTGAGCTGAGAGGCTGTTCTGCAGTGGACATGGTCGCGTTGTTCTTCTGATTCTGGGTCTTCTTGGAACGCACGGGCACGGGTGCTGGCTAGCGGCGCGTGAAAGGCGACGATGATGACGATGATGATGATGGCTTCATATTATAGCTCGTACATACGCTGAGGGATTGGCCGAGAAGTTTGTACTTTAACTTTTACTTAATGTTTTGAAGTATTACATATTGGATAAAAAAAGCGTTAAAACACATCTTCGCGTAATTGATTGTATTCAACCACAAACAGCATCGAAGACCATGGTGCTGCATGATCCTCTTCGGAGTTGTCGACTATAGTTACTACTGACATCTAGGAGAGAGAAATTCGACCGACGGTGAAAATGTGCGAGAACACTCACTTTTGTGAGGCAATGAAACGCTTAGTGCCCGTAATTTCAATACGTTAGGTAAATGTGAAGCTATTTAAATAATTAGAAAAGAAGTTGCTCACCGTGGGGGGGGGGGGGGGGGGGGGAGGGGGGCTCCATATCCTAAGTAAATGAGGAACGGTTACCCTGTGGAATGCGCAGTTAAGCAATATGTATTAGCTATACATTTTCCTCTTTACATTAAATACACCATTAAAATACCATTTTGCCCGTGCATTTCTCGTTGCAACAACGAAGTGCATTTATCCTGCATCAGCGAATATCTGTCTCGAATGCATTTCGATACTATTACATATGCATCATTTATCGCTAAACACAACTATAATGAAGTATTGATGACATTTGACTCCCCTATCAAGTAATGTGTGATGCGGCATTGCCGAAAACGACAGAAACGGCCCTGAGAGACGCCGTTAGGTGGTGGCTGCAGATTAGGTTAGACCACCCTGTATTTTTTACTTTCGTGTGCGTAGAGGTGAAGGCTACGAATGTTTTGCATTCCGCCTCCATCCGAATGAGGCCGCCGTGCACGGAATTCGAACCCGTGACCTTGTGTATAGCACCGGAACACCGTGGACAGCGTTGCACGTATCGATACGAGGCAACGAAAGGCGCGGTGGAAACAGCACTGCTGTGTTGAAAACGCCCTCTGACTTTATTACGAGGCGCCGTGCATTGAACTCGCATTGAATAGAAATGCATACCGAGAGGAACGCACGATGCAACGGACGCGCGACTGCCAATCGCGACTGTTGCGAAGGCGATAAGCTGCGCGTGGAGCCAGCTTGACGGTAAAGAGGCCAATCAAAATTATTGCAGCAGCGTAATTTCCCCCTACAGCTCTACGCTAGATGTGTGCTGAGCAATGAAATCAGTAGAATAAATTTATAATGCAATAATAAACAATTTCGTAACTGCCCTGCAAAGGAAATTTAGCGATAGCTGTAGATGACGTGCATCATCTATATTGGTCGAATATTGCTGATTGGGCACACGTAAAATTAAGTATATGTCTGTTTCACTTCAGAACCAAATAAAGCGGACGTGTAAGTTGCAAGAGTTCTGAGCGGCCGAATAAATTCCGAATCAACTTGCGGTAATTCTCTTTTGTGCGAACCCAGAAGAGTTCGGCGTTAGGAATGTCGCCGAGACCTTGAGATTTTAGCAGGGTCACACATAATGCATCTGCAGTTGAGGCTATATTATGATGCAAAATCACTACGCACTAATATTTGACAGCATCATTTTGCGGGTGTTAGCTACAGCGCCGACAAGCGAGACCACGCTCACGCGTTCCCCGCACCGGCATCAAAACAATGGCAGTGGAAGAACGTTATTCAGGTGTTCTGTGGTGGAAGTGTCAAGGCTGTTTCACGTGCTGCGACAGGAGCGAGTAAAGTCAATGCAGTCGCCCGCGTCGCAATGCGATCTTTAGAGGGCTTATTTCACACGATTGCAATTTCAACAATGCGAAGCCCAGGGTGGCTTCCTGCCAGGTATTGTGGCAACTCCAGCATAATTTTGAAAATCTAATGACAAAAAAATTTCTGTTTTCCGACGTTATTCACCTTTCTTAAACTCGAGCAATATTGAGCTTGTTTTTTAATGTAACCCATTCCTTTGTAATTTAAGCCAAGCATTGGCCCAATCCTCAAAACAGGGTGGACGGATTACTTTTCTGTCTGTTTTAAAGCAACTTTAATGTCAACGGCATAGTGCATATTGCTCTGAGGGAAAGTGTTAAGCGTTGACAATATCTGTAAGCTCCTTTATGATATTTCTTCGTGAAAAACCGTGCAATAAAACTGTTTACCTGTGCAAGTTTCAGAATCCAAACACTATAAAATTTTTGACGAGATCACAATAAAATTTTAGGGAATGCGCAAGTGCGAATAGGTTCCAATACCGACTGAACAAACTTGAGTGGTTTAGTAACCGGTTGTAGAGTGGAACAGCGACCGTAGCTGCTACCTCCTCAAGGTTATTTTAGGTTCCACGTACGTTTCTCCTACAGGCCATGGACCTGGCAAGCGATATTGTTAAGGTCATGTGTGATGTAATTGCAGTGTTAGCCTGTGCTTATTTTTTTTTTGTGTGTGTGTGTGATAAATGGCGGCCAACTCGGCGGAAGTGCGATTTCATTTGTACATGTACTTAGCATTCGTATGTATCTTATTAAAGGGAGACTGAAAGGTTTTCCAGAAAAAATGAATGAAGAGCAGTACGCCGTGTTTTTCAACCCTCTGAATTCGAATATCGCATCGAAATTGAGTGAAAGAAAGCGCAAACATATTTCATTTCGACGAAAAGTGCAGCAGCAGACACGCCCAGCTCGCGCGCCTCGTTTCCGCCTGTGATTGGTCGGGCGCCTCGTGACGTCAACGATGGTGTTCGTCCGGACCGACTGCTGCCGCTACACACGAAGCAGTGAGTACGTTTCCGGGCAAACAACTGTAGTGTTATGTTCTTGCATGCCTCCTCGTAGAACGTAAGCGGTGATGCGATCTTCAGCATTTGTGCGCTGCCCCAAAGCTGTCGGCAATCTACACAGACGGTTTAAACGTGGGAAACGTTTACCGGCTGTTGTAGCACGTGTAGTATAGAACCTTCATCAGCGCGCCATCCGCAGGCTACTCGAAACCGGCGGATTCCGTCGGCTACGTGAGATGGTCGGTTTCTTATGTGTGCGAGGGAAGGGGGAGTGCAGCGTCTTGGCGTGAGCAGGCTTTCCAACACATGCAAACTTTACGCTTGCACTGTGTTATGGTAGCTGCATGCAGGCTGTTTCACAGCATACGTGCGAATAGAAAATTCGCGGCGCTTGGCGATGAAACCTGCGTCTAGGATGGGCGATAAACATGCACCTTCCGTTCAGCGTGCTAACTATTTTTTTAGGAGAACCCAAAGCACGCATTATTGATAAACTCCGGTAGTAATCGTCACTGAAGTGGTTAGAACACAACACTTGTTCTTGAGCGCTTGAAGTTTTTTCGCTTCACAGCAGCCTCCCACTTAGCTGAAAGCTTCTTGTCTCGCAGGAACTAATGGAACATCGGAACATCGTCGCGGCCGCTGGTGTTCGTGCAAGCGTAGGCTGCACAGAACGCCGGTATGATCGGCCTACAAGTTCAATTGATACTGCGCACGTCAAATACAACTCCTATATACACACAAATAAAGGAATGTAGGGTCGAGCGAAGCAGATTAGGACGGCACGCACGCAGAAATATGCCCGGTCAGGCACGGTCGCGGAGACTGCGAAGGAGCGGAACACCAGTGTTGACGTCACTAAGCCGCGGTTTCCGGTCTGCGCTCGCATCGTCAGCGTTAGCAGCAGCGCGCGGCGCTCAGCGGGGGTCGGAGCTACAGCGCAATTTTAACCGACGATTGCGTCGCTCCTAAGTGAAAAATCCCCCCCCCCCAAATTTTACCTTCATGGTTTATAAGGTTCCCACATCCGTATATGAGCGTCTTATTGAATTCGACAGACTCTTCAGCTTCCCTTTAAGCGCATGTTCTTATCATGTTCTCATTGTTTTTCTTGGAGTGATGCGAGTTTTAAAAGAGATATATTGTACCACGGTCACTTATTCAACTTAGTGTTGAAATGTGCTAATTGGGGACATAGCAGGAAAATTGCCAGGTTAGCCAGCAGCATCGGCAAAAGTATGATGCAGATCCAATGCACTTGTTGCAATCGACATCAGGGTAAGCGTTCACGCAACGGTCAATAAAATTCAATAATACCAACTGCAATGGGTACAACTGATTTAATTTTCATCTTGTAGAACAAGGACTCCTATGCAATGTTTGCTCACGCACTTTGCAGGTCACAGCTATTATGCCATGCAATGTGTACATAGCTCACCAAACTCACTTTAACGTCAGTTCAATAATACTTGAACCGACCCGTAAGGCTGATTACTTATGAGCCTGGCTGAGTAGAACTTCGTCGAGTATGAGTCGGAGGAAACGCGGCTGAGCAGAAATTTATGTTATATCAGTCGTAACAAATCCGAAAATGCAGTGTCCTGTCCATAACAGCGTGTTTGCTGTGTGGTTGTTTGTACTGGAAGAAAAACCGGCCGGCTTAAGGGGACAGCGTAGGTCGTATTCCTGCCATGCATTTTAGGCTAGGTTCGTGACCCTTTTTCTCGTGATCTGCTGGGGTTAGACCATTAACCTTGGTGGCATTGTAATCAGCAATGTTAAGTAGTGTTACTGAACCAGGATTATTATTTTTGAAAGATTAGTGTTTTTCTTTTGTTTTTCTTTTACTGGACCCACCACATTTTAGAGCCAAAATCTGCAGTAAATAGCCTGTAAATAAAAGTCCCTTACAATAATATTTATAATCCTGGTTCAGTAGACTCTCTGTAATGTTTGTTCAATATCTGTAAAATATTATCTCCCTAGCACTTCTGGTTATTGAAAAAAAGGGTCAAATGCAGCAAAATTTGGTGTTTTGAGATAATTGGCTTCGAAGTGGAAGAAAGAGCTTTATTGCAATATAGGACTATAGAAACAAATTCTGGCGCATTTTTTCAAGAGCCACCAGCCTGGTAGTCCCCTCCATCGTCGACATTTCTTTTCTGTGTTAGCTGCCTTGTTTTCCGGGCTTCCTTAGATACTAGTTGTGTAGCCCTCTCTGCAAAGTACAGTCGCCGCCGGTCAGCTTCGCGCAACCACTGGACTGTGAACCGTCCTGGAGAAACTCCCAATGACCTCAAAATGTCTGCTCGAGCAATGCTACAGTCATTAAAAGTTAGCACAGCATCAATTGTCGCTACTTTCAGCGTCTTGAGGCCAAGAAAGAGATTCTTCGGAGCGTGCTGTCAGACAACGTTGTTGAACTCCTCATTCGCGTTCTGAGTTTTTCCATGGAGACATTTCTGGAGAAGCTCAGGCTTTGAGAGCTGCTGAAACATCGGCGTTCCGCTTCAAGCGTTCTGCCGAGCGCGAACGCTTCGATGCAGACGCGTACGTGGAGGCCGCGGCGCCCACTCCTGGCTTGTGTTGCGGAGAATTGGCGTCGTCGGAGATCGACTTATGCCGGTTTCCGTGGAAGAGACGTTTTTCTATCACCTATTTGGCTTCGTTATTGCATTACCGTTTAATAACCAGCAGTATAAACAAATTCGACTGTCCGCGAAAACACGCCGAAGCACGAGCAAAACGCCGCGCGTTGCGAGTAATCCAGCTGCGTCTTAGGATTCGTTTGGCTAAGTGAAATATGCTAGCTATGTTTTCACTGTTGCCAGATGAGTGACAGGCATTCCGCTAAACGTGACAAAAGTAGGCGTTGAATAAAAATGTTTCTTTCAGTTAAGGAGAGGTACAGATCCCGAGCATGTGTCAAAGGGGGCGTGGCTGGATGCTGCCTAGGTTTCGAAAAATGTTGATTTTGAGATAACTGTTTCGCTTGCGCGCAAATGAAACACTGGGCCATGTTAAGGAAAGAATAGAGATTTTAAATTACACAAAAACAAAAACTCGATTTTTTTTCGAAAACTGCCTACCCTGTTCCCTTATGGCCTTCAACGGCACCAGGTGTATGCTTCACCGATGCTTGTCCTTCTGAGCGTGGCCGCTTGTAAAAATGGAGAAAGGAAGTTGCTCGTATTAGGTTCAATGCCAGAATAAGAAACTATGCATGCGTGTAATAAGTCGAGTGCCTTTAACATTAACGTTATCATACCTCATAACGACTTACCAGTACTCCTAAAGAAATTGTCCCATCATGTATAATAAAGAAAGTAAACTATTTCGTCAGTCAGAGTTCAATTTTAGAATGCTCCTCGCTCACTTCTTTACATATATAATATGGGACATATATGTTCACATGCGCACCAATATTCCAAACGCAGTTTTCTTGCAACTGCAAAAGAAATCTTATAAGTATAGGGAAATATCTCGCTTTGAAAGACTATTGAAAGGACTAGAGATGAATACTTTATGCCTTAAAAATAATAATTTTTAAAAAATTATTGCAATTTGAAAACCACTAAGCAAGAAAGACGACTGTGATAGAAACATAGTGTTTGATGGTTAACGAAAAAAACCGATAAAATTAACTAAACAAAAAATAAAGTGAGAAGTGCGTGATTTCCGTACGAATTTTGTCGGGTTAATTGCACTTATTGATAGGTGAATAACCCTACTTTACCAAGCAGCTGGACCTGGACCTAGGTTATTACCCAATCCGATAAAGCAGATTCTAGGCTGTTAATCATTGTATTACGAATTACCTATTAAGTAATGATGTTTGTCTTTTATATAAAGTAATTGGCACAAAGGAATCACACGGAAAAACGCACATACAGCGTTAACTTTTTTTTGTGCGTGGGATTTTCTACCAGCTGCTCGCATGTAACAAAGCTCAAAGTTTTGTCTCATGGCTCCGCTGACGCGACCGATGGTGTACCACGTTCCGGTGGAAAAAGGAAAAGAAGGAACGCTATGGTTGACAGTTACTTGTCGACACAGTGAGTGACGAGTGAAACAAGGCGACCGGGCACGTATGTAGGATCTGTATTTACATATTTTACTAGAGCGTCGGTGTAGCCGGCACGTGGATGCCGCGGTGGTGTACGCGGCCATGGAGGTCGCGTGGTGCGATGCGTGTCGCTAAGGCCGCCTTTGTCCGGTCCGCAACCAGGCTTCGGGAGTTTGGTTGGTTACGGATTTGAGAGCCGCCATAAGCGGCTCTCATCGCTCGCCGGTCCGCCAGGGAGGCCCCAGGATGCAGCCGTCAGAACACCCGTACCGCACGCGGTGGTCGTTGTGGCGGTGTAGTCGCAGTCGAGGGCATCCTGGTCCTCTCCCGGCGTCCGGAGGACTGGCCGGTCCCAGGCCAGGTGCAGGGAAGACACCACCCCTCCTCGGCGGACCGGCGATCGGCAAGGCCTCCCGTAACCTCCGCACGACGTGCTTGCCTCGTCTCTGGCCCTCTTGACTCGAGGCGACGCGCTGGTGCTCCGCTCCATGCCTGGGCGTTGACCTGATGTAGCTGTGCTGGCTTGCTTCTGGTTCCGATTCCTCGGCCGCTTGAGAGCACGGTCCCGCGCACTGGCTCGCGGCGCGTGAATTTCGGCTACCCCGTGGCGTCTTCCTCTTCGCTGTTCTTTTATCCTGGTCACTGCTCACATCTAGGACAGCGAACTGAGACGAACGTTGAGATTGTGTGTTCTTGTGGGATGCCTAAACTCTGAGCGTCCATAACGTGATGATGTAGCGTAAAAACTATTGGAAGATATTGAAAGCGTCGTTAACGGTGGCGCGACGTATTGCCGAGAGCAAAAGTTTGGGGAGCAGAGGTGGCGCATATTTTTCTTTCGTTTTCGCAGCCTAGGGATAAAGGCTAAAGACAAGTAGTATTGCTTGCGTGTCGCTTTTTGACTTGCATCATGCATTTCGACAATTTCACGTTGCATGGCTGGGCTAGAAGAAGGTAAGTAATTTTTTTTTTGCTGATGCCCTGGTCCCTAAACATTTGCTCTCGATTGTACGTGTTCCGTTGTCTGTTACTATAGGGTGTTGCGAATAGGGTCCGAAGATGTGGAATTCACTTTGCTCGTGGAGGAGTAAGCGAACGTTAGGCTAGGCTCGACATTCAGATCATTTGACAAACACGTTCATATTTACATATTTAGAAGAAAATTCAAAGTAATACAGAAGCATTTCATGATGAAGTTGTAGCCGCTGATCACTCCCGCCGTGCCCTGCGCTGATTACTTATGCCCTGCGCGGTCACTGTTCAGACACGTCGCATATCTGGCGCCAGGAGACCGATGACATCAGGTCCCACCAATCCGGAGGTTGGTTGCCCTCTCCCTGAAAAGGGAACCTTGTCGGAAACGCACGCACATCACTGGGAACAAAGAGGGAAAGGAGGGTAACGTACGCTGACTCCGATCGTACGCTGACTCCATGAAGCGGGAGACACATGGTGCGATTTTCCGTGCGATCTGTCGCACGGCGCGTCGTGTGCGACTTGCCGCATGCGGCGATTCGGGACACATGGTACGAATGACCTAGCGGCGGGTAGCTCCGCCCTGAACCGGCGCCCCTGCGTGGAAGTTCGGAATGCTGCATAACTTCGAACAGAAAGTGAAAGCAAACGTATTTGCACAGCTCTCTTGTTTGAAACCAACGATGACAATATAAACACGCCTATGGAAGCCCTGTAGACGTGTTTCCGCAAGGCGGCGTTAGCAGTAACGGCTCCTTTGACAGCCGCCGATGGCTGTAGGAGCCGGCAGGCATAGCTCGCTCGGCCATCGAATCCGACACCGGTGGCGCTTGTGACACGATCGCTTGCAGCTCGTATAACCAAGCGCCTATGTTAGTCGGCACAACATGTACACAGTTATCTCACGGTTAAATTGCAGCACATTTGATTTCATTGGCCCCGACGGAAGCGAACGAGCATGCCAGGCGAGCTTGCGATCGCTGGGAGACTGTGTAGGCCTAGCTCGCCGGCCGTCTATCCGAGGCCGAGGGCCCATGCCGATGCGTCCGCAGCTCGTAATAAAGCGCCTAAATTCATCAGCACAATCAATGCCTGAACATTTATGTTTCTCTTAAGTGAAAATACGGTTAGTTTTCTCGGTGCCGTTAATAGCGATGAGTAAACACGCCAGTCAGGCGAGCCGCTTCGTATAGACGATTGCTGGCGCGTCTGCGCTGACCCCGTCCGATTAGAAATCACGCCAACGATTTACTATATCGCACAACGTTTTACAACATGCACTCTTTCGAGGCCACTTTATTCTATAAGTTATTTCGTCTCAGAAACAAAGTGCAGCTTATTTATGTGCCGCCTTCAGCGGCGAAAGAGGCCTTCGTTTAAACCAGGGGGAAAAAAAAAACAGACTTGATCGGAGCGGCGAGGCGCTCGCTCGCCGGCTCCGCCCCGTGGGGTCTACGAAGTGGCCGTGACGTTCGCGCTACCGGCGCTGTCATTGGCTGCGGTCGCCCGACCGATGCGGCAGTCGCACGACAATAAGCGGGAGAGACAAGGTGCGATTTTGGGTGCCATCGGCGGTACGACCATTCGCATCGGCAACCGCACTCAACAGGTTCTCAACCAAATCCGCCGCACGCGGCGCCGAATCGCAAGCCGCGCATGCGACCAACTTGCTGAATATTGTCGTGCGACTGCCGCATCGGTCGGGCGACCGCATTCAATGACAGCGCCGGTATCGCGAACGTCACAGCCACGTCGTAGACCCGACGGGGCGACGGGGCACTTCGTTATACGAGCTGCAAGCGATCGTGTCACAAGCGCCACCGGTGTCGGATTCGATGGCCGAGGCAGCTATGCCTGCCGGCTCCTATATAGCCATCGGCGGCTGTCAAAGGAGCCGTTACTGCTAACGCGGCCTTGCGGAAACACGTCTACAGTGCTTCCATAGGCGTGTCTATATTGTCATCGTTGGTGTCAAACAAGAGAGCTGTGCAAATACGTTTGCGTTCACTTTCTGTTCGAAGTTATGCAGCATTCCGAACTTCCACGCAGGGGCGCCGGTTCAGGGCGGAGCTACCCGCCGCTAGGTCGTTCGTACCATGTGTCCCGAATCGCCGCATGCGGCAAGTCGCACACGACGCGCCGTGCGACAGATCGCACGGAAAATCGCACCATGTGTCTCCCGCTATATTCAGCAAGTTGGTCAAACGCAGGGCGGATTTGGTTGAGAACCTGTTGAGTGCGGTTGCCGATGCGAATGGTCGTACGGCCGATCGCACCCAAAATCGCACCATGTGTCTCCCGCTTGACTCCGTCTCCGGCGTGGACATGCCAATTAAAGCGGCTGACAAGTAAGTAAGTAAGTAAAGTAGGTAAGTAAGTAAGTAAGTAAAGTAAAGTAAGTAAGTACAGTAAGTAAGGTAAAGTAATGTAAGTAAGTAAGAGTATGTAGGTAAGTAAGTAAAAGTAATTAAGTGAGTAAGTAAAGTAAAGTAAATTAAAGTAAGTAAAAAGGTTAAGTAAGTAAAGTATGTAAAGTAAGTAAAGTAAAGTAAACAAAGTAAAGTAAGTAAGTAAGTTTATTTTCCAGGTTCATCTGGAGGGTTTTCTGGCAAAAAGCTGCATGAGCAGCTTGACTATGTCCTGAAAACCCCTACAAGCAGTAGTACACGAGTGGTAATGAAATCAGACACACATACAATAGTTACAGTCAATAAAGAGAAAACATTCGCCAGTTATACATACATAGTCTAATAATCTATTGCACAAAAATTTACA
This sequence comes from Dermacentor variabilis, assembly GCF_050947875.1. Taxonomy (NCBI): domain Eukaryota; kingdom Metazoa; phylum Arthropoda; class Arachnida; order Ixodida; family Ixodidae; genus Dermacentor; species Dermacentor variabilis. The sequence continues at coordinate 36,517,440 of NW_027460280.1, read as the reverse complement.
CAATAAAATCCAAAATAGAAATTAATACTCAAATGGTCATACAAATGTTCAGAATTAAATAGGAATAATGAAGCAAGACATAAAAAAGACATAAAATCACATTTCAACAAAATATTTCCGCAGCTCAGCTTTGGTATATCCTATTGTGTGTTTATATGTGTTTGGAACAAGAGGCAGGTTGTAAGAGAACATTTGTAATTTATAGTTAGTGCGAAAACGTGGTATATTTCATGTATTAATAGTTCTTGTGTGTATGTAAGCATGACGCATGTCCAAAGATGCCAGAGTCGAAATAATATCGGCAGTGGATGCCGTCGAAATATAAATTTTTTGTAACAACTTAAAGTGATACAAATGGTTGACCCGGAGAATGTTTTGTGCTTCAAAAGCATACTTGGAGGTAGTTGTATTATCAATATCGGTGATTATTCCAACAATTTTCTTTTGCAGTACGAGAACCTTATATATGTTAGTTTCGGTCACTGTGGCCCATACTAAATTGCAGTAGTTAAGGTGAGAAAAAGAAGTGCGTTATAAACTTGTAATTTACATTTTAAAGGTAAAGTTTCACGACATCGCGACAGAACCCCGCAGACGGAAGAGAGCTTCTTGCAGACAAAGTCAGTATTGGCATCCCAGTTTAAATAACAGGAAAAATATACTCCAAGTATCTTGTGCACTTCCACTATTTCTATTTGGTCATCTTCACAGTGAAGCATGCAATGCGGCACTATCGGTTTGTTTCGTGCGCGAAATATTATAGCCTGGGACTTTGTAGGATTAATTCTTAATGTATTCGTCCTTGACCACCTAGACAATTTAATCAGTAGGTCGTTACATTTCACCATTAAATCATTAAGATTAGGGCCTGAAGGAAGTAGTGTACTATCATCCGCGTATATAACAAGATCAATTGAAGAATCTGTGCTTACATTATCATGTATGTACAGGCTCCGACAAAACTGGTATACTCCACGCAGTCCACGCTGCGGGAGCCGGAGCTACGGCATACTAGAATCACTGGAAAAAAATTTCAGAGTACCGCATTAGTTTTCCCCGCGCCGCTGACGCGTTCATTGGCCCAACCGTACCACGTGACATTGGGGTGCCATATACCTTCCAAGCGCGGGCGGGCCGGCTGAGTTAGAGCGCAGGCAGCGCAGGTTCCCTACGTTTTTTGTGTTCCGATTATCGCGCTCGCATTTGACTGCAAGGAAATCATGCCTGGCTGCTGCGCTTTCGGATGCAGCAACCGAACCGAGTCTGGGAAGACTTTTTTCTAGATTCCGACCGGGAAAAATGACCGAGAGCGTCGTTCTACGTGGTTACACAGAATCGGCCGGTAGAACTTCAAGCCTATAAGAAACACCCGCGTGTGCGAGGTATAAGTACACCTTGCTTGTGCTTTTTGGCACTGTTTTGGAAGATTTTAGAAGCCGTAATCTTTCATGCGAAAGGCACAAAGATTTCACAAAGCCACACTTTAGAGATGAACAAAGGGAGCATAGAAATAGTAAATGAAATTAAAGTATTAGGTACATACTTCTCGAGTACGCTAAACTGGGATCGACAAGTAGATTCTGTAGTACAAAAGCTTAGCCGTATAACAGGAATGCTGAACAAGAGCAGATATCGCCTACCAACATCCGTAAAAATATTAATTTACCACTCACTATTTGCATCACACATTAATTATACACACCTTGTGTGGGGCACAACAACTGAAACTAACCTCAGGAAAATACACTTACTGCAGAAAAAGATCGTACGTATCATTGCAAATGTGCCATATCACAGTCACAGTGAACACCTTTTTAAACAATACAACATACCTACAATCTACTCTCTATACAACCGCTCTCTCCTTCGTATATGGCACTCAAACTCAAACACGGAAAACAGCGTATTTAATGAAATTGCTTGTCTGCAAAGAAATACAGCTACCTATATCACCCGTCACGGAGAATATTGGTCTATACCCCCCTCAAGAACCAACTACGGTTTGCAAATGACGAAAAATAAATTACCCAGACTGCTTAATACATTACATGACGCTGGCATTGACATCATTAACATAACACGGTCAGAACTGTCGTTACTTATCAGAACCTTCTCCTAAATAATGAATCAAGCGTAATTTATTTTTCACCTGTATTCACATGTGTGTCTTGTTAAATGTTTGTAATGACATAATTTTTGCTCGTCCTTTTCTTTCTCTTAATTATTCCAATATTAGTCGACCATCGTATCTTTTAACTTTTAATTATGCATCGTCAAGTGTACGCGATTTTCACTTTTATTTACGTATTGCCAAGTGTATGTAATGGGGTGGTGCGTAATATCTGCATTACTTTTATTTGTCCTTATCCCATTTCTTTGTTCCTTTTTTGTTTGTTCCGTTATAGAAAATTCTCTTGAATTGATTGATGATTGTAATTATTATTTATATTTAATGTTCTTTGCGTACGGCTGATCGCGCTACTCACTGCCACCATGTATAACACGGGGGCTAAGGGCACCTCAAGCTGCCTCATTGCAGCTTTTACCTTAGCCCCCGTCATTGTATTTTAGCAATGGAAACAAATAAAGAAAAGAAAAAAAGAAAGAAAAGATATTTAAGCGAAGTGCACGCGGTGTTAGCGATTCTACGAAAATAGGAGTTCATTGCAGGGATCGTTCGCGTCTTTCACGCTTGACGCGGGTACACGTGTACGCGTTTGTTGCTCAACACACGCGGTTATTCCGTGCTCGTGGCACGCGAAGGCACACTTGTCGCGCGAGAATTCCGCGTCCTCACGTGCACCAGGTACTCGCATGATTTCCCCGCGCACGTGAGCGCGCTCTCGCCTCGAGTCACTCGACCCATATGGCACTTGTTTTTCGCAGATCGTGACGATCGCAGTCAATAAAAACATGGTCAGTACGAGGCCCATGATACTTCCTTTTTTCCACTTATCTTTTGCTCATTTCTACATACGCATTTCGAGCTTGAAATCAATGGCCAGGTGATATTCACAACACATCCTTCAAATTTTTAGCTTGTAAGCCTGAAGGCCTGAATTCAATGAACTGAAGTCAGCATACAAATTAAGTTTTATGTTGAAATGCTATGGTGCATATACCCAAATAATGTTGTGCTTGATGCATAACAAGAAATACAAAACAACAGAGCACCCAGTAGCTTTAGTTTCGGTCACTACGCATGTTTCATAAACCGCTCTAAAAGCACAAGAATTTTATACATCGCCTATCTAACTTAGAAAAAAAAGTGCTGCGTCACCAGCGGGCGTTCCTGCTTTTGTTTACACAGGCAGCACATCTTGGCAGTCTAAGAAAACAGTCATAAATAAATTGAGAAGAGTAGCCGCTCATGAACGCACTAGACAGCCGCGTTCATAAATCGCAATGTAGCAAACTCTCGCTCATTGTCAGTGTACAGAAGCACATATACGTTGCTGTGATCACGTAAATTGCTCATATTGGCCTTCCACAAGATTTAGTGCGCAAAATGGTCATCGAAGTTGGTTTTTACGCCTGCTGTGCGCAGATCGTCTTACGATCACGGCCAAACACCGGTGCGCACACGGCAGTCGCAGTGTGTCGTGCGCATACAGCGGACGAAGTCGCCCGGCAGAATCGAGAACGCGCGGTATCCGTTTACAAACTAAATTAAATGTATCCGATTTAGCTTGTGAAATTATACAATGAACGTACGTGCCTGTGACACTGTCAGGTGTTAGTTTCGTCCTGCTTGGAAACATTCAATAAAAGCCGACGGCGGTCCACGATGTTCATGCCCAAGAGCTCAAGGTTGCCTCATTCCGGCTCGAAGTGTCGAAATGTTTCCTTCGTAGCTCGCTCCACGGAAGGGGGAAAAAACACATGCATAAGCTCCCGATAGCAGCGCTAAGCTGCTGCCCACAATCGTAGCACCGTTCAGGCAGTAAACACGATCGGCGTGCAAAACAACCACCGGCTGCATTACTTCGCACAAAATAACATTTTATTTTCGTTCTTAGCGACCATTATCTGCGGGCACAAAGTATTTGTACTTCAGTAAACACTCAACCCGCTGTGTCACCGAATATCAAGCTCTTCCAACACGGCGGCCTTCCCGCGACGCAGTCGGCTTGGAAGGTATATGGCGGTGGCCGCTCAGTGTTGCCAGTCAAATCCCGACCTTTGCGGTACTCTGAAATTTTTTCCAGTGACTCTACGGCAAACTGCATCGCAGCGCCATCCACAGCACGGAGTAAGACATTTAGGAGGTGAAACTCCCGTCAGCGCGAGCGAGCGCGGGCGACCAGATAAGGTCACAACTGTTGTATGCGCCGACGGGGCCGCGGCGCCATGCGGCGCGTCGTAGAAGCCGCAGCTAAAAAAAATGCTGTGCCCGGGCAGGCGGCTCCGGCCAAAGGAGGCATTGCTCCGGCGCCACGGAGGAAGGAATCTCAGGAGAGGCCCTGACGTCACTCTTTGTGAAGCTAAAGTGAAGCCGGAAGTTGCCGTTGCTCGTGGCGTTGCTCCGGTTATCGGGCCAGCTCTCCTCTCTTGTTTACATTTCTCGCGAAACCACGCCGCGCTGCGCGCAACCGGGCTGCTCGGGCACGCGCGCTCCGCAGCAATACTAAGCAATCACGATCTCTCAATGCATTACCGTTGCCGAAGTCGTGTTGAAAGAAGTTAATAATGAACTTCGCAAATTGGGCCGTGAGGTCGAATCCGCTGCTTTTACCGGCTTTTATGAAAATAAACATGCTTTATCAGGCCAACCAAGTGAGCTATTCTCATCAACCGCGTGTACCGGCCGCTGCCCAGTTCTAAAAAAGGTCACCTTTATTGCTGACTTCTACTTGCTTTTCTCTGTTTGGACTTCCTGGGGCGCTCAGACCATCTTGCGAACTAGACGTCTAGCGATACGAAAAAAATGTACGCATTCTCACTGCACTGCGAGAACGCACTCGAGACACGTACGACACATCGACCCATTTGCGATCCATTCGGAGTTTATGAGCACAAACACATTCTAGCTTGAGGAATCGTCGTGCTTCATTGAACAAAGTTCGGGTGGCCGCGCATCACTACGACAGCGCGCCGGCGAGGAGGCAAAATGTCATTTCTGACTTCGCGTTTAAATTGATATACTGCGGCCTGAGGTGCCTTCTTACCACTGTAAGTGAAGCATCACTGGATCAAAGTTTTGCGATACCCGGCGCAAGCTGCAGAACAGTACGCGCGTAGAACCGGCCGACGTGCGACCATGGAACAGCCGTTTGATGTGTTCGCAGGCGTTCGTTCTGTGGAGCCTTGCCGACTCTTGCAGCGCATCCGCTAACCTACACTTCTCGCGCGCACAGGTCAGATACGCCCGCGGTAGGGAGGATTCGTTCCTTAAGTCAAAGCAGCCGATTCTTTCCCATCTTCCAGGATGACTCGTCGGCTGGCAGGTGCACGGTGCCGTGGGCAGCAAAATGCACATATTCGGCGTAACGCTCTATAGCAGCGCGTGTATTGAGGTACACCTGTGCCGGTGTGCATGAACCTCGAACGCGCTCAGCTTAAAAGACTTCGTGCTGTCGCGAGTACCGCGAGGAACAAGCAAGAGTTCAGCAACATGTGTTTTAATATGCACAAAAGCAAGTTGCTACTGAACGCGAACTATGTATTCATAACTTACGTCTACGTGCCGCAAATGCACCATATGCGCTGTCAAAAGCAGAAATCACTGACCTGCAAGGCGTTCATTGTACGGATTCTGAAACGCATCGGTTTCGGCGTGCGATGGCACGTTAGCATGATTCCTCCAATAGAGGAATATTTCCTGCAGATATTCCTTCGTCCGTTGCCATTGTCGTCGCACGGTACATTGCGTACAGCGTTGCGTGCGCGTTCATTTCACAAACTTTAGTTCCTCCTGCCCCACCTGGCCACAGCAGCATCCGGGAGAACACGGTGCAGATAGCGCAGTGCAACAAAACACGGAGACCAACGCAAATCTGCCCGCACGGTGCCTTTGCCACGGTACGAAACCTGCGGAGCAACACGTGTGAGCGCACAGAACCAAAACAAAGCCGCCATTGTGGCCCGAAAGGCGTGGCCACTACGGCAAAGAAATAAAAAATGAGCAAAAAAGAGGAGAACCTACAACGTCATTTCCTCCACACTTTTATCCTAGCGCGCGGAGGGGGTAGGGCCTCTCCTCGGTTTCCTTCCTCCATGTCCGGCGCGCTCTCAACGGCGGTAATTTCTTTCCAGGCCGCCAAGCGCCGCCAGCACGATAACGGCTCCGCGGGCTTGTGACATTTTCTGGTCGCCGCAAACAGCGCAGTTTCCACACCTAAATATTTCTTGCTCCATGATCCACAGGCAGCATCTGGGATCATGTCTGCCGATAATAAAGGGCAGCCATTGGGCGCGTTAAAGGGACACTAAAGTGAAAAGGGATTTCTTCTGCATCAGTAAATTGCCGTTCTACAACACCAAAAACACCACTCTTACAACGATAAGGCGTCTGGTAAGCCAGAAAAAGCGCAAGAACGAAATACGGGTGGCGACGCCTACTTAAGTTCCCGCACCTGGGGGCTGTGACGTCTTGGATTTTGATGGCATATTCTAGGACCTACTAATTAAATATAGCGGTACAAGTTGACTACATTGTGTTCTAAAGGAACCAAATATTAAACATGGCAGGTTTCGGGAACCTTTATTCACCCGACGCGGCCCAAATGCGAAAACATACCTTGGAATCCCTGACGTCACACTGACGTGGCGACGCTGGAGTTTCGGCGCGAAATTCAAATACTGATACTTGGACCTTCATTTTCTCATCTAATAACCAAACTATTTTTTCGAAATGACTGCCTGCAGGGTTCTCAAACAACGGTTCATTAGTCTAAACTGATTTATTGTTTCGCTTTAGTCTCCCTTTAAGTGAGCGCGCTCCGAACTCCGAAGGAGCACGCTCGAGTGCGCTCGAGTGCGACGCCTTCGGAGCTTAACTGCAATTTTCACCGACTGTTTTCAGGTTCACGAACGCGCCGTCTGGCGAATGGTTTGTTGCTTCCGCACCAGCAATCGCACTTAGCGCGCTTTTCGAAAATTGCCTCGCCGACCGTACTCCGACCGTACTCCGACGGGGCCGAGCCACAGCACTAAATATCGATAACCGGATGAAGAGGGTGGTGCCAGCGTCTGTGAGTGGTCCGTTTTCCGCTGCTTAGCTTGCGGTGGCTCGTCGACAATCGCGGCGGCATGCAACGGAAGCTTAAGAATGACGTTAAAACGGGGTCGTAAACGTGCCGAAAGTTCTCGAAAACGTTACACGGCCACGCAAAAAGTTTTATTACACGCAAATAAACCCTTGCTCTCCGTAAGGGCCGAGTAGCCAGTGCCGGAGCGATCGGTAGCAGCCGTCTTTTATTCCTTTCGGAACGGGGCAGCCTGCGGCTATTCAGAAAAAAATTCAGTTTTGTTCGGAATATTAATGCAACGTTATCGCGTACACGACACTTTGACGCGGTCAGTTTTTGCGGTTTCGTGACGTCGGGTGAGAGGCAGGTGAAGTGGGTGCAGCCCGAAATATTTTGACGAACAATCGAGGGGTAATGCCAAAAGGCGTCGAATCAGCAACCACTATGTTTGTTTTGTTCGGTCAAATTATGCAGAATCAGTGTGTACACGTCATATCAGATGGGCAGCTATCGCGGTTTTCGTGATTTCGCGTGACAGACAGGTGAAGTGGGGGTGGCCCGAAAAATTTTTGACCAATCGTGGAGGCTGATTGCAGAATTGGAATAGAAAAGTTTGGGATAGCTTTACGTTATAGCGCCCTTGGCTCCATTTGGATTGTGCCGGACGGGGCAGATTGTCTGTTCCGGACAATTTATCGCGAAATACAAACACGTCTAGTCCTTCGCTCAAACTTCAAATTAGGGATGATAGTAGTCGACAGTGAATCTTTTTTTAAGGATAATGTTGTCTCCAAAATGCTACTCGCGAGTGTACAATTTCAAGTATTCAGAGGCGCTCACTGCGCCTACACGAGGCGTTACTAATAGAGCCGTTACCTGCATACTAAAGCTGACGTTCATCTTGTGCAGCCACCTCTTGGGGACGGAGAACCTAAAAAGACACGACGTCAGTGCCATTGAAAAAAAAACATTGAGGAAACGCTAAAAGAATAAGGCTAATGAAGAAGCAGACACGCTCAGTCATTGCTATCACACGTAAAAGTAGAAAACTTTATTTAGGACTACCTCCATGCCGGCACCATCCAGCGCACAGATGTTTCGCACTGGTGGCAGCTGATGGCGTGAGTGTGCTCTCCAGGATCAGTATTCTCCATTGCTGTAGCAACGGTAGAGTGGCTGAGAGGTGGAATCAGGTACTGCCAATTTATTGGTCCAAAACTGTTCCGGTTGCGTCCAATCGAGCATGCGGTTCCTCGCCACTTTGGGGGATTGGCCAAGGAATAAGTAGATTACTCCAATTTACAATGAAGAATAAAATTTCGGAATTTGTAATAATGCTGAAGAAGCTGAAATCGCCTTTTCAAATAAAATCATTCTGCATTATTTGTGTTGCCGCAGTGAAGTAGCGTCGAGGTTCGAGGAAGTGATTAATTGTTTCATCCTCATTAAATGTAGAGATGGAAGGACACAAAACCAGACCTGTGTATGAAGAGCGGCGGGTAAGAAATATGGCAACCGAATTTTTTGTGGGAAAGAAAGAAAGTCTGGGGTTTTACGTGCCGCAACCACGGTTTGATTATGGAACACGTCGTAATGAGGGACCCCGCCTTAATTTTGACGATCTGTGCTCGTTTAACGTGTACCCAATTCACAGTCCAGTGATGTTATGGCGATTCTATCCCGTCGAAATTCGGCCACTGCGGCCGGGGTTCCATACCACGCCATCGGGCAATTTTGTGAGGGATAGCTAAAGCATCCCTGTGTTGCAGCATTCGACAAGCCAGCACTCGCCGCGGTTGCTTTGTGGCTGTGGTGTTGGGCTGCAAAGCACCAAGTCGCGGGATCGAATCCTCGCCACGGCAGTCGCATTTTGTGGAATTTCGGGCGGAAAATGCGAAAACACTCGTGTACTTAGATTTAGGCGCACATTAAAGAACCGCAGGTGGTCCAAATTTCTGGAATCCCCCACTACGGTGTGCCTCATAATCAGATCGTGGTGGTGGCACGTAAAACCTCATAGTTTAATGTAATTTTTTCGATAAGCTAGGGAAATACGAGCTGCTTATGACCGGCAGAAGCAGTCAGTATTGGGTCTGATGAAGATTTCGTAATTAAACTTATCTGAAATCTAGCCGCCGTGATGTGTATAGTCAAAGGTATAAATTGAAGTACAGGGCCGCGAAGTGACGTCATTGCCAGGGAACCGGCAGTTTCGTTCAGAAACAAACCTTTATGACGGGATAGCCAAATCGAATGCAGATGAGCAGGAACCAGCAAGTGAAAGAATTTTCGCATTGCCGAATCACCGGACGTGTTAACAGAAGAGCCGGCCCATACATAAGGAGTCATAATACCAGCTATTGTAGCTGAATGGTCTAATGTACGTGACAATAGCATTGCTGCCTGAAACTCAGCCAGAAAATACGCACGAAAACAGGCAACCTTAATGAAAAGGACCAGTGGTATGAAGGGCAAGATATCCCGATGAACGGCAGCCTTTTCCTCGCACTTCGATGCGTCTGCCGCAACGACAATATTTGTTCCCATTGCGCTTAGATGATCTTGTAGTGAGCCGTTTAAGATGCTTAAATAGAGTAGTTTCACGCGCTGTTAGGAAAAATGTTGTCAAACGTAATTTCCGGGGAATTAGAATGCGTTTCAGCATGTCACAATCCTCACCGCACAATAATTGCTCATCGTTTTCTTTCTTTGTAATTTTCTTACAAGGAACTTCGGAATTCCCGCGACGATGCTGGTGGAGAACAAAACGACGAGGGGAGTGAGCTGATAACGTCTACCGCTGTGACAAGTGCCTGCCTGTGTGTGCCTGTAAGTAAACGGCTCCTAACCTGCCACGGTGTTAGGTATAGGGAAATTATCTGGAAAGCTTAGTGGCGATAAGCCATTGCCGAATCATGTGCTTATTTACTTTCGTAGGCATTGTTTCTGGAGAGAGAACTTGGCACTATGTTGTAGCTGGTCGGTTAGGTCGACTGCTTCAATATACTTATGCGGAGGAGTGAATTCATACTCCACTCACAGAAGCGGAAGCGGCTCGTCAAATTCGCTTCGAATCTCGAGCGCTCATCTGCGACATTTATCTTCCCATCGGCGTGCAGTTAGCAAAGCAAGCAAAGCATGGGAAAGCAAAGCAAGCTGAGCAAAGCCAAGCAAAGCAAGCACCTGGTAAATGACAGTTAACATCCGTAAAACCGTCGTTATGACTTTCACTGTCCGTTGTCCACGCCTGCCGTTGTTTCTTACAAAATTGGTAATAACCCCATTCAGAGTGCTAGTGAATATAAATACCTTGGTATAGTTTTCACAGCCAGTATGTCTTGGTCCAAACACATGGATTTAATTACCTCAAAGGCACTGAAAAAGTTAAGCTATCTGCGCCGCGCATTGACTGCGGCCACAAGGAATACTAAGCTAGTGATGTATAAATCTCATATACAGCCTCTGTTAGAATATGCTTCTCCCGTCTGGAATCCGCACAAGCAGTGCGACGTTAATCAAATCGAGGCCATCCAAAAGAAAGCGATTCGCTTCATATGCCGCAGCGTCGATAGGGATTTTTCACCTTCCGGAGCGCTTCCATACTTAGGCTTGCAACGGCTCTCAGATCACCGACGCACGGAATCGCTAAAGTTTCTGGATTGCACTATTAACTTCTCTTGCCGGAATCGATCAGATAATTAACTAACTCCTGCTAAACTATTAAATACTAGAAGTCACCATCACCTAAACGTTGCGCCCTATTTTGCACGCACAGAGACCTGAAATACGGTTTTTTACCCCGTGTAATTGAATATTGGAATTTTTCGCCTGTATACATGGTAATACTTGTTCTCGGCCTTTAAACATACTTGTAGCCACTATCGAATGGACTGTATTGTTGATGTTGCCTGTGTTATTTCTCATTGCTCTGCTTTTCGGAACCACTGCTGGAACAGCCTAACAGTGCAGCAGTACGCGCAAATAAATAAATGAAAGAAAGAAAGAAAGAAAGAAAGAAAGAAAGAAAGAAAGAAAGAAAGAATAAAAGAAAGAAAGAAAGCAAATAAACAAACATTAAACAAACCAAGAAACTTGACATAGTGGTTGACGAACGATGCAAAGCGACCTTACATGTAAGTAGAACTGTTATATACATTTTGTTACAAGAACGTGGGTGTAGCCGGCACTCGAATGCAGTAGAGCTACGGAGGCATCCCTATTGCAAAAACCAGCGCCACTGGGACACAGCGCCCCAGCGTCCAGAGCAGCGCGCTGGACGCTGGGAAGGCGCGGCGTACTGGGAGGCACTGGCTACTCGTGCGAAAAACAGCTCTAGCGCGTTAAATATGCGGTGCCTGGACACCGTATATATGTTTTTGAATACAGAAGGGAAGGAAGAGCGCTTTAGTGCAATAAAAAAAGAAAAAAAATGTAAGAAATAAAATTGCTCCGACAAGGATTCGAACAACCGACCTACCGATACCAAGCCCGTCAATTTGCCACTACGCCACGCCACCTTTATTTTTCTTTATTGCATGGAATTATCGTTACTGTCAAACCGATGCAGTTACATTACATACGGTCATACAAGAGAAACAAATTCACAGAAAGTATACAGTCCAATGACAGTTCAAAATTCTGGTAAACAAACACAAGCGTCCAGACGCGAAATCGATTCAGCGACGGGATCATATGTAGCCACTACACTGCGGACTTGAGCAGTCTCTTCTCGGAAGATAGACGTGTGATGGCGTGGCGTAGTGGCTCGACATGCCGAGCCACTACGCCACGCCATCAGACGGAAATTCGCGGATAATTTGCCATGTCAAAGCCGAGAAGCAGTTTGTTTCGCAGAGCTACGTCTCGTACAGACATGGTTGATGCGCTATCGCCCAGCAAATAAAACTCACGCCTGTACCAGAAATAAAAAGTGGCTGTCCGTATTCAGCAGTATGCTTGGAAGTGCCACACCATCGATTTTCACTTGCGATTGCTATTTTAACTACCCGCGCCGAGATCGCTCCCCACCGAAGCTCAAGCCTAGCGTACCCGCCGAGTCCATCCTCTGGGACTGTCTAGGCGCAGGAATCAAGAAATCTAACAAGGATAAATCACTCTATATGTCAGCTTTCGCATCGATGTTCTTAAATAAACATTTTTTTCATGTCTACAGTGCATAAGAAGCGATGACCGCAGATGTGACGCGTCATAAACACAGGTATGTGTGCTATCGCCGAAGGCTCCCAGCACTAGCCCGCGCTTCTCTGACGAAGATCTATGACTAGCCAGGCGTCTTGACTGAAAGGCATCACTGCACTAAGGAAACGGTGCATATCCTTTGCGTGAAGAACCAGAAATGGCTATCGAAATCGGCAGTAACAGGCCATACACCATCCCAGGTCGGCGGTTTATTTAGGACTTTTTTTCGAAGTTAAAACAGCAATCGCAAGTGAAAATCGATGGTGTGGCACTTCCAAGCACACTGCTGAATACGGACAGCAACTTTTTCTTTCTGGTACAGGCGTGAGTTTTAGTTGCTGGGCGATAGCGCATCAACCATGTCTGTACGAGAGGTAGCTCTGCGAAACAAACTGCTTCTCGGCGTTGACATGGCAAATTATCCGCGAATTTACGTGTGATGGCGTGGCGTAGTGGTAAAGTGACGGGCTCGGGATCTGCAGGTCGGTTGTTCGAGTCCTTGTCGGAGCAATTTTATTTCACGATCTTTTTCATTTTTTTTATTGCACTAAAGCGCTCTTCCTTGCTTTCTGTATTCAAAAATATATATACGGTGTCCAGGCACCGCATATTTAACGCGCTAGAGCTGTTTTTCGCACGAGTAGCCAGTGCCTCCCAGTACACCGCGCGTTCCCAGCGCCTTCCCAGCGCCCCAGCGTCCAGCGCGCTGCACTGGGCCCATAATCCGACGCTCTGGGTCCCAGTGGCGCTGGTTTTTGCAATAGGGATGGAGCTCGATAAACGCGATGCCTTTCGGCGGGTCAAGTTTTGCCGGTCCGTAAGCAGACTTCTGGAGTCTGGTTGGTCACGGATTTGAATTTCTGCCAAATACGGCCGCCCTGTCGGCCGTGGCCAAGTTGTAGCGGCATCATGGTTCGTGCCCCCTTGTTGCCAGGGCCGCGTCATAGGTTGGTCAGCACGGAGAACTGACCAGCCGTCCGGAGAACTGACCAGCCGCAGGGAGGCTGCGGGAAAGAGGCCCTCCCGCCTTAAGAGGAAGCTTTAGCTCGGGCCCAACTCCGACGCGACCTATTCAAATACATGTAAAACGCAAAAACGTTTTTCTGAGATAACCCCTGCACCGATTTTGATGAAATTTGTTGCATTTGAAAGAGAAAGTTAAATTCTAGTGACTGTTGGAAGCGGAATTTCGATTTAGGGCTTGAATTTTCTTAAAACGATCTTCAAATATTTGACCGTTTGAAAAAAATAGAAGCACGAAGTTTACAAATTCATAGCTCTGCATCAAGAACCGATATCGCAGTTCTGTAAACGGCATCCATTAGATCATTCAAAGCGGACAAATTCAATATGTCATTTTACATGTTACGTGAATTTGTTACGTTGGTTACAACGGTTTTGCAAAAGTTGTATTTCCCTGTGATTAAATTTATTATGTTCATGTTTAACATATCAATTTTGTCCGCTTTAGATGTACTATTAGATGCAATTCACAGAATTGTATTACCATTTTTAGTAGTTAAGTTACATAGTTGTAAACTTGATAGTTTCGTTTTTTGAAAATTTTCGATTTTTGCCAATTTTTAATAAAAAATTGACAATCTAACTCAAAAATTGGAAACCAACAGTCACTAGATTTTAAGTTTGTCTTTTAAATGCAACAAACCTCGTCATATTTGGTGCAGTGGTTGCCGAGAAAAACGAATTCTCCTTTTACATGTATTTAGATAGGAGCACTCGAGCTAAAGCTTCCTCTTAAACGGAAGACGAACTAAGCGCCCTTCCGCGTCCGCGCGACGTCCTCACCTCGTCCGTGGCCGCCCTGGCCAAAGGTGACGCACCGGTGTTCCGCGTCGAGCAGGCGAAGTCATCTGCCGTCAACAACCTCATTTTCTCCAGCTTCCGATTCGACTGCTCTGATTGCATGCACTGGCGCACTGGATTCCTATGAACGAACTTCCGCCGCGGCTTAGAGCATTCGCCTTAAGCGGTGATACACTGTTGCCTCTGGATGATTGTGGAGTATGGAGCTCCTCATTCCCACCCCTCCCCCATACTCCTCGAGTTGCCGTCTCGTTTGAATAGATATCTCTCTCCCTCCCTCGGACTCGGACGTCTGGGAGCTTGATGTCCATTTTCTACTCTTAAATATAGAGAGTGTAAGACTTTTAGAAGCAAACGTGGCCTTTTAACCGTTCAAAGATCTTATATTCTGCCGTCGACTCTAGCTACAAAAAAAAAAAAAAAGTGCTCAACGCTCTGTTTCAACAACTTAGACTTCCATTAACCTCCACAGTTATCGTTTCTGTCGAGACCTCGGCTCTGTGCTTTAGCCAGAGTGATGATGGTTTTGAAGAGCTAGACATGGTGACGGTTTGCTGCGTCAGAAGCAATGAAGTTTGGTGGTACCCAAGGCGAACGCATTGCAGGTGCTCCTGCGGTTGGCGGATTAGGTTGTCAAAAGGGAGAGTGCCACAAAGCATGTCTGCCTTACAACGTGCAATTAATTTACAGCACTTGCAGATTACTGCGCTAGTATGATATTATCCTCATACTTCTTGGAAATTATCATACGAATCTCGAGTTTTTTCTTATTCGCGTTCTAGCAATACTGCATGATTTTATTTTTATCTTTTAACTTTTTGTTGCTTCTTTTTTATTCATGTAATCCTATTTAAGTTTAAATCAACCATCCTATACTTGACCAAATCCTTTGTCCGGCATGATTTGAAAATTCATCGTCGTCATCATCATGTTCTACAAGATAATTATCTTCGTCACTATGTGAATCCGCTTCATCACTTTTCATTTTCTTAGATCAGGTAAGGGAATTTGGGCCATAATTAATTTATTCGATATCAATATTTTCAGCAGGTAAAGAAACTTAGAATTTATATCAAGCGTGACGGTAATATAAGATTCTGTAATAGCCACAATGAAAAAAGCTTTCTTCTTTCTTCAAATGTTGGTAGCAGATATACGCCTCATGTGTCCTTAAGACAATCTAATGCAAGAAATTACAAGCTTGATCAGATGTTATTGTTATGAGCTCCAAAGCAGCAGTGAAAACTGTACTTTGCGAAGATATAGAAATCAACACAATGCTTCGATGCCAGAAGACCAGAATCCATCAGTAGCAGCGTACTTGAATATTTGGCGAATTATGTGCTTCGAATCCCCCTGTCTTATTAAACGTTAATGTTGCGTTAGTATACGCGAAGGCCACTTTGATGGCTTCAGCCAGTCAGCAGATATGTATTACGCACTTCTTAAAATAAGGCTTAGGTGGGAGTCAAACCGGTGCACTTTTCGATAAGTACACCGGTCTTTCCTGGTGTGACAGTTTCATGCGGGTTCTTAACAGGTGAGATCATTGAACTGACGCCGTAAATGCCGGGACCTGTTATTCTTGCATAAGTGTGTTCACGGGTATACAATCCAACACATCAGTAAACAAGTGCTTGGGGCCTCTGAAATTATTTGTTATACATGTAACGTCGTTGTAAAAGTCCCGCACCGCATATCAAATATTCGAAGGAGGAAAGAATTATTCCTTCGTAATACATGTGATTTCGATGTGAGGCGTTGTTTGCAAGGCCTCCAGTGTATTGAATGCCTGCCAATTAGCTTCACTCTATTTGCCCTTTTCTTAAATATATAGTTTTAAGCGCAAAATAATCATATCCTTATGAGACATGCCATACAGGGGGACTCCGGAATAATTTGAACCACCTGGGTTTCTTTAACGTGCACATAAATAAGTGCACGGGCGTTTTCGCATGTTGGCTCCAACGAAATGCGGCCGCCGAGGCCGGGATATGGTCCCCCGACGTCGTGCTTAGCAGCCCAAGCCAACGAGCAACCACTGTGGGTGTATTTGTCTTTGTTTTCAAGAAGGGCGATTTAGGAGGAATCTAGAATTTAGAGTTGATAAGCTTTGTAATCCGGTTTCGTAAATTAGATTGCAATGAATGTTTATTGACGTGATAGAAAATGAGAATGATATTTTCAGATAGGATACTTCTTTTAAGATGAAGTACAGAATTACTCATCTCCGTTAATGTACTTTCGTCTTGATCTTCTTACTGTGTTTTTTTCTTCATAATTGTTCGCCAAATTAAGTGGCGCCATGCTGTTTTAGGGCACTTTGTTAAAGATTTCAATTAAGGTTAATTTTCCACGTTTTGTCGTTTATGTCGTCAAAACACTCATCAAATTTTTTCACATCACTTTCTTTTATTTCTTTTGAGGCGACTTGGTGTACGCCCTATTTCTACACCACAGTTACATGCTTCATCCTAGTTTCATTTCGGCGCACTCCCATTTACACATTCGCATTCTACCAAGCTGCAACGCTTTTTACAGATTAGCCCCATCATGTGCTCGCTTTTAACACACATCCCTATCGAAAAATTCCTATGCCCCACAACTCCCTCACGCAATAATCCGATATGAAGCATATATAGTATTCCATACAAAGACCCGTTTTTTTCCAATAGGTCATTTGGTGCTATTGGATATAGGAGTTATGGAGGATACGAGTTTTTTTTTCACTAGGGATGTTAGCTGCGCTGAATGTCTGTATCGTCTCAAGCGCCGCCTGAAACGGCCACCTCTGATGTTACGACCAGAACGGAGAGCGCCGTCTCGCGATATCTCAGACGTGACTGATAGCGTTGCAAGCGGCATTGGCGCGTTGTTGGTTTGAGACTAAAGCAGCAACCGCTGCTTTTATGCTGCCAAGTCGGTCGATTCCGAACACCGTACTTTGAAATGTGGCATACGTTCTTCCTCGCCTAAAGAGTGAAGAAAACGAGGCGGTGAATCGTCTGTTCAACATGTATATTTACGTAATTTACATTGGGAGTGGATGCAGCCGGCGTTATGTCGCCGTATAGCCGCGATGATCAGCCGCCATGTGAATCGAGGCAGCGCGATGCGTGACCGCGGCGTCACCTCTGTCGAGGCAGTTGTCACGCGGCTGGGGCCCGGTTCATTACGGGCTCGAGTGTCCGTGCCAAGCGTCCGCAGACACCGCGTCGTCCGAGGGTGCGGTCGTGGCTATGCTCGCCGTGTCGCAGCCTTTGTCACAGCATGGTCCGCGCCCTGACACCAGGGTTGCGTCGTACGTTGGCCCGCACGGGAGGTCCGAGGTTCCTGCAGCCGCAGGAACCCCCGCATCGCCCGCGGGTGTCGCTGCAGCCCAGTAGTCGCCACCGAGGGCTTCCTGGTCCGCGCCCGGCTTCTGGGAGACAGGCCAGCTGCACGACGGCTGCGCCAAGGACTTCATCCCGTCTCCTCGGTGCACCGGCGACGATCGACGGCCCCTGCCACCTATCCGCGACGATCTCGCCTTATCTCGGACAGTCTCGGCGGGAAGCGACGCGCACACCTTCCACGTTGATCGTAGAGCCTGTGCTGCTGTCGACATAGTCGCGTTGTTCTCCTCCTGATTCTGGGTCTTCTTGAAACGCATCGCTGGTGTGCTGGCTCGCGGCGCTCTAAAGGCGACGATGATGACGACGATGATGATGGCCTTATAATAGGGCTCTTAACCACACTGAGTGTTTGTCCAATAAGTGTTTGTTTTAACTTTTACTTAATGTTTTGGAGTATTACATATTCGATAAAAAAATACCTTTCATAGGCATCTTCGTTTAGCTGATTGCATTCAACCTCAAACAGCATCAAAGACCATGGTGCTGCATGATCCTCTTCGGTGTTGGCGACTATAGTCGCTACTGACATCTAGGAGAGCGAAATTGGACCGACGGTGAAAATCATCGAGAAAACTCCATTCTGTGAGGCAATCAAACGCCTTGTGCCCGTAACTTCGATCCGTTAGGTAAATGTGAAGATATTTAAATACATAGAAAAGAAGTTGCTCATAGTAGGGGTGGGGGTGGGGCTCCACACCGTAAGTAAATGAGGAACGATTACCCTTAGGCATGCGCAGTAAGGTATTAGGTATTAGCTATACATTTTCCTCTTTACATTAAATACAGCACAAAAATACCATATTGTCCGTGTATTTCTCGTTGCCACAACGAAGTGCATTTTTGCTGCATAAGTGAATATCTGCCTCGAATGCATTAAAATACTATTACATATGCATCATTTATCGCTAAACACCACTATAATGAAGTATTGATGATACTTGACTCCCCTATGAAGTAAAGTGTGATGCGGCATTGCCGAAAACGACAGAAGCGGCCTGAGAGATGCCGTTAGGTGGTGGCTGTAGATTAGGTGAGACCTCCCTGTATTTTCAACTTTCGTGTGCGTAGAGCTGAAGCCCACGAATGTTTTTGCATTCCCCCTCCATCCGAATGAGGCCGCCGTGCACGGAATTCGAACCCGTGACCTTGTGCATAGCACCGGAACACCGTGGACAGCGTTGCGCGTATCGATACGAGGCAACGAAAGACGCGAAGGCCACGGCACTGCTGTGTTGAACACGACCTCTGACTGCATTACGAGGCGCCGTGCATTGAACTCGTATGAAATAGAAATGTATACCGATTGGAACGTACTATGCAAGAGACTTGCGACTGCCTATCGCGACTGTTGCCAAGGCGATAAATTGCGCGTTTGACGGTAAAGAGGCCAATCAAAATTAATGCAGAAGCGCAAGTTCCCCTTCGAGCTCTATACCAGATGTGTGCTGAGCAATAAAATAAGTAGAATAAATTTATAATGAAATAATAAGCGCTTTTGTAACTACCCTGCAAAGGAAATTTAGCGATAGCCTAGATGACGTACATCATGTATTGGTCGAATATTGCTGATTGGGTACACGTAGAAAAAAATATAGGTCTGTTTCACTTCAGATCCAAATCAGGCGGATGTGTCAGTTACAATATTTCTGAGGGGCAGAATAAATTTCGAATCAACTTGCGGTGAGTGAGTGAGTGAAGTAACTTTATTTCAGTCCAGAGAAGACGCAGGGGAGACCCCGCGCTTACCGGCTAGTCCCACGTAGGGACCGTCAAGCCGAGCTTGACAGCCCGATCGCGGGCACTCTGGACGGCCAGCGTTTGGTCGTTGATTTCGGGGCTGCCCAAGAGCGCAGCCCACCTATCCTCGCTGAAGGAGGAGCCGATGGCTTCACACTACCACAACCCATGGTCCAATTTTGCCCTTAGTCCACAGGCAGGGCAATCCGCACTGGGATATCTTTCAGGGTATATGGCATGAAGAACCGCGAGGTTAGGGTACGCACGGGCTTTTAAAGTCGAAGGGTAACCGCCCGCGCCCTGCTTAAGGCGGGGTGCGGGAAAGGGAATACCCGTCTTGACAGATAGTAGTGTGTGGTGATTTCATTAAACGTGAGCGATGGTTCCCCGCGCGGCTGGGGGACTGCTGAGGCGGCGTGGTCAGTGAGTCCTCGCACGGCCTCGTGCGCGTCCTCGTTAAGGTTAGAGGGAGAACCCTCAATCGACCCCAAGTGAGCGGGAAACCAAATGAGAGAACGTGTAGACGGCCCCGCACGTGTACTGCGGGGCCGTCTCGTAGGCACTGAGCTCATATACCTTGCCCGAGATGAGCATCTGCCTCATCCGGACGTAGCGGTTCGCATTCTCGCGCTTGAGAGTACTGGCAACCATAATATTTTGCTGTAGATTCGGGCATAGAGTATCTTGGCACAGTTCTTTCTGACTGATGCCCGCGGCGGCGACTATTGCGTCAGCCACCGTAACAACGCCAATCTTGGAGATGTTGAGTCCACCTCGCGGCCTGATCACAATCTTGATATCATCTCGAGGAATTCAGAGCATTCGTCCCGCTCGTATCACTTTGGATTTTAGCGCAGCACCGCCTGATTTGCCACGGCGCGCTCCTGGCTGGAGCGATGGCGCATTAGTGTCAGGCGTGCGCGTTTTGGCGCTAACTCTTCTGGCCCCTGCAGACTGCCAGCCTTGATCTTGAGTAACCTCTTCCGGTGAGCTTTCCTCCCCCGCCACTTGATACTCCATCTTGAGTAAGAAATTAAGCGTACCCCGCCTTCAAAGGGCCAGTACGCGGTGGGCAGGTGGTTCACGAGGCGAAATGCTCGGTCTCAAATCCCGGGCATGGGCAGGAGGCTCGTGGCCGAGGCGCGAGGCGCGTGGCCTCGGGGAGCAAAGCTTGGCAATCGTCCGTAGGCTTAGCTTGGCGGCTGTCGCCTTGCTGCTGTCAAAGCGTCTATATTTGTGAAAAATGAACTCACAACGCTGCAGATGGTCTCTCTGAATGCCGCTTTTCGATCTGCGTCAAATGATGCAGACGTTCTGGCGTTTCCAGGTTGCAGTCCGCAGGAAGTTCACGTTGAATCGGGAGCTCATGTGGAATAAGTCCGCTGAGTTGGCCCCCTTACGGTGATCACCTCAACTTGCGGTAATTCTGTTTTGTGCGAGCCCAGAAGAGTACAGCGTTAGGAATTGCCGCCGAGGCCTTGAGATTTAAGCAGGATCACACATATTGCATATGTAGTTGAGGCTATATCAAATCACTACGCACTCTTATTTGACAGCTGCATTTTGCGGGCGTTAGCTACAGCGCTGACAAGCGAGACCACGCTCACGCGTTTAAGAACGTTATGCAGGTGTTCTGTGGTGGAAGTCTATAGGCTGTTTCCCGTGCTCCGACTGGAGTCACAGAAGTCGGGGCAGTCGCCCGCGTCGCAAAGCGATCTTTAGAGGGTTCATTTCACACGACTGTCATTTAAACAATGCGACGCCCATTGTTGCTTGCTGCAAGATTTTGTGGCATACGCAGCAACATTTTGAAAATGTAATTTAAAAAATGGCCGTGTTTTACGACGTTATTAACCTTTCTTTAGCGTTGTTTCTTCGCCCTTGTTTTTTAATGTTACCCAATCCTTTGTAATTTAACCCAATTAAGCATTAACTCAATGCTAAACAAAGGGGAGACTGATTCCTGTTCTGGCTGTTGAAAATCTACTTGAATGTCAGCAGCGTAGTACCTATTGTTCTGAGGGAAAGTGTTAAGCATTCATAATATGTAAGCTTCTGTATATTTCTTCGTGAACAACAGTGCAACAAAACTATTTACCTGTGCAAATTTCAGAATCCGAACGCTACAAAATTTTTGACGAGATCGCATTAAATTTTTTAAGCTATTGACAAGTGTACAAGTACCGACTGAACGCACTTGAGTGGTTGAGTTGCCGGCTGCAGAATGGAACAGCGTTCGTAGCTGCTAGCTCGAGGTGACTGCTATGCTCCACGTCAGTTTCTCCTACAGTACATGCACCCGACAAGCGGCATTGCAGTGCTGGCTTGCGTTTCTTTTGTTTTCTTTTCTTTCTACGAGAAATGGCGGGAAACTCGGCGAAAGCCCGATTCTGTTTGTACATGTATTTAGCATTCGTCTGCATCTTATTAAGCGCACATTCCTATCATGTTCTCATTGTTGTAAATGTAGTGTTTAAGTCTTTCTTTAAATATATTCTACCACAGTCACTTATTCAGCTTAGTGTTGAAGTGTGCTAAATGACCACCCAGCAGCCAAATTGCCAACGTCGTCAGCAGGATCGCCTAAAGTATAATGCAGATCCAATGCACTTGTTGAAATCGACATAAGGGCAACCTTTCACGCAACGTTCACTTAAATTCGATAAAGCTAACTGCAATGCATACAATTACCTTAATTTTCATCCGATAGAACAAGAACTCCTATGCAAAGTTTTCTCGCGAAATATTATTAGCTAATATACCGCGAAATGTATACATAGCTCGCTAAACTCACTTAAACGTCATCTCACTAAGAGTTGTACCGACCCGTGAGGCGGAGTTCGTATTAGCCTGGCTAAGTATAACTTCGGCGAATATGAGTTAGAGCCAATGCGGCTGAGTAAGAATTTGGTGAATATGAGTGGTAACGAATCGGAAAATGCAGTGCAATATCCGTAACAGCTTGCTTGCAGTGTGGTTGTACTGGATTAAAACAGGGTGACTTAATTCTGGCCTCCTACGGGAGCAGGTGTTTGCTTCTCCTTGTGAGCGTGGCCACTTATGAAAATGGTGAAAGGAAGTTGGTCGCATTGTGTTTAATGCCGTAATAAGAAACTATGCATGCGTGGCATACGATGAGTGGCTTCAGATTTAACGTTATCATACCTGACAAACAGTGACCAGTACTTCTGTAAAAGAATTGCCCGCATGCAGTAAAATAAAGAAGATAAACTTGATGTTGTCCGCCAGTGTTCAATTTTTGAATGCTGCTGGCTAGCTTGTTTACATACATAATATGGGACATGTATCTTCACATGCGCACCAACATTCCACGCGCATTCTTTATTGTAGCTGCAAAACAAATCTTATAAATAATAGGAAATATCTCGCTTTGAAAGACTATCGAAGAGGTCAGAGATGAGTACTTTATGCATTAACAACAATAACATAAAAGTAAATGCAATTTGAAAACCAGAATATACGAGAGACGACTGCCAAAGTAACATACCGTTTGAAGGCGCATTGATTCAAGTTAATGAAAAAAAGAAAGAGAAGTGCGTGGTTTGCGCACGAATTTTCTCGGTTTAATTGCACTTTTTAATAGGAGAATAAGCCAAATATCCCAAGAAGCTGGACCTCCATGGAAAGTAGTAGCCTAATGCCCAATTCTCTAAAGGACATTCTAGGCTACTCATGTTTCTATTCGGAATTAGATATTAAGTATTAACGTTTAGCTTTGGTGTAAAGTGATTCGCACAAATCCATCACACGATGAACGCACACACAGCGCTAGCTTTTATTGTGTGTGTGTGGGCGGGATTTTCTACCAGCGTCTGGCATATAATAGAACTCAAAGTGTACTCTCATGACTCCGCTGACGCGACCGATGATATACCATGTTCCGGTGGAAAGAGAAAACAAAAGGAACACTATAGGTTGGCAGTTACTTGTCAATACAATGAGTAACGAGTGCACGAGGGCGACAGTGCACGTATGTACGATTTGTATTTACATATTTTACTAGAGCGTCGGTGTAGCCGGCACATGGGTGCCGTGGTGATGTACGCGGCCATGGAGGTCGCCCTGCGCGATTCGTGTCGCTGGGGCCGCCTTTGTCCGGTCTGCAACCAGACTTCGGGAGTCTGGTTGGTTACGGATTTGAGAGCCGCCAAAAGCGGCCGCCGCCTCGTCCGTAAGAACTGGCATTGTCGCGTCGTCCACGCTGACAATGCGGCGGAAGCATGGCCCGTTCCCTCATGGCGCCCGGGCCGCATCGCACGCCGGTCCGCGAGGGAGGCCCCAGGATGCAGCCGTCAGTACAACCGTACAGCACGCGGTGGTCGTTGTGGCGGCGTAGTCGCAGTCGAGGGCTTCCTGGGCCTCTCCCGGCGTCCGGAGGACTGGCCAGTCCCAGGCCAGGTACAGGGAAAACACCGCCCCTCCTCGATGGACCGGCGATCGGCAAGGCCTCCCGTAACCTCCGCATGACGTGCTTGCCTCGTCTCTGGCCCTTTTGACTCGAGGCGACGCGCTGGCGCTCGGCTCCATGCCTGGGCGTTGATCTGACGTAGCCGTGCTGGCTTCGTTCTGGTTCCGATTCCTCAGCCGCTTGAGAGCCCGGTGCTGCGCACTGGATCGCATCGCGTGAAGTGCAGCCGCGTCGTGGCGTCTTCGTCTTCGCTGACATCTAGGACAGCGAACTGAGACGAACGTTGGGAATGTGTGTTCTTGTGGGATAGCTAAACTCTGAGAGTCAATTACGTGATGCTGTAGCGTAAAAAAAGCTATTTGAATGTATAGAAAGCGTCATATACATGTGGGTTCTTAACAGGTGAAATCATTGAACTAACCCCGTAAAAGGCGGAACCTGTGATTCTTATATAAGTGTGTTCATGGGTATAGAATCCAACACATTAATAAAGAAGTGCTTGGGACCTCTTGATGATTCGTTATACAGGTAACTTCGTTGTAAAAGTCACTCACCCCATATCTAACATTCGAAGGAGGAGAGAATTATTCCCTCGTAGTACAGGTGATTTCGAAGTCAGGCGTTGTTTGCAAGGCGCTCCACTCTATGGAATGTCTGCCTCAGCTTCACTCTATTTGTCTTTTTTTAATTATGGGGTTTTAAGTGCCAAATAACGACCTCATTATGAGGCACGCCCTAGTGGGGGACTCCATAATAATTTGAACCAGCTGGGGTTCTTTAACGTGCACATAAATCAAAGTACACGGGTGTTTTCGCATTTGGTTTCCATAGAAATGTGGCCGCCGAGGCCGGGATACGGTCCCCCGACGTCGTGCTTAGCAGCTCAAGCCAACGAGCATCCACAGTGGGTGTACTTGTCTTTGTTTTCAAGAAGGGCGATTTCGGTGGAATCTAGAATTTAGGATTGATAAGCTTTGTAATCGGGCTTCGTAAATGAGATTGCAATGTATGTTTATTGCCATAATAGAAAACGAGAATGATGAAATTTTCAAATAGGATACCTAGCTGTTTTAAGATAAAGTACTAAATTAATCATCGCTGTTAAAGTACTTTCGTCTTCATGTTCATAATGTGTGTTTCTTTCTTAATCATTCTTCACCAAACTAAAAGGTGCCCATGCTGTTTTAGGGAACCATGCTAAATAATTCAATTAAAGTTAGTTTACCAAGTTCAGGTCGTTTTTGCCGTTCGTCAAAACACTCGTCGACTTTCACTTCACGTTTCTTTCATTTCTTTTGAGGCGACTTGGTGTACGCCCTATGTCTACACCACAGTTACAGGCTTCGTCCTCGTTTCATATCGGTGGACCTCCATTAACACATTCACATTCTACCAAGCTGCAACGCTTTTTACAGATTAGCCCCATCATCTGCTCGCTTTCTACACACATCCCCATCGAAAAAGTCCCTATGCTCCATAACACCCACCTACAATAATCCGATATGAAACATATAGTATTCCATACAAAACCCCATTTTTTTCCTATATGCCATTCGGTCGTTTTTGATATAGAAGTTATGGAGAATACGAGTTTTTTTTTTCACTAGGGATGATGCGCTGAATGTCTGTCTGTATAATCTCAAGCGCTTCCTGAAACGGCCACCCGTGATGTTTCTACTAGACCGGAGAGCGCCATCTCGTGATGGCGCGGACGTGACTAATAGCGTTGCAAGCTTTATCGGCTCGTAGTTGGTTTGAGACTAAAGCAGCAACCGCGGCTTTTATGCTGCCAACTCGGTCAATTCCGAACACCGCCCTTTGAAATGTGGCATACGGTGTTCCTCGCCTAAAGAGTGAAGAAAACGAGGCGGCGTCTCGCATGTTCAACATATATTTACGCAATTTACACGGTGAGTGGGTGCAGCCAGCGTTATCTCGCCGTACCGCCGCGATGATCAGCCGCAACTTGAATCGACGCAGCACAATGCGGGACCGCGGCGTCACATCTGTCGAGGCAGTTGTCACGCAGCAGGGGCCCGGTTGGTTACGGACTCGAGTGTCCGTGCCGTGCGTCCACAACCACCGCGTCGTCTTAGGGCGCGGCCGTGGCCATGTTCGCCATGACGTAGTCATTGCCACAGCATGGTCCGTGCCCCGACACCAGGGTTGCGTCGTACGTTGGTCTGCAGGGGACCTCCGAGGCTTCTGCAGCCGTAGGAACCCCCACATCACCTGGGGGTGTCGCTGCAGCCACGCAGTCGCAACCGAGGGCTTCCTGGTCCGCGACCGGCTTCTGGGAGACAGGCCAGCTCCACGAGGGCTGCGGTAAGGAGTTAACCCCGTCTCCTCCGTGCACCGGCGACGATCGGCGGCCGCCGCCCCCTATCCGCGACGATCTCGCCTGATCTCGTACAGTCTCGGCGGGAAGCGACAACCAGGCCTTCCACGCTGAGCTGAGAGGCTGTTCTGCAGTGGGCATGGTCGCGTTGTTCTTCTGATTCTGGGTCTTCTTGGAACGCACGGGCACGGGTGCTGGCTAGCGGCGCGTGAAAGGCGACGATGATGACGATGATGATGATGGCTTCATATTATAGCTCGTACATACGCTGAGGGATTGGCCGAGAAGTTTGTACTTTAACTTTTACTTAATGTTTTGAAGTATTACATATTGGATAAAAAAAGCGTTAAAACACATCTTCGCGTAATTGATTGTATTCAACCACAAACAGCATCGAAGACCATGGTGCTGCATGATCCTCTTCGGAGTTGTCGACTATAGTTACTACTGACATCTAGGAGAGAGAAATTCGACCGACGGTGAAAATGTGCGAGAACACTCACTTTTGTGAGGCAATGAAACGCTTAGTGCCCGTAATTTCAATACGTTAGGTAAATGTGAAGCTATTTAAATAATTAGAAAAGAAGTTGCTCACCGTGGGGGGGGGGGGGGAGGGGGGCTCCATATCCTAAGTAAATGAGGAACGGTTACCCTGTGGAATGCGCAGTTAAGCAATATGTATTAGCTATACATTTTCCTCTTTACATTAAATACACCATTAAAATACCATTTTGCCCGTGCATTTCTCGTTGCAACAACGAAGTGCATTTATCCTGCATCAGCGAATATCTGTCTCGAATGCATTTCGATACTATTACATATGCATCATTTATCGCTAAACACAACTATAATGAAGTATTGATGACATTTGACTCCCCTATCAAGTAATGTGTGATGCGGCATTGCCGAAAACGACAGAAACGGCCCTGAGAGACGCCGTTAGGTGGTGGCTGCAGATTAGGTTAGACCACCCTGTATTTTTTACTTTCGTGTGCGTAGAGGTGAAGGCTACGAATGTTTTGCATTCCGCCTCCATCCGAATGAGGCCGCCGTGCACGGAATTCGAACCCGTGACCTTGTGTATAGCACCGGAACACCGTGGACAGCGTTGCACGTATCGATACGAGGCAACGAAAGGCGCGGTGGAAACAGCACTGCTGTGTTGAAAACGCCCTCTGACTTTATTATGAGGCGCCGTGCATTGAACTCGCATTGAATAGAAATGCATACCGAGAGGAACGCACGATGCAACGGACGCGCGACTGCCAATCGCGACTGTTGCGAAGGCGATAAGCTGCGCGTGGAGCCAGCTTGACGGTAAAGAGGCCAATCAAAATTATTGCAGCAGCGTAATTTCCCCCTACAGCTCTACGCTAGATGTGTGCTGAGCAATGAAATCAGTAGAATAAATTTATAATGCAATAATAAACAATTTCGTAACTGCCCTGCAAAGGAAATTTAGCGATAGCTGTAGATGACGTGCATCATCTATATTGGTCGAATATTGCTGATTGGGCACACGTAAAATTAAGTATATGTCTGTTTCACTTCAGAACCAAATAAAGCGGACGTGTAAGTTGCAAGAGTTCTGAGCGGCCGAATAAATTCCGAATCAACTTGCGGTAATTCTCTTTTGTGCGAACCCAGAAGAGTTCGGCGTTAGGAATGTCGCCGAGACCTTGAGATTTTAGCAGGGTCACACATAATGCATCTGCAGTTGAGGCTATATTATGATGCAAAATCACTACGCACTAATATTTGACAGCATCATTTTGCGGGTGTTAGCTACAGCGCCGACAAGCGAGACCACGCTCACGCGTTCCCCGCACCGGCATCAAAACAATGGCAGTGGAAGAACGTTATTCAGGTGTTCTGTGGTGGAAGTGTCAAGGCTGTTTCACGTGCTGCGACAGGAGCGAGTAAAGTCAATGCAGTCGCCCGCGTCGCAATGCGATCTTTAGAGGGCTTATTTCACACGATTGCAATTTCAACAATGCGAAGCCCAGGGTGGCTTCCTGCCAGGTATTGTGGCAACTCCAGCATAATTTTGAAAATCTAATGACAAAAAAATTTCTGTTTTCCGACGTTATTCACCTTTCTTAAACTCGAGCAATATTGAGCTTGTTTTTTAATGTAACCCATTCCTTTGTAATTTAAGCCAAGCATTGGCCCAATCCTCAAAACAGGGTGGACGGATTACTTTTCTGTCTGTTGGAAAGCAACTTTAATGTCAACGGCATAGTGCATATTGCTCTGAGGGAAAGTGTTAAGCGTTGACAATATCTGTAAGCTCCTTTATGATATTTCTTCGTGAAAAACCGTGCAATAAAACTGTTTACCTGTGCAAGTTTCAGAATCCAAACACTATAAAATTTTTGACGAGATCACAATAAAATTTTAGGGAATGCGCAAGTGCGAATAGGTTCCAATACCGACTGAACAAACTTGAGTGGTTTAGTAACCGGTTGTAGAGTGGAACAGCGACCGTAGCTGCTACCTCCTCAAGGTTATTTTAGGTTCCACGTACGTTTCTCCTACAGGCCATGGACCTGGCAAGCGATATTGTTAAGGTCATGTGTGATGTAATTGCAGTGTTAGCCTGTGCTTATTTTTTTTGTGTGTGTGTGTGATAAATGGCGGCCAACTCGGCGGAAGTGCGATTTCATTTGTACATGTACTTAGCATTCGTATGTATCTTATTAAAGGGAGACTGAAAGGTTTTCCAGAAAAAATGAATGAAGAGCAGTACGCCGTGTTTTTCAACCCTCTGAATTCGAATATCGCATCGAAATTGAGTGAAAGAAAGCGCAAACATATTTCATTTCGACGAAAAGTGCAGCAGCAGACACGCCCAGCTCGCGCGCCTCGTTTCCGCCTGTGATTGGTCGGGCGCCTCGTGACGTCAACGATGGTGTTCGTCCGGACCGACTGCTGCCGCTACACACGAAGCAGTGAGTACGTTTCCGGGCAAACAACTGTAGTGTTATGTTCTTGCATGCCTCCTCGTAGAACGTAAGCGGTGATGCGATCTTCAGCATTTGTGCGCTGCCCCAAAGCTGTCGGCAATCTACACAGACGGTTTAAACGTGGGAAACGTTTACCGGCTGTTGTAGCACGTGTAGTATAGAACCTTCATCAGCGCGCCATCCGCAGGCTACTCGAAACCGGCGGATTCCGTCGGCTACGTGAGATGGTCGGTTTCTTATGTGTGCGAGAGAAGGGGGAGTGCAGCGTCTTGGCGTGAGCAGGCTTTCCAACACATGCAAACTTTACGCTTGCACTGTGTTATGGTAGCTGCATGCAGGCTGTTTCACAGCATACGTGCGAATAGAAAATTCGCGGCGCTTGGCGATGAAACCTGCGTCTAGGATGGGCGATAAACATGCACCTTCCGTTCAGCGTGCTAACTATTTTTTTAGGAGAACCCAAAGCACGCATTATTGATAAACTCCGGTAGTAATCGTCACTGAAGTGGTTAGAACACAACACTTGTTCTTGAGCGCTTGAAGTTTTTTCGCTTCACAGCAGCCTCCCACTTAGCTGAAAGCTTCTTGTCTCGCAGGAACTAATGGAACATCGGAACATCGTCGCGGCCGCTGGTGTTCGTGCAAGCGTAGGCTGCACAGAACGCCGGTATGATCGGCCTACAAGTTCAGTTGATACTGCGCACGTCAAATACAACTCCTATATACACACAAATAAAGGAATGTAGGGTCGAGCGAAGCAGATTAGGACGGCACGCACGCAGAAATATGCCCGGTCAGGCACGGTCGCGGAGACTGCGAAGGAGCGGAACACCAGTGTTGACGTCACTAAGCCGCGGTTTCCGGTCTGCGCTCGCATCGTCAGCGTTAGCAGCAGCGCGCGGCGCTCAGCGGGGGTCGGAGCTACAGCGCAATTTTAACCGACGATTGCGTCGCTCCTAAGTGAAAAATCCCCCCCCCCCCAAATTTTACCTTCATGGTTTATAAGGTTCCCACATCCGTATATGAGCGTCTTATTGAATTCGACAGACTCTTCAGCTTCCCTTTAAGCGCATGTTCTTATCATGTTCTCATTGTTTTTCTTGGAGTGATGCGAGTTTTAAAAGAGATATATTGTACCACGGTCACTTATTCAACTTAGTGTTGAAATGTGCTAATTGGGGACATAGCAGGAAAATTGCCAGGTTAGCCAGCAGCATCGGCAAAAGTATGATGCAGATCCAATGCACTTGTTGCAATCGACATCAGGGTAAGCGTTCACGCAACGGTCAATAAAATTCAATAATACCAACTGCAATGGGTACAACTGATTTAATTTTCATCTTGTAGAACAAGGACTCCTATGCAATGTTTGCTCACGCACTTTGCAGGTCACAGCTATTATGCCATGCAATGTGTACATAGCTCACCAAACTCACTTTAACGTCAGTTCAATAATACTTGAACCGACCCGTAAGGCTGATTACTTATGAGCCTGGCTGAGTAGAACTTCGTCGAGTATGAGTCGGAGGAAACGCGGCTGAGCAGAAATTTATGTTATATCAGTCGTAACAAATCCGAAAATGCAGTGTCCTGTCCATAACAGCGTGTTTGCTGTGTGGTTGTTTGTACTGGAAGAAAAACCGGCCGGCTTAAGGGGACAGCGTAGGTCGTATTCCTGCCATGCATTTTAGGCTATGTTCGTGACCCTTTTTCTCGTGATCTGCTGGGGTTAGAACATTAACCTTGGTGGCATTGTAATCAGCAATGTTAAGTAGTGTTACTGAACCAGGATTATTATTTTTGAAAGATTAGTGTTTTTCTTTTGTTTTTTTTTTACTGGACCCACCACATTTTAGAGCCAAAATCTGCAGTAAATAGCCTGTAAATAAAAGTCCCTTACAATAATATTTATAATCCTGGTTCAGTAGACTCTCTGTAATGTTTGTTCAATATCTGTAAAATATTATCTCCCTAGCACTTCTGGTTATTGAAAAAAAGGGTCAAATGCAGCAAAATTTGGTGTTTTGAGATAATTGGCTTCGAAGTGGAAGAAAGAGCTTTATTGCAATATAGGACTATAGAAACAAATTCTGGCGCATTTTTTCAAGAGCCACCAGCCTGGTAGTCCCCTCCATCGTCGACATTTCTTTTCTGTGTTAGCTGCCTTGTTTTCCGGGCTTCCTTAGATACTAGTTGTGTAGCCCTCTCTGCAAAGTACAGTCGCCGCCGGTCAGCTTCGCGCAACCACTGGACTGTGAACCGTCCTGGAGAAACTCCCAATGACCTCAAAATGTCTGCTCGAGCAATGCTACAGTCATTAAAAGTTAGCACAGCATCAATTGTCGCTACTTTCAGCGTCTTGAGGCCAAGAAAGAGATTCTTCGGAGCGTGCTGTCAGACAACGTTGTTGAACTCCTCATTCGCGTTCTGAGTTTTTCCATGGAGACATTTCTGGAGAAGCTCAGGCTTTGAGAGCTGCTGAAACATCGGCGTTCCGCTTCAAGCGTTCTGCCGAGCGCGAACGCTTCGATGCAGACGCGTACGTGGAGGCCGCGGCGCCCACTCCTGGCTTGTGTTGCGGAGAATTGGCGTCGTCGGAGATCGACTTATGCCGGTTTCCGTGGAAGAGACGTTTTTCTATCACCTATTTGGCTTCGTTATTGCATTACCGTTTAATAACCAGCAGTATAAACAAATTCGACTGTCCGCGAAAACACGCCGAAGCACGAGCAAAACGCCGCGCGTTGCGAGTAATCCAGCTGCGTCTTAGGATTCGTTTGGCTAAGTGAAATATGCTAGCTATGTTTTCACTGTTGCCAGATGAGTGACAGGCATTCCGCTAAACGTGACAAAAGTAGGCGTTGAATAAAAATGTTTCTTTCAGTTAAGGAGAGGTACAGATCCCGAGCATGTGTCAAAGGGGGCGTGGCTGGATGCTGCCTAGGTTTCGAAAAATGTTGATTTTGAGATAACTGTTTCGCTTGCGCGCAAATGAAACACTGGGCCATGTTAAGGAAAGAATAGAGATTTTAAATTACACAAAAACAAAAACTCGATTTTTTTTCGAAAACTGCCTACCCTGTTCCCTTATGGCCTTCAACGGCACCAGGTGTTTGCTTCACCGATGCTTGTCCTTCTGAGCGTGGCCGCTTGTAAAAATGGAGAAAGGAAGTTGCTCGTATTAGGTTCAATGCCAGAATAAGAAACTATGCATGCGTGTTATAAGTCGAGTGCCTTTAACATTAACGTTATCATACCTCATAACGACTTACCAGTACTCCTAAAGAAATTGTCCCATCATGTATAATAAAGAAAGTAAACTATTTCGTCAGTCAGAGTTCAATATTAGAATGCTCCTCGCTCACTTCTTTACATATATAATATGGGACATATATGTTCACATGCGCACCAATATTCCAAACGCAGTTTTCTTGCAACTGCAAAAGAAATCTTATAAGTATAGGGAAATATCTCGCTTTGAAAGACTATTGAAAGGACTAGAGATGAATACTTTATGCCTTAAAAATAATAATTTTTAAAAAATTATTGCAATTTGAAAACCACTAAGCAAGAAAGACGACTGTGATAGAAACATAGTGTTTGATGGTTAACGAAAAAAACCAATAAAATTAACTAAACAAAAAATAAAGTGAGAAGTGCGTGATTTCCGTACGAATTTTGTCGGGTTAATTGCACTTATTGATAGGTGAATAACCCTACTTTACCAAGCAGCTGGACCTGGACCTAGGTTATTACCCAATCCGATAAAGCAGATTCTAGGCTGTTAATCATTGTATTACGAATTACCTATTAAGTAATGATGTTTGTCTTTTATATAAAGTAATTGGCACAAAGGAATCACACGGAAAAACGCACATACAGCGTTAACTTTTTTTTGTGCGTGGTATTTTCTACCAGCTGCTCGCATGTAACAAAGCTCAAAGTTTTGTCTCATGGCTCCGCTGACGCGACCGATGGTGTACCACGTTCCGGTGGAAAAAGGAAAAGAAGGAACGCTATGGTTGACAGTTACTTGTCGACACAGTGAGTGACGAGTGAAACAAGGCGACCGGGCACGTATGTAGGATCTGTATTTACATATTTTACTAGAGCGTCGGTGTAGCCGGCACGTGGATGCCGCGGTGGTGTACGCGGCCATGGAGGTCGCGTGGTGCGATGCGTGTCGCTAAGGCCGCCTTTGTCCGGTCCGCAACCAGGCTTCGGGAGTTTGGTTGGTTACGGATTTGAGAGCCGCCATAAGCGGCTCTCATCGCTCGCCGGTCCGCCAGGGAGGCCCCAGGATGCAGCCGTCAGAACACCCGTACCGCACGCGGTGGTCGTTGTGGCGGTGTAGTCGCAGTCGAGGGCATCCTGGTCCTCTCCCGGCGTCCGGAGGACTGGCCGGTCCCAGGCCAGGTGCAGGGAAGACACCACCCCTCCTCGGCGGACCGGCGATCGGCAAGGCCTCCCGTAACCTCCGCACGACGTGCTTGCCTCGTCTCTGGCCCTCTTGACTCGAGGCGACGCGCTGGTGCTCCGCTCCATGCCTGGGCGTTGACCTGATGTAGCTGTGCTGGCTTGCTTCTGGTTCCGATTCCTCGGCCGCTTGAGAGCACGGTCCCGCGCACTGGCTCGCGGCGCGTGAATTTCGGCTACCCCGTGGCGTCTTCCTCTTCGCTGTTCTTTTATCCTGGTCACTGCTCACATCTAGGACAGCGAACTGAGACGAACGTTGAGATTGTGTGTTCTTGTGGGATGCCTAAACTCTGAGCGTCCATAACGTGATGATGTAGCGTAAAAACTATTGGAAGATATTGAAAGCGTCGTTAACGGTGGCGCGACGTATTGCCGAGAGCAAAAGTTTGGGGAGCACAGGTGGCGCATATTTTTCTTTCGTTTTCGCAGCCTAGGGATAAAGGCTAAAGACAAGTAGTATTGCTTGCGTGTCGCTTTTTGACTTGCATTATGCATTTCGACAATTTCACGTTGCATGGCTGGGCTAGAAGAAGGTAAGTAATTTTTTTTTTGCTGATGCCCTGGTCCCTAAACATTTGCTCTCGATTGTACGTGTTCCGTTGTCTGTTACTATAGGGTGTTGCGAATAGGGTCCGAAGATGTGGAATTCACTTTGCTCGTGGAGGAGTAAGCGAACGTTAGGCTAGGCTCGACTTTCAGATCGTTTGACAAACACGTTCATATTTACATATTTAGAAGAAAATTCAAAGTAATACAGAAGCATTTCATGATGAAGTTGTAGCCGCTGATCACTCCCGCCGTGCCCTGCGCTGATTACTTTGCCCTGCGCGGTCACTGTTCAGACACGTCGCATATCTGGCGCCAGGAGACCGATGACATCAGGTCCCACCAATCCGGAGGTTGGTTGCCCTCTCCCTGAAAAGGGAACCTTGTCGGAAACGCACGCACATCACTGGGAACAAAGAGGGAAAGGAGGGTAACGTACGCTGACTCCGATCGTACGCTGACTCCATGAAGCGGGAGACACATGGTGCGATTTTCCGTGCGATCTGTCGCACGGCGCGTCGTGTGCGACTTGCCGCATGCGGCGATTCGGGACACATGGTACGAATGACCTAGCGCCGGGTAGCTCCGGCCTGAACCGGCGCCCCTGCGTGGAAGTTCGGAATGCTGCATAACTTCGAACAGAAAGTGAAAGCAAACGTATTTGCACAGCTCTCTTGTTTGAAACCAACGATGACAATATAAACACGCCTATGGAAGCCCTGTAGACGTGTTTCCGCAAGGCGGCGTTAGCAGTAACGGCTCCTTTGACAGCCGCCGATGGCTGTAGGAGCCGGCAGGCATAGCTCGCTCGGCCATCGAATCCGACACCGGTGGCGCTTGTGACACGATCGCTTGCAGCTCGTATAACCAAGCGCCTATGTTAGTCGGCACAACATGTACACAGTTATCTCACGGTTAAATTGCAGCACATTTGATTTCATTGGCCCCGACGGAAGCGAACGAGCATGCCAGGCGAGCTTGCGATCGCTGGGAGACTGTGTAGGCCTAGCTCGCCGGCCGTCTATCCGAGGCCGAGGGCCCATGACGATGCGTCCGCAGCTCGTAATAAAGCGCCTAAATTCATCAGCACAATCAATGCCTGAACATTTATGTTTCTCTTAAGTGAAAATACGGTTAGTTTTCTCGGTGCCGTTAATAGCGATGAGTAAACACGCCAGTCAGGCGAGCCGCTTCGTATAGACGATTGCTGGCGCGTCTGCGCTGACCCCGTCCGATTAGAAATCACGCCAACGATTTACTATATCGCACAACGTTTTACAACATGCACTCTTTCGAGGCCACTTTATTCTATAAGTTATTTCGTCTCAGAAACAAAGTGCAGCTTATTTATGTGCCGCCTTCAGCGGCGAAAGAGGCCTTCGTTTAAACCAGGGGGAAAAAAAAAACAGACTTGATCGGAGCGGCGAGGCGCTCGCTCGCCGGCTCCGCCCCGTGGGGTCTACGAAGTGGCCGTGACGTTCGCGCTACCGGCGCTGTCATTGGCTGCGGTCGCCCGACCGATGCGGCAGTCGCACGACAATAAGCGGGAGAGACAAGGTGCGATTTTGGGTGCCATCGGCGGTACGACCATTCGCATCGGCAACCGCACTCAACAGGTTCTCAACCAAATCCGCCGCACGCGGCGCCGAATCGCAGGCCGCGCATGCGACCAACTTGCTGAATATTGTCGTGCGACTGCCGCATCGGTCGGGCGACCGCATTCAATGACAGCGCCGGTATCGCGAACGTCACAGCCACGTCGTAGACCCGACGGGGCGACGGGGCACTTCGTTATACGAGCTGCAAGCGATCGTGTCACAAGCGCCACCGGTGTCGGATTCGATGGCCGAGGCAGCTATGCCTGCCGGCTCCTATATAGCCATCGGCGGCTGTCAAAGGAGCCGTTACTGCTAACGCGGCCTTGCGGAAACACGTCTACAGTGCTTCCATAGGCGTGTCTATATTGTCATCGTTGGTTTCAAACAATAGAGCTGTGCAAATACGTTTGCTTTCACTTTCTGTTCGAAGTTATGCAGCATTCCGAACTTCCACGCAGGGGCGCCGGTTCAGGGCGGAGCTACCCGCCGCTAGGTCATTCGTACCATGTGTCCCGAATCGCCGCATGCGGCAAGTCGCACACGACGCGCCGTGCGACAGATCGCACGGAAAATCGCACCATGTGTCTCCCGCTATATTCAGCAAGTTGGTCAAACGC
This sequence comes from Dermacentor variabilis, assembly GCF_050947875.1. Classification (NCBI taxonomy): domain Eukaryota; kingdom Metazoa; phylum Arthropoda; class Arachnida; order Ixodida; family Ixodidae; genus Dermacentor; species Dermacentor variabilis. Next base: position 36,481,125 of record NW_027460280.1, on the reverse strand, counting down.
AGGGCGGATTTGGTTGAGAACCTGTTGAGTGCGGTTGCCGATGCGAATGGTCGTACGGCCGATCGCACCCAAAATCGCACCATGTGTCTCCCGCTTGACTCCGTCTCCGGCGTGGACATGCCAATTAAAGCGGCTGACAAGTAAGTAAGTAAGTAAAGTAGGTAAGTAAGTAAGTAAGTAAAGTAAAGTAAGTAAGTACAGTAAGTAAGGTAAAGTAATGTAAGTAAGTAAGAGTATGTAGGTAAGTAAGTAAAAGTAATTAAGTGAGTAAGTAAAGTAAAGTAAATTAAAGTAAGTAAAAAAGTTAAGTAAGTAAAGTAAAGTATGTAAAGTAAGTAAAGTAAAGTAAACAAAGTAAAGTAAGTAAGTAAGTTTATTTTCCAGGTTCATCTGGAGGGTTTTCTGGCAAAAAGCTGCATGAGCAGCTTGACTATGTCCTGAAAACCCCTACAAGCAGTAGTACACGAGTGGTAATGAAATCAGACACACATACAATAGTTACAGTCAATAAAGAGAAAACATTCGCCAGTTATACATACATAGTCTAATAATCTATTGCACAAAAATTTACACAATAAAATCCAAAATAGAAATTAATACTCAAATGGTCATACAAATGTTCAGAATTAAATAGGAATAATGAAGCAAGACATAAAAAAGACATAAAATCACATTTCAACAAAATATTTCCGCAGCTCAGCTTTGGTATATCCTATTGTGTGTTTATATGTGTTTGGAACAAGAGGCAGGTTGTAAGAGAACATTTGTAATTTATAGTTAGTGCGAAAACGTGGTATATTTCATGTATTAATAGTTCTTGTGTGTATGTAAGCATGACGCATGTCCAAAGATGCCAGAGTCGAAATAATATCGGCAGTGGATGCCGTCGAAATATAAATTTTTTGTAACAACTTAAAGTGATACAAATGGTTGACCCGGAGAATGTTTTGTGCTTCAAAAGCATACTTGGAGGTAGTTGTATTATCAATATCGGTGATTATTCCAACAATTTTCTTTTGCAGTACGAGAACCTTATATATGTTAGTTTCGGTCACTGTGGCCCATACTAAATTGCAGTAGTTAAGGTGAGAAAAAGAAGTGCGTTATAAACTTGTAATTTACATTTTAAAGGTAAAGTTTCACGACATCGCGACAGAACCCCGCAGACGGAAGAGAGCTTCTTGCAGACAAAGTCAGTATTGGCATCCCAGTTTAAATAACAGGAAAAATATACTCCAAGTATCTTGTGCACTTCCACTATTTCTATTTGGTCATCTTCACAGTGAAGCATGCAATGCGGCACTATCGGTTTGTTTCGTGCGCGAAATATTATAGCCTGGGACTTTGTAGGATTAATTCTTAATGTATTCGTCCTTGACCACCTAGACAATTTAATCAGTAGGTCGTTACATTTCACCATTAAATCATTAAGATTAGGGCCTGAAGGAAGTAGTGTACTATCATCCGCGTATATAACAAGATCAATTGAAGAATCTGTGCTTACATTATCATGTATGTACAGGCTCCGACAAAACTGGTATACTCCACGCAGTCCACGCTGCGGGAGCCGGAGCTACGGCATACTAGAATCACTGGAAAAAAATTTCAGAGTACCGCATTCGTTTTCCCCGCGCCGCTGACGCGTTCATTGGCCCAACCGTACCACGTGACATTGGGGTGCCATATACCTTCCAAGCGCGGGCGGGCCGGCTGAGTTAGAGCGCAGGCAGCGCAGGTTCCCTACGTTTTTTGTGTTCCGATTATCGCGCTCGCATTTGACTGCAAGGAAATCATGCCTGGCTGCTGCGCTTTCGGATGCAGCAACCGAACCGAGTCTGGGAAGACTTTTTTCTAGATTCCGACCGGGAAAAATGACCGAGAGCGTCGTTCTACGTGGTTACACAGAATCGGCCGGTAGAACTTCAAGCCTATAAGAAACACCCGCGTGTGCGAGGTATAAGTACACCTTGCTTGTGCTTTTTGGCACTGTTTTGGAAGATTTTAGAAGCCGTAATCTTTCATGCGAAAGGCACAAAGATTTCACAAAGCCACACTTTAGAGATGAACAAAGGGAGCATAGAAATAGTAAATGAAATTAAAGTATTAGGTACATACTTCTCGAGTACGCTAAACTGGGATCGACAAGTAGATTCTGTAGTACAAAAGCTTAGCCGTATAACAGGAATGCTGAACAAGAGCAGATATCGCCTACCAACATCCGTAAAAATATTAATTTACCACTCACTATTTGCATCACACATTAATTATACACACCTTGTGTGGGGCACAACAACTGAAACTAACCTCAGGAAAATACACTTACTGCAGAAAAAGATCGTACGTATCATTGCAAATGTGCCATATCACAGTCACAGTGAACACCTTTTTAAACAATACAACATACCTACAATCTACTCTCTATACAACCGCTCTCTCCTTCGTATATGGCACTCAAACTCAAACACGGAAAACAGCGTATTTAATGAAATTGCTTGTCTGCAAAGAAATACAGCTACCTATATCACCCGTCACGGAGAATATTGGTCTATACCCCCCTCAAGAACCAACTACGGTTTGCAAATGACGAAAAATAAATTACCCAGACTGCTTAATACATTACATGACGCTGGCATTGACATCATTAACATAACACGGTCAGAACTGTCGTTACTTATCAGAACCTTCTCCTAAATAATGAATCAAGCGTAATTTATTTTTCACCTGTATTCACATGTGTGTCTTGTTAAATGTTTGTAATGACATAATTTTTGCTCGTCCTTTTCTTTCTCTTAATTATTCCAATATTAGTCGACCATCGTATCTTTTAACTTTTAATTATGCATCGTCAAGTGTACGCGATTTTCACTTTTATTTACGTATTGCCAAGTGTATGTAATGGGGTGGTGCGTAATATCTGCATTACTTTTATTTGTCCTTATCCCATTTCTTTGTTCCTTTTTTGTTTGTTCCGTTATAGAAAATTCTCTTGAATTGATTGATGATTGTAATTATTATTTATATGTAATGTTCTTTGCGTACGGCTGATCGCGCTACTCACTGCCACCATGTATAACACGGGGGCTAAGGGCACCTCAAGCTGCCTCATTGCAGCTTTTACCTTAGCCCCCGTCATTGTATTTTAGCAATGGAAACAAATAAAGAAAAGAAAAAAAGAAAGAAAAGATATTTAAGCGAAGTGCACGCGGTGTTAGCGATTCTACGAAAATAGGAGTTCATTGCAGGGATCGTTCGCGTCTTGCACGCTTGACGCGGGTACACGTGTACGCGTTTGTTGCTCAACACACGCGGTTATTCCGTGCTCGTGGCACGCGAAGGCACACTTGTGGCGCGAGAATTCCGCGTCCTCACGTGCACCAGGTACTCGCATGATTTCCCCGCGCACGTGAGCGCGCTCTCGCCTCGAGTCACTCGACCCATATGGCACTTGTTTTTCGCAGATCGTGACGATCGCAGTCAATAAAAACATGGTCAGTACGAGGCCCATGATACTTCAGTTTTTCCACTTATCTTTTGCTCATTTATACATACGCATTTCGAGCTTGAAATCAATGGCCAGGTGATATTCACAACACATCCTTCAAATTTTTAGCTTGTAAGCCTGAAGGCCTGAATTCAATGAACTGAAGTCAGCATACAAATTAAGTTTTATGTTGAAATGCTATGGTGCATATACCCAAATAATGTTGTGCTTGATGCATAACAATAAATACAAAACAACAGAGCACCCAGTAGCTTTAGTTTCGGTCACTACGCATGTTTCATAAACCGCTCTAAAAGCACAAGAATTTTATACATCGCCTATCTAACTTAGAAAAAAAAGTGCTGCGTCACCAGCGGGCGTTCCTGCTTTTGTTTACACAGGCAGCACATCTTGGCAGTCTAAGAAAACAGTCATAAATAAATTGAGAAGAGTAGCCGCTCATGAACGCACTAGACAGCCGCGTTCATAAATCGCAATGTAGCAAACTCTCGCTCATTATCAGTGTACAGAAGCACATATACGTTGCTGTGATCACGTAAATTGCTCATATTGGCCTTCCACAAGATTTAGTGCGCAAAATGGTCATCGAAGTTGGTTTTTACGCCTGCTGTGCGCAGATCGTCTTACGATCACGGCCAAACACCGGTGCGCACACGGCAGTCGCAGTGTGTCGTGCGCATACAGCGGACGAAGTCGCCCGGCAGAATCGAGAACGCGCGGTATCCGTTTACAAACTAAATTAAATGTATCCGATTTAGCTTGTGAAATTATACAATGAACGTACGTGCCTGTGACACTGTCAGGTGTTAGTTTCGTCCTGCTTGGAAACATTCAATAAAAGCCGACGGCGGTCCACGATGTTCATGCCCAAGAGCTCAAGGTTGCCTCATTCCGGCTCGAAGTGTCGAAATGTTTCCTTCGTAGCTCGCTCCACGGAAGGGGGAAAAAACACATGCATAAGCTCCCGATAGCAGCGCTAAGCTGCTGCCCACAATCGTAGCACCGTTCAGGCAGTAAACACGATCGGCGTGCAAAACAACCACCGGCTGCATTACTTCGCACAAAATAACATTTTATTTTCGTTCTTAGCGACCATTATCTGCGGGCACAAAGTATTTGTACTTCAGTAAACACTCAACCCGCTGTGTCACCGAATATCAAGCTCTTCCAACACGGCGGCCTTCCCGCGACGCAGTCGGCTTGGAAGGTATATGGCGGTGGCCGCTCAGTGTTGCCAGTCAAATCCCGACCTTTGCGGTACTCTGAAATTTTTTCCAGTGACTCTACGGCAAACTGCATCGCAGCGCCATCCACAGCACGGAGTAAGACATTTAGAAGGTGAAACTCCCGTCAGCGCGAGCGAGCGCGGGCGACCAGATAAGGTCACAACTGTTGTATGCGCCGACGGGGCCGCGGCGCCATGCGGCGCGTCGTAGAAGCCGCAGCTAAAAAAAATGCTGTGCCCGGGCAGGCGGCTCCGGCCAAAGGAGGCATTGCTCCGGCGCCACGGAGGAAGGAATCTCAGGAGAGGCCCTGACGTCACTCTTTGTGAAGCTAAAGTGAAGCCGGAAGTTGCCGTTGCTCGTGGCGTTGCTCCGCCTATCGGGCCAGCTCTCCTCTCTTGTTTACATTTCTCGCGAAACCACGCCGCGCTGCGCGCAACCGGGCTGCTCGGGCACGCGCGCTCCGCAGCAATACTAAGCAATCACGATCTCTCAATGCATTACCGTTGCCGAAGTCGTGTTGAAAGAAGTTAATAATGAACTTCGCAAATTGGGCCGTGAGGTCGAATCCGCTGCTTTTACCGGCTTTTATGAAAATAAACATGCTTTATCAGGCCAACCAAGTGAGCTATTCTCATCAACCGCGTGTACCGGCCGCTGCCCAGTTCTAAAAAAGGTCACCTTTATTGCTGACTTCTACTTGCTTTTCTCTGTTTGGACTTCCTGGGGCGCTCAGACCATCTTGCGAACTAGACGTCTAGCGATACGAAAAAAATGTACGCATTCTCACTGCACTGCGAGAACGCACTCGAGACACGTACGACACATCGACCCATTTGCGATCCATTCGGAGTTTATGAGCACAAACACATTCTAGCTTGAGGAATCGTCGTGCTTCATTGAACAAAGTTCGGGTGGCCGCGCATCACTACGACAGCGCGCCGGCGAGGAGGCAAAATGTCATTTCTGACTTCGCGTTTAAATTGATATACTGCGGCCTGAGGTGCCTTCTTACCACTGTAAGTGAAGCATCACTGGATCAAAGTTTTGCGATAGCCGGCGCAAGCTGCAGAACAGTACGCGCGTAGAACCGGCCGACGTGCGACCATGGAACAGCCGTTTGATGTGTTCGCAGGCGTTCGTTCTGTGGAGCCTTGCCGACTCTTGCAGCGCATCCGCTAACCTACACTTCTCGCGCGCACAGGTCAGATACGCCCGCGGTAGGGAGGATTCGTTCCTTAAGTCAAAGCAGCCGATTCTTTCCCATCTTCCAGGATGACTCGTCGGCTGGCAGGTGCACGGTGCCGTGGGCAGCAAAATGCACATATTCGGCGTAACGCTCTATAGCAGCGCGTGTATTGAGGTACACCTGTGCCGGTGTGCATGAACCTCGAACGCGCTCAGCTTAAAAGACTTCGTGCTGTCGCGAGTACCGCGAGGAACAAGCAAGAGTTCAGCAACATGTGTTTTAATTTGCACAAAAGCAAGTTGCTACTGAACGCGAACTATGTATTCATAACTTACGTCTACGTGCCGCAAATGCACCATATGCGCTGTCAAAAGCAGAAATCACTGACCTGCAAGGCGTTCATTGTACAGATTCTGAAACGCATCGGTTTCGGCGTGCGATGGCACGTTAGCATGATTCCTCCAATAGAGGAATATTTCCTGCAGATATTCCTTCGTCCGTTGCCATTGTCGTCGCACGGTACATTGCGTACAGCGTTGCGTGCGCGTTCATTTCACAAACTTTAGTTCCTCCTGCCCCACCTGGCCACAGCAGCATCCGGGAGAACACGGTGCAGATAACGCAGTGCAACAAAACACGGAGACCAACGCAAATCTGCCCGCACGGTGCCTTTGCCACGGTACGAAACCTGCGGAGCAACACGTGTGAGCGCACAGAACCAAAACAAAGCCGCCATTGTGGCCCGAAAGGCGTGGCCGCTACGGCAAAGAAATAAAAAATGAGCAAAAAAGAGGAGAACCTACAACGTCATTTCCTCCACACTTTTATCCTAGCGCGCGGAGGGGGTAGGGCCTCTCCTCGGTTTCCTTCCTCCATGTCCGGCGCGCTCTCAACGGCGGTAATTTCTTTCCAGGCCGCCAAGCGCCGCCAGCACGATAACGGCTCCGCGGGCTTGTGACATTTTCTGGTCGCCGCAAACAGCGCAGTTTCCACACCTAAATATTTCTTGCTCCATGATCCACAGGCAGCATCTGGGATCATGTCTGCCGATAATAAAGGGCAGCCATTGGGCGCGTTAAAGGGACACTAAAGTGAAAAGGGATTTCTTCTGCATCAGTAAATTGCCGTTCTACAACACCAAAAACACCACTCTTACAACGATAAGGCGTCTGGTAAGCCAGAAAAAGCGCAAGAACGAAATACGGGTGGCGACGCCTACTTAAGTTCCCGCACCTGGGGGCTGTGACGTCTTGGATTTTGATGGCATATTCTAGGACCTACTAATTAAATATAGCGGTACAAGTTGACTACATTGTGTTCTAAAGGAACCAAATATTAAACATGGCAGGTTTCGGGAACCTTTATTCACCCGACGCGGCCCAAATGCGAAAACATACCTTGGAATCCCTGACGTCACACTGACGTGGCGACGCTGGAGTTTCGGCGCGAAATTCAAATACTGATACTTGGACCTTCATTTTCTCATCTAATAACCAAACTATTTTTTCGAAATGACTGCCTGCAGGGTTCTCAAACAACGGTTCATTAGTCTAAACTGATTTATTGTTTCGCTTTAGTCTCCCTTTAAGTGAGCGCGCTCCGAACTCCGAAGGAGCACGCTCGAGTGCGCTCGAGTGCGACGCCTTCGGAGCTTAACTGCAATTTTCACCGACTGTTTTCAGGTTCACGAACGCGCCGTCTGGCGAATGGTTTGTTGCTTCCGCACCAGCAATCGCACTTAGCGCGCTTTTCGAAAATTGCCTCGCCGACCGTACTCCGACCGTACTCCGACGGGGCCGAGCCACAGCACTAAATATCGATAACCGGATGAAGAGGGTGGTGCCAGCGTCTGTGAGTGGTCCGTTTTCCGCTGCTTAGCTTGCGGTGGCTCGTCGACAATCGCGGCGGCATGCAACGGAAGCTTAAGAATGACGTTAAAACGGGGTCGTAAACGTGCCGAAAGTTCTCGAAAACGTTACACGGCCACGCAAAAAGTTTTATTACACGCAAATAAACCCTTGCTCTCCGTAAGGGCCGAGTAGCCAGTGCCGGAGCGATCGGTAGCAGCCGTCTTTTATTCCTTTCGGAACGGGGCAGCCTGCGGCTATTCAGAAAAAAATTCAGTTTTGTTCGGAATATTAATGCAACGTTATCGCGTACACGACACTTTGACGCGGTCAGTTTTTGCGGTTTCGTGACGTCGGGTGAGAGGCAGGTGAAGTGGGTGCAGCCCGAAATATTTTGACGAACAGTCGAGGGGTAATGCCAAAAGGCGTCGAATCAGCAACCACTATGTTTGTTTTGTTCGGTCAAATTATGCAGAATCAGTGTGTACACGTCATATCAGATGGGCAGCTATCGCGGTTTTCGTGATTTCGCGTGACAGACAGGTGAAGTGGGGGTGGCCCGAAAAATTTTTGACCAATCGTGGAGGCTGATTGCAGAATTGGAATAGAAAAGTTTGGGATAGCTTTACGTTATAGCGCCCTTGGCTCCATTTGGATTGTGCCGGACGGGGCAGATTGTCTGTTCCGGACAATTTATCGCGAAATACAAACACGTCTAGTCCTTCGCTCAAACTTCAAATTAGGGATGATAGTAGTCGACAGTGAATCTTTTTTTAAGGATAATGTTGTCTCCAAAATGCTACTCGCGAGTGTACAATTTCAAGTATTCAGAGGCGCTCACTGCGCCTACACGAGGCGTTACTAATAGAGCCGTTACCTGCATACTAAAGCTGACGTTCATCTTGTGCAGCCACCTCTTGGGGACGGAGAACCTAAAAAGACACGACGTCAGTGCCATTGAAAAAAAACATTGAGGAAACGCTAAAAGAATAAGGCTAATGAAGAAGCAGACACGCTCAGTCATTGCTATCACACGTAAAAGTAGAAAACTTTATTTAGGAGTACCTCCAGGCAGGCACCATCCAGCGCACAGATGTTTCGCACTGGTGACAGCTGCTGGCGTGAGTGTGCTCTCCAGGATCAGTATTCTCCAGTGCTGTAGCACCGGTAGAGTGGCTGAGAGGTGGAATCAGGGACTGCCAATTTATTGGTCCAAAACTGTTCCGGTTGCGTCCAATCGAGCATGCGGTTCCTTGCCACTTTGGGGGATTGGCCAAGGAATAAGTAGATTATTCCAATTTATAATGAAGAATAAAATTTCGGAATTTGTAATAATGCTGAAGAAGCTGAAATCGCCTTTTCAAATAAAATCATTCTGCATTATTTGTGTTGCCGCAGTGAAGTAGCGTCGAGGTTCGAGGAAGTGATTAATTGTTTCATCCTCATTAAATGTAGAGATGGAAGGACACAAAACCAGACCTGTGTATGAAGAGCGGCGGGTAAGAAATATGGCAACCGAATTTTTTGTGGGAAAGAAAGAAAGTCTGGGGTTTTACGTGCCGCAACCACGGTTTGATTATTGAACACGTCGTAACGAGGGACCCCGCCTTAATTTTGACGATGTGTGCTCGTTTAACGTGTACCCAATTCACAGTCCAGTGATGTTATGGCGATTCTATCCCGTCGAAATTCGGCCACTGCGGCCGGGGTTCCATACCACGCCATCGGGCAATGTTGTGAGGGATAGCTAAAGCATCCTTGTGTTGCAGCAATCGATAAGCCAGCTCTCTCCGCGGTTGCTTTGTGGCTGTGGTGTTGTGCTGCTAAGCACCAAGTCGCGGGATCGTATCCTCGCTACGGCGGTCGCATTTTGTTGCATTTCGGGCGCATTTCGTCGCATTTCGGGCGCGAAATGCGAAAACGCTCGTGCACTTAGATTTAGGCGCATATTAAAGAACCACAGGTGGTCCAAATTTCTGGAATCCCCACTATGGCGTGCCTCATAATCAGATCGTGGTGGTGGCACGTAAAACCCCATAGTTTAATGCAATTTTTTCGATAAGCCAGGGAAATACGAGCTGCTTATGACCGGCAGAAGCAGTCAGTATTGGGTTTGATAAACATTTCGTAATTAAACATATACGAAATCTAGACGCCGTCATGTGTATAGTCAAAGGTATAAATAGAAGTACAGGGCCGGGAAGTGACGCGATTGCGAGGGAACCGGCAGTTTCGTTCAGAAACAAACCTTTATGACGGGATAACCAAAGCGAATGCAGATGAGCAGGAACGAGCAAGTGAAAGAACTTTCGCATTGGCGAATCACCGGACGTGTTATAGAAGAGCCTATACATAAGGAGTCATAATACCAGCTATTGTAGCTGAATGGTCTAATGTAGGTAACAATAGCATTGCTGCCATAAACTCAGCCAGAAAATACGCACGAAAACAGGCAACCTTAATGAAAAGGACCAGGGAATGAAGGGCAAGAATTCCCCATGAACGGTAGCCTTTTCCTCGCACTTCGATGCGACTGCCGCAACGGCAATATTTGTTGCCATTGCGCTTAAATGATCTTGTAGTAAGCCGTTTAAGATGCTTAGAAATAGTAGTTTCACGCGCTGTTAGGAAAAATGATGTCAAGCGTAATTTCCGGGGAATTAGAATGCGTTTCAGCAAGTCACAAACCTCTACGCACAATAATTGCTCATGGTTTTCTTTCTTTGTAATTTTCTTACAAGGAACTTCGGAATTCCCGCGACGATGCCGGTGGAGAACAAAACGACGAGGGGAGTGAGCCCATAACGTGTACCGCTGTGACAAGTTCCTGCATGTAAGTGCGTGTAAGTAAACGGCTCGTAACCTGCCACGGGGTTAGGTATAGGGAAATTATCTGGAAAGCTTAGCGGCGATAAGCCATTGCCGAATCATCTGCTTATTTACTTTCATAGACATTGTTTTTGGCAAGAGAACTTGGCACTGTGTTGTAGCTGGTAGGTTAGGCCCACTGCTTCAATATACTTATGCGGAGGAGTGAATACATACTCCACTCACAGAAGCGGAAGCAGCTCGTCAAATTCGGTTCGAATCTCGAGCGCTAATATGCGACATTTATCTTCCCATCGGTGTGCAGTTAGCAAAGCGAGCAAAGCATGGCAAAGCAAAGCATGCGGAGCAAAGCCAAGCAAAGCAAGCACCTGGTAAATGAGAATTAACATCCGTAAAACCGTCGTTATGACTTTCACTGTCCGTTGTCCACACCTTCCGTTGTTTCTTATAAAATTGGTAACAACCCCATTCAGAGTGCTAGTGAATATAAATACCTTGGTATAGTTTTCACAGCCAGTATGTCTTGGTCTAAACACATGGATTTAATAACCTCGAAGGCACTGAAGAAGTTAAGCTACCTGCGCCGCACATTGAATGCGGCCACAAGGAATGCTAAGCTAGTGATGTTTAAATCTCAAATACAGCCTCTGTTAGAATATGCTTCTCCCGTCTGGAATCCGCCCAAGCAGTGCGACGTTAATCAAATCGAGGCCATCCAAAAGAAAGCGATTCGCTTCATACGCCGCAGCTTCGATAGGGATTTTCCACCTTCCGGAGCGCTTCCATCCTTAGGCCTGCAACGGCTCTCAGATCGCCGACGCACGGAATCGCTAAGGTTTCTGGATTGCATTATTAACTCCTCTTGCCGGAATCGATCAGATAATTAACTAACTCCTGCTAAACTATCAAATACTAGAAGTCACCATCACGTAAACCTCGCGCCCTCTTTTGCACGCACAGAGACCTGAAATACGGTTTCTTACCCGTTGTAATTGAATATTGGAATTTTTTCCCTCCATGGTAATACTTGTTCTAGGCCTTTAAACATACCTTTAGCGACTATCGAATGGGCTGTATTGTTCATGTTGCCTGCGTTATTTCTCATTGTTCTCGTTTTCATACCAATTGCTGCAATTGCCCAATAGGGCTGTACGCAGAAATAAATAAATAAAAGAAATAAAGAAAGAAAATAAACAAACAAACGTGAGACAAACCAAGAAACTTGACATAGTGGTTGACGAACGATGCAAAGCGACCTTACATGTTAGTAGAACTGTTATATACATTATGTTACATGAGCGTGGGTGTAGCCGGCACTCGAATGCTGTAGAGCTACGGGGCCATGGAGCTCGATAAACGCGATGCTTCGGCGGGGTCGAGTTTTGCCGGTCCGTAAGCAGACTTCTGGAGTCTGGTCGGTCACGGATTTCATTTTCTGCCATATACCGCCACCCCGTCGGCCGTTCCCAAGATGTAGCGGCATCAGGGTTCGTGCCCCGTTGTAGCCAAGGCGGAGTCGTAGGTTGGTCCGCATGGGAGGTACCAGGATGCAGCCGTCCGGAGAACTAACCAGCCGCAGGCAGGCTGCGGGAAGGAGGCCCTCCCGCCTTAAAGGGAAGACGAGCTAAGCGCCCTTCCGCCTCCGGGCGACGTCCTCACCTCGTCCGTGGCCGCCATGACCAAAGGTGACGCACCGGTGTTCCGCGTCGAGCAGGCAAAGTCAACTGCCATCGACAACCTCATTTTCTTCAGCTTCCGATTCGACTGCTCTGATTGCATGCACTGGCGCAGTGGATTCCTATGAACGAACTTCCGCCGCGGCTTAGAGCATTCGCCTTAAGCGGTGATACACTGTTGCCTCTGGATGATTGTGGAGTATGGAGCTCCTCCTTCCCACCCCTCCCCCATACTCCTCGAGTTGCCGTCTCGTTTCAATAGATATCTCTCTCCCTCCCTCGGACTCAGACGTTTGGGAGCTTGATGTACATTTTCTACTATTAAATATATGGAGTGTAAGACTTTTAGAAGAAACCGTGGCCTTTTAACCGTTCAAAGATCTTATATTCTGCCGTCGATAGTAGATACAAAAAAATAAAAATAAAAGAGTTCTCGAGGCTCTGTTTCAGTAACTTTGACTTCCATTAACCTCCACAGTTATATTTTCTATCGAGACCTCGGCTCTGGGATTTAGGCAGATGAATGTTTGTCTTACAACGTGCAATTTCATTTGCCTTACTTGCGCATTACAGCGCTAGTTTAATATTATCCTTCTACTTCTTGGAAATTATTATGCGAATCCTGAGAGTTTTCTTATTCGCGTTCAAGCAATCCTAGATGATTTGTTTTTTTTTTCATTCTTAAACATTTCGTTGCATCTTTTTTATTCATGTAGTCTTGTTTAGGTTTAAATCAACCACCCTATACTTGGCCAATCCCTTTATCTCGCATGATTTGAAAATTCATCGTCGTCATCATCCCCTTCAACAAGATAGTTATCATCACAATTATGTGAATTCGCTTCATCACCTTTGATTTTCTTAGATCAGGTAAGGGCATTAGGGCCACAATAAATTTATTTTTTAACAATATTTTCAGCGGATAACGAAATTTCCAGAATTTATATCATGCGTGACGCTAATATAAGATTCTCTAATAGCCACAATGAAGAAAACTTTTTATTTCTTCAAATGTTGGTAGCAGATATACGCCTCATGTGTTCTTAAGACAATCTAATGCAAGAAATTACAAGCTTAATCAGACGTTATTGTTATGAACTCCAAAGCAGCAGTGAAAACTGAACTTTGCGAAAATATAGGAATTCCTATAATTCCTATATAGGAATATAGGAATTATGTGCTTCGAATCCCCACTGTCTTATTCAACGTTAATGTTTTGTTAGTACGCGAAGGCCACTTTGATGGCTTCGCCCAGTCAGCAGGTATGTATTACGCACTTCTTAAAATAAGGCTTAGGTCGGAGTCATCAGTTTTTGAATGACTTCAGTTAAGAGGCTGCAGTCTTTCAATGACTTGTAAAATAAAACATATTGTGAATATACTTTTCGATAAGTACACCGGTCTTTCCTGGTGTGACAGTTTCTTGCGGGTTCTTAGCAGGTGAGATCATTGAACTGACGCCGTAAATGCCGGGACCTGTTATTCTTGCATAAGTGTGTTCATGGGTATACAACCCGACACATCAATGAAGAAGTGCTTGGTGCCTCTCAAATTATTTGTTATACATGTAACGTCATTTTAAAACTCGCGCACCGCATATAAAATATTCGAAGGAGGAAAGAATTATTCCTTCGTAATACAGGTGATTTCGATGTGAGGCGTTGTTTGCAAGGCGCTCCAGTGTATTGAATGCCTGTCTTAGCTTCACTCTATTTGCCCCTTTTTTTAAATATGGAGTTTTAAGCGCAAAATAATCATATCCTCATGAGACACGCCATAGAGGGGGACTGGGGAATAATTTGAACCACCTAGGTTTCCTTAACGTGCACATAAATAAGTGCACGGGCGTTTTCGCATGTTGGCTCCAACGAAATGCGGCCGCCGAGGCCGGGATATGGTCCCCCGACGTCGTGCTTAGCAGCCCAATCCAACGAGCAACCACTGTGGGTGTATTTGTCTTTGTTTTCAAGAAGGGCGATTTAGGTGGAATCTAGAGTTTAGAGTTGATAAGCTTTGTAATCCGTATTCGTATATTAGATTGCAATGAATGTTTATTGACGTGATAGAAAATGAGAATGATGATATTTTCAGATAGGATACTTATTTTAAGATGAAGTACAGAATTACTCATCTCCGTTAATGTACTTTCGTCTTCATCTTCTTACTGTGTTTTTTTCTTCATAATTGTTCGCCAAATTAAAAGGCGCCATGCTGTTTTAGGGCACTTTGTTAAAGAATTCAATTAAGGTTAATTTTCCAAGTTGATGTCGTTTTTGCTATTCGTCAAAACACTCATCAGATTTTTTCACTTCACTTTCTTTCATTTCTTTTGAGGCGACTTGGTGTACGCCCTATTTCTACACCACACTTACATGCTTCATCCTACTTTCATTTCGGCGCACTCCCATTTACACATTGGCATTCTACCAAGCTGCAACGCTTTTTACAGATTAGCCCCATCATGTGCTCGCTTTGAACACACATCCCTGTCGAAAAATTCCTATGCCCCACAACTCCCTCAGGCAATAATCCGATATGAAACATATATAGTATTCCATACAAAGACCGGTTTTTTCCAATATGTCATTTGGTGCTATTGGATATAGGAGTTATGGAGAATACGAGTTTTTTTTTTTCACTAGGGATGTTAGCTGCGCTGAATGTCTGTATCGTCTCAAGCGCCGCCTGAAACGGCCGCCTGTGATGTTACGACCAGAACGGAGAGCGCCGTCTCGCGATGGCGCGGACGTGACTGATAGCGTTGCAAGCGGCATTGGCGCGTTGTTGGTTTGAGACTAAAGCAGCAACCGCTGCTTTTATGCTGCCAACTCGGTCGATTCCGAACACCGTACTTTGAAATGTGGCATACGTTCTTCCTCGCCTAAAGAGTGAAGAAAACGAGGCGGCGTATCGTGTGTTCAACATGTATATTTACGTAATTTACATACAGAGTGGATGCAGCCGGCGTTATATCGCCGTATAGCCGCAATGATCAGCCGCCATGTGAATCGAGGCAGCGCGATGCGTGACCGCGGCGTCACCTCTGTCGAGGCAGTTGTCACGCGGCTGGTGCCCCATTCATTACGGACTCGAGTGTCCGTGCCAAGCGTCCGCTGACACCGCGTCGTCCGAGGGTGCGGTCGTGGCTATGCTCGCCGTGTCGCAGCCTTTGTCACAGCATGGTCCTCGCCCTGACACCAGGGTTGCGTCATACGTTGGTCCGCACGGGAGCTCCGGGGTTCTTGCAGCCGCAAGAACCCCCACATCGCCCGCGGGTGTCGCTGCAGCCCAGTAGTCGCGACCGAGGGCTTCCTGGTCCGCGCCCGGCTTCTGGGAGACAGGCCAGCTGCACGACGGCTGCGCCAAGAACTTCATCCCGTCTCCTCGGTGCTCCGGCGACGATCGACGGTCCCCGCCCCCTATCCGCGACGATCTCGCCTTATCTCGGACAGTCTCGACGGGAAGCGACGCGCACACCTTCCACGTTGATCGTAGAGCCTGTGCTGCAGTCGACATTATCGCGTTGTTCTCCTCCTGATTCTGGGTCTTCTTGGAACGCACCGCCGGTGTGCTGGCTCGCGGCGCTTTAAAGGCGACGATGATGACGACGATGATGATGGCCTTATAATAGGGCTCGTAACCACACTGAATGTTTGTCCAGTAAGTGTTTCCTTTAACTTTTACCTAATGTTTTGGAGTAATACATATTCGTTAAAAAAAACCTTTCATAAACATCTTCGTTTAGCTGATTGCATTCAACCACAAACGGCATCACAGACCATGGTTGCTGCATAATCCTCTTCGGTGTTGGCGACTATAATCGCTACTGACATCTAGGAGAGCGAAATTCGACCGACGGTGAAAATGTGCGAGAACACTCACTTCTGTGAGGCAATCAAACGCTTTGTGCCCGTAACTTCGAACCGTTAGGTAAACGTGAAGATATTTAAATAAATAAAAAAGAAGTTGCTCACGGTAGGGGCGGGGGTGGGGCTCCACACCGTAAGTAAATGAGGAACGAGTACCCTAAGGCATGCGCAGTAAGGTATTAGGTATTAGCTATACTTTTTCCTCTTTACATTAAATACATCACAAAAATACCATATTGCCCGTGTATTTCTCGTTGCAACAACGAAGTGCATTTTTGCTGCATAAGTGAATATCTGCCTCGAATGCATTTAAATACTATTACATATGCATCATTTATCGCTAAACACCACTATAATGAAGTATTGATGATACTTGACTCCCCTATGAAGTAAAGTGTGATGCGGCATTGGCGAAAACGACAGAAGCGGCCTGAGAGATGTCGTTAGGTGGTGGCTCTAGATAAGGTGAGACCTCACTGTATGTTTAACTTTCGTGTGCGTAGAGCTGAAGCCCACGAATGTTTTTGCATTCCCCTACAATCCGAATGAGGCCGCCGTGCACGGAATTCGAACCCGTGACCTTGTGCATAGCACCGGAACACCGTGGACAGCGTTGCGCGTATCGATACGAGGCAACGAAAGACGCGAAGGGCACGGCACTGCTGTGTTGAACACGACCTCTGACTGCATTACGAGGCGCCGTGCATTGAACTCGCATTGAATAGACATGCATACCGATTGGAACGCACGGTTGAAGGGACGCGCGACTGCCAATCGCGACTGTTGCGAAGGCGATAAACTGCGCCTGCAGCCAGATTGACGGTAAAGAGGCCACACAAAATGAATGCAGAAGCGCAAGTGCCCCCTCCATCTCTATACCAGATGCGTGCTGAGCAATAAGTTCAGTAGAAGCAAGTTATAATGCGATATTAAACACTTTCGTAACTATCCTGCGAAGGAAATTTAGCGATAGCCTAGATAACGTACATCATATATTGGTCGAATATTACTGATTACACATAGAACAAAGTATAGGTGTGTTTCACTTCAGAACCGCATCAGGCGGAGGTGTAAGTTACAAGATTTCTGCGGGGCAGAATAAATTTCGAATCAACTTGCGGTAATTCTGTTTTGGCGAACCCAGAAGATTACGGCGTTACGAATGGTCGCCGAGGCCTTGAGGTTTTAGCAGTATCACACATAATGCATCTGTAGTTGAGGCTAAATTCTTATGGCAAATAACTACGCACTAATATTTCACAGCTTCATTTTGCGGCAACAGCGCCGACAAGCGAGACCACACTCACGCGTTCACCGTACCCGCATCAAAACAATGGCCGTGGAAGAACGTTATGCAGGTGTTCTGTGGTGGAAGTGTCAAGGCTGCTGCCCGTGCTGCGACTGGAGTGAAAGAAGTCGGTGCAGTCGCTCGCGTCGGAATGCGATCTTTAGAGGGTTCATTTCACATGACTGCGATTTAAACAATGCGACTCCCAGTGTTGCTTGCCACAAAATTTGGTGGCCTACGCAGGAGAATTTTGAAAATGTAATAAAAAAGGCCTTGTTTTACGGTGTCATTAACCTTTCTTTAGCCTTGTTTCTTTGCCCTTGTTTTTTAATGTTACCCAATGCTTTGTAATTTAACCCAAGCATAAACCCAATGCTAAAAAAAAGGGGAGACTGATTCCTGTTCTGGCTGTTGAAAACCTACTTGAATGTCAACAGCATAGTACATATTGTTCTGAGGGAAAGTGTTAAGCACTCACTATATCTGTAAGCTTCTTTATGATATTTCTTCGTGGACAACAGTGGAATAAAACTGTTTACCTGTGCAAATTTCAGAATACAAACGCTATAAAATTTTTGACGAGATCACATTAAATTTTTTAAGCTATTGACAAGTGTACAAGTACCGACTGAACGCACTTGAGTGGTTGAGTTGCCGGCTGCAGAATGGAACAGCGTCCGTAGCTGCTAGCTCGAGGTGACTGCTATGCTCCACGTAAGTTTCTCCTACAGTACATGGACCCGGCAAGCGGCATTGCCGTGTTGGCTTGCGTTTCTTTTGTTTTCTTTTCTATTTAAGAGAAATGGCGGGAAACTCGGCGAAACCCCGATTCCGTTTGTACATGTATTTAGCATTCGTCTGCATCTTATTAAGCGCACATTCCTATCATGTTCTCATTGTTGTACTTGCAGTGATTTAAGTCTTTCTTAAAAAATATATTCCATCACAGTCACTTATTCAGGTTAGTGTTGAAGCGTGCTAAATGGCCACCCAGCAGCCTAATTGCCAACATAGTCAGCAGGATCGCCTAAAGTATAATGCAGATGCAATGCACTTGTTGAAATGAACATAAGGGCAACCTTTCACGCAACGTTCACTTAAATTTGATAAAGCTAACTGCCATGCATACAGTTACCTTAATTTTCATCCGATAGAACAAGAACTCCTATGCGATGTTTGCTTGCACATTAGTATTAGCTAATATGCCATGAAATGTATACATAGCTCGCTAAACTCACTTAAACATCATCTCACTAAGAGTTGTACCGTTCCGTGAGGCGGAGATCGTATGAGTCTGGCTAAGTATAACTTCGGCGAATATGAGTTCGAGCCAATGCGGCTGAGTAGGAATTTGGTGAATATGAGTGGTAACGAATCCAAAAATGCAGTGCAATATGCGTAACAGCTTGCTTGCTGTGTGGTTGTACTGGATTAAAACAGGGTGACTTATTTCTGGCCTCCTACGGGAGCAGGGGTTTGCTTCTACATGTGAGCGTGGCCGCTTATGAAAATGGAGAAAGGAAGTTGGTCGTATTGGGTTCAATGCCGTAATAAGAAACTATGCATGCGTGGCATACGATGCATACGTTATCAAACCTCACGAACAGTGACCAGTACTTCTGTAAAAGAATTGCCCCCATCCAGTAAAATAAAGAAAATAAACTTGATGTTGTCCGCCAGTGTTCAATTTTTGAATGCCGCTCGCCAGCTTGTTTACATACATAATATGGGACATGTATCTTCATATGCGCAGCAACATTCCACGCGCATTCTTTATTGTAGGTGCAAAAGAAATCTTATAAATACTAGGAAATATCTCGCTTTGAAAGACTATCGTAGAGGTCAGAGATGAGTACTTTATGCATTACAACAATAACATAAAAGAAGATGCAATTTGAAAACCAGTATATATGAGAGATGACTGCCAAAGTAACATAATGTTTGAAGGCACGTTGATTAAAGTTAATGAAAAAAAGAAAGAGAAGTGCGTGGTTTGCGTACGAATTTTCTAGGGTTAATTGCACTTATTAATAGGTGAATAAGCCAACATTCCCAAGATGCTGGACCTCCATGGAAAGTAGTAGTTTAATGCCCAATTATTTAAAAGAGATTGTAGGCTACTCATCTTTCTATTCGGAATTAGATATTAAGTATTAACGTTTAGCTTTGCTGTAAAGTGATGGGCACAAAGGCATATCACAAAGAACGCACACACCGCGCTAGCTTTTTTTTTTTTTTTTTGTGGGTGGGATTTTCTATCTGCTGCTCGCATATAACAGAGCTAATTGTTGTCTCGTGAGTCCGCTGACGCGACCGATAGTGTAGCGCGTTCCGCTGGAAATAGAAAAAGAAAAAGAAGGAACGCTATAGGTTGGCAGTTGCTTGTCGAAACAGAGAATGACGAGTGAAGCAAGGCGACCGTGCACGTATGTACGATCTGTATTTACATATTTCACAAGAGCGTCGGTGTAGCCGGCATGTGGATGCCGTGGTGGTGTACGCGGCCATGGAGGTCGCGCTCCACGATGCGTGTCGCTGGGGCCCCCTTTGTCCGGTCCGCAACCAGACTTCGGGAGTCTGGTTGGTTACGGATTTGAGAGCCTTCAAAAGCGGCTCCCGCGTCGTCCGTGGGTACGGGCCTTGTCACGTTGCCTGCGGTGATGTTGCGGCAGTAGTATGGCCCGTGCCCTCATGGCGCCGGGCCGCATCGCACGCCGGTCTGCGCGGGAGACCCCAGGATGCAGCCGTCAGAACACCCCTACCGCACACGGTGGTCGTTGTGACGGCGTAGTCGCAGTCGAGGGCTTCCTGGGCCTCTCCCGGCGTCCGGAGGACTGGCCGGTCCCAGGCCAGGTGCAGGGAAGGCACCACCCCTACTCGGCGGACCGGCGATCGGCAAGGCCTCCCGTAACCTCCGCACGACGTGCTTGCCTCGTCTCTCGCCCTCTTGACTCGAGGCGACACGCTGGCGCGCCGCTCCATGGCTGGGCGTTCACCTGATGTAGCCGTGCTGGCTTGCTTCTGGTTCCGATTCCTCAGCCGCTTGAGAGCACGGTCCCGCGCACTGGCTCGCGGCGCGTGAAGTACGGCCGCCGCGTGGCGTCTTCGTCTTCGCTGTTCTTTTATCCTGGTCACTGCTCACATCTAGGACAGCGAAATGAGACGAGCGTTGAGAATGTGTTCTTGTGGGATAGCTAAACTCTGAGAGTCAATAACGTGATGATGTAGGGTAAAAACTATTTGAATATATAGAAAGCGTCGTATACGCATAGGCGGCCTGACGTATTGCCGAGAGCAAAAGTTTGGGGACCAGAGATGGAGCAAAATTTTTTCTTCTTTTCATGTAGTACCGCTTACATGTGGCTTTTTGACTTGCATCATGCATTTCGACAAATTCACGTTCCACGGCTGCTCTAGAAGAAGGTAATCTTTTTTTTTTTTTGCTGATGGCCTGGTCCCTAAGCATTTGCTCTCGATTGTATGTGTTCCCTTGTCTGTTACTATAGGGCTAGGCGTTTTCGGAGCTTATCATCTTTTTTTGCGAAATTGGAGGTTGTTTTACCGAATGAGTTTTGTTTTTTCGCACATATCGGAGCTGATGGAAAGTTTTTCTTCCTTTTCTTTCTTTCGTTTTTACAGCGCATCGAATTTCTGAGTTTTACGTCCTTTCTAGCATCCCCCTCCCCTCCTCTTCTTTCTCTTACAGCTTAAAAGCGTCGTGGACTGCTGAAGAAAATAAAAGTGAGAAGGACGAAGAAAGAAGAAAGCACATAGGAAGAGATTATAGCCAGAGATATGTTTTTATTTACAGTTCTCATTTACAATAATGGAACTGTTTTTAGCCGTTAGAATGACTGCCAGCTAATTTACCCAGGGTATCACAATATGCGAAAGCAATGTAGGAGGACGAGACTGGGTGCATGTTATTGGCTGCTATGTGGAGCAAGACACACTAGTTTCCCTTGTTTTCTGTTTACTTGCGTAATCAGTCAATATTATTAGCCAATTTCGCAAGTATTAACGTTTGAGAAGAACTTCCAATGCCAATGTTGTATATTCTTCATCACGTTTGCTCTGAACTCCATGCAGCATATACTGCTTTAAGTACACGAAACAGTATCGAAGTAGAACTGTGCATATATGGATAACGGCCGAAAAGGTTTTAAACGTATGCGAAACTAGGATGTCTCGTTGGACGCCGTAATTCGCGTTATACCAATTCTTAAGCTCTTGTTAGTGGTCCTCATAGCGGTATGCTTAGAGCGGTCTTCCGATCGAAGAAAAGCATGTTCACGAGATGCTTTGAGCGACAAAGCAAACGCTACGACAAGGGTCGAACGCTCCGGTTCGTGAGATGACTTGAAGAGCGGTCAGCGGAGCTGACTGTTCGAAGGAGTGTTGCGCTTCTCTGCTTCAGTTAGTGAACTTTTATGCTAATTTGTGGATTGCAACTTCGACTTCGATATCTTCATAATTGCGAAATGCTGCAACACGGACCGTTTTGTGCCAATCACGCAAGTGGATCGGTAATAGTGTCGAGAGCCACTGAATGAAATGC
Organism: Dermacentor variabilis; assembly: GCF_050947875.1. Taxonomy (NCBI): domain Eukaryota; kingdom Metazoa; phylum Arthropoda; class Arachnida; order Ixodida; family Ixodidae; genus Dermacentor; species Dermacentor variabilis. The sequence continues at coordinate 36,459,144 of NW_027460280.1, read as the reverse complement.
GTTTTTGTTGTTGTCATACAGCGTATCAGCCCTCGGAAGAAGATGCGGCAGTTGTTACAGCAGTGATCAGCACGGCGATCTGCACGGGCTACGGCGGCTCAGCCACGCTACTCTACAATAATACACAAAGAAATAGCGTATGCTTGCTGGAAGCATGTATTTAGCTGTTCAGCGTGATTATGCCGGACCTATCTCGACGTAATGGATACCAAATCCAACAAGAGGATTGGACGTGCCTGCAATATACGCTTAACGTCTAACTTGTCATTAAATATACAAATTTGGAAGGGGGCGTCGGATGTACCTTTAGCCTGGACGACAAACATGCCAGTATCTTCCGCGACTCCAGGGCAGCTATCCGCGCCTTCAGCGTTGGCGCTATGTGTAAGGAAGCCTGTCGCATCCTCGACGGCAAAGGCATCGCCGCCCACACTCTCACGTGGTTCCCCGATCATATGGGATCCATAATGGGAGGCCCCACAAACCTCAAAGAGCTGGCCCACTCTAAGGCGCGAGGTCTCGCTTTCCGCGACCATGGAGAACTCCAACGCCGTCCCGCAGTCGTGGAGAACAGAGATCAACCGACCATATAGAATGAAATTGCGCAGCACTTTTATCTCGGCAGGAGATACTTTCCCCTTCTACACAAGAAGTTAAATAGAGCGCAGGCATTGACCCTCAGATTATTGCAAACAGGCTAGTATCCCAGCCCGGCTCTATTCCACAAGTTTTATCCCGACACCTATGCCACTAGTTGTTGGAAGCACTGCAATGACATCGCTAGCCTAGACCATATGCTCTGGCGTTGCCCCTCGTTACGAGGCACAGAACAAATCAGTGAGGACAAGTGGCTCACCGCTATCAAGAGCCCCGATGACGGGGCGCAACTATGTGCTGTCCAGAGGGCCCACGATGCGGCGGTCGGGCATGGCCTGACTATCCCAAAGTGGGAGCGGCCCGCAGCGCGCTGAGTCGCGTACCTTAGCACCTTCATTAAAGTTTTGCATCCATCCATCCATTCTGAATATAATAGCCGATGCGCCTGACCCGCTGATAAGATTTTCGACGATCGTCAATAGTGCTCGCCGCTATTCTAATTGACTGCTGCTTGTTTTGGTGCGCAATTCTTTAAATAAAGAGTGAAATTTTTACGTCGATCTTTTGACATTATTTCTTTCTCCAACGTACCTACAACATAACAATATGTCGTATACTCTCGAGCAAAAGTTTGTTATCCAAAGGAGCAGCGAATTTTTTCCCCCTCCTTGGCAGTATGGGTTTGTCGGCTGAAACTATGTCACACAACCTACGTGTGCGTGTTCGACCAAACAATTCCAAGTTGCGGATGTATGCTAAAACAAAACGTAATTTTAGCGGACATCTTCTAGGGCCTCGTTCCTGCGACGAGCGGTGTCGTCATACCTCGTAAACGAGTGAAACGACTAAATCGCAAGCGGAGCGCAACGGGAGATAAAGAACGGCGATAGCGAAGAGAGCGCGAGGAGGACAAAGGAGGAGGAGGGTGGTGGGGCGAAAGCGTTAGAAGCAAAGCGTAGTGCCACGCTAGACGGACCCTTAGGCGGCGATGGCTACGAGATGGCGGCAAAGTAGCGCGCGTCGTCTGGCGATCTCCGGATTACCTACGATTAGCGAGACAGTAGCGCCACACTTGGTGCTCTATAACGTAAAACTCTGCCATTATGTCTTTATTCCAATTTACTGACGTCAAATTTCCGTAACCGCCGACACAAGCAACGGGCGGTCACCCGCAGGGTTGTCTGAACAAACCTATCGAAAGCTCTCCTCGTTCATAGGAGGTTACTTTTGTTTGCTTGAAAAACGAATAACATTTCCTGCGCTAAGCGGCTTGTCTTATATAATTGGCTCACAAGATGCGAGGAGAATGCTCAAGTGGAAAGGGATTCGATGGGGCCGAGTCGCTGCACTGAATATCGATAACCGGATGAAGAGGGTGGTGCCAGCGTCTGCGATTGGTCCCTTTTCTACTGCTTCGCTTGCGGTGACTCGTCGACAATCGCGGCGGCATGCAACGGAAGCTTAAGAACGACGCTAAAACAGGGTCGTAAACGTGCCGAAAGTTCTCGAAAACGTTGCACGGCTACGCAGTAAGTTTTATTACACGCAAATAAACCCTTGCTCTCCGTAAGGGCCGAGTAGTCAGTGCCGGAGCGATCGGCAGCAGCCATCTTTTATTTCTTTCGGAACGGGGCAGCCTGCGGCTATTCAGAAAAAAATTCAGTTTTGTTCGGAATATTAATGCATCGTTATCGCGTACACGTCACTTTGACGCGGTCAGTTTTTGCGGTTTCGTGACGTCGCGTGAGAGGCAGGTGAAGTGGGTGCAGCCCGAAATATTTTGACGAACAGTCTACGGCTAATGGCAAGAAGGCGTCGAATCAGCAATAACTATGTTTGTTTTGTTCGGTCAAATTATGCATAATCAGTGTGTTCACGTCATATCAGATGGGGAGCTATCGCGGTTTTCGTCACGTCGCGTGACACACAGGTGAAGTGGGGGTGGCTCGAAAAATTTTTGACCAATCGCGAGAGGCTGATTGCAGAATTGGAATAGAAAAGTTTGAAATAGTTTTACGTTATAGCGCCCTTGGCTCCATTTGGATTGTGCCGGACTTACAGATTGTCTGTTCCGGACAATTTATCGCGAAATATAAACACCTCTAGTCCATCGCTCAATCTTCGCATTAGGGATTATCGTAGTCGTCGGTGAATCTTTTTTTAAGGACAATGTTGTCTCCAAAATACTACTCGCTAGTGTATAATTTCAAGCATTCAGACGCGCTCACTGCGCCTACACGAGGTGTTGCTAATAGAGACGTTACCTGCATACTAAACCTGACGGTCATCTTGTGCAGCCACCTCTAGGGGACGGAGAACCTAAAGAGACACGACGTCAGCGCCATTGAGGAAACATAGAGGAAACGCTAAAAGAATAAGGCTACTGAAGAAGCAGACACGCACAGTCACTGCTTTCGCACGTAAAAGTAGAAAACTTTATTTAGGACTACCTCCAGGCAGGCACCATCCAGCGCACAGATGTTTCGCACTGGTGACAGCTGCTGGCGTGAGTGTTCCAGCTGCTCCAGGATCAGTATTCTCCAGTGGTGTAGCACCGGCAGAGTGGCTGAGAGGTGGAATCAGGGACTGCCCATTTATTGGTCCAAAACTGTTCCGGTTGTGTCCAATAGAGCATGCGGTTCCTCGCCACTTTGGGGGATTGGCCAAGGAATAAGTAGATTATTCCAATTTATAATGAAGAATAAAATTTCGGAATTTGTAATAATGCTGTAGAACGTGAAGTCGCCTTTTCAAATAAAATCGTTCTGCATTATTTGTCTTGCCGCAGTAAAGTAGCGTCGAGGTTCAAGGAAGTGATCAATTGTTTCATCCTCATCAATTGTAGAGATGGAAGGGCCCAAAACCAGACCTGTGTAAGAAGAGCTGCGGGTAAGAAATATGGCAACCGAATTTTTTGTGGGAAAGAAAGAAAGTCTGGGGTTTTACGTGCCGCAACCACGGTTTGATTATGGAACACGTCGTTATGAGGGACTCCGCCTTAATTTTGACGATCTGTGCTCGTTTAACGTGTACCCAATTCACAGTCCAGTGATGTTATGGCGATTCTATCCCGTCGAAATTCGGCCACTGCGGCCAGGGTTCCATACCACGCCATCGGGTAATTTTGTGAGGGATAGCTAAAGCATCCTTGTGTTGCAGCATTGAAAAAGCCAGCACTCGCCGCGGTTGCTTTGTGGCTGTGGTGTTGGGCTGCAAAGCACCAAGTCGCGGGATCGAATCCCGCGACTTGGTGGTTGACGGCGGTCGCATTTCGTCGCATTTCGGGCGCAAAATGCGAAAACACTCGTGTACTTAGATTTAGGTGCACGTTAAAGAACCACAGGTGGTCCAAAGTTATGGAGTCCCCCACTACGGCGTGCCTCATAATCAGATCGTGGTGGTGGCACGTAAAACCCCATAGTTTAATGTAATTTTTTTGATAAGCCAGGGAAATACGAGCTACTTATGACCGGCAGAAGCAGTCAGTATTGGCTCTGATAAAGATTTCGTAATTAAACATATCCGAAATCTAGGCGCCGCGATGTGTACAGTCAAAGGTATAAATAGAAGTACAGGGCCGCGAAGTGACGTCATTGCCAAAGAACCGGCAGTTTCGTTCAGAAACAAACCTTTACGACGGTATAGCCAAATTGAATGCAGATGAGCAGGAGCCAGGAAGTGAAAGAATTTTCGCATTGGCGAATCAGCGGACGTGTTAACAGAAGAGCCGGCCCATACATAAGGAGTCATAATACCAGCTATTGTAGCTGAATGGTCTAATGTACGTAACAATGGCATTGCTGCTATAAACTCTGCCAGAAAATACGCACGAAAACAGGCAACCTTAATGAAAAGGACCAGGGAATGAAGGGCAAGATATCCCGATGAACGGCAGCCTTTTCCTCGCACTTCGATGCGTCTGCCGCAACGAAAATATTTGTTGCCATTGCGCTTAGATGATCTTGTAGTAAGCGGTTTAAGATGCTTAAAAATAGTAGTTTCAAGCGCTGTTAGGAAAAATGTTGTGAAACGTCATTTCCGGGGAATTAGAATGCGTTTCAGCAAGTCACAATCCTCACCGCACAATAATTGCTCATTTGTTTTCTTTCTTTGTAATTTTCTTTCAAGGAACTTCGGAATTCCCGCGATGATACTGGTGGAAAACAAAACGACGAGGGGAGTGAGCCGATAACGCCTACCGCTGTAACAAGTGCCTGCCTGTAAGTCCCTGTAAGTAAATCGCTCGTAACCTGCCACGGGGTTAGGTATAGGGAACTTGCCTAGAAAGTTTGGTGGCGATACGCCATTGCCGAATCATCTGCTTATTTACTTTTATAGGCATTGCTTCTGGAAAGAGAACTTGGCACTGTGTTGTAGCTTGGTCGGTTAGGTCGACTGCTTCAATATACCTATGCGGAGGAGCGAATACATACTCCACTCGCAGAAGCGGAAGCAGCCCGTCAAATTCGGTTCGAATCTTGAGCGCTAATCTGCGACATTCATCTTCCCATCGGTGTGCAGTTAGCAAAGCAAGCAAAGCATGGCAAATCAAAGCAAGCAGAGCAAAGCCAAGCAAAGCAAGCACCTGGTAAATGACAATTACCACCCGAAAAACCGTCGTTATGACTTTCACTGTCCGTTGTCCAGACCTTACGTTGTTTCTTACAAAATTGGTAACAACCCCATTCAGAGTGCTAGTGAATATAGATATCTCTGTATAGTTTTGACAGCGATTATGTCTTGGTCCAAACACATAGATTTAATTACCTCGAAAGTACTGAAAAAGTTCAGCTATCTGCGCCGCACATTGACTGCGGCCACAAGGAATACTAAGCTAGCGATGAATAAATCTCAAATCCAGCCTCTGTTAGAATATGCTTCTCCCGTCTGGAATCCGCACAAGCAGTGCGACGTTAATCAAATCGAGGCCATCCAAAAGAAAGCGATTCGCTTCATATGCCGCAGCTTCGATAGGGATTTTTCACCTTCCGGAGCGCTTCCATCCTTAGGCTTGCAACAGCTCTCAGATCGCCGACGCACGGAATCGCTAAGGTTTCTGGATTGCATTATTAACTCCTCTTGCCGCAATCGATCAGATAATTAACTAACTCCTGCTTAACTATCAAATACTAGAAGTCACCATCACCTAAACGTCGCGCCCTCTTTTGCACGCACTGAGACCTAAAATACGGTTTCTTATCCCGTGTAATTGAATATTGGAATTTTTCGCCTCCATGGTAACACTTGTTGAAGGCCTTTAAACATACTTTTAGCGACTATCGAACGGGTTGTATTGTTCATGTTGCCTGCGTTATTTCCCATTGTTCTGGTTTTCATACCAATTGCTGCAATAGCCCAATAGGGCTGCAGTACGCAGAAATAAATAACTGAAAGAAAGAAAGAAGGAAACAAACAAACAAACATCAAACAAACCAAGAAACTTGACATAGTGGTTGACGAACGATGCAAAGCGACCTTACATGTAAGTAGAACTGTTATATACATTATGTTACAAGAGCGTGGGTGTAGCCGGCACTCGAATGCAGTAGAGCTACGGGGCCATGGAGCTCGATAAACGCGATGCCTTTCGGTGGGGTCGAGTTTTGCCGGTCTGTAAGCAGACTTCTGGAGTCTGGTCGGTCACGGATTTGAATTTCTGCCAAATACGGCCGCCCTGTCGGCCGTGGCCAAGTTGTAGCGGCATCATGGTTCGTGCCCCCTTGTAGCCAAGGCGGAGTCGTAGGTTGGTCCGCACGGGAGGTACCAGGATGCAGCCGTCCGGAGAACTGACCAGCCGCAGGCAGGCTGCGGGAAGGAGGCCCTCCAGTCTTCTCGTGTAAGGAAAGACAAGCTGAGCGCCCTTCCGCCTCCGCGCGACGTCCTCGCCTCGTCCGTGGCCGTCCTGGCCAAAGGTGACGCACCGGTGTTCCGCGTCGAGCAGGCGAAGTCATCTGCCGTCGACAACCCCAATTTCTTCATTTAGAAGAAAACGTGGCCTTTTAACCGTTCAAAGATCTTATATAGTGCCGTCGATTCTAGCTACAAAAAAAAAGAGTTCTCGAGGCTTTGTTTCAGTAACTTTGACTTACATTAACCTCCACAGTTATCTTTTCTATCGAGACCTCGGCTCTCGGATTTAGGCAGATGAATGTTAGTCTTACAACGTGCAATTTCATTTGCAGTACTTGCGCATTACAGCGCTAGTTTGATATTATCCTTCTATTTCTTGGAAATTATTATGCGAATCCTGAGTTTTTTCTTATTCGCGTTCAAGCAATCCTAGATGATTTGTTTTCTTTTCATTCTTAAACATTTCGTTGCCTCTTTTTTATTCGTGTAGTCTTGTTTAGGTTTAAATCAATCACCCCATACTAGGCCAATCCCTTTATCTCGCATGATTTGAAAATTCATCGTCCTCATCATCCCCTTCAACAATATAGTTATCCTCACCATTATGTGAATTCGCTTCATCACCTTTCATTTTCTTAGATAAGGTAAGGGCATTAGGGCCGCAATAAATTTATTTTTTAGCAATATTTTCAGCGGATAACGAAATTTGCAGAATTTATATCAAGCATGACGCTAATATAAGATTCTGTAATAGCCACAAGAAAGAAAGCTTTTTTTTTATTCAAATGTTGGTAGCAGATATAAGCCTCATGTGTTCTTAAGACAATCTAATGCAAGAAATTACAAGCTTAATCAGACGTTATTGTTATGAACTCCGACGCAGCAGTGAAAACTGAACTTTGCGAAGATATAGGAATCAACAGACTGCTTCCATGCCAGAAGACCAAAATCCATGAGTAACAGTGCACTTGAATATTTGGCGAATTATGTGCTTCGAACCACCACTGTCTTATTCAACGTTAATGGTTTGTTAGTACGCGAAGGCCACTTTGATGGCTTCAGCCAGTCAGCAGATATGTATTACGCACTTCTTAAAATAAGGCTTAGGTGGGAGTCATCAGTTTTTGAATGACTTCAGTTAAGAGGCTGCAGTCTTTCAATGACTTGTAAAACATGTTGTGAATATACTTTTCGATAAGTACACCGGTCTTTCCTGGTGTGACAGTTTCATGCGGGTTCTTAACCGGTGAAATCATTGAACTGACGCCGTATATGCCGGGACCTGTTATTCTTGCATAAGTGTGTTCACGGGTATACAATCCAACACATCAATAAAGAAGGCCTTTGTGGCTCGGAAATTATTTGTTATACATGTAACGTCATTGTAAAAGTCCCGCACCGCATAAGAAACATTCGAAAGAGGAAAGAATTATTCCTTCGTAATACAGGTAATTTCGATGAGAGGTGTTGTTTGCAAGGCGCTCCAGTGTATCGAATGCCTGCCTTAGCTTCACTCTATTTGCCCTTTTTTAAATACGGAGTTTTAAGCGCAAAATAATCATATCCTTATGAGACACGCCATAGAGGGGGACTCCGGAATAATTTGAACCCACCTGGCCTTCTTTAACGTGCACATAGATAAGTGCACGCGCGTTTTCGCATTTTGGCTCCAACGAAATGCGGCCGTCGAGGCCAGGATACGGTCCTGCGACCTCGTGCTTAGCAGCCCAAGCCAACGAGCGACCATACAGGGTGTATTTTCTTTGTTTTCAAGAAGGGCGATTTAGGTGGAATCTAGAATTTAGAGTTGATACGCTTTGTAATCTGGCTTCGTAAATTAGATTGCAATGAATGTTTATTGCCATGATAGAAAATGAGGATGATGATATTTTCAGATAGGATACTTGTTTTAAGATAAAGTACACAATTGCTCATCTCCGTTAATGTACTTTCGTCTTGATCTTCTTACTGTGTTTTTTTCTTCATAATTGTTCGCCAAATTAAAAGGCGCCACGCTGTTTTAGGGTACTTTGCTAAAGAATTCAATTAAGGTTAATTTTCCAAGTTTGTGTCGTTTTTGCTATTCGTCAAAACACTCAACAAATTTTTTCACTTCACTTTCTTTCATTTCTTTTGAGGCGACTTGGTGGACGCCCTATTTCTACACCACAGTTACATGCTCCATCCTAGTTTCATTTCGGCGCACTCCCATTTACACGTTCACATTCTACCAAGCTGCAACGCTTCTTACAGATTAGCCCCATCATGTGCCCACTTTTAACACACATCCCTGTCGAAAAATTCCTATGCCCCACAACTCCCTCAGGCAATAATCCGATATGAAACATATATAGTATTCCATACAAAGACCCGTTTTTTCCAATATGTCATTTGGTGCTATTGGATATAGGAGTTATGGAGGATACGAGTTTTTTTTTCACTAGGGATGTTAGCTGCGCTGAATGTCTTTATCGTCTCAAGCGCCGCCTGAAGCGGCCACCTGTGATGTTACGACCAGAACGGAGAGCGCCGTCTCGCGATGGCTCGGACATGACTGATAGCGTTGCAAGCGGCATTGGCGCGTTGTTGGTTTGAGACTAAAGCAGCAACCGCTGCTTTTATGCTGCCAACTCGGTCGATTCCGAACACCGTACTTTGAAATGTGGCATACGTTCTTCCTCGCCTAAGGAGTGAAGAAAACGAGGCGGCGTATCGTGTGTTCAACATGTATATTTACGTAATTTACATACAGAGTGGATGCAGCCGGCGTTATATCGCCGTATAGCCGCGATGATCAGCCGCCATGTGAATCGAGGCAGCGCGATGCGTGACCGCGGCGTCACCTCTGTCGAGGCAGTTGTCACGCGGCTGGGGCCCGGTTCATTACGGACTCGAGTGTCCGTGCCAAGCGTCCGCAGACACCGCGTCGTCCGAGGGTGCGGTCGTGGCTATGCTCGCCGTGTCGCATCCTTTGTCACAGCATGGTCCGCGCCCTGACACCAAGGTTGCGTCATACGTTGGTCCGCACGGGAGCTCCGAAGTTTCTGCAGCCGTAGGAACCCCGACATCGCCCGCGGGTGTCGCTGCAGCCCAGTAGTCGCCACCGAGGGCTTCCTGGTCCGCGCCCGGCTTCTGGGAGACAGGCCAGCTGCACGACGGCTGCGCCAAGGACTTCAACCCGTCTCCTCGATGCACCGGCGACGATCGACGGTCCCCGCCCCCTATCCGCGACGATCTCGCCTTATCTCGGACAGTCTCGACGGGAAGCGACGCGCACACCTTCCACGTCGATCGTAGAGCCTGTGCTGCAGTCGACATAGTCGCGTTGTTCTCTTCTTGATTCTGGGTCTTCTTGGAACGCACCGCTGGTGTGCTGGCTCGCGGCGCTTTAAAGGCGACGATGATGACGACGATGATGATGGCCTTATAATAGGGCTCGTAACCACACTGAATGTTTGTCCAATAAGTGTTTGCTTTAACTTTTACTTAATGTTTTGGAGTAATACATATTCGATAAAAAAAACCTTTCATAAACATCTTCGTTTAGCTGATTGCATTCAACCACAAACGGCATCACAGACCATGGTTGCTGCATAATCCTCTTCGGTGTTGGCGACTATAATCGCTACTGACATCTAGGAGAGCGAAATTCGACCGACGGTGAAAATGTGCGAGAACACTCACTTCTTTGAGGCAATCAAACGCTTTGTGCCCGTAACTTCGATCCGTTAGGTAAACGTGAAGATATTTAAATAAATAAAAAAGAAGTTGCTCACGGTAGGGGCGGGGGTGGGGCTCCACACCGTAAGTAAATGAGGAACGAGTACCCTTAGGCATGCGCAGTAAGGTATTAGGTATTAGCTATACTTTTTCCTCTTTACATTAAATACATCACAAAAATACCATATTGCCCGTGTATTTCTCGTTGCAACAACGAAGTGCATTTTTGCTGCATGAGTGAATATCTGCCTCGGATGCATTTAAATACTATTACATATGCATCATTTATCGCTAAACACCACTATAATGAAGTATTGATGACACTTGACTCCCCTATGAAGTAAACTGTGATGCGGCATTGCCGAAAACGACAGAAGCGGCCTGAGAGATGCCGTTAGGTGGTGGCTGTAGATTAGGTGAGACCTCACTGTATGTTTAACTTTCGTGTGGGTAGAGCTGAAGCCCACGAATGTTTTTGCATTCCCCCTCCATCCGAATGAGGCCGCCGTGCACGGAATTCGAACCCGTGACCTTGTGCATAGCACCGGAACACCGTGGACAGCGTTGCGCGTATCGATACGAGGCAACGAAAGACGCGAAGGGAACGGCACTGCTGTGTTGAACACGACCTCTGACTGCATTACGAGGCGCCGTGCATTGAACTCTCATGGAATAGAGATGCATACCGATTGGCACGCACGATTGAAGGGACTGCCAATCGCGACTGTTGCGAAGGCGATAAACTGCGCCTGCAGCCAGATTGACGGTAAGGAGGCCACGCAAAATGAATGCAGAAGCGCAAGTTCCCCCTCCATCTCTATACCAGATGCGTGCTGAGCAATAAATTCAGTAGAAGCAACTGATCATGCGATATTTAACACTTTCATAACTATCCTGCGAAGGAAGTTTAGCGATAGCCTAGATAACGTACATCATATATTGGTCGAATATTACTGATTGGGTGCACATAGAACAAAGTATAGGTGTGTTTCACTTCAGAACCCCATCAGGCGGAGCTGTAAGTTACAAGATTTCTCAGGGGCAGAATAAATTTCGAACCAACTTGCGGTAATTCTGTTTTGTGCGAATCCAGAAGATTACGGCGTTACGAATGGTCGCCGAGGCCTTGAGATTTTAGCAGGATCACACATAATGCATCTGTAGTTGAGGCTAAATTCTTATGCCAAATAACTACGCACTAATATTTGACAGCTTCATTTTGCGGGTGTTAGCAACAGCGCCGACAAGCGAGACCACGCTCACGCGTTCTCGGCACCCGCATCAAAACAATGGCAGTGGAAGAACGTTATGCAGGTGTTTTGTGGTGGAAGTGTCAAGGCTGTTTCCCGCGCTTCGACTGGAGTGAAAGAAGTCGGTGCAGTCGCTCGCGTCGGAATGCGATCTTTAGAGGGTTCATTTCACATAGTCATGTGAAATGTTGCTTGCCCAGTGTTGCTTGCCACAAAATTTGGTGCCCTACGCAGGAGAATTTTGAAAATGTAATAAAAAAGGCCTTGTTTTACGGTGTCATTAACCTTTCTTTGGCCTTCTTTCTTTGCCCTTGTTTTTTAATGTTACCCAATGCTTTGTAATTTAACCCAAGCATTAACCCAATGCTAAAAAAAAGGGGAGACTGATTCCTGTTCTGGCTGTTGATAACCTACTTGAATGTCAACAGCGTAGTACAAATTGTTCTGAGGGAAAGTGTTAAGCACTCACGATATCTTTAAGCTTCTTTATGATATTTCCTCTTGGACAACGGTGGAATAAAACTGTTTACCTGTGCAAGTTTCATAATCCAAACGCTATAAAATTTTTGACGAGATCACATTAAATTTTTTAAGCTATTGACAAGTGTACAAGTACCGACTGAACGCACTTGAGTGGTTGAGTTGCCGGCTGCAGAATGGAACAGCGTCCGTAGCTGCTAGCTCGAGGTGACTGCTATGCTCCACGTAAGTTTCTCCTACAGTACATGGACCCGGCAAGCGGCATTGCCGTGTTGGCTTGCGTTTCTTTTGTTTTCTTTTCTTTTTAAGAGAAATGGCGGGAAACTCGGCGAAAGCCCGATTCCGTTTGTACACGTATTTAGCACTCGTCTGCATCTTATTAAGAGCACATTCCTATCATGTTCTCATTGTTGTACATGCAGTGATTTAAGTCTTTTTTTAAAATATATTCTACCACAGTCACTTGTTCAGCTTAGTGTTGAAGTGTGCTAAATGACCACCCAGCAGCCAAATTGCCAACGTCGTCAGCAGGATCGCCTAAAGTATAATGCAGATCCAATGCACTTGTTGAAATCGACATAAGGGCAACCTTTCACGCAACGTTCACTTAAATTCGATAAAGCTAACTGCAATGCACACAATTACCTTAATTTTCATCCGATAGAACAATAACTCCTATGCAAAGTTTGCTTGCACATTATTATAATCTAATATCCCATGCGAATATGAATTAGAGCCAATAAATCTGAGTAGGAATTTGGTGAATATGAGTGGTAACGAATCCGAAAATGCAGTGCAATATCCGCAACAGCTTGCTTGCTGTGTGGTTGTACTGGATTAAAACAGGGTGACTTAATTCTGGCCTCGTACGGGAGCAGGTGCTTGCTTCTCCTTCTGAGTGTGGCCGCTTATGAAGATGGAGAAAGGAAGTTGGTCGTATTGGGTTCAATGCCGTAATAAGAAACTATGCATGCGTGGCATACGATGAGTGGCTTCAGATTTAACGTTATCATACCTCACGAACAGTGACCAGTACTTCTGTAAAAGAATTGCCCCATCCAGTGAAATAAAAAAAATAAACTTGATGTTGTCCGCCAGTGTTCAATTTTTGAATGGCGCTCGCCAGCTTGTTTACATACATAATATGGGACATGTATCTTCACATGCGCAGCAACATTCCACGCGCATTCTTTATTGTAGGTGGCAAAGAAATCTTATAAATACTAGGAAATATCTTGCTTTGAAAGACTATCGAAGAGGTCAGAAATGAGCACTTTATGCATTAACAACACTAACATTAAAGAAAATGCAATTTGAAAACCAGTATATATGAGAGATGACTGCCAAAGTAACAATGTTTGAAGGCGCATTGATTCAAGTTAATGCAAAAAAGAAAGAGAAGTGCGTGGTTTGCGTACGAATTTTCTCGGGTTAATTATACTTTTTAAAAGGTGAATTAGCCAACATTCCCAAGACGCTGGACCTCCAAGGAAAGCAGTAGCTTAATGCCCAATTATTTAAAAGAGATTGTGGGCTACTCATCTTTCTATTCGGAATTAGATATTAAGTATTAACGTTTAGCTTTGCTGTAAAGTGACGAGCACAAAAGCATATCACAAAGAACGCACACACCGAGCTAGCTTTTTTTTTTTTTTTTTGTGCGCGGGATTTTCTATCTGCTGCTCGCATATAACAGAGCTAATTGTTGTCTCGTGAGTCCGCTGACGCGACCGATAGTGTAGCGCGTTCCGCTGGAAATAGAAAAAGAAAAAGAAGGAACGCTATAGGTTGGCAGTTGCTTGTCGAAACAGAGAATGACGAGTGAAGCAAGGCGACCGTGCACGAATGTACGCTCTGTATTTACATATTTCACAAGAGCGTCGGTGTAGCCGGCATGTGGATGCCGTGGTGGTGTACGCGGCCATGGAGGTCGGGCTCCACGATGCGTGTCGCTGGGGCCCCCTTTGTCCCGTCCGCAACCAGACTTCGGGAGTCTGGTTGGTTACGGATTTGAGAGCCTTCAAAAGCGGCTCCCGCGTCGTCCGTAGGCACGGGCCTTGTCACGTTGCCTGCGGTGATGTTGCGGCAGTAGTATGGCCCGTGCCCTCATGGCGCCGGGCCGCATCGCACGCCGGTCTGCGAGGGAGACCCCAGGATGCAGCCGTCAGAACACCCCTACCACACACGGTGGTCGTTGTGACGGCGTAGTCGCAGTCGAGGGCTTCCTGGGCCTCTCCCGGCGTCTGGAGGACTGGCCGGTCCCAGGCCAGGTGCAGGAAAGACACCACCCCTCCTCGGCGGACCGGCGATCGGCAAGGCCTCCCGTAACCTCCGCACGACGTGCTTGCCTCGTCTCTGGCCCTCTTGACTCGAGGCGACACGCTGGCGCTCCGCTCCATGGCTGGGCGTTGACCTGATGTAGCCGTGCTGGCTTGCTTCTGGTTCCGAATCCTCGGCCGCTTGAGAGCACGGTCCCGCGCACTGGCCCCCGGCGCGTGAAGTACGGCCGCCGCGTGGCGTCTTCGTCTTCGCTGTTCTTTTATCCTGGTCACTGCTCACATCTAGGACAGCGAAATGAGACGAGCGTTGAGAATGTGTTCTTGTGGGATAGCTAAACTCTGAGAGTCAATAACGTGATGATGTAGGGTAAAAACTATTTGAATATATAGAAAGCGTCGTATACGCATAGGCGGCGTGACGTATTGCCGAGAGCAAAAGTTTGGGGACCAGAGATGGAGCAAAATTTTTTCTTCTTTTCATGTAGTACCGCTTACATGTGGCTTTTTGACTTGCATCATGCATTTCGACAAATTCACGTTCCACGGCTGCTCTAGAAGTAGGTAATATTTTTTTTTTGCTGATGCCCTGGTCCCTAAACATTTGCTCTCGATTGTATGTGTTCTCTTGTCTGTTACTATAGGGCTAGGCGTTTTCGGAGCCTATCATTTTTTTTGCGAAATTGGAGGTTGTTTTACCGAATGAGTTTTGTTTTTTCGCACATATCGGAGCTGATGGAAAGTTTTTTTTTCCTTTTCTTTCTTTCGTTTTTACAGCGCATCGAATTTCTGAGTTTTACGTCCTTTCTAGCATTCCCCCCCCTCCTCTTCTTTCTCTCACAGCTTAAAAGCGTCGTGCACTGCTGAAGAAAATAAAAGTGAGAAGGACGAAGAAAGAAGAAAGCACATAGGAAGAGATTATAGCCAGAGATATGTTTTTATTTACAGTTATCATTTACAATAATGGAAGTTTTTTTAGCCGTTAGAATGACTGCCAGCTAATTTAGCCAGGGTGTCACAATATGCGAAAGCCAGGTAGGAGGACGAGAGTGGGTGCATGTTGTTGGCTGCTGTGTGGAGCAAGACACATTAGTTTTTTTTTGCTTTCTGTTTACTTGCGTAATCAGTCAATATTATTAGCCAATTTCGCAAGTATTAACTTTTGAGAAGAACTTCCAATGCCAATGTTGTATATTCTTCATCACGTTTGCGCTGAACTCCATGCAGCATTTGCTGCTTTAAGTACACGAAACAGTATCGAAGTAGAACTGTGCATATATGGACAACGGCCGAAAAGTTTTTAAACGTATGCGAAACTAGGATGTCTCGTTGGACGCCGTAATTCGCGTTATACCAATTCTTAAGCTCTTGTTAGTGGTCCTCATAGCGGTATGATTAGAGCAGTGGTCCGAAGAAAAGGTTGTTCACAAGATGCTTTGAGCGACAAAGCAAACGGTACGACAAGGGTCGAACGCTCCAGTTCGTGAGACGACTTGAAGAGCGGTCAGCGGAGCTTACTGTTTGAAGGAGAGTTGCACTTGTCTGCTTCAGTTGGGTAACGTTTCTGTTAATGTGTAGATCCGAACTTCGACTGCGACATCTTCGTAATTTCAAAATGCTGCAACATAGATCTATTTGCACCAATCACAGAAGTGGATCAGTAATGGAGCGTTATTGTATTGTTCGTCTATTGGCGAGAAGTGCACGTAGCCATAGAATGGTGTCGAGGGCCAGTGAATGAAAGGCGTTTTTGCTGTTGTCAAACGGCGCATCAACCCTTGGAAAAAGATGCGACAGTTGTTACACGAGTGATGAGCACGACGATCTGAACGGGGTATACGGCGACTCAGCCACGCTACACTGCAATGCACACAGAATTAGCGTATGCTCGCTGGACGAATGTATTTCAGCGGTTCGGCGTCACTATGCCGGACGTGTCTCGACGTAATGGATGCCAAAGCCAACGAGATGAGTCGACGTACCTGTAATATACGTCTAACGTCTAACGTGCCTGTAAAAAAGAAGTTGAAAGGGGGCGTCGGACGTACCTTGATTAGTATTTTGATTTAATCGAAAACCGTCGTTCTAAAAAGAAATGTTTTGTATTCGTCGTCACTAAAGGAATGACATACAACAGGGGACCGCAGATCATCACACGGGCTATGCGAAAGATGTTGGTTCGGCGCCAACCTCTGGCAATGTGTCTATTCTTCAGTTTAGTCAATTATCAGGACGCCGGAACAACATATTTCAAGTGTAATAATGCCGGAACAATCTTGTTGGACTTCAAGAGCAGGCAAACGCTTTTCTGTTGCAAATCCCGGAAACAACATTTTCGTATTGAGATTCGTTGCTGTCCGCGTTGGCAGTTCTTATCTTAAATACCGTAGCCGGAAAGCTTATCTCTCTCGTTAAGGCGCTCGGTAGCCAAGCAGCACCATTTTATAGATTCATGCTACTACCTGCTCACATTTTACACTATTTATTTATTTATTTATTTGTTTAAGCATTATAGAGGGGAGGGGGTCAATCATTCAACATATTTAGTTATTTGCACATACACAATTGAAAATTTCAAAAATTTGAACGAATGTAATTTCTAATAACAACGAAATTTCACATTGTCATGTAAGGCTTGTAGAATAATTCCGGCAAGAAAGTACTATTGCAGCCGATTAAGGCACTTGAGATGAAGTTTCCAACTGACATAGAGAACGTTTACACAAGTTTACGTACTTGGCGCCACGGAATATTATGTTTTTTCGTCCTGAGACGTCCTTAGGACGTCTTCGTCGTTGTCCTAGACGCCCTCGTCCTTATGTGGCGCCACGGCGCCACCTAAGGTCTCAGGACGAAATCAGTCCGAGAATGCCTCAGAACGGGAAGCAGTATCTTGTAATGGCCGTGACGTGACTGGCGACATTGCATGTTGTGTTGCCTACATTGCGGCTACATATATTTATAGGCATGGCGTACCAAACTACGATTTCTTGACTGAATTCCCTCTATCGCAGTTTTTAAAATAGAAAACCTCTTGATTATTTCCTTACTTAGATAGGCAAGTCGGCTTTGAGCGTACGTACAACCTCTATTTAAGTAATACAAGGGATTCGCAGTAGGCGGCTCGTAAGCGACGTGACACTGCGCAAGCCCTGTGACCGTATACAGCGATAATGGTTGTGGCACCATCGCCTGCTTGGAGGCCCATAACCATGGTTCAGGAAGCTGTAGCCGCCACATTATAGCTGGCCACGTGCAGCACCAGCGTTCTTTGTGGCCCAGTTAGCATTACCCATGCACTCTTGGCGCCAGAGCTATGTTGCATGTCGTACAGCACGGGAGTCCAAAGTATGCAGCCGTCAGAAGCCCCGGACCGCTCGCTTTGGCCGTTGTTGTGGTCTATAGTCCGCACATAACGGGTTATTGGCAGAGTTTTGTCACCCACATCATTTGAGGTTTCTGTTTACTTGCCCCGACCTTTTCACTTAAAAATTTATTCTGGCTAATAGCTTACTGCCTCATTGTTGGCGCGGGCCTGCACGGATTTTAATTCATATTTTGCTTTATTTCTGCAAACCCTAACAATAGGAGACCAAGCGCATTGGAAGTACCAGCGGCGGCTGCCTCAACCGCACTTCCTCACTTTAACATTGTTTTAAGTTGGGCTCTAAACACCATGCACATATACAATATATTTAAATATATACACAGGACAAAGTTGAATTTAAAAGGGAAGTAGGTCGCCAATTAACAACTGTTTCTAAGGGTATGAATTAGGGATGGAAACATCATCACTTCCATGCAGAGTTCATAATATATACAGGGTGTATGATGCACCAAGATTAAAAAAAAAAAGCAATGCGTTACTCCAAGAAAACCTAGTGCAAATTGTTTCCAGTGCAGTGAAGTATTGCCAACAGTTTTTTCGTTACTGAGGTTTAATTAGGTAACTGTAATTAATTATGTAACTCGATGTACTATCATAATTATCGATGTTGTAATGACGCAATTATAGGCACCGACAAGGGAAATCTAACTGTGGTGTTTTCAGCGACGAACTAATTGCGTATTATTTTTTTCCGACTGATAAATAAACCCTGTGTAATATGGCGAATACCACGTGAATGCGCTCCCACCTGCATCATAAATCAGTGCCCTCGAACAGGCTCCTTCTCATTTAGCCAGAATGACATGAGGGAAACAAAGAAAAAAGATCACTGCCCAAGCACTTCGTACAGATGGTTACCCACCGAAGCTGAGACGTGCAGCCCGACGGTTCATTTAACGCCGGCTTGGTAGGGTGCCGGATCCTGGGTACGCTATTGCATGCTTGCGCTCGGTTGCACGAGCCTGTTCTTGTCCCCATGCTGCAACATCGGCACGGCGTAGACTAGCTCGTTCCTGGTTCTGCTCGCGGCGTTGCTGATCGAAAACTGCCTGCTCCTCAGGAGTACGTATGACGCGTGGCCTACCCATTTCGGAGCCGGAGAGAAACTGCTGCGTGCGCGACTGGCTGCGACGGTGAGCAACGACGTCACTACTGGCGCAGCCAATCGCGCGCCTGTCTTTCGCTTTTTGTTCATGAATACTTAAGGGGTTGTGTCGGAGGTGTTTTCGGCGTACAGGTGACAGAGAGACGGGCGGACGATCCGGCTAGCCATATACAGCTTTAATGTAAAACATCGGGATCGAGCTATAGTGCCTTATCTGACGCGCCTCGGCCGAAGTAAGACGTCCCGTTTAGTGCTAGTTGGAAACAAGCTGTGATAGCTACTGTCTTAGCTGGATAAAGTGCACGGATGTCTTTTTCTGTTTTTGTCGCAAAACCTATCACCACAAAAGCGAATTGAGAACGTCAGTGCAAAGGTTAAAATGTGCGCTTTGTTTCGTACCAGTCGCCATGTCTTTCTCTTTCGAGCAGAAAGAAAACATGATTGTCTGCCTTGTGAGCTGCAACTGGCTACAAGAGGAAGGCCCCAAATATATGTCAGTCATGGAAGTGTGGCGGTAGAACAAACGCATCGACTATCATCACCAATTATGAAAACTTAAAAAAACAAAACACGGCAGCTGCCAGAAACAGCGGCGGAGGACTCCATATTTGAGTGCCAGCTACGCCCGGATGTTATAGTATTTATGGCCTCAAACCCTTCTGCTAGGTTGCGGGACGTGGCCGCCAAGGTACCAATTTCCAAGTCATCAGTTTGGAGGATTCTAATCGACGGATTTTCACCAGCATTAATGCTTGGAAGATAGTGACCCGTTGAATCGTCTAGATTTCTCGGATTGGGTCCTCACAAAAGCCGATGAGTCACTTGACTTCTTTAGCAGCATCATGTGCATAGACGAAGCCAATTTTCACAGAAACGCCCAGGTAAATTTGCATAATGCACACTATTGGAGTGACTGCAATGAAGACTGGCTAAAGCGCAATTGGCAACAGTGGTCGTTCAATGTGAGGTGCGCATTTTACGCCAGTGCTATAATCAGCCCTATCTTCGATCACACACTGACTGGACAGCGTTACGTGGACGAAATCCTTGAAGGAGTGGTGGATGAGTTTCTCAGCGAAGTCCCGCTGTCACGTCTTCCACTTCTGTGGCATCAGCAAGATGGAGCCCCAGCACACAGGAGCACGCCGAGAACTGGCTGGATGCGACTTTTCATGAGCAAAATATTGGAAGGCGCACGCCTGCAATTTGGCCGGCTAGGTCACCCGACCTCTCTACACTCGATTTATTTTTTTCGGGTTAAATTAAAATTAAATTATTGGGCTTTATGTGCCAATTAACCAAGATCTGATTATGAGGCACGCCGTAGTTTGAGACTCCGGTAATTTGGAACACCTGAGTTTCCTTAACGTGCACCTAAATCAAAGTACACGGGCGTTTTAGCATTTCGCCCCCATCTACATGCGGCCATCGTGGCCGGGATTCGATGCCGCGACCTCGTGCTTAGCAGTGCAACCCCATAGCCACTAAGCAAACCATGGCGGCTTTTCTTTGGGGTTATGTGAAAAATCGTGCTTGCATGATCCATACGGACCTCAGATTAGCTTAAGAGAGGGATAACGGATGTCTGCCGTGGAATTAGAGTGTCGGTCATCAAGAAAGCCACTGAAATGGAGTTTACTTGACCAGCAAGTGAATGTGGCAACGCGACCTTACGCAATTCTACAACCCGTATTTACATATTTCGCAAGAGCGTCGGTACAGTCGACACTTGGATGCCGTGACGTTATGTGTCGGGGAGCTCACCCAACGCGATGCATGGCGGTAGCGTCGAATTAAGCCGATCCGCAACCAGACTTCTGAAGTCTGGTTGGTTACGCATTTGAGGCGGCTCTGCCAACTGCAGCCGGCGCGTGGTCCGTGGCCACAGGAGTCGCCTAGTTGGACAAGGCGACGTTGTGGCGGCAGCATGCCCAGTGCACTCATGAAGCAGGGGCCGCGTCGTAGGCCGGTCTGCACGGAAAACCCCAGGATGGAGTCGCCGGATCCCACGGACCACACCGCAGGCCCCAGGATGTAGCCTTCAGAAACCACGTACCCCACGGGTGGCCCCAGGGTGCAGCCGTCGGAATCCACAGACAGAACGGGAGGCCCCAGGGTGCAAACTGGGGAAGCCACGGACAGCCCGGGGGGCCCAATGATATAGCTATGGGAAGCCACAAACCACACGCGGTTGTCCTTGTGGCGACGAAGTAGTAGTCGAGTGCTACCTCGTCCACTTCCGGCGTGCGGAGTACTGGACGGCTCCAGGCGAACTGCTGGAAGAACACCGGTCCTCCTCGACGAACTGGGATCGGCAAGGCATTACGTCGCCTCCGCACGATGTGCTTGCCTGATCGCTGGCTGTGTTGAGCTGAGGCGACACACTGGTATTTACCGTCGAGCTTGGACGATGACCCGCCGCAGACATGCTGGCTTGCTTCAGGTTCTAAGTCGTCGGTGGCTTCGAACGGACTTTCTCGCACTCTCGTTCGCGACGCGTGAAGCGATGATGATGATGATGTTGATGATGATGATGTATTCTTAATATATAGTATGGCATTATACTCACCAAAGGGAAGTGGCCAAGAAGTGGGCGATACATATAAAGTCAAATAAAATTATATGAATGAATACAAGGCAATATTAGTGTTGAACAATAACAGGAACACGATTGATTAAACGCCAATGATTGCATGAGAAACATTTCGAAGGAGGAAAAATGATAATATTAGATTATCGTGCCAATATTTTTCAGTTACCCACCAAATTGCATATGGCAAGGCAAACAGCTGATGCGGTGAAGTGCTTGCTCCCTTGCAGACCATGGCGCTTACCCACTCGAGCGGATCGGCCAAGGAGCCAATCCCCTATAAGAAGCGGTGCTGACATTTAATAGAGTACAGTTAGAAGACCGCAGACAATGTAAGAGAATATTCATTCTTGTGTAACACTAGAATAGATTAATTTTCACAACATAGAGCTCTTTGACGTGCATGTAAACTTAAGTAGACGATCGTATTTGTATTTCTCCCGTATAGGCATCAGGTTGTTTTAGGCGTGAGTCGGACCCAGCACCTCGTGCTCAGCAGCAAGATGCCGCGGCGCTTAGCATCTCCTGTTTCTCCTACTTACTCCATCATACCTCTTTCCACGGGCAGGCGCATGTCTGCACGTGGAAAGCACAAGCACAGACTCTATCTCTGAGCCGTGTCATAATTCATAACAATGAGCGTAGACCAGGCCATCCCATATGTCAGATCGGCGGGCAGCATTTAAAGGTGTGCGAATATTCGAAGCTTTCAAATAATAAATCAAATATTGGCGTATTCTATCCCAAACCGAATCAAATGGTTACTATTTCTAAATACGAACATTTTTCCAATAGCTGCCAGGTACTTTTAATCGCCAAGCGTGGGAAAAATTTTATGCCGGCGCTCATAGATAATCCTTAAGGAGTTACTTATTGGAACACGCTGTTTGAGAACTAGGGAAGCAGAATTTTCTAGCTAAACCGCTTTCATCCTCACGCAACGACGAGTCCTGCGTAAGCTAATAAATTGCCTGTTCACTCCTAATGCCCATATTGCGTTTTTCATAAACAACGCTTCATAATGTGCAGTGTATGTGCACAGAAACTTGCTAACGTTGTGAAAATACTACGATGTAAAGATCGATGGTGAAGACGACAGTTCATCATTTGAAGACTATTGAAAAGGTATGCGATATTTGAGTCGACTGGCTTCTGGCTCTATTTGATTCGTATTCGATTCGGTCTCAAGAATTACTAATCAGGCAACCCTAGACAGTATCTAAACAGCGTACACACGTACTGGTAACGTCCCATAATCACGCTCGCCAACACTCCACTACCTACCCTCCCTCAATCCTCCCCCGTTCATGAAATACACGTGGGTGAGCTGGGCCTCACCACCCGAAGGCCTGCACTAAACTCTGTGGCGGCTCCTGGTGCGCCCAATCTTCCACATCGAGTCAGCGATGTCACCCGCCTCCATTTCACCACCTGGGAACGTCACCTTCAAAATTGAGGACAATTCGGACTGCAGAGCCCTCATACAATAAATTTCGCTTCTTCTTCTTACTTCTATGCTTTCATTAGTGATGTTAGAGTTGGAAGACATATTGACCCGTGTACTATCGGAAGTTTCTCGTATGCCATCGATGGTTCTATGCGTTGCCTGTTAACACACCTTGACATGATAGTAGGCGGGATGCGAATTCTTTAGTACTTTCTGAAAGACACGCGAGCACCAGCGATTAGCTGTAACCTTTGTGCCGTCATATATAAAAGCCGATGCGCCTGACCCGCTGATGAGATTTTCGACTATCGTCGATAGTGCTCGCCTCTGTCGTTGTAATTGACTTCTGCTTGTTTTGATGGACACAAATTCTTCCAATAAAGAGTTAAATTTTTACGTCGATCTTTTCACATTATTTCGTTCTACATCGTCCCTACGACGTGACAATATGACGCATGCTCTCAAGCAAAAGTTTCTAGTCCAAAGGAGCAGCGAATTTTTTCCCCTCCTTGGCAGTGTGGGTTTGTCGGCGGAAACCATGTCACACAACCTACGTGTGCGTGTTCGACCAAACAATTCCAAGTTGCGGATGTAGGCTAAAAGAAAATGTAATATTAGAGGATATCTTTAAGGGCCTCGTTCCTACGACGAGCGACGCCGTCGTACCTCCTAAACGAGTGAACGACTAAATCGCAAGTGGAGTGCAACGGGAGATAAAGAACGGCGAAAGCGAAGAGAGCGCGAGGAGGACAACGCAGGAGGAAGAGGGTGGGGCGAAATCGTTAGAAGCAAAGCGTAGTGCCGCGCTAGACGGACTCTTCGGCGGCGATGGCTACGAGATGGCGCCAGAGTAGCGCGCGTCGTCTGGCGATCTCCGGTTTAGCTACGATTAGCGAGGCAGTAGCGCCACACTTGGCTCGATTTGGATTGTGCCGCACGGGACAGATTGTGTGTTCCGGAAAATTTATCGCGAAATATAAACACGTCTAGTCCTTCGCTCAAACTTCATATTAGGGATTATCGTAATCGTCGGTGAATCCTTTTTTAAGGATAATGTTGTCTCCAAAATGCTACTCGCGAGTGTACAATTTCATGCATTCAGAGGCGCTCACTGCCCCTACACGAGGCGTTACTAATAGAGCCGTTTCCTGCATACTAAAGCTGACGCTCATCTTGTGCAACCACCTCTTGGGGACGAAGAACCTAAAATGACACGACGTCAGCGCCATTGAGGAAGCATGAGTATAAGGCGAACGCTAAAAGAATAAGGCTAATGAAGATGCAGACACGCTCAGTCATTGCTATCGCACGTAAACGTAGAAAACTTTATTTAGGACTACCTCCAGGCAGGCACCATCCAGCGCACAGATGTTTCGCACTGGTGACAGCTGCTGGCATGAGTGTTCCAGCTGCTCCAGGATCAGTATTCTCCAGTGGTGTAGCACCGGTAGAGTGGCTGAGTGGTGGAATCAGGGACTGCCAATTTATTGGTCAAAAACTGTTCTGGTTGTGTCCAATCGAGCATGCGGTTCCTCGCCACTTTGGGGGATTGGCCAAGGAATAAGTAGATTATTCCAATTTATAATGAAGAATAAAATTTCGGAATTTGTAATAATGCTGTAGAACGTGAAGTCGCCTTTTCAAATAAAATCGTTCTGCATTATTTGTCTTGCCGCAGTAAAGTAGCGTCGAGGTTCAAGGAAGCGATGAATTGTTTCATCCTCATTAATTGTAGAGATGGAAGGACACAAAACCAGACCTGTGTAAGAAGAGCTGTGGGTAAGAAATATGGCAACCGAATTTTTTGTGGGAAAGAAAGAAAGTCTGGGGTTTTACGTGCCGCAACCACGGTTTCATTATGGAACACGTCTTAATTGCCTTAATTGTGACGAACTGTGCTCGTTTAACGTGTACCCAATTCACAGTCCAGTGATGTTATGGCGATTCTATCCCGTCGAAATTCGGCCACTGCGGCCGGCGTTCCATACCACGCCATCGGGCAATTTTGTGAGGGATAGCTAAAGCATCCTTGTGTTGCAGCATTCGACAAGCCAGCACTCGCCGCGGTTGCTTTGTGACTGTGGTGTTGGGCTGCAAAGCACCAGGTCGCGGGATCGAATCCTCGCCACGGCGGTCGCATTTTGTGGCATTTCGGGCGCAAAATGCGAAAGCACTCGTGTACATAGATTTAGGTGCACATTAAGGAACCACAGGTGGTCCAAATTTCTGGAGTCCTCCACTACGGCGTGCCTCATAATCAGATCGTGGTGGTGGCACGTAAAACCCCATAGTTTAATGTAATTTTTTCGATAAGCCAGGGAAACACGAGCTACTTATCAACGGCAGAAGCAGTCAGTATTGGCTCTGATGAAGATTTCGTAATTAAACATATCCGAAATCTAGGCGCCGTGATGTGTACAGTCAAAGGTATAAATAGAAGTACAGAGCCGCGAAGTGACGTCATTGCCAAAGAACCGGCAGTTTCGTTCAGAAACAAACCTTTACGACGGTTTAGCCAAATTGAATGCAGATGAGCAGGAGCCAGGAAGTGAAAGAATTTTCGCATTGGCGAATCACCGGACGTGTTAACAGAAGAGCCCATACATAAGGAGTCATAATACCAGCTATTGTAGCTGAGCGGTCTAATGTACGTGACAATAGCATTGCTGCCTGAAACTCAGCCAGAAAATACGCACGAAAACAGGCAACCTTAATGAAAAGGACCAGTGGTATGAAGGGCAAGATATCCCGATGAACGGCAGCCTTTTCCTCGCACTTCGATGCGTCTGCCGCAACGACAATATTTGTTCGCATTGCGCTTAGATGATCTTGTAGTGAGCCGTTTAAGATGCTTAAATAGAGTAGTTTCACGCGCTGTTAGGAAAAATGTTGTCAAACGTAATTTCCGGGGAATTAGAATGCGTTTCAGCAAGTCACAATCCTCACCGCACAATAATTGCTCATCGTTTTCTTTCTTTGTAATTTTCTTACAAGGAACTTCGGAATTCCCGCGACGATGCTGGTGGAGAACAAAACGACGAGGGGAGTGAGCTGATAAGGTCTACCGCTGTGACAAGTGCCTGCCTGTAAGTGCCTGTAAGTAAACGGCTCGTAACCTGCCACGGGGTTAGGTATAGGGAAATTATCTGGAAAGCTTAGTGGCGATAAGCCATTGCCGAATCATGTGCTTATTTACTTTCGTAGGCATTGTTTCTGGAGAGAGAACTTGGCACTATGTTGTAGCTGGTCGGTTAGGTCGACTGCTTCAATATACTTATGCAGAGGAGTGAATTCATACTCCACTCACAGAAGCGGAAGCGGCTCGTCAAATTCGCTTCGAATCTCGAGCGCTCATCTGCGATATTTATCTTCCCATCGGCGTGCAGTTAGCAAAGCAAGCAAAGCATGGGAAAGCAAAGCAAGCTGAGCAAAGCCAAGCAAAGCAAGCACCTGGTAAATGACAGTTAACATCCGTAAAACCGTCGTTATGACTTTCACTGTCCGTTGTCCACGCCTCCCGTTGTTTCTTACAAAATTGGTAATAACCCCATTCAGAGTGCTAGTGAATATAAATACCTTGGTATAGTTTTCACAGCCAGTATGTCTTGGTCCAAACACATGGATTTAATTACCTCAAAGGCACTGAAAAAGTTAAGCTATCTGCGCCGCGCATTGACTGCGGCCACAAGGAATACTAAGCTAGCGATGTATAAATCTCAAATCCAGCCTCTGTTAGAATATGCTTCTCCCGTCTGGAATCCGCACAAGCAGTGCGACGTTAATCAAATAGAGGCCATCCAAAAGAAAGCAATTCGCTTCATATGCCGCAGCTTCGATAGGGATTTTTCACTTTCCGGAGCGCTTCCATACTTAGGCTTGCAACGGCTCTCAGATCACCGACGCACGGAATCGCTAAAGTTTCTGGATTGCACTATTAACTCCTCTTGCCGGAATCGATCAGATAATTAACTAACTCCTGCTAAACTATTAAATACTAGAAGTCACCATCACCTAAACGTTGCGCCCTATTTTGCACGCACAGAGACCTGAAATACGGTTTTTTACCCCGTGTAATTGAATATTGGAATTTTTCGCCTGTATACATGGTAATACTTGTTCTCGGCCTTTAAACATACTTGTAGCCACTATCGAATGGACTGTATTGTTGATGTTGCGTGTGTTATTTCTCATTGCTCTGCTTTTCGTACCCACTGCTGGAACAGCCTAACAGTGCAGCAGTACGCGCAAATAAATAAATGAAAGAAAGAAAGAAAGAAAGAATAAAAGAAAGAAAGAAAGCAAATAAACAAACATTAAACAAACCAAGAAACTTGACATAGTGGTTGACGAACGATGCAAAGCGACCTTACATGTAAGTAGAACTGTTATATACATTTTGTTACAAGAACGTGGGTGTAGCCGGCACTCGAATGCAGTAGAGCTACGGAGGCATCCCTATTGCAAAAACCAGCGCCACTGGGACACAGCGCCCCAGCGTCCAGAGCAGCGCGCTGGACGCTGGGAAGGCGCGGCGTACTGGGAGGCACTGGCTACTCGTGCGAAAAACAGCTCTAGCGCGTTAAATATGCGGTGCCTGGACACCGTATATATGTTTTTGAATACAGAAAGCAAGGAAGAGCGCTTTAGTGCAATAAAAAAAGAAAAAAAACGTAAGAAATAAAATTGCGCCGACAAGGATTCGAACAACCGACCTACAGATACCAAGCCCGTCAATTTGCCACTACGCCACGCCACCTTTTTTTTTTCTTTATTGCATGGAATTATCGTTACTGTCAAACCGATGCAGTTACATTACATACGGTCATACAAGAGAAACAAATTCACAGAAAGTATACAGTCCAATGACAGTTCAAAATTCTGGTAAACAAACACAAGCGTCCAGACGCGAAATGCATTCAGGGACGGGATCATATGTAGCCACTACACTGCGGACTTGAGCAGTCTCTTCTCGGAAGATAGACGTGTGATGGCGTGGCGTAGTGGCTCGACATGCCGAGCCACTACGCCACGCCATCAGACGGAAATTCTCGGATAATTTGCCATGTCAAAGCCGAGAAGCAGTTTGTTTCGCAGAGCTACGTCTCGTACAGACATGGTTGATGCGCTATCGCCCAGCAACTAAAACTCACGCCTGTACCAGAAATAAAAATTGGCTGTCCGTATTCAGCAGTATGCTTGGAAGTGCCACACCATCGATTTTCACTTGCGATTGCTATTTTAACTACCCGCGCCGAGATCGCTCCCCACCGAAGCTTAAGCCTAGCGTACCCGCCGAGTCCATCCTCTGGGACTGTCTAGGCGCAGGAATCAAGAAATCTAACAAGGATAAATCACTCTATATGTCAGCTTTCGCATCGATGTTCTTAAATAAACATTTTTTTCATTTCTACAGTGCATAAGAAGCGATGACCGCAGATGTGACGCGTCATAAACACAGGTATGTGTGCTATCGCCGAAGGCTCCCAGCACTAGCCCGCGCTTCTCTGACAAAGATCTATGACTAGCCAGGCGTCTTGACTGAAAGGCATCACTGCACTAAGGAAACGGCGCATATCCTTTGCGTGAAGAACCAGAAATGGCTATCGAAATCGGCAGTAACAGGCCATACACCATCCCAGGTCGGCGGTTTATTTAGGACTTTTTCTCGAAGTTAAAACAGCAATCGCAAGTGAAAATCGATGGTGTGGCACTTCCAAGCACACTGCTGAATACGGACAGCAACTTTTTCTTTCTGGTACAGGCGTGAGCTTTAGTTGCTGGGCGATAGCGCATCAACCATGTCTGTACGAGAGGTAGCTCTGCGAAACAAACTGCTTCTCGGCGTTGACATGGCAAATTATCCGCGAATTTACGTCTGATGGCGTGGCGTAGTGGTAAAGTGACGGGCTCGGGATCTGCAGGTCGGTTGTTCGAGTCCTTGTCGGAGCAATTTTATTTTACGATCTTTTTCATTTTTTTTATTGCACTAAAGCGCTCTTCCTTGCTTTCTGTATTCAAAAAAATATATACGGTGTCCAGGCACCGCATATTTAACGCGCTAGAGCTGTTTTTCGCACGAGTAGCCAGTGCCTCCCAGTACACCGCGCCTTCCCAGCGCCCCAGCGTCCAGCGCGCGCTGCACTGGGCCCATAATCCGACGCTCTGGGTCCCAGTGGCGCTGGTTTTTGCAATAGGGATGGAGCTCGATAAACGCGATGCCTTTCGGCGGGTCAAGTTTTGCCGGTCCGTAAGCAGACTTCTGGAGTCTGGTTGGTCACGGATTTGAATTTCTGCCAAATACGGCCGCCCTGTCGGCCGTGGCCAAGTTGTAGCGGCATCATGGTTCGTGCCCCCTTGTTGCCAGGGCCGCGTCATAGGTTGGTCAGCACGGAGAACTGACCAGCCGCAGGAAGGCTGCGGGAAAGAGGCCCTCCCGCCTTAAAGGGAAGACGAACTAAGCGCCCTTCCGCCTCCGCGCGACGTCCTCACCTCGTCCGTGGCCGCCCTGGCCAGAGATGACGCACCGGTGTTCCGCGTCGAGCAGGCGAAGTCATCTGCCGTCAACAACCTCATTTTCTCCAGCTTCCGATTCGACTGCTCTGATTGCATGCACTGGCGCACTGGATTCCTATGAACGAACTTCCGCCGCGGCTTAGAGCATTCGCCTTAAGCGGTGATACACTGTTGCCTCTGGATGATTGTGGAGTATGGAGCTCCTCATTCCCACCCCTCCCCCATACTCCTCGAGTTGCCGTCTCGTTTCAATAGATATCTCTCTCCCTCCCTCGGACTCAGACGTCTGGGAGCTTGATGTCCATTTTCTACTCTTAAATATAGAGAGTGTAAGACTTTTATAAGCAAACGTGGCCTTTTAACCGTTCAAAGATCTTATATTCTGCCGTCGACTCTAGCTACAAAAAAAAAAGTGCTCCACGCTCTGTTTCAACAACTTAGACTTCCAATAACCTCCACAGTTATCGTTTCTGTCGAGACCTCGGCTCTGTGCTTTAGCCAGAGTGATGATGGTTTTGAAGAGCTAGACATGGTGACGGTTTGCTGCGTCAGAAGCAATGAAGTTTGGTGGCACCCAAGGCGAACGCATTGCAGGTGCTCCTGTGGTTGTCGGATTGGGTTGTCAAAAGGGAGAGTGCCACAAAGCATGTCTGCCTTACAACGTGCAATTTAATTTACAGCACTTGCAGATTACTGCGCTAGTATGATATTATCCTCATACTTCTTGGAAATTATCATACGAATCCCGAGTTTTTTCTTATTCGCGTTCTAACAATACTGCATGATTTCATTTTTATCTTTTAACTTTTTGTTGCTTCTTTTTTATTTATGTAATCCTATTTAGTTTAAATCAACCATCCTATACTTGACCAAACCCTTTGTCCGGCATGATTTGAAAATTCATCGTCGTCATCATCATGTTCTACAAGATAATTATCTTCGTCATTATGTGAATCCGCTTCATCCCTTTTCATTTTCTTAGATCAGGTAAGGGCATTTGGGCCATAATTAATTTATTCGATATCAATATTTTCGGCAGATAAAGAAACTTAGAATTTATATCAAGCGTGACGCTAATATAAGATTCTGTAACAGCCACAATGAAGAAAGCTTTTTTCTTTCTTCAAATGTTGGTAGCAGATATGCGCCTCATGTGTTCTTAAGACAATCTAATGCAAGAAATTACAAGCTTAATCAGATGTTATTGTTATGAACTCCAAAGGAGCAGTGAAAACTGTACTTTGCGAAGATATAGAAATCAACACACTGCTTCCATGCCAGAAGACCAGAATCCATCAGTAGCAGCGTACTTGAATATTTGGCGAATTATGTGCTTCGAATCCCCACTGTCTTATTAAACGTTAATGTTGCGTTAGTATACGCGAAGGCCACTTTGATGGCTTCAGCCAGTCAGCAGATATATATTACGCACTTCTTAAAATAAGGCTTAGGTGGGAGTCAAACCGGTGCACTTTTCGATAAGTACACCGGTCTTTCCTGGTGTGACAGTTTCATGCGGGTTCTTAACAGGTGAGATCATTGAACTGACGCCGTAAATGCCGGGACCTGTTATTCTTGCATAAGTGTGTTCACGGGTATACAATCCAACACATCAGTAAACAAGTGCTTGGGGCCTCTGAAATTATTTGTTATACATGTAACGTCGTTGTAAAAGTCCCGCACCGCATATCAAATATTCGAAGGAGGAAAGAATTATTCCTTCGTAATACATGTGATTTCGATGTGAGGCGTTGTTTGCAAGGCGCTCCAGTGTATTGAATGCCTGCCAATTAGCTTCACTCTATTTGCCCTTTTCTTAAATATATAGTTTTAAGCGCAAAATAATCATATCCTTATGAGACATGCCATACAGGGGGACTCCGGAATAATTTGAACCACCTGGGTTTCTTTAACGTGCACACAAATAAGTGCACGGGCGTTTTCGCATGTTGGCTCCAACGAAATGCGGCCGCCGGGGCCTGGATACGGTCCCCCGACGTCATGCTTAGCAGCCCAAGCCAACGAGCAACCATACAGGGTGTATTTGTCTTTGTTTTCAAGAAGGGCGATTTAGGTGGAATGTAGAATTTAGAGTTGATAAGCTTTGAAATCCGGCTTCGTAAATTAGATTGCAATGAATGTTTATTGCCGTGATAGAAAATGAGAATGATGATATTTTCAGATAGGATGCGTGTTTTAAGATAAAGTACAGAATTACTCATCTCCGTTAATGTACTTTCGTCTTGATCTTCTTACTGTGTTCTTTCCTTCATAATTGTTCGCCAAATTAAAAGGCGCCATGCTGTTTTAGGGCACTTTGTTAAAGAATTCAATTAAGGTTAATTTTCCAAGTTTATGTCATTTTTGCTATTCGTGAAAACACCCATAAAATTTTTTCACTTCACTTTCTTTCATTTCTTTTGAGGCGACTTGGTGTACGCCCTATTTCTACACCACACTTACATGCTTCATCCTACTTTCATTTCGGCGCACTCCCATTTACACATTCGCATTCTACCAAGCTGCAACGCTTTTTACAGATTAGCCCCATCATGTGCTCGCTTTTAACACACATCCCTATCGAAAAATTCCTATGCCCCACAACTCCCTCACGCAATAATCCGATATGAAGCATATATAGTATTCCATACAAAGACCCGTTTTTTTCCAATAGGTCATTTGGTGCTATTGGATATAGGAGTTATGGAGGATACGAGTTTTTTTTTTTCACTAGGGATGTTAGCTGCGCTGAATGTCTGTATCGTCTCAAGCGCCGCCTGAAACGGCCACCTGTGATGTTACGACCAGAACGGAGAGCGCCGTCTCGCGATGGCTCGGACGTGACTGATAGCGTTGCAAGCGGCATTGGCGCGTTGTTGGTTTGAGACTAAAGGAGCAACCGCTGCTTTTATGCTGCCAACTCGGTCGATTCCGAACACCGTACTTTGAAATGTGGCATACGTTCTTCCTCGCCTAAAGAGTGAAGAAAACGAGGCGGCCAATCGTGTGTTCAACATGTATATTTACGTAATTTACATACAGAGTGGATGCAGCCGGCGTTATATCGCCGTATAGCCGCGATGATCAGCCGCCATGTGAATCGAGGCAGCGCGATGCGTGACCGCGGCGTCACCTCTGTCGAGGCAGTTGTCACGCGGCTGGGGCCCGGTTCATTACGGACTCGAGTGTCCGTGCAAAGCGTCCGCAGACACCGCGTCGTCCGAGGGTGCGGTCGTGGCTATGCTCGCCGTGTCGCAGCCTTTGTCACAGCATGGTCCGCGCCCTGACACCAAGGTTGCGTCATACGTTGGTCCGCACGGGAGCTCCGGGGTTCTTGCAGCCGCAGGAACCCCCGCATCGCCCGCGGGTGTCGCTGCAGCCCAGTAGTCGCCACCGAGGGCTTCCTGGTCCGCGCCCGGCTTCTGGGAGACAGGCCAGCTGCACGACGGCTGCGCCAAGGACTTCAACCCGTCTCCTCGATGCACCGGCGACGATCGACGGCCCCCGCCCCCTATCCGCGACGATCTCGCCTTATCTCGGACAGTCTCGACGGCAAGCGACGCGCACACCTTCCACGTCGATCGTAGAGCCTGTGGTGCAGTCGACATAGTCGCGTTGTTCTCCTCCTGATTCTGGGTCTTCTTGAAACGCACCGCTGATGTGCTGGCTCGCGGAGCTCTAAAGGCGACGATGATGACGACGATGATGATGGCCTTATAATAGGGCTCGTAACCACACTGAGTGTTTGTCCAATAAGTGTTTGTTTTAACTTTTACTTAATGTTTTGGAGTATTACATATTCGATAAAAAAACCTTTCATAGGCATCTTCGTTTAGCTGATTGCATTCAACCTCAAACAGCATCAAAGACCATGGTGCTGCATGATCCTCTTCGGTGTTGGCGACTATAGTCGCTACTGACATCTAGGAGAGCGAAATTGGACCGACGGTGAAAATCATCGAGAAAACTCACTTCTGTGAGGCAATCAAACGCTTTGTGCCCGTAACTTCGATCCGTTAGGTAAATGTGAAGATATTTAAATACATAGAAAAGAAGTTGCTCATAGTAGGGGTGGGGGTGGGGCTCCACACCGTAAGTAAATGAGGAACGATTACCCTTAGGCATGCGCAGTAAGGTATTAGGTATTAGCTATACATTTTCCTCTTTACATTAAATACAGCACAAAAATACCAGATTGTCCGTGTATTTCTCGTTGCCACAACGAAGTGCATTTTTGCTGCATAAGTGAATATCTGCCTCGAATGCATTAAAATACTATTACATATGCATCATTTATCGCTAAACACCACTATAATGAAGTATTGATGATACTTGACTCCCCTATGAAGTAAAGTGTGATGCGGCATTGCCGAAAACGACAGAAGCGGCCTGAGAGATGCCGTTAGGTGGTGGCTGTAGATTAGGTGAGACCTCCCTGTATTTTCAACTTTCGTGTGCGTAGAGCTGAAGCCCACGAATGTTTTTGCATTCCCCCTCCATCCGAATGAGGCCGCCGTGCACGGAATTCGAACCCGTGACCTTGTGCATAGCACCGGAACACTGTGGACAGCGTTGCGCATATAGTTACGAGGAAACGAAAGAGGCGAAGGGAACGGCACTGCTGTGTTGAACACGACCTCTGACTGCATTACGAGGCGCCGTGCATTGAACTCTCATGGAATAGAGATGTATACCGATTGGAACGCACGATTGAAGGGACTGCCAATAGCGACTGTTGCGAAGGCGATAAACTGCGCCTGCAGCCAGATTGACGGTAAAGAGGCCAATCAAAATGAATGCAGAAGCGCAAGTGCCCCCTCCATCTCTATACCAGATGCGTGCTGAGCAATAAATTCAGTTGAAGCAACTTGTAATGCGATATTAAACACTTTCGTAACTATCCTGCGAAGGAAATTTAGCGATAGCCTAGATAACGTACATCATATATTGGTCGAATATTACTGATTACACATAGAACAAAGTATAGGTGTGTTTCACTTTAGAACCGCATCAGGCGGAGGTGTAAGTTACAAGATTTCTGCGGGGCAGAATAAATTTCGAATCAACTTGCGGTAATTCTGTTTTGGGCGAACCCAGAAGATTACGGCGTTACGAATGGTCGCCGAGGCCTTGAGATTTTAGCAGGATCACACATAATACATCTGTAGTTGAGGCTAAATTCTTATGCCAAATAACTACGCACTAATATTTCACAGCTTCATTTTGCGGCAACAGCGCCGACAAGCGAGACCACACTCACGCGTTCTCCGCACCCGCATCAAAACAATGGCCGTGGAAGAACGTTATGCAGGTGTTCTGTGGTGGAAGTGTCAAGGCTGCTTCCCGTGCTGCGACTGGAGTGAAAGAAGTCGGTGCAGTCGCTCACGTTGGAATGCGATCTTTAGAGGGTTCATTTCACATGACTGCGATTTAAACAATGCGACTCCCAGTGTTGCTTGTCACAAAATTTGGTGGCCTACGCAGGAGAATTTTGAAAATGTAATAAAAAAGGCCTTGTTTTACGGTGTCATTAACCTTTCTTTAGCCTTGTTTCTTTGCCCTTGTTTTTTAATGTTACCCAATGTTTTGTAATTTAACCCAAGCATAAACCCAATGCTAAAAAAAAGGGGAGACTGATTCCTGTTCTGGCTGTTGAAAACCTACTTGAATGTCAACAGCATTGTACATATTGTTCTGAGGGAAAGTGTTAAGCACTCACTATATCTGTAAGCTTCTTTATGATATTTCTTCGTGGACAACAGTGGAATAAAACTGTTTACCTGCGCAAATTTCAGAATACAAACGCTATAAAATTTTTGACGAGATCACATTAAATTTTTTAAGCGATTGACAAGTGTACAAGTACCGACTGAACGCACTTGAGTGGTTGAGTTGGCGGCTGCAGAATGGAACAGCGTCCGTAGCTGCTAGCTCGATGTGACTGCTATGCTCCACGTCCGTTTCTCCTACAGTACATGGACCCGGCAAGCGGCATTGCCGTGTAGGCTTGCGTTTCTTTTGTTTTCTTTTCTTTTTAAGAGAAATGGCGGGAAACTCGGCGAAAGCCCGATTCCGTTTGTACATGTATTTAGCATTCGTCTGCATCTTATTAAGCGCACATTCCTATCATGTTCTCATTGTTGTACTTGCAGTGATTTAAGTCTTTTTTAAAAAATATATTCCATCACAGTCACTTATTCAGCTTAGTGTTGAAGCGTGCTAAATGGCCACCCAGCAGCGTAATTGCCAACATAGTCAGCAGGATCGCCTAAAGTATAATGCAGATGCAATGCACTTGTTGAAATGAACATAACGGCAACCTTTCACGCAACGTTCACTTAAATTTGATAAATCTAACTGCCATGCATACAATTACCTTAATTTTCATCCGATAGAACAAGAACTCCTATGCGATGTTTGTTTGCACATTAGTGTTAGCTAATATGCCATGAAATGTATACATAGCTCGCTAAACTCACTTAAACATCATCTCACTAAGAGTTGTATTGTTCCGTGAGGCGGAGATCGTATGAGTCTGGCTAAGTATAACTTCGCCGAATATGAGTTAGAGCCAATCCGGCTGAGTAGGAATTTGTGAATATGAGTGGTAACGACTCAAAAAATGCAGTGGAATATGCGTAACAGCTTGCTTGCTGTGTGGTTGTACTGGATTAAAACAGGGTGACTTATTTCTGGCCTCCTACGGGAGCAGGTGTTTGCTTCTACATGTGAGTGTGGCCGCTTATGAAAATGGAGAATGGAAGTTGGTCGTATTGGGTTCAATGCCGTAATAAGAAACTATGCATGCGTGGCATACGATGCATACGTTATCATACCTCACGAACAGTGACCAGTACTTCTGTAAAAGAATTGCCCCCATCCAGTAAAATAAAGAAAATAAACTTGATGTTGTCCGCCAGTGTTCAATTTTTGAATGCCGCTCGCCAGCTTGTTTACATACATAATATGGGACATGTATCTTCATATGCGCAGCAACATTCCACGCGCATTCTTTATTGTAGGTGCAAAAGAAATCTTCTAAATACTAGGAAATATCTCGCTTTGAAAGGCTGTCGAAGAGGTCAGAGATGAGCACTTTATGCATTAACAACACTAACATTAAAGAAAATGCAATTTGAAAACCAGTATATATGAGAGATGACTGCCAAAGTAACATAATATTTGAAGGCACGTTGATTAAAGTTAATGAAAAAAAGAAAGAGAAGTGCGTGGTTTGCGTACGAATTTTCTAGGGTTAATTGCACTTATTAATAGGTGAATAAGCCAACATTCCCAAGATGCTGGACCTCCATGGAAAGTAGTAGCTTAATGCCCAATTATTTAAAAGAGATTGTAGGCTACTCATCTTTCTATTCGGAATTAGATATTAAGTATTAACGTTTAGCTTTGCTGTAAAGTGATGGGCACAAAGGCATATCACAAAGAACGCACACACCGCACTAGCTTTTTTTTTTTTTGTGGGCGGGATTTTCTATCAGCTGCTCGCATATAACAGAGCTAATTGTTGTCTCATGAGTGCGCTGACGCGACCGATAGTGTAGCACGTTCCGCTGGAAATAGAAAAAGAAAAAGAAGGAACGCTATAGGTTGGCTTTTACTTGTCGACACAGTGAGTGACGAGTGAAAGAAGGCGACCGTGCACGTAAGTACGATCTATATTTACATATTATATAAGAGCGTCGGTGTAGCCGAAAATTGGATACTGTGGTGCTGTACGCGGCCACGGAGGCCGCGCTGCTAGATGCGTGTAGGTGGGGCCGCCTTTGTCCGGTCCGCAACCAGACTTCGGGAGTCTGGTTGGTTACGGATTTGAGAGCGTCCAAAAGCGGCCGCCGCAACGTCCCCGCGGACGACGTGAGAAGGCCCGTGCCCTCATGGCGCCCGGGCCGCATCCCACGCCGGTCCGCCAGGGAGGCCCCAGGATGCAGCCGTCAGAACACCCCTACCGCACGCGGTGGTCGTTGTGGAGGGGTAGTCGCAGTCGAGGGCTTCCTGGGCCTCTCCCGGCGTCCGGAGGACTGGCGAGTTCCTGGCCAGGTGCAGGGAAGACACCGTCCCTCCTCGGCGGACCAGTGATCGGCAAGGCCACCCGTCAGCTCCGCACGACGTGCTTTCCTCGTCTCTGGCCCTCTTGACTTGAGGCGCCGCGCTGGTGCTCCGTTCCATGCCTGGCCGTTGATCTGAGGGACCCGTGCTAACTTCGTTCATGTTCCGATTCCTCAGCCGCTTGAGAGCACGGTTCCGCGCACTAGCTCGCGGCGCGTGAATTGCGGCCACCTCGTGGCGTCTTCGTCTTCCTTGTTCTTTTATCCTGGTCGCTGCTGGCATCTAGGACAGCGAACTGAGACGAACGTTTAGAATGTGTGTTCTTGTGGGAAACCTAAAATCTGAGCGTACATAACGTGATGATGTAGCGTAAAATCTTTTCATATACATAAAGCGTCGTTAACATTAGGTGGCGCGACGTATTGCCCAGAGCAAAAGTTTAGGGATAAAGCCTAAAGACAAGTAGTACTGCTTACGTGTGACTTTTTTACTTGCATCATGCATTTCGGCAATATCGCGTTGCACGGCTGGGCTAGAAGAAGGTTTTTCATTTTTGCTGATGCCCTGTTCCCTAAACATTTGCTGTCGATTGTACATGTTCCCTTGTGTGTTACTATAGGGTGTTGCGAATAGGGTCCGAAGACGTGGAATTCACTTTGCTCGTGGAGGAGTAAGTTAACGTGAGGCTAGGCTCGACATGCAGATCATTTGACAAACACGTTCATATTTACATATTTAGAAAAAAATTCAAGGTAACACAGAAGCATTTTACGACGAATTTGTAGCCGCTGATCACTCCCGCCGTCTGTTGCTCCTTTTATGCCCTGCGCGGTGATTGCTCAGTCACTTCCCCTATTCCCCATCAGGAGACCGATGACATCAGGTCCCACCAATCCGGAGGTTGGTTGCCCTCTCCCCGAAAAGGGAACCTTGCCGGAAACGCACGCACATCACTGGGAACAAAGAGGGAAAGGAGGGGAACGTACGCTGACTCCGTTCGTAGGCTGACTCCGTGACTCCGTCTCCGGTGTGGACATGACAATAAGGGCGGCTGACAGGTGTTGGTCGTATCGTTGCACCGACCGCGTCTCCGGCGTAGACACGCCAATAAACGCGGCTGACAGGTGTTGGTCGTATCGTTGCACCGACCGCGTCTCCGGCGTAGACACGCCAATAAACGCGGCTGGCAAGTGATAGCCGTATCCTCGCTAATTTTCCGAACCTTTCCTGACCTGACCATTTTGACGAGGCCGTCTGCCCGTTCCCCTAAATCGCGCGAGCCATGAGCGAAAGGGGTTGCGGGGCGGACGGCCGATCACAACAAAGGCTAGGCGTTTTCCGAGGCTATCTGTTTTCGACAGTGGAGGCTGTTTTACGGAATGAATTTTTTTTTTGCACATGTCGGAGTGCATTGAAGGTGGTTTTTTTTTTCGTCTTTCTTTTTTACAGCGCATTGAATTTCTGGGTTTTATGTCCTTTCTAGCATTCCCCCTCCCCCCGCCCTTTTGTTTCACTTACACCCTGAAAGCATCCTCCATTGCTGAAAAAAAAAACCGAGAAACAAGAAAAGAACGAAGAAAGAAAGAACAAAGGATGAGGTTATAGCCATAGAAATGTTTTTATTTACAGACAACAGTTACAATAGCGGAAGTGTTTTACACGGTTAGGATGATTGCCAGCTAATTTACCCAGGGTATCACAATATGCGAAAGCAATGTAGGAGGACGAGACTGGGTGCATGTTATTGGCTGCTGTGTGGAGCAAGACACACTAGTTTCCCTTGTTTTCTGTTTACTTGCGTAAGTAGTCAACATTAGTTAAACAATTTCGCAAGTACTAACTCATGGGAAGAACTTTCAATGGGAAAGTTGTATATTCTCCATCATGTTTGCGCATAACTCCAAAGAGCATCCGCTGCTTTAAGTGCACGAAACAGCCTCAAAGTAGAACGGTGCATATACGGAGAACGACCGAAAAGGCTTCTAAATGTATGCGAAACTAGGACGCCTCGTGCGACACCGTAACTTGCGCTACCAATTCTTAATCTTTTGTTAGTGGTCCTCATAGCGCTATGGTTAGAGCAGTCTTTCGAAGAAAAGCCTGTTCACGAGATGCTTTGAGCGACAAAGCAAACGCTACGACAAGGGTCGAACGCTCCTGTTCGTGAGATGACTTGAAGAGCGGTCAGGGGAGCTGACTGTTCGAAGGAGTGTTGCGCTTCTCTGCTTCAGTTAGTTAACTTTTGTGGATTGTGGAATTTTGTGGAACTTGTGGATTGCAACTTCGACTTCGATATCTTCATAATTGCGAAATGCTGCAACACGGACCGTTTTGTGCCAATCACGCAAGTGGATCGGTAATAGTGTCGAGAGCCACTGAATGAAATGCGTTTTTGTTGTTGTCATACAGCGTATCAGCCCTCGGAAGAAGATGCGGCAGTTGTTACAGCAGTGATCAGCACGGCGATCTGCACGGGCTACGGCGGCTCAGCCACGCTACTCTACAATAATACACAAAGAAATAGCGTATGCTTGCTGGAAGCATCTATTTAGCTGTTCAGCGTGATTATGCCGGACATATCTCGACGTAATGGATACCAAATCCAACAAGAGGAGTGGACGTGCCTGCAATATACGATTAACGTCTAACTTGTCATTAAATATACAAATTTGGAAGGGGGCGTCGGATGTACCTTTAGCCTGGACGACAAACATGCCAGTATCTTCCGCGACTCCAGGGCAGCTATCCGCGCCTTCAGCGTTGGCGCTATGCGTAAGGAAGCCTGTCGCATCCTCGACGGCAAAGGCATCGCCGCCCACACTCTCACGTGGTTCCCCGATCATATGGGATCCATAATGGGAGGCCCCACAAACCTCAACGAGCTGGCCCACTCTAAGGCGCGAGGTCTCGCTTTCCGCGACCATGGAGAACTCCAACGCCGTCCCGCAGTCGTGGAGAACAGAGATCAACCGACCACATACTATGAAATTGCGCAGCACTTTTATCTCAGCAGGAGATACTTTCCCCTTCCACACAAGAAGTTAAATAGAGCGCAGGCATTGACCCTCAGATTATTGCAAACAGGGTCGTATCCCAGCCCGGCTTTATTCCACAACTTTTATCCCGACACCTATGCCACTAGTTCTTGCAGGCACTGCAATGACATCGCTAGCCTAGACCATGTGCTCTAGCGTTGCCCCTCGTTACGAGGCACAGAACAAATCAATGAGGACAAGTGGCTCTCCGCTATCAAGAGCCCCGATGCCGGGGCGCAACTATGTGCTGTCCAGAGGGCCCACGATGCGGCGGTCGGTCATGGCCTGACTGTCCCAACGTGGGAGCGGCCCGCAGCGCGCTGAGTCGCGTACCTCAGGACCTTCATTAAAGTTTAGCATCCATCCATCCATTCTGAAAGACACGCAGCACCAGCGATTACGCTGTAACCTTTGTACATTCATATATAATAGCCGATGCGCCTGACCCGCTGATGAGATTTTTCACGATCGTCAATACTGCTCGCCGCTATTGTAATTGACTGCTGCTTGTTTTGTTGGGCAGAAATTCTTTCAATAAAGAGTGAAATTTTTACGTCGATCTTTTCACATTATTTCTTTCTCCAACGCCCCTACAACGTAACAATATGACGTATACTCTCGAGCAAAAGTTTGTTATCCAAAGGAGCAGCGAATTTTTTTTCCCGCTCATTGGCAGTATGGGTTTGTCGGCTGAAACCATGTCACACAACCTACGTGTGCGTGTTCGACTAAACAATTCCAAGTCGCGGATGTATGCTAAAACGAAACGTAATTTTAGAGGACATCTTCTAGGGCCTTGTTCCTGCGACGAGCGGTGTCGTCGTACCTCGTAAACGAGTGAACGACTAAATCGCAAGCGGAGCGCAACGGGAGATAAAGAACGGCGAAAGCGAAGAGAGCGCGAGGAGGACAACGGAGGAGGAGGAGGGTGGGGCGAAAGCGTTAGAAGCAAAGCGTAGTGCCGCGCTAGACGGACCCTTAGGCGGCGATGGCTACGAGATGGCGGCAGAGTAGCGCGCGTCGTCTGGCGATCTCCGGATTAGCTACGATTAGCGAGACAGTAGCGCCACACGTGGTGCTCTATAACGTAAAACTCTGCCATTATGTTTTTATTCCAATTTACTGACGTCAAATTTGCGTAACCGCCGACACAAGCAACGGGCGGTCACCCGCAGGGTTGTCTGAACAAACCTATCAAACGCTCTCCTAGTTCATAGGAGGTTACTTTTGTTTGCTTGAAAAACGAATAACATTTCCTGCGCTAAGCGGCTTGTCTTATATAATTGGCTCACAAGATGCGAGGAGAATGCTCAAGTGGAAAGGGATTCGATGGGGCCGAGCCGCTGCACTAAATATCGATAACCGGATGAAGAGGGTGGTGCCAGCGTCTGCGAGTGGTCCGTTTTCCGCTGCTTAGCTTGCGGTGGCTCGTCGACAATCGCGGCGGCATGCAACGGAAGCTTAAGAATGACGCTAAAACGGGGTCGTAAACGTGCCGAAAGTTCTCGAAAACGTTACACGGCCACGCAAAAAGTTTTATTACACGCAAATAAACCCTTGCTCTCCGTAAGGGCCGAGTAGCCAGTGCCGGAGCGATCGGCAGCAGACATCTTTTATTCCTTTCGGAACGGGGCAGCGTGCGGCTATTCAGAAATAAATTCAGCTTTGTTCGGAATATTAATGAATCGTTATCGCGTACACGTCACTTTGACGCGGTCAGTTTTTGCGGCTTTGTGACGTCGCGTGAGAGGCAGGTGAAGTGGGTGCAGCCCGAAAACTTTTGACGAACAGTCGAGGGCTAATGGCAAGAAGGCGTCGAATCAGCAATAACTATGTTTGTTTTGTTCGGTCAAATTATGCATAATGAGTGTGTACACGTCATATCAGATGGGGAGCTATCGCGGTTTTCGTGACGTCGCGTGACAGACAGGTGAAGTGGTGGTGGCCTGAAAAAATTTTGACCAATCGTGGGAGGCTGGTTGCAGAATTGGAATAGAAAAGTTTGGAATAGCTTTACGTTATAGGGCCCTTGGCTCCATTTGGATTGTGCCGGACGGGACAGATTGTCTGTTCCGGACAATTTATCGCGAAATATAA
Organism: Dermacentor variabilis; assembly: GCF_050947875.1. Classification (NCBI taxonomy): domain Eukaryota; kingdom Metazoa; phylum Arthropoda; class Arachnida; order Ixodida; family Ixodidae; genus Dermacentor; species Dermacentor variabilis. The sequence goes on along the minus strand of NW_027460280.1, from coordinate 36,416,729 downwards.
ACACGTCTAGTCCTTCGCCCAAACTTCACATTAGGGATTATCGTAATCGTCGGTCAATCTTTTTTAAGGATAATGTTGTCTCCAAAATGCTACTCGCGAGTGTACAATTTCAAGCATTCAGAGGCGATCACTGCGCCTACACGAGGCGTTACTAATAGAGGCGTTACCTGCATACTAAAGCTGACGCTCATCTTGTGCAGCCACCTCTTGGGGACGGAGAACCTAAGAAGACGCGACGTCAGCGCCATTGAAAAAAACATTGAGGAAACGCTAAAAGAATAAGGTTAATGAAGAAGCAGACACGCTCAGTCATTGCTATCACACGTAAAAGTAGAAAACTTTATTTAGGACTACCTCCATGCCGGCACCATCCAGCGCACAGATGTTTCGCACTGGTGGCAGCTGATGGCGTGAGTGTGCTCTCCAGGATCTGTATTCTCCATTGCTGTAGCAACGGTAGAGTGGCTGAGAGGTGGAATCAGGTACTGCCAATTTATTGGTCCAAAACTGTTCCGGTTGCGTCCAATCGAGCATGCGGTTCCTCGCCACTTTGGGGGATTGGCCAAGGAATAAGTAGATTACTCCAATTTATAATGAAGAATAAAATTTCGGAATTTGTAATAATGCTGAAGAAGGTGAAATCGCCTTTTCAAATAAAATCGTTCTGCATTATTTGTGTTGCCGCAGTGAAGTAGCGTCGAGGTTCGAGGAAGTGATTAATTGTTTCATCCTCATTAATTGTAGAGATGGAAGGGCACAAAACCAGACCTGTGTAAGAAGAGCTGCGGGTAAGAAATATGGCAACCGAATTTTTTGTGGGAAAGAAAGAAAGTCTGGGGTTTTACGTGCCGCAACCACGGCTTGATTATGGAACACGTCGTAACGAGGGACCCCGCCTTAATTTTGACGATCTGTGCTCGTTTAACGTGTACCCAATTCACAGTCCAGTGATGTTATGGCGATTCTATCCCGTCGAAATTCGGCCACTGCGGCCGGGGTTCCATACCACGCCATCGGGCAATTTTGTGAGGGATAGCTAAAGCATCCCTGTGTTGCAGCATTCGACAAGCCAGCACTCGCCGCGGTTGCTTTGTGGCTGTGGTGTTGGGCTGCAAAGCACCAAGTCGCGGGATCGAATCCTCGCCACGGCAGTCGCATTTTGTGGAATTTCGGGCGGAAAATGCGAAAACACTCGTGTACTTAGATTTAGGCGCACATTAAAGAACCACAGGTGGTCCAAATTTCTGGAATCCCCCACTACGGTGTGCCTCATAATCAGATCGTGGTGGTGGCACGTAAAACCTCATAGTTTAATGTAATATTTTCGATAAGCAAGGGAAATACGAGCTGCTTATGACCGGCAGAAGCAGTCAGTGTTGGGTGTGATGAAGATTTCGTAATTAAACATATCCGAAATCTAGGCGCCGTGATGTGTATAGTCAAAGGTATAAATAGAAGTACAGGGCCGCGAAGTGACGTCATTGCCAAAGAACCGGCAGTTTCGTTCAGAAACAAACCTTTACGACGGTATAGCCAAATTGAATGCAGATGAGCAGGAGCCAGGAAGTGAAAGAATTTTCGCATTGGCGAATCACCGCATGTGTTAACAGAAGAGCCGGCCCATACATAAGGAGTCATAATACCAGCTATTGTAGCTGAATGGTCTAATGTACGTGACAATAGCATTGCTGCCTGAAACTCAGCCAGAAAATACGCACGAAAACAGGCAACCTTAATGAAAAGGACCAGTGGTATGAAGGGCAAGATATCCCGATGAACGGCAGCCTTTTCCTCGCACTTCGATGCGTCTGCCGCAACGACAATATTTGTTCGCATTGCGCTTAGATGATCTTGTAGTGAGCCGTTTAAGATGCTTAAATAGAGTAGTTTCACGCGCTGTTAGGAAAAATGTTGTCAAACGTAATTTCCGGGGAATTAGAATGCGTTTCAGCAAGTCACAATCCTCACCGCACAATAATTGCTCATCGTTTTCTTTCTTTGTAATTTTCTTACAAGGAACTTCGGAATTCCCGCGACGATGCTGGTGGAGAACAAAACGACGAGGGGAGTGAGCTGATAAGGTCTACCGCTGTGACAAGTGCCTGCCTGTAAGTGCCTGTAAGTAAACGGCTCGTAACCTGCCACGGGGTTAGGTATAGGGAAATTATCTGGAAAGCTTAGTGGCGATAAGCCATTGCCGAATCATGTGCTTATTTACTTTCGTAGGCATTGTTTCTGGAGAGAGAACTTGGCACTATGTTGTAGCTGGTCGGTTAGGTCGACTGCTTCAATATACTTATGCAGAGGAGTGAATTCATACTCCACTCACAGAAGCGGAAGCGGCTCGTCAAATTCGCTTCGAATCTCGAGCGCTCATCTGCGATATTTATCTTCCCATCGGCGTGCAGTTAGCAAAGCAAGCAAAGCATGGGAAAGCAAAGCAAGCTGAGCAAAGCCAAGCAAAGCAAGCACCTGGTAAATGACAGTTAACATCCGTAAAACCGTCGTTATGACTTTCACTGTCCGTTGTCCACGCCTCCCGTTGTTTCTTACAAAATTGGTAATAACCCCATTCAGAGTGCTAGTGAATATAAATACCTTGGTATAGTTTTCACAGCCAGTATGTCTTGGTCCAAACACATGGATTTAATTACCTCAAAGGCACTGAAAAAGTTAAGCTATCTGCGCCGCGCATTGACTGCGGCCACAAGGAATACTAAGCTAGCGATGTATAAATCTCAAATCCAGCCTCTGTTAGAATATGCTTCTCCCGTCTGGAATCCGCACAAGCAGTGCGACGTTAATCAAATAGAGGCCATCCAAAAGAAAGCAATTCGCTTCATATGCCGCAGCTTCGATAGGGATTTTTCACTTTCCGGAGCGCTTCCATACTTAGGCTTGCAACGGCTCTCAGATCACCGACGCACGGAATCGCTAAAGTTTCTGGATTGCACTATTAACTCCTCTTGCCGGAATCGATCAGATAATTAACTAACTCCTGCTAAACTATTAAATACTAGAAGTCACCATCACCTAAACGTTGCGCCCTATTTTGCACGCACAGAGACCTGAAATACGGTTTTTTACCCCGTGTAATTGAATATTGGAATTTTTCGCCTGTATACATGGTAATACTTGTTCTCGGCCTTTAAACATACTTGTAGCCACTATCGAATGGACTGTATTGTTGATGTTGCGTGTGTTATTTCTCATTGCTCTGCTTTTCGTACCCACTGCTGGAACAGCCTAACAGTGCAGCAGTACGCGCAAATAAATAAATGAAAGAAAGAAAGAAAGAAAGAAAGAATAAAAGAAAGAAAGAAAGCAAATAAACAAACATTAAACAAACCAAGAAACTTGACATAGTGGTTGACGAACGATGCAAAGCGACCTTACATGTAAGTAGAACTGTTATATACATTTTGTTACAAGAACGTGGGTGTAGCCGGCACTCGAATGCAGTAGAGCTACGGAGGCATCCCTATTGCAAAAACCAGCGCCACTGGGACACAGCGCCCCAGCGTCCAGAGCAGCGCGCTGGACGCTGGGAAGGCGCGGCGTACTGGGAGGCACTGGCTACTCGTGCGAAAAACAGCTCTAGCGCGTTAAATATGCGGTGCCTGGACACCGTATATATGTTTTTGAATACAGAAAGCAAGGAAGAGCGCTTTAGTGCAATAAAAAAAGAAAAAAGAACGTAAGAAATAAAATTGCGCCGACAAGGATTCGAACAACCGACCTACAGATACCAAGCCCGTCAATTTGCCACTACGCCACGCCACCTTTTTTTTTTCTTTATTGCATGGAATTATCGTTACTGTCAAACCGATGCAGTTACATTACATACGGTCATACAAGAGAAACAAATTCACAGAAAGTATACAGTCCAATGACAGTTCAAAATTCTGGTAAACAAACACAAGCGTCCAGACGCGAAATGCATTCAGGGACGGGATCATATGTAGTACTACACTGCGGACTTGAGCAGTCTCTTCTCGGAAGATAGACGTGTGATGGCGTGGCGTAGTGGCTCGACATGCCGAGCCACTACGCCACGCCATGAGACGGAAATTCGCGGATAATTTGCCATGTCAAAGCCGAGAAGCAGTTTGTTTCGCAGAGCTACGTCTCGTACAGACATGGTTGATGCGCTATCGCCCAGCAACTAAAACTCACGCCTGTACCAGAAATAAAAAGTGGCTGTCCGTATTCAGCAGTATGCTTGGAAGTGCCACACCATCGATTTTCACTTGCGATTGCTATTTTAACTACCCGTGCCGAGATCGCTCCCAACCTAAGCTTAAGTAAGCCTAGCGTACCTGCCGAGTCCATCCTCTGGGACTGTCTAGGCGCAGGAATCAAGAAATCTAACAAGGATAAATCACTCTATATGTCAGCTTTCGCATCGATGTTCTTAAATAAACATTTTTTTCATGTCTACACTCTTAAAAAAAAGGTAGTCGCAAGCGACTCTTTTCGGGGTGTATCTGCTCGTCGCACATATGACCTTTTGGGTGGTAACCCGTACTCTCTTGAAAATACAGTGCAGGCGACTCCCTCACAGTACCGGTGACTCTCTCCCGCAAGACCTACTGAGGTGTATGTATTACTCCCAAAGCAGGAGTTGATGCGAGTACCTCAATGGTCCATGAAAGTACCCCTTGGTAGTCAGCGATACCCCTTTGGAATGGCAACAATGACCCTTCCTAGGGTAGTCATCTGAAGATTCACAATGGTGGTGTACATGACTACCATGGCAAGAGTTGGTTAAACTATCTTTTGGGTGGTAACACGTACTCTCTTTGAGACACAGTGTGGTCGACTCCCTCAGTACCGGTGACTCTCCCGCAAGAACTACTGAGGTGTATGTATTACCCCCAAAGCAGGAGTTGATGTGACTACCTCAGTGGTCCATGCAAGTACCCCTTGGTAGTCAGTGGTACCCTTTGGAATGGCAACAATGACCCTTCCTAGGGTAGTCATTTGAAGACTCACAATGGTGGTGTACATGATTACCATCACAAGAGTTGGTGAAACTACCTCCTGGTACTTAACCAGACCCCTTGTAGCAACTGCTGTGACCTCTGCCTGGGTAGTGAATAGACTATCTCTACACTAAGATGGAAGCTCACAACATAATAGATTTTAGTTTGCATGTGCAACAAATGCGTAGTTATTCAGCCACCATTATATGTTATGATAAACTGCAATACTATAAACAACTAAAAAAAACACTGAGCACATAACACTACATTGAGTGAAACACCAAGAGCAAATATTTCGCTACTATCACTGTATTAACCTCAAATGCATCAATGGACTATACCTGGCAAAAACAGAAGACAACAGTCTGATTTGCTAAATTGGAATCAATGGCCAACCTTGGGAAACATTATGCTTCAGTTTACAAAGCATACTAAACAGCTGCAATATGTCCAAACTTATGAGGTAATTTAGCATTTCAGGCATTTGAAAAAGGATTTAATCCTTTGCCATGACAAAGGACTCATTTATTTCAATATGCCATGGAGGCATACATGGACAGAGGAATTAAATTTCAATATTGATATTAAGCGACAAATTTACAATCTCACCAAATCAAAGCAATCATACAGCATTGATGCTAATGGAAGAAAAGAAATATGCCTAAAGGCCAGATAAATGCAAAACCGGACATTATAAATAGCGCCAGTTCAATATCCTCGTGGTGCCGGCATAGTAAGTACATCCCATAATGTTTCAAAAGTGCAACTTCTTGGCCGTCATTTCATCCAATTTGTCAAAAAAGACTATTGTCTCACCTTCTAAATGTTTCCATTAGCACTGCCTCCATGTTTGCGTCAAATGCTGCCTGCTCCGGTTAAGATCTGAAAGAACAGCACAACTGTTAAAACTTTGTAAACATTTTATTCAATAAGAACATGAACACATTACAGTAACCTTTAGCAAGAGCACATATAGTAATCACAAGGAACACTTATTTCTTATAAGCAGAGAATCCAGTTTACAGCAGGAAGAGAGGAGCCAGAGAATAGCTATAATGCATCCGTAGATGTTCTCTTTGAACGAACCATAAATGGCCTTGCCATCAGGGCATATCACAAGCCCACACACGTGGATACACAATAGGCAGAACATATTCAAATAAGTATAAGAATATATGTATAAATTCATTTTCCAGATTCAACTGGAGGGTAGGTTTTTGGCAAAAAGCTGCCTGCACAGCTTGACTGTCCAGAATATCCCTACAAGCAGTAGCACAAGAGTGGTGCAGGAAATCTTCAACAGACACACATAGAATAGTCACATTCAATAAAGAGAAACATTCACTATTTATGCATACAGAGTCTATTAATCCTTGCACAAAATTTGAACAGTAAAATCGAAACGCTGAAATGGTCACGCATATGTTCAGAAATAATAAAAGTAATAACCAAGCAAACATGCAGCATCTACTAGCAAAGACATAAAATCACATTTCAACAAAATATTTCCGCAGCTCAGCTTTGGTATACCCTTTTGTATGTTTATACGTGTTTAGAACATGGGGCAGGTTATAAGACAACATTTGAAATTTATAATTAGTGCAAAAACATGGTATATTCCATGTATTAATAGGTCTTATGTGTATGTTAGCACGACACATGTCCAAAGATGCCAGAGTAGACTGAAAATTGGCAGTGGATGCCATTGAGAAATAAATTTTTTTTAACAACTTAAAGTTATACAAGTGATTGACGTGGACAGTGTTATGTGCTTCAAAAGCACACTTGGAGGTAGTTGTATTCTCAACATTAGCGATTATTCGAACAATTTTCTTTTGCAATACGAGAACATCATTTATGTTTGTTTTGGTCATTGTGGCCCATACTAAACTGCACATTGTACATGGCTTCACTTTGCTGTAAGTAATTTGAGACAACAGCTGTCTTCCAATAATGGGGCTCACTGCTGTGAACTTATAGCATAATGCCCTCCAATGTCACATTTTCACATGAAATCTACAGAATGTTTCTATTATACATGAATGAAATGCAAGATGTGATTCTATAGGGGAATGGCACTGAGCTAATGCCTACTAAACAATCTGCGTAACTGTGAATGACAGCATCATTAACAAGACTACCCTGCTGCTTTGCAAGGAGTCACTCCATCTCAGTAACATCAAAAGCGGGTTGTGCTCATCACGGAGATGAGACAAAGTTCCAAATAAGGGCCAGAATTATGTAGTATTGTTTATTGATCAAATAATGCTCACTATGTTCTGTCAAGTTAAAAATGCCACAGAAAACAGCTAATTATAATGGCCGCCGGCAACTCAGTGCTGTGACATACCACGTCTAGCGACTGCCTCATAACACATTATCCTTATGTAATACTCTAATGGCACTTTCCTTTTGCAGCAAGCAGTTAAAGTATTAAAGTACTGCAATGCACTTGCAAAGCAGTTATTTCCCCATAGTGGGATCAAGACCACATAATAAAAAGTACACCACAGGTACAGCATAGAAGTGTATTCTGCAGTACTGTATAAGTGCTGAAACTTCCTTCTTGGTACTGCTGAGTGATTTTCATGCTGCCTAGTTCCTGTTTCGTGGTCTCACAAAGATTATGGAATGATCAACACATTGTGACTAGAGTCGCTAAAGTTATACATTCACATTCATTGGAACCACTTTATTTGTTTAACCCTTTAATGAGCACGCATATAAATACAAAACAAATTATTTTATACCTAAATGTGCAAAAGACATTGAGAATAAGCATAATCAACGAAAATAAGGGATATTTTTTAGAAACTCCTTTAGTAGTATGGGGGAAGAAGTGGGCTTCTCCCCAAGCGACATATGGCTGCGTTTGGAATCTGTACAGAGAGCTCTTTGCATTGTGTGTCTGAGGTCACTACAGCAGATCTTGCACTGGTCTGTCTCCTCTGACCGTGCTTTCCAAAGAAAATGAGTCCCATGTCCTTTTTTTCCCATCCTGTGTTCCTGCTCTAAACCGACAAATGACACTTGCTGCCATTCAGTGTTGGCTCAATACATTTAACAAGAAACTTCGTACTCAATGCCAAAAATCAGCAAGAAAAATTTATATTTTTTGGTATGCTGTATGCAGAACTCATCAATGAAGGGTTAAAACAACTGAAGTGTCAGAGCAGCATAGCCACACACTTTTCACTACATCTTAGTATGTATATCAATATACATTACAGTACGAATGCTGTATTACTAGTCTATAAATGCATCTACCACTACATCTTGAACTATGTTTCACTCTAGGTTCAAGGTGGCGATGGGATATATTTTGCTTCTTTGATCACCTACAAAATCTATGACAGCATTGCAGATATAGTTGCTATAGCTGGATTGCATGTTTGCATTTGTTAAAGAAAAAATGTAAAATGTAAATGAAACGAACAAGTACATCGAGAGAAGCAACTTAATGTTTCAACTAAGCCACATAACAAAGAAGGAGAGTCAGTTTATCTAGTGAAATATGCATGCAAACTTGCAGCTGATCACCCATCTTCAAAATCCAGATTTTGAGCATGTGTCACAATTTCGCTTGCCTTTCTTGCTTTCACTTCTGCATCGACTTCAGGGCATCCTGGTGGCGTTCACTTTCGCATGTTTTTGTGCTTGTTTCTTGGGCACATATACCATGAGAACTGGAATGAAATGAAAGAAATTGACTTTACATACCTAATCAACAGTTCAATGACTTCCAGTTTTCAGGTTTTTAAAGAAACTGCAAACACAGCACAGTTAAACATGGAGTTGCCCTAACCTTAGCTCGCTTTTTGCACTGTTTCCTTCATGTTCCAAAATGTACCAAGTGAGCTATTTTAGCACACCTTCCAACACAATATCTGAGAATTACTTTCAGTATTGGTGTTGGTCAAAACTTTAATGCATGAAAACGGCTACAGGCACAAAAATGTATTATTTAACCAAATACATATTTAGCTGAGCATGCAATTAATTTTACAAGAGGTGGCCATATGCATGCCAGATGCAGAGGTGCTGTTGATATCTTCATATTCAGTTAAGCTGCAAAGCTTTAAAACCACCACATCTCTACTCAATCACAAGCACACAGACCTGAACAGCTGCAAGCAAGGATGGCCATAAACGTTACAAAGTAGTAAGAAAGGCTTTGGCAGCATGCTTAATGTAAAAAAAAATTATGGGGTTTTATGCGCCAAAACCACGATCTGATTAAGGGGCATGACGTAGTGGGGCACTCCGGAAATTCGGATCACCTGGAGTTCTTTAACGTACACCTAAATCTAAGTACACGGGTGTTTTTGCATTATGCCCCCATTGAAATGCGGCTGCCTTGGCCAGGATACGCTTAACATCTAAAAGTGCAAAAGAAATAATAAAAAGTTATAAGAAAATGCTATTACATGGCCAAGGTGCAATGTGTCCCTCAGAGCTGGGTACTTGTTTACGAGGCTCCTTGCAGCAACATTGCACAATTTATTTGTGTACCTGATGTTTAAAAGAGCATGCATCAACCTTCGACATCAAACAATGCACAAAAAACAATATGCAACATTTCCATGAAATAATATCAAACAGTTGAACTGTGAGTCATCAGATGGGAGAATTTAAGTAAACTGCACCATGAAAGCATTAGGTACGTGACAAGACCGAGGTTAGAGAATTGATCAGATGGATTTGACACAGGACAGGGGTAACATTTAATCCTTTTGTCCTGCAATAGCCAAGATAAACGGATAATCATGACCAGAGTTCACAAACTCTTAAAATACTTTCACCAAACAAGATGTTATAAAAGGTTTTAATTAATATTTCAAATTAGCTTATTACTGAAACATGCACACAAGGGAAAATTAGCCATGAATACAAACTTGAAGGAGCATCTCCTATAAGAATTTACAAGGGCAGCTTATTAAGCTAGTTGTTGATCCATTATCGTGAGTGTACAGTGCAAAGGTTAAACGAGGACATAGACACAAGCACTGACTACCAATGGAGGTTTTATTGCTGAATACACACAATAGTGATACAGCTATCTGAAAAATAACTACTAAAAAGAACAAAGCAGACCATCAAGAGGCACACGAAGAAATGTAGAGTTGCGTAAAAAATGCTGGCCGTAGGTTTGACTTCCCAGAAACTTGAGCTCTCTTTCAGATAAGGCAATGGATGGCTTGTTGATGCATGCACTAGGCTCCCATGCCAATTGTGCTACTTCAAGTATGATATGGGTAAGACCATCCCTGTGCTTGTGAATAACTGACATTCTTTCAAACCAAGGAGTGCAGCCACGCATGCTAGTATGATGTGCCAAAAAAACTTTCTCTGCCATTGCGCACATTATATGCATGTTCGCACAACCTCTCATGAAGGCATCTGGCAGTCTGCACCATATGACAAGTGCCGCATGAAAGAGAAATTTCGTACACAACATTTTATGTGGATTCAACATGCCAAATCTTGCGCTTGACCTTGCAGATGCCTTTCTGACTGCCCTATCAGAAAAAGAGCTAAAGTTATTCTGGAAGTCACGTGAACGGCCTGTATTTGTGATGCAAATTTTTTTGTATCTCGATTTCCAGCATAGTTCATTTTTTGGCCACTCGTCTGCTTTTCTTGTTCTATCTTCAGAAGTTAATGTTTTTCAGATAGCTCTTTCACTTGCTTGTGTAAGTTCGGCACATTGAATAATAACCTCTCTGTTGACAGTTGGCACTTCTGTCTATGTACCGTTTACCTTTGTGGTGTACACTACCTATAAGAACTGTAACCAGCAGCTAAAGAAGCTTTATTCAACGCGCCATTCTAGCGCCCTCGCCCACTCATTAACCCAAGACTCATGGCAAGGAAACCACGGAGGATATTGCTCCATTGAAGCATGACATAAATTATGACTGAGTGTTAACCTTCCTGTAGCTTTCATGACTGTTCTTGTGAAGGAAAAGGAATGGAAGTAGAAGAAGTGCTGCTGGTGGTAACCGAACTCGCAAATTTGACATGACGCATGCAGCACTGTACGAATTCATCTAGCCACAACTGTCTTTCCATCCAATTCAGTTGGTATTTGTATACCCGCATAAAATGTAGCGCTGCTAGTGTCAGGGTTCATGTTGTTCACCAGAATAAAGAAAATGGGCTCAGGGCTGCAATGTCGACATTGCCATTGAATATTTAAATTTCGAGGTTATGAGTGAACTGTAATTCAGAACTAGTCAACGATGTATCAGTGATAAAAAAATTTCGAACCAACAATGCCATATACACTGCTAAACACTTAAAAAGGCACTGCACAATTTGGACATTGTTCACTGCCCCAATGCAAAGCTTTAGGAAAACAATTTTTTTCCCCTCGGTTATCGAGCGTTTTCAAGGGGAACTACGCAGCAACTAAGTTATAATCATGAATTAGACAACAAAAACTTGTTTTGATTATAGACACCTTCCACTTGCCTTAGTGACATAACTGCATGAGAATGGAGCGTAATACGCTAATTAACATTGTGCTTACCATTCATATTGCAATAAAAGGTTGGGAAAAATGCATGACTGAACATAATTGAGACATTACTGTGGAATGAATTCTCATTAAGTACATTCTATCCCAACTTTATTTACATCTGCCATAGGTTGGCAAACTGATGCATGAGTCGACTCACTCAGACTGATCTCGAAAGTGAGTCTCAGTGAGTCCGACTGAGTTGAATTTCTGTAGGTCTTAGCCCGAATGAACCCGGCTGAATAGAATTTTGGTGAGTGTGAGTTCTCATTATTTTGCTGACCAATGCATCCAGGTAATTGTTGTGACTTACATTGTCTGAGATGACAAATTGTAGGCAATCCATTCAATTTTCTTTTGAAGATTGTCAGGCATGCCTCCTGCTGTAATATTTCAGAGGTGTGCAGCAACGTCAATGGGCATCGGAGGCAGTGTCTACGTTGACTTCCTTGTACTCCTTTGTACTCTTTCCATTCCTTGTACTCTCCTTTGACTGCATTCTCCGCATGTCGAACTGCACTACCAGACAGCCTTAAAAAGAGAAGTATTCATTGAAATCAACAACAAAATCCAGTGCTAGAAAAACATAAGATGTGGTATCACAGACTATCACTCCACATGCTCAAATTTACCTACTATATAGTTAGTGACGAGCTAAGATTACAGGAAGGGCTCTTGATAAATATGGGCACATTTGCCATAGCAAATGGAGCCCATTGCTTTTCAAGGATAATGATGTACGAACAGCAAAAATAACTGACTGAGACAACAGAGTCGTTACAGCATGAATGGGCTGTTAAAACGAAATTTAAAGAGGAATTTTATCACCCCCTATACAGATACCTCCTTACTAACACACCATGATCCCTCTCCCCCTTTTCGCATTGGTACCATGCACAAGGAAGGCGCATTATTGGTCCCTTCACAGACATTGGTACCATGAGCAAAAAGCTCCCCCACCAAGGTGAAATATGCAACCATAGTGACGCACCTGCAAACATTCCTTCTGAGGAAAACTTATTGCTAGCTAAATCGTCTACACAGGTATTGCTTTGTGAAGGACAAATACTGGGCCATAAAGTGCCAAGACCAGACTAGCATTGTCTTGGGACCAGAAACAGAGAACAAAAGCAGGTCATATGAAGGCCAAGGATGATTTGATAGAACAAAAATATACTAGAACATTCTGGTTCTCAAATACACAAACTAGACCGCTTGTGTTTATCCAAACATTATTAACTCCCTATCACATTTCTGGTGGCTAATGAATTAATATTTCAAAGAACGCATTTTTTCTGATAACTTCTTGGTGCCTTTGCTTATAAGCTATAAGTTATGGCTCACACGTGCAGTAATTGCAGTGCATAGGCAAATGTGCATTAATCTTATTCCTGGCAGACAGCTCATGTTCCCTTGCCAAATAGTTGGTGCAACAGCCTGTCTGGCTGATATGCACCTTGCCGCAATTAAGTGGAATTTCGTACACCATACCGACCGCGCAAGTCACATATGGCCTTGTATGATTTTTACCACAAAGGGTCAGCTTCTGTGGGTCTGAGATGCGTGGGCACAGGCCAGTAAGCTTCCATGGAGCCAAGAAAATAATAGGTACTTTGTACCTGCTGGCCACTTTGTTTAAATCGTGGGCCACTTCATGCATGTATGGAACAACATGCAGCCTTTCCTCCACTAGTGGCTTGGCAAGGGGCATCCAAGCGTTTTTTGGCTGTGACGCTCGCCTCCTTAAATCATGGGTTTGCGGAACTGCAATATTTCTATCTCAGCTATTAATGAGCCAATTTGAAAATTTTTGCAGTAGAATGCTCCCAAGAGGGCACCTAACAACTTCCAGCATATAATTAAATTAGCTATGTGGCCTGGTGAGGGGCTCTTTAAAGTACTGCTAATAGCGATATTATAGCTTTCCAGCATACGACAGGTTTTAATGTTATACAGAGTTAATGCATGAGTACAGATTAAATAAGATCGGGTGCATACGGCTTTTTTGGTGTCTATGATGCTTCGGCGTGGCTTGGAGAGACAACCAAGTTAATCAATGCTCCATCACACACCGTCGTGCTTTCACCCATGTCGACGTAGCACTGGAACCGGTCGTTGGAAGATCTGAAAGCACACCCAGATGGTTTATCAATAGTTTTGCACATTAGAAGTGAAGCTGTGGGCACTGAACAGGCACTGATTAATTAAACAGCCTTTTTTTATGGTTGCTGTACTGTCCCAAACAGGTTTGTTATTTAGAGCCATCACAGCACAGCACAGCACTAATCCTGCTGCCCATAGGTGAGCTAAGTACAGGACGCATTAAGCTAACAAGGCTAAGCTTACTTATGCAATGTCAGCAACCACCAGTGTATAAGAACAGATGATTTCACAAAGATAGAACCATATTGCTGATTGCCCAAGGTTTTCATAGTCCTATTGCTGAAAATGCCAGCAATTTTTTTTCCTCAGTTGGTTCAATTTAACTTCATTGCTGTGTGAATGTTGCAGCGCACAAATGACGACAAAGATTGAACAGGCAAACAACAAGTCCGTTTTCGTCGCCTTGCCTGTTTTATTAGTTAAACGCTGAAGAAATTTGCAGAATATGGCATACTGCGACCAGTTATGCTAACTAAAGCACCATTACATTGACTGAACCTGTTACTACTCCCTCTCCTACCAGATAGGGAAGCGATTGCACACCTTACCCCAATATCAGTAGTAAACCAACTGCAGAAGTTTTCAGAAGATGGAAGTCCTGAAAAGACTAGTTTCCTTGCGGCTTCTCGACACGGCAATAATTATAGTTGAGCAACGTTGTGTTCGTACGGGCAAGTATGCGCTACACTTCTCAATTTAAGGTCAAGTGCATTGGCTGCGACTAAACAAAAATATTAGTAGTTGGCAGCACAGTGAAGTGACACAGAGCAATTTCCTAAGACTCGATCTGTCAGTTCAAAGCGCGGCAACCGAAGTTATTAATCGTGCTCGACATTTCCGCTACGCATACTGTTGCTACTTTGCCCATATTTATTTATTTATTTATCATACCCTCAAGGTACGGTTGTACATTGCAGAGGGGAGGGGCAAAGTAAATACAGAGGCAAATCACAAAATAAGGAAGGAAGGCAAACAACATTGCAAAAAACATTGTATACAAAATAACATAAAATGAACCAAACAATGACCAAATCCTCTTTGCGCTCCATAACGCGCAGTACATTTACGCTCACCTGTATTAGAAGATCGTTGCCTGTCATCAGGTACACGAACCCTCCCGTCCGCAGGCTTTCGTGGAGGTCGGCGAGTTTCCGGGCGCCTGTGAGCTTCACGATTTTCTTTGATGGCTCCTGCGAAACGAGGCAAGCCGCTTCTTCCCCACCAGTCGGCGAGCGTTCAGTTGAAGCCGGATCGGACGACATACTGCCACCGTTGTCAGATTTCACAGGCGCAACGCAAGCAAGAGGCAAACCGCTCCTTCCGCACCAGTTGGCGAGCGTTCAGTTGAAGGCGGATCGGACGCCATACTGCCACCGCTGTCGGGTTTCACAGGCGCAACGCAAACAAGAGGCAAACCGCTCCTTCCGCATCAGTCGGCGAGAGTTCAGTTGAAGGCGGATCGGACGACATGCTGCCACCGCTGTCAGATTTCACAAGCACAACGCAAACAAGAGAGGAATGCCACTCGCGTTTAGATACTCGTTCACCGCCGTAGATAGCAAGGTGCCGTCAGAGCCATAGTCGTGCTTCTCATAGTTGCGACACAGAACACCTATACAAACTTAGAGAAGGGAAACTGTACCTTCCACAGTGCTACGGAAATAAGCGTAGCGGTGGCGTCGTGAACTAAAGTATGTGACCACGGGTGGCGCTGTACAACAGGAAACGGAAACGGGGTTTTGCACAGTATGGTCGCTGTACCTACTGGGTACTGGCTGATGCGCATCGATCGTGCTCCCGCCAGTTAGGTTGCTGTGTGGCAAATGTAGCGCCTACATATGTATGTAGGCGCTACGTTTGCCACACAGCAACCAAACTGGCGGGAGCACGATCAAGGCGCAGCAGAATATATGTAGCGCTGAGTCATATCGAGTTAAGGCACACTCTGAACTGACTTTTAAGGGCATCCCGAGCGGTTTTTCGTTTATTACGCCGCCGTTACCCCGAGTTGTGCCGCCGCGCTTCAGCTGTTGCATTTCGTGTAGGGCTACTGACAGAGTGCGGTTTCCAGGTGGCACGATGGCCTCGACTGGAATAAACGCACACACCAAAGATTGAGTAAGCTTGAAAATATTTTATTTGCATTCAAGTACAACAAAAAGCACACGTCTACGGATCCACACAAACGCGGTTACATAGTCAAGAACATAGTCAAGAAATGGCTCATTAGTAAGGGTAGCACAGACGCACAAGAAAGAAGACCTAAGCTACAAAACGTACAGTCGGCTGCTAAACATAACTTCCCTGTCACCGCGTGTCACTTTTATACAGCATCTTTAGAGCACTACCAGGCCGGGTAATTTGGCGAAAAGAACGCAACAGCTTACGGCCGTCAGCTGCCTCTTCCTTACGGGTGTCATAATTATCCTAATCTCCGCATCAACGTCGTGCAAGTCCGCATACAGGTATCTGTATCTGAACCACATGTGCCAGCTTAATACATGTGTAGTGAAATTGTGATAACCACTGCGTCTTATCAAACGTATTGGTTTTGCAAATGCGCATTACAGCTGACGGAACGACATACTGTAAGTGAAGCACAAGAGAACAAGGACAAAAGGAGGATGTAACACTTGAAGAAGTGAAGAATTAGTAGGCGTACAGCAAACAAGCGATGACGGAGAACACACAATGATGCATCGGGTGTTCTGTGACATCGGTTTGCGTACTTACGGTGTTATGGAGATCAACGGCATAAAAACGTACCTTCAAGCGTATTCCGTCAACCTCCGCCGCATTCATTATGATAATCAACGCCTAAACAAAATGAGGCACTATTTTTTGCCAAGAGTAGACCTCTTTACAGCAAGTCTGTGTAATGACTCGCAGACGAAACCAGCATGCTTTCGAAAATGTTTTACCGCCGTAGTATTCGAACGCCAACGGCCAGGAAACACATCGATACCAATAGGCTGTCGGCTGTCGGTGGCTAATCAAGTACAAAAACCTTGACGCTATGACTAAAAAGCAGCTTCAACAATCAAATTTAAAAAAAAAACAACTGCCTATTTGCCTGAGGTAAAAAAACATCCTTAGACACTTCGATTGTTCATGTCAATGGTTTGTGTAAATTAAAGAAATCAGCATGTTCAGCGCCCCTAGCAGAGAAAGCACCAATTAAAGTATTCGACCAAATTACAGTAGCTCCACTTGCGCGCTTACGCTGAAACGCGCCTCGATTGATTTTTCGCCCTCTGTGGCCATTTGTTGAACTTGAGAGTGTGCGGGGCCTGGTTGCGAATCCAAAGTCGAAGTAAATACGAAAGCCGTAAGTCATGTGCTGGATCCTGAATATTTCGCTGCGCGCGTTCGCAAAACGGTTTTCGCTCACCGCTGCGCTATCCTTGCTCAAATTTGGCAGAATGACCACATTTTGGTGCCTACTTCGTTTAGTATAACACTTAGCACAGTTAATTGCCTGATCTTTGTTTTAATGCAAACTTACCGGCGCTCATGAAAATGCGAGCTGCTGCCGCGACGGTGTACGCATAAACTTGTAGCGCCGCCTGTCGTCAGCTGCAGAAAGCAGCATATCAGGGAGCGCTGCCGCGTGTTGCCTGCTCCTGGAACAGGCGACCGTCCTCCGTTAGACGCTGCTTTTTAAAGCTGACGGCAGGCGGCGAAACTGGTTTATGCTTGCGCCGTTACGGCAGCTGTTTGCAGCCTCAAGGGCACAGGCAAATTTGCGTTTTTTTTCTTACAAGCAAGGCACTTAACTGTGCCAAGTGTAAAGTCGACGCCAAAATGCGATCGCTCTACAAAATTTGAGCAAGAACAGAGCAGCCGTTTGCACGTTTTTTTTGCACAGGGGTTTGCAGCACAGTGCACAAAGTTTGCACATTCCATTGTGGCCGCAATGATGGTACAAACAGACCACAACGTTTTTAGATTCTAAATCTAAAGCGTTGACAGACCACCACGCCCCACAGAAGCCTTCGTACGAGGCAATACCCCTCTAAAGGACACTGCTTCACAGAAGTGGTGCCTTTTCGGACTGTTACCTCAGATTTTCGCTTCTAAAATTATAGAGGGAAACGAAGGCTGGGAGGTTTACCTCCTATTCAGGGAAGTTGTAGGCATGCTTTTGTATGATGAGCTTCCCTCAGAGTCTCTTGTTTATATGGAGGTGAAAATTCAAGAATTTCTCCGTTCATTCGTTACCCGCTACCCAGAAGCCCGCATAATCCCTAAATTACATTACCTTGAGCACTACCCACGCATGATCTCTTTTCGGACCACTCAAACAAATCTGGCGTATGAAGTTCAAGGCATCAAAGATGAAAAACTTCAAAAACATATGTAAAACACTTGCAGAGCTTCACCAACTTTCTCAAAGCTATGAATTCCGTGAGATTGTCTTCAACCAACGCCACACCATGTCAGGCCTGAAACCTGTGCGAAGATCTGTTTTACATACGTGCATTGAGGAGCGCCTGCCTGCAGGTAACGTATGGCAGGCGAAGTCAGTCACTATGCCGCAAATGGCATACCATGTGGGAGATGTGCTTTTAATGACCAAGAGAGACGAAATTGACTTATGGGGTTTTACGTGCCAAAACCACTTTCCGATTATGAGGCACTTGTAGTGGAGGACTCTGGAAATTTCGACCACCTGGGGTTCTTTAATGTGCACCTAAATCTAAGTACGCGGGTGTTTTCGCATTTCGCCGCCATCGAAATGCGGCAGCCGTGGCCGGGATTCGATCCCGCGACCTCGTGCTCAGCAGCCCAATACCATAGCCGCTGAGCAACCACGACGGGTAAGGCAGACGACCCACAATTTGGACAGATTGCAGGTATTTTTGCGGCTCAGGATGAGGTTCTGTTCTTGTTAGACAAGATGGGACTTGTTGAATTCAGGAGACATCGATAAGCACGTAAGGTATCTAAACGCAATGTAGTCTGTGCGGCGCAGCCAGAAGATGAGGTATTACCAGAGTTCCTCGATCTTTATCTGGCAGGGAAAGTGGTACCCAGATGTGAATTAGTGGTTTCATTAAAAATTGTAATATTTCCTTAGCTTTATGTTATGAACTCTAAGTGGGTGTACTTCACAGTTTGTGTTCTGTTGACGTTGTGTGTATATTCGTGTTGTATTTTTTTCTTGTTTTTTCCATTCTGTGCATGGGCAATCAATATTCATGCACTCCCCCCCCCCCCCTTAAGGTATCTGTATGTACAAAATACATATTAATGTACAGTGCGTTGCATAAATATACCAACCAGTGTTATTGCTTTTGGAGTTTGGTGTTGTACCACCCTGCTTCAATTATTTCTTACTGAAAAATTAAAAAAACAATTTGCCTTTCTTGCTATCCTGATTATGCTGTAATACAGCACTGCATGAAACGCATTTTACTTTTGGGGGCTATAGAGTTGAACTCTGGTAGTTACATATCGTGCTCTTTCCTTTGGTATAGTCAATCAGTTATTTGATTGAGTGAACCAACGAATCCACATTCACTGCAACCTATAACATCATATGTGCCTTTCACTGACTCCCTTCAAGCAGCATGGGAGTCATCCATTTCATGCGTCATTCCCGACTTCGTTTTGTGACTACCCTTGGAAAAAAAGGTAGTCAGCGACTGAAAAAAGAGAGTCGAGGTAGTCGTGACCCTCTTTTGACTCTCTTTTTTTTAAGAGTGTACAGTGCATAAGAAGCGATGACCGCAGATGTGACGCGTCATAAACACAGGTATGTGTGCTATCGCCGAAGGCTCCCAGCACTAGCCCGCGCTTCTCTGACGAAGATCTATGACTAGCCAGGCGTCTTGACTGAAAGGCATCACTGCACTAAGGAAACGGTGCATATCCTTTGCGTGAAGAACCAGAAATGGCTATCGAAATCGGCAGTAACAGGCCATACACCATCCCAGGTCGGCGGTTTATTTAAGACTTTTTTTCGAAGTTAAAACAGCAATCGCAAGTGAAAATCGATGGTGTGGCACTTCCAAGCACACTGCTGAATACGGACAGCAACTTTTTCTTTCTGGTACAGGCGTGAGTTTTAGTTGCTGGGCGATAGCGCATCAACCATGTCTGTACGAGAGGTAGCTCTGCGAAACAAACTGCTTCTCGGCGTTGACATGGCAAATTATCCGCGAATTTACGTCTGATGGCGTGGCGTAGTGGTAAAGTGACGGGCTCGGGATCTGCAGGTCGGTTGTTCGAGTCCTTGTCAGAGCAATTTTATTTTACGATCTTTTTTCTTTTTTTTTATTGCACTAAAGCGCTCTTCCTTCCTTTCTGTATTCAAAAAAATATATACGGTGTCCAGGCACCGCATATTTAACGCGCTAGAGCTGTTTTTCGCACGAGTAGCCAGTGCCTCCCAGTACACCGCGCCTTCCCAGCGCCCCAGCGTCCAGCGCGCTGCACTGGGCCCATAATCCGGCGCTCTGGGTCCCAGTGGCGCTGGTTTTTGCAATAGGGATGGAGCTCGATAAACGCGATGCCTTTCGGCGGGTCAAGTTTTGCCGGTCCGTAAGCAGACTTCTGGAGTCTGGTTGGTCACGGATTTGAATTTCTGCCAAATACGGCCGCCCTGTCGGCCGTGGCCAAGTTGTAGCGGCATCATGGTTCGTGCCCCCTTGTTGCCAGGGCCGCGTCATAGGTTGGTCAGCACGGAGAACTGACCAGCCGTCCGGAGAACTGACGAGCCGCAGGGAGGCTGCGGGAAAGAGGCCCTCCCGCCTTAAGAGGAAGCTTTAGCTCGGGCCCAACTCCGACGCGGCCTATTCAAATACATGTAAAACGCAAAAACGTTTTTCTGAGATAACCCCTGCACCGATTTTGATGAAATTGTTGCATTTGAAAGAGAAAGTTAAATTCTAGTGACTGTTGGAAGCGGAATTTCGATTTAGGGCTTGCATTTTCTTAAAACGATTTTCAAATATTTGACCGTTTGAAAAAAATAGAAGCACGAAGTTTACAAATTCATAGCTCTGCATCAAGAACCGATATCGCAGTTCTGTAAACGGCATCCATTAGATCATTCAAAGCGGGCAAATTCAATATGTCATTTTACATGTTACGTGAATTTGTTACGTTGGTTACAACGGTTTTGCAAAAGTTGTATTTCCCTGTGATTAAATTTATTATGTTCATGTTTAACATATCAATTTTGTCCGCTTTAGATGTACTATTAGATGCAATTCACAGAATTGTATTACCATTTTTAGTAGTTAAGTTACATAGTTGTAAACTTGATAGTTTCGTTTTTTGAAAATTTTCGATTTTTGCCAATTTTTAATAAAAAATTGACAATCTAACTCAAAAATTGGAAACCAACAGTCACTAGATTTTAAGGTTGTCTTTTAAATGCAACAAACCTCGTCATATTTGGTGCAGTGGTTGCCGAGAAAAACGAATTCTCCTTTTACATGTATTTAGATAGGAGCACTCGAGCTAAAGCTTCCTCTTAAAGGGACACTAAAGGTTACCAGAAACTCAAGTTAAAGTGGTAGAGCAATGTTCTAGAACGTCTAAGGCGTCAATATAATCGCGAACAGAGCTTTAGTAACCGAGAAATTGAGGTAAATGCATGACACGATTTGAGACCCCCCAGCGACATTCCGGTACTAGACCGATGACGAAAGGTCTCCTCATAATTTGTGTTACTAATACTCAACTACTCGTATTAAAAATATCATATCATTCGATTATAAGCCGGAAAAAATGCTATTTGTCTACGTCTATTCGATTCTAGGAAAAAATAACATTTTGACGTTACCCTTCAGTAATATGGATGTTCGAAAGGTTTCGTTTTCGCTCGACTCTGCGCCGCGCACGCTTTGGAGTTTCAGTAGTTTCGTTATCGCGTCGTGCTGTGAGGGTTCTGCTCGCGAAACTTTCATTTGGAACAAGCAGCGAGAATGCCACGTCCATGTGATGTCGTGGGAAGCCCTCGTTGCTTTCCCGCTCCGGAGAGCCGGTGTCGAGGCCGCCGTCGTAGTACGCAACGACGCCGGCAGTGCGAGCCCTCAGAAGCAGGTCGCGCTCGTCGGTGCTCAAATCGCTGAAGTTGAGCCCACCATCGCGAGCCAATCTGTCGGTGTCAGGGTCCATTGCGACGAGCGTCGAAGTTAGCGTCATAGAATGAAGTACCAGCTTATGGGCGTCTTGCGCTGGAGTGTGAGGTATAGTAGCGGCGCCTGGTGGCGGTGCGGGAAACGACATCTGGGTCGTGCCAGCTTGGGTCGTATTGAGCCCTGGCTGTGGCGAAGCACGTTTCTAGGCCGAGTTTTGCGTCGATTCGCACATTTTTATGCCCTGTTGCGAGTGCGAAAAGGCTCGTCGCTTCTCATAGACCACGCCGACCACGCTGCGAGCTCGCTGCAGCCTATAGTTTAACGAAAGCGGACTCTCCGTGTGCCGTGGGACGTAACGTGGGACGTAATTCGTTTCTCTTTCCGCTAGCCACCATACTCCCGCTTTCGCTCTGCTGTCGGCTCTGTCTTGGCTCTGTTTCTGGCCGCGCGTTCGCGTTTTGAGCAGAAAAGCCGTAGCGCCGTCTGCGGACGCCGTTCTACTCACCGATGGCGCAACGTCACTATGAGACCATGATGTCAGTTCTCCTCGATCGGAGGGCGGGCGATTTGAACTGCGCTAGAGGTACGCGGACGCTTCAGAACGCATTTTCTCTTAAAATAAGTCTCTCCTTGGCACGAAACAAGCGTTTCGAGGTTTCTGGGATGGTATTTCAACAGTCCACGTTGACTTAATAGTAACCTTTAGTGTCCCTTTAAAGGGAAGACGAACTAAGCGCCCTACCGCCTCCGCGCGACGTCCTCACCTCGTCCGTGGCCGCCCTGGCCAAAGGTGACGCACCGGTGTTCCGCGTCGAGCAGGCGAAGTCATCTGCCGTCAACAACCTCATTTCCTCCAGCTTCCGATTCGACTGCTCTGATTGCATGCACTGGCGCACTGGATTCCTATGAACGAACTTCCGCCGCGGCTTAGAGCATTCGCCTTAAGCGGTGATACACTGTTGCCTCTGGATGATTGTGGAGTATGGAGCTCCTCATTCCCACCCCTCCCCCATACTCCTCGAGTTGCCGTCTCGTTTCAATAGATATCTCTCTCCCTCCCTCGGACTCAGACGTTTGGGAGCTTGATGTCCATTTTCTACTCTTAAATATAGAGAGTGTAAGACTTTTAGAAGCAAACGTGGCCTTTTAACCGTTCAAAGATCTTATATTCTATATATAAAAAAAAAAGTGCTCAACGCTCTGTTTCAACAACTTAGACTTCCATTAACCTCCACAGTTATCGTTTCTGTCGAGACCTCGGCTCTGTGCTTTAGCCAGAGTGATGATGGTTTTGAAGAGCTAGACATGGTGACGGTTTGCTGCGTCAGAAGCAATGAAGTTTGGTGGTACCCAAGGCGAACGCATTGCAGGTGCTCCTGCGGTTGTCGGATTGGGTTGTCAAAAGGGAGAGTGCCACAAAGCATGTCTGCCTTACAACGTGCAATTTAATTTACAGCACTTGCAGATTACTGCGCTAGTATGATATTATCCTCATACTTCTTGGAAATTATCGTACGAATCCCGAGTTTTTTCTTATTCGCGTTCTAGCAATACTGCATGATTTCATTTTTATCTTTTAACTTTTTGTTGCTTCTTTTTTATTTATGTAATCCTATTTAGTTTAAATCAACCATCCTATACATGACCAAACCCTTTGTCCGGCATGATTTGAAAATTCATCGTCGTCATCATCATGTTCTACAAGATAATTATCTTCGTCATTATGTGAATCCGCTTCATCCCTTTTCATTTTCTTAGATCAGGTAAGGGAATTTGGGCCAAAATTAATTTATTCGATATCAATATTTTCAGCAGATAAAGAAACTTAGAATTTATATCAAGCGTGACGCTAATATAAGATTCTGTAACAGCCACAATGCAGAAAGCTTTTTTCTTTCTTGAAATGTTGGTAGCAGATATACGCCTCATGTGTCCTTACGACAATCTAATGCAAGAAATTACAAGCTTAATCAGATGTTATTGTTATGAACTCCAAAGCAGCAGTGAAAACTGTACTTTGCGAAGATATAGAAATCAACACACTGCTTCCATGCCAGAAGACCAGAATCCATCAGTAGCAGCGTACTTGAATATTTGGCGAATTAGGTGCTTCGAATCCCCACTGTCTTATTAAACGTTAATGTTGCGTTAGTATACGCGAAGGCCACTTAGATGGCTTCAGCCAGTCAGCAGATATGTATTACGCACTTCTTAAAATAAGGCTTAGGTCGGAGTCAAACCGGTGCACTTTTCGATAAGTGCACCGGTTTTTCCTGGTGTGACTGTTTCATGCGGGTTCTTAACAGGTGAGATCATTGAACTGACGCCGTAAATGCCGGGACCTGTTATTCTTGCATAAGTGTGTTCACGGGTATACAATCCAACACATCAGTAAACAAGTGCTTGGGGCCTCTGAAATTATTTGTTATACATGTAACGTCGTTGTAAAAGTCCCGCACCGCATATCAAATATTCGAAAGAGGAAAATATTATTCCTTCGCAATACAGGTAATTTCGATGAGAGGTGTTGTTTGCAAGGCGCTCCAGAGTATCGAATGCCTGCCTTAGCTTCACTCTATTTGGCCTCTTTTTTTTAAAATATGGAGTTTTAAGCGCAAAATAATCATATCCTTATGAGACACGCCATAGAGGGGGACTCCGGAATAATTTGAACCCACCTGGCTTTCTTTAACGTGCACATAAATAAGTGCACGCGCGTTTTCGCATTTTGGCTCCAACGAAATGCGGCCGTCGAGGCCGGGATACGGCCCTGCGACGTCGAGCTTAGCAGCCCAAGCCGACGAGCAACCATACAGGGTGTATTTGTCTTTGTTTTGAAGAAGGGCGATTTAGGTGGAATCTAGAATTTAGAGTTGATACGCTTTGTAATCTGGCTTCGTAAATTAGATTGCAATGAATGTTTATTGCCGTGATAGAAAATGAGAATGATGATATTTTCAGATAGGATACTTGTTTTAAGATAAAGTACAGAATTACTCATCTCCGTTAATGTACTTTCGTCTTGATCTTCTTACTGTGTTTTTTTCTTCATAATTGTTCGCCAAATTAAGTGGCGCCATGCTGTTTTAGGGCACTTTGTTAAAGATTTCAATTAAGGTTAATTTTCCACGTTTTGTCGTTTATGTCGTCAGAACACTCATCAAATTTTTTCACATCACTTTCTTTCATTTCTTTTGAGGCGACTTGGTGTACGCCCTATTTCTACACCACAGTTACATGCTTCATCCTAGTTTCGTTTCGGCGCACTCCCATTTACACATACGCATTCTACCAAGCTGCAACGCTTTTTACAGATTAGCCCCATCATGTGCTCGCTTTTAACACACATCCCTATCGAAAAATTCTTATGCCCCACAACTCCCTCACGCAATAATCCGATATGAAGCATATATAGTATTCCATACAAAGACCCGTTTTTTTCCAATAGGTCATTTGGTGCTATTGGATATAGGAGTTATGGAGGATACGAGTTTTTTTTTTCACTAGGGATGTTAGCTGCGCTGAATGTCTGTATCGCCTCAAGCGCCGCCTGAAACGGCCACCGGTGATGTTACGACCTGAACAGAGAGCGCCGTCTCGCGATGGCTCAGATGTGACTGATAGCGTTGCAAGCGGCATTGGCGCGTTGTTGGTTTGAGACTAAAGCAGCAACCGCTGCTTTTATGCTGCCAACTCGGTCGATTCCGAACACCGTACATTGAAATGTGGCATACGTTCTTCCTCGCCTAAAGAGTGAAGAAAACGAGGCGGTGAATCGTCTGTTCAACATGTATATTTACGTAATTTACATAGGGAGTGGATGCAGCCGGCGTTATATCGCCGTATAGCCGCGATGATCAGCCGCCATGTGAATCGAGGCAGCGCGATGCGTGACCGCGGCGTCTCCTCTGTCGAGGCAGTTGTCACGCGGCTGGGGCCCGGTTCATTACGGGCTCGAGTGTCCGTGCAAAGCGTCCGCAGACACCGCGTCGTCCGAGGGTGCGGTCGTGGCTATGCTCGCCCTGTCGCAGCCTTTGTCACAGCATGGTCCGCGCCCTGACACCAGGGTTGCGTCATACGTTGGTCCGCACGGGAGCTGCGAGGTTCCTGCAGCCGCAGGAACCCCCGCATCGCCCGCGGGTGTCGCTGCAGCCCAGTAGTCGCCACGGAGGGCTTCCTGGTCCGCGCCCGGCTTCTGGGAGACAGGCCAGCTGCACGACGGCTGCGCCAAGGACTTCAAACCGTCTCCTCGATGCACCGGCGACGATCGACGGCCCCCGCCCCCTATCCGCGACGATCTCGCCTTATCTCGGACAGTCTCGACGGCAAGCGACGCGCACACCTTCCACGTCGATCGTAGAGCCTGTGGTGCAGTCGACATAGTCGCGTTGTTCTCCTCCTGATTCTGGGTCTTCTTGAAACGCATTGCTGGTGTGCGGGCTCGCGGCGCTGTAAAGGCGACGATGATGACGACGATGATGATGGCCTTATAATAGGGCTCGTAACCACACTGAGTGTCCAATAAGTGTTTGTTTTAACTTTTACTTAATGTTTGGGAGTATTACATATTCGATAAAAAAAACCTTTCATAGGCATCTTCGTTTAGCTGATTGCATTCAACCTCGAACAGCATCAAAGACCATGGTGCTGCATGATCCTCTTCGGTGTTGGCGACTATAGTCGCTACTGACATCTAGGAGAGCGAAATTGGACCGACGGTGAAAATCATCGAGAAAACTCACTTCTGTGAGGCAATCAAACGCTTTGTGCCCGTAACTTCGATCCGTTAGGTAAATGTGAAGATATTTAAATACATAGAAAAGAAGTTGCTCATAGTAGGGGTGGGGGTGGGGCTCCACACCGTAAGTAAATGAGGAACGATTACCCTTAGGCATGCGCAGTAAGGTATTAGGTATTAGCTATACATTTTCCTCTTTACATTAAATACAGCACAAAAATACCATATTGTCCGTGTATTTCTCGTTGCCACAACGAAGTGCATTTTTGCTGCAACCCGCCGTGGTTGCTCAGTGGCTATGGTGTTGGGCTGCTGAGCACGAGGTCGCGGGATCGAATCCCGGCCACGGCGGCCGCATTTCGATGGGGGCGAAATGCGAAAACACCTGTGTGCTTAGATTTAGGTGCACGTTAAAGAACCCCAGGTGGTCAAAAATTTGCGGAGT
Organism: Dermacentor variabilis; assembly: GCF_050947875.1. Classification (NCBI taxonomy): domain Eukaryota; kingdom Metazoa; phylum Arthropoda; class Arachnida; order Ixodida; family Ixodidae; genus Dermacentor; species Dermacentor variabilis. Next base: position 36,389,785 of record NW_027460280.1, on the reverse strand, counting down.
CCTCCACTACGGTGTGCCTCATAATCAGGAAGTGGTTTTGGCACGTAAAACCCCAAATATTATTATTATTTTTGCTGCATAAGTGAATATCTGCCTCGAATGCATTAAAATACTATTACATATGCATCATTTATCGCTAAACACCACTATAATGAAGTATTGATGATACTTGACTCCCCTATGAAGTAAAGTGTGATGCGGCATTGCCGAAAACGACAGAAGCGGCCTGAGAGATGCCGTTAGGTGGTGGCTGTAGATTAGGTGAGACCTCCCTGTATTTTCAAGTTTCGTGTGCGTAGAGCTGAAGCCCACGAATGTTTTTGCATTCCCCCTCCATCCGAATGAGGCCGCCGTGCACGGAAGTCGAACCCGTGACCTTGTGCATAGCACCGGAACACCGTGGACAGCGTTGCGCATATAGTTACGAGGAAACGAAAGACGCGAAGGGAACGGCACTGCTGTGTTGAACACGACCTCTGACTGCATTACGAGGCGACGTGCATTGAACTCGCATTGAATAGAGATGTATACCGATTGGAACGCACGATTGAAGGGACTGCCAATCGCGACTCTTGCGAAGGCGATAAACTGCGCCTGCAGCCAGATTGACGGTAAAGAGGCCAATCAAAATGAATGCAGAAGCGCAAGTGCCCCCTCCATCTCTATACCAGATGCGTGCTGAGCAATAAATTCAGTTGAAGCAACTTATAATGCGATATTAAACACTTTCGTAACTATCCTGCGAAGGAAATTTAGCGATAGCCTAGATAACGTACATCATATATTGGTCGAATATTACTGATTACACATAGAACAAAGTATAGGTGTGTTTCACTTCAGAACCGCATCAGGCGGAGGTGTAAGTTACAAGATTTCTGCGGGGCAGAATAAATTTCGAATCAACTTGCGGTAATTCTGTTTTGGGCGAACCCAGAAGATTACGGCGTTACGAATGGTCGCCGAGGCCTTGAGATTTTAGCAGGATCACACATAATGCATCTGTAGTTGAGGCTAAATTCTTATGCCAAATAACTACGCAGTAATATTTCACAGCTTCATTTTGCGGCAACAGCGCCGACAAGCGAGACCACACTCACGCGTTCTCCGCACCCGCATCAAAACAATGGCCGTGGAAGAACGTTATGCAGGTGTTCTGTGGTGGAAGTGTCAAGGCTGCTTCCCGTGCTGCGACTGGAGTGAAAGAAGTCGGTGCAGTCGCTCGCGTCGGAATGCGATCTTTAGAGGGTTCATTTCACATGACTGCGATTTAAACAATGCGACTCCCAGTGTTGCTTGCCACAAAATTTGGTGGCCTACGCAGGAGAATTTTGAAAATGTAATAAAAAAGGCCTTGTTTTACGGTGTCATTAACCTTTCTTTAGCCTTGTTTCTTTGCCCTTATTTTTTAATGTTACCCAATGTTTTGTAATTTAAGCCAAGCATAAACCCAATGCTAAAAAAAAGGGGAGACTGATTCCTGTTCTGGCTGTTGAAAACCTACTTGAATGTCAACAGCATAGTACATATTGTTCTGAGGTAAAGTGTTAAGCACTCACTATATCTGTAAGCTTCTTTATGATATTTCTTCGTGGACAACAGTGGAATAAAACTGTTTACCTGCGCAAATTTCAGAATACAAACGCTATAAAATTTTTGACGAGATCACATTAAATTTTTTAAGCGATTGACAAGTGTACAAGTACCGACTGAACGCACTTGAATGGTTGAGTTGGCGGCGCCAGAATGGAACAGCGTCCGTAGCTGCTAGCTCGAGGTGACTGCTATGCTCCACGTAAGTTTCTCCTACAGTAGATGGACCCGGCAAGCGGCATTGCCGTGTAGGCTTGCGTTTCTTTTGTTTTCTTTTCTTTTTAAGAGAAATGGCGGGAAACTCGGCGAAAGCCCGATTCCGTTTGTACATGTATTTAGCATTCGTCTGCATCTTATTAAGCGCACATTCCTATCATGTTCTCATTGTTGTACTTGCAGTGATTTAAGTGTTTTTTAAAAAATATATTCCATCACAGTCACTTATTCAGCTTAGTGTTGAAGCGTGCTAAATGGCCACCCAGCAGCCTAATTGCCAACATAGTCAGCAGGATCGCCTAAAGTATAATGCAGATGCAATGCACTTGTTGAAATGAACATAAGGGCAACCTTTCACGCAACGTTCACTTAAATTTGATAAAGCTAACTGCCATGCATACAATTACCTTAATTTTCATCCGATAGAACAAGAACTCCTATGCGATGTTTGCTTGCACATTAGTGTTCGCTAATATGCCATGAAATGTATACATAGCTCGCTAAACTCACTTAAACATCATCTCACTAAGAGTTGTATTGTTCCGTGAGGCGGAGATCGTATGAGTCTGGCTAAGTATAACTTCGGCGAATATGAGTTAGAGCCAATGCGGCTGAGTAGGAATTTGTGAATATGAGTGTTAACGAATCCAAAAATGCAGTGCAATATGCGTAACAGCTTGCTTGCTGTGTTGTTGTACTGGATTAAAACAGGGTGACTTATTTCTGGCCTCCTACGGGAGCAGGTGTTTGCTTCTACATGTGAGTGTGGCCGCTTATGAAAATGGAGAAAGGAAGTTGGTCGTATTGGGTTCAATGCCGTAATAAGAAACTATGCATGCGTGGCATACGGTGCATACGTTATCATACCTCACGAACAGTGACCAGTACTTCTGTAAAAGAATTGCCCCCATCCAGTAAAATAAAGAAAATAAACTTGATGTTGTCCGCCAGTGTTCAATTTTTGAATGCCGCTCGCCAGCTTGTTTACATACATAATATGGGACATGTATCTTCATATGCGCAGCAACATTCCACGCGCATTCTTTATTGTAGGTGCAAAAGAAATCTTATAAATACTAGGAAATATCTCGCTTTGAAAGGCTATCGAAGAGGTCAGAGATGAGCACTTTCTGCATTAACAACACTAACATTAAAGAAAATGCAATTTGAAAACCAGTATATATGAGAGATGACTGCCAAAGTAACATAATGTTTGAAGGCACGTTGATTAAAGTTAATGAAAAAAAGAAAGAGAAGTGCGTGGTTTGCGTACGAATTTTCTAGGGTTAGTTGCACTTATTAATAGGTGAATAAGCCAACATTCCCAAGATGCTGGACCTCCATGGAAAGTAGTAGCTTAATGCCCAATTATTTAAAAGAGATTGTAGGCTACTCATCTTTCTATTCGGAATTAGATATTAAGTATTAACGTTTAGCTTTGCTGTAAAGTGATGGGCACAAAGGCATATCACAAAGAACGCACACACCGCGCTAGCTTTTTTTTTTTTTTGTGGGCGGGATTTTCTATCAGCTGCTCGCATATAACAGAGCTAATTGTTGTCACATGAGTGCGCTGACGCGACCGACAGCGTAGCGCGTTCCGCTGGAAATAGAAAAAAAAAAAACAAGGAACGCTATAGGTTGGCTTTTACTTGTCGACACAGTGAGTGACGAGTGAAAGAAGGCGACCGTGCACGTATGTACGATCTATATTTACATATTATATAAGAGCGTCGGTGTAGCCGAAAATTGGATACTGTGGTGCTGTACGCGGCCACGGAGGCCGCGCTGCTAGATGCGTGTAGGTGGGGCCGCCTTTGTCCGGTCCGCAACCAGACTTCGGGAGTCTGGTTGGTTACGGATTTGAGGGCCTCCAAAAGCGGCCGCCGCGTCGTCCGTGGGTAGGGGCCTTGTCACGTTGCCTGCGGTGATGTTGCGGCAGTAGTATGGCCCGTGCCCTCATGGCGCTCGGGCCGCATCGCACGCCGGTCCGCGAGGGAGGCCCCAGGATGCAGCCGTCAGAACACCCGTACCGCACGCGGTGGTCGTTGTGGCGGGGTAGTCGCAGTCGAGGGCTTCCTGGGCCTCTCCCGGCGTCCGGAGGACTGGCGAGTTCCTGGCCAGGTGCAGGGAAGACACCGCCCCTCCTCGGCTAACCGGCGATCGGCAAGGATACCCGTCACCTCCGCACGACGTGCTTGCCTCGTCTCTGGCCCTCTTGACTTGAGGCGCCGCGCTGGTGCTCCGCTCCATGCCTGGCCGTTGACCTGACGGACCCGTGCTGACTTCGTTCATGTTCCGATTCCTCAGCCGCTTGAGAGCACGGTTCCGCGCACTAGCTCGCGGTGCGTGAATTGCGGCCACCTCGTGGCGTCTTCGTCTTCGCTGTTCTTTTATCCTGGTCACTGCTGGCATCTAGGACAGCGAACTGAGACGAACGTTTAGAATGTGTGTTCTTGTGGGAAACCTAAAATCTGAGCGTACATAACGTGATGATGTAGCGTAAAATCTTTTCATATACATAAAGCGTCGTTAACATTAGGTGGCGCGACGTATTGCCCAGAGCAAAAGTTTAGGGATAAAGCCTAAAGACAAGTAGTACTGCTTACGTGTGACTTTTTTACTTGCATCATGCATTTCGGCAATATCGCGTTGCGCGGCTGGGCTAGAAGAAGGTTTTTTATTTTTGCTGATGCCCTGTTCCCTAAACATTTGCTGTCGATTGTACATGTTCCCTTGTCTGTTACTATAGGGTGTTGCGAATAGGGTCCGAAGACGTAGAATTCACTTTGCTCGTGGAGGAGTAAGTTAACGTGAGGCTAGGCTCGACATTCCGATCATTTCACATACACGTTCAAATTTACATATTTAGAAGAAAATTCAAGGTAACACAGAAGCAATTTATGACGAATTTGTAGCAGCTGATCACTCCCGCCGTCTGTTGCTCCTTTTATGCCCTGCGCGGTGATTGCTCAGCCACTTCCCCTATTCCCCATCAGGAGACCGATGACATCAGGTCCCACCAATCCGGAGGTTGGTTGCCCTCTCCCTGAAAAGGGAACCTTGTCGGAAACGCACGCACATCACTGGGAAAAAAGAGGGAAAGGAGGGGAACGTACGCTGACTCCGTTCGTAGGCTGACTCCGTGACTCCGTCTCCGGCGAGGACATGACAATAAGGGCGGCTGACAGGAGTTGGTCGTATCGTTGCAGCGACCGCGTCTCCGGCGTAGACACGCCAATAAACGCGGCTGACAAGTGATAGCCGTATCCTCGCTAATTTTCCGAACCTTTCCTGACCTGACCATTTTGACGAGGCCGTCTGCCCGTTCCCCTTAATCGCGCGAGCCATGAGCGAAAGGGGTTGCGGGGCGGACGGCCGATCACAACAAAGGCTAGGCGTTTTCCGAGGCTATCGGGTTTCGACAGTAGAGGCTGTTTTACGGAATGAATTTTTTTTTTTGCACATGTCGGAGTGCATTGAAGCTGGTCTTTTTTTTCGTCTTTCTATTTTACAGCGCATTGAATTTCTGGGTTTTATGTCCTTTCTAGCATTCCCCCTCCCCCCGCCCTTTTGTTTCACTTACACCCTAAACGCATCCTCCATTGCTGAAAAAATAATCCGAGAAACAAAAAAAGAACGAAGAAAGAAAGTACAAAGGATGAGGTTATAGCCATAGAAATGTTTTTATTTACAGACAACAGTTACAATAGCGGAAGTGTTTTACACCGTTAGGATGATTGCCAGCTAATTTACCCAGGGTATCACAATATGCGAAAGCAATGTAGGAGGACGAGACTGGGTGCATGTTCTTGGCTGCTGTGTGGAGCAAGACACACTAGTTTCCCTTGTTTTCTGTTCACTTGCGTAAGTAGTCAACATTATTTAAACAATTTCGCAAGTACTAACTCATGGGAAGAACTTTCAATGGAAAAGTTGTATACTCTGCATCAAGTTTGCGCAGAACTCCAAAGAGCATGCGCTGCTTTAAGTGCACAAAACAGCCTGAAAGTCGAACGGTGCATATATGGAGAACGACCGAAAAGGCTTTTAAACGTATGCGAAACTAGGACGCCTCGTGCGACACCGTAACTTGCGCTACCAATTCTTAAGCTTATGTTAGTGGTCCTCATAGCGCTATGGTTAGAGCAATCTTTCGAAGAAAAGCCTGTTCACGAGATGCTTTGAGCGACAAAGCAAACGCTACGACAAGGGTTGAACGCTCCTGTTCGTGAGATGACTTGAAGAGCGGTCAGCGGAGCTGACTGTTCGAAGGAGTGTTGCGCTTCTCTGCATCAGTTAGTTAACTTTTGTGCTAATTTGTGGATTGCAACTTTGACTTCGATATCTTCATAATTGCGAAATGCTGCAACACGGACCGTTCTGTGCCAATCACGCAAGTGGATCGGTAATAGTGTCGAGAGCCACTGAATGAAATGCCTTTTTGTTGTTGTCAAACGGCGTATCAACCCTCGGAAGAAGATGCGACAGTTGTTACACCAGTGATCAGCACGGCGATCTGCACGGGCTACGGCGACTCAGCCACGCTACTCTGCAATAATACACAAAGAAATAGCGTACGCTTGCTGGAAGCATCTAGCTGTTCAGCGTGATTATGCCGGACCTATCTCGACGTAATGGATACCAAATCCAACAAGAGGAGTGGACGTGCCTGCAATATACGTTTAACGTCTAACTTGTCATTAAATATACACATTTGGAAGGGGGCGTCGGATGTACCTTTAGCCTGGACGACAAACATGCCAGTATCTTCCGCGACTCCAGGGCAGCTATCCGCGCCTTCAGCGTTGGCGCTATGTGTAAGGAAGCCTGTCGCATCCTCGACGGCAAAGGCATCGCCGCCCACACTCTCACGTGGTTCCCCGATCATATGGGATCCATCATGGGAGGCCCCACAAACCTCAACGAGCTGGCCCACTCCAAGGCGCGAGGTCTCGCTTTCCGCGACCATGGAGAACTCCAACGCCGTCCCGCAGTCGTGGAGAACAGAGATCAACCGACCACATACAATGAAATTGCGCAGCACTTTTATCTCGGCAGGAGATACTTTCCCCTGCTACACAAGAAGTTAAATACAGCGCAGGCATTGACCCTCAGATTATTGCAAACAGGCTCGTATCCCAGCCCGGCTTTATTCCACAAGTTTTATCCCGACACCTATGCCACTAGTTCTTGCAAGCACTGCAATGACATCGCTAGCCTAGACCATATGCTCTGGCGTTGCCCCTCGTTATGTGGCACAGAACAAATCAACGAGGACAAGTGGCTCACCGCTATCAAGAGCCCCGATGACGGGGCGCAACTATGTGCTGTCCAGAGGGCCCACGATGCGGCGGTCGGGCATGGCCTGACTGTCCCAAAGTGGGAGCGGCCCGCAGCGCGCTGAGTCGCGTACCTCAGCACCTTCATTAAAGTTTTGCATCCATCCATCCATTCTGAATATAATAGCCGATGCGCCTGACCCGCTGATAAGATTTTCGACGATCGTCAATAGTGCTCGCCGCTATTCTAATTGTCTGCTGCTTGTTTTGGTGGGCAGAATTCTTTCAATAAAGAGTGAAATTTTTACGTCGATCTTTTGACATTATTTCTTTCTCCAACGTACCTACAACATAACAATATGACGTATACTCTCGAGCAAAAGTTTGTTATCCAAAGGAGCAGCGAATTTTTTTCCCCCTCCTTGGCAGTATGGGTTTGTCGGCTGAAACTATGTCACACAACCTACGTGTGCGTGTTCGACCAAACAATTCCAAGCTGCGGATGTATGCTAAAACAAAACGTAATTTTAGCGGACATCTTCTAGGGCCTCGTTCCTGCGACGAGCGGTGTCGTCATACCTCGTAAACGAGTGAACGACTAAATCGCAAGCGGAGCGCAACGGGAGATAAAGAACGGCGATAGCGAAGAGAGCGCGAGGAGGACAACGGAGGAGGAGGAGGGTGGGGCGAAAGCGTTAGAAGCAAAGCGTAGTGCCGTGCTAGACGAACTCTTTGGCGGCGATGGCTACGAGATGGCGCCAGAGTAGGGCGCGTCGTCAGGCGATCTCCGGATTAGCTACGATTAGCGAGGCCGTAGCGCCACACTTGGTGCCCTATAACGTAAAACTCTGCCATTATGTTTTTATTCCAATTTACTGACGTCAAATTTGCGTAACCGCCGACACAAGCAACGGGCGGTCACCCGCAGGGTTGTCTGAACAAACCTATCGAAAGCTCTCCTCGTTCATAGGAGGTTACTTTTGTTAGCTTGAAAAACGAATAACATTTCCTGCACTAAGCGGCTTGTCTTATATAATAGGCTCACAAGATGCGAGAAGAATGCTCAAGTTGAAAGGGATTCGATGGGGCCGAGTCGCTGCACTGAATATCGATAAGCGGATGAAGAGGGTGGTGCCAGCGTCTGCGATTGGTCCGTTTTCTCCTGCTTCGCTTGCGGTGACTCGTCGACAATCGCGGCGGCATGCAACGGAAGCTTAAGAATGACGCTAAAGCGGGGTCGTGAACGAGCCGAAAGTTCTCGAAAACGTTACACGGCCACGCAAAAAGTTTTATAACACGCAAATAAACCCTTGCTCTCCGTAAGGGCCGAGTAGCCAGTGCCGGAGCGATCGGCAGCAGCCATATTTTATTCCTTTCGGAACGGGGCAGCCTGCGGCTATTCAGAAAGAAATTCGGTTTTGTTCGGAATATTAATGCATCGTTATCGCGTACACGTCACTTTGACGCGGTCAGTTTTTGCAGTTTTGTGACGTCGCGTGAGAGGCAGGTGAAGTGGGTGCAGCCCGAAAACGTTTGACGAACAGTCGTAGGCTAATGGCAAAAAGGTATTGAGTGAGCAATAACTGTTTGTTTTGTTCGGTCAAATTATGCATAATCAGTGTGTACACGCCATATCAGATGGGGAACTATCGCGGTTTGCGTGATTTCGCGTGACAGACAGGTGAAGTGGGGTGGCCCGAAAAATTTTTGACCAATCGCGGGAGGTTGATCGCAGAATTGGAATAGAAAAGTTTGGAATAGTTTTACGTTATAGCGCCCTTGGCTCCATTTGGATTGTGCCGGACGGGACAGATTGTCTGTTCCGGACAATTTATCGCGAAATATAAACACGTCTAGTCCTTCGCTCAAACTTCACATTAGGGATTATCGCAATCGTCGGTGAATTTTTTTTTAAGGGCAATGTTGTCTCCAAAATGCTACTCGCGAGTCTACAATTTCAAGCATTCAGAGGCACTCACTGCGCCTACACGAGGCGTTACTATAGAGGCGTTACCTGCATACTAAAGCTGACGCTCATCTTGTGCAGCCACCTCTTGCGGACGCAGAACCTAAAAAGACACGACGTCAGCGCCATTGAAAAAAAAACATTGAGGAAACGCTAAAAGAATAAGGTTAATGAAGAAGCAGACACGCTCAGTCATTGCTATCACAAGTAAAAGTAGAAAACTTTATTTAGGACTACCTCCATGCCGGCACCATCCAGCGCACAGATGTTTCGCACTGGTGGCAACTGATGGCGTGAGCGTGCTCTCCAGGATCAGCATTCTCCAGTGCTGTAGCACCGGTAGAGAGGCTGAGAGGTGGAATCAGGGACTGCCAATTTATTGGTCCAAAACTGTTCCGGTTGTGTCCAATCGAGCATGCGGTTCCTCACCCCTTTGGGGAATGGGACATGGAATGGGTAGATTATTTCAATTTATAATTAAGAATAAAATTTCCGAATTTGTAATAATGCTGTAGAAGGTGAAATCGCCTTTTTAAATAAAATCGTTCCAGCATTATTTGCCTTGCCGCAGTAAAGTAGCGTCGAGGTTCAAGGAAGTGATGAATTGTTTCATCCTCATTAATTGTAGACATGGAAGGGCACAAAACCAGACCTGTGGAAGAAGAGCTGCGGGTAGGAAATATGGCAACCGAATTTTTTGCGGGAAAGAAAGAAAGTCTGGGGTTTTACGTGCCGCAACCACGGTTTGATTATGGAACACGTCGTTATGAGGAACTCCGCCTTAATTTTGACGATCTGTGCTCGTTTAACGTGTACCCAATTCACAGTCCAGTGATGTTATGGCGATTCTATCCCGTCGAAATTCGGCCACTGCGGCCGGGGTTCCATACCACGCCATCGGGCAATTTTGTGAGGGCTAGCTAAAGCATCCTTGTGTTGCAGCATTGAAAAAGCCAGCACTCGCCGCGGTTACCTTGTGGCTGTGGTGTTGGGCTGCTAAGCATCAAGTCGCGGGATCGAATCCTCGCCACGGCGGTCGCATTTCGTCGCATTTCGGGCGCAAACTGCGAAAACACTCGTGTACTTAGATTTAGGCGCACATTAAAGAACCACAGGTGGTCCAAACTTCTGGAATCCCCCACTATGCCGTGCCTCATAATCAGATTGTGGTGGTGGCACGTAAAACCCCATAGTTTAACGTAATTTTTTTGATAAGCTAGGGAGATACGAGCTGTTTATGATCGGCAGAAGCAGTCAGTATTGGGTCTGATGAAGATTTCGTAATTATACATATACGAAATCTAGCCGCCGTGATGTGTATTGTCAAAGGTATAAATAGAAGTACAGGGCCGCGAAGTGACGTCATTGCCAGGGAACCGGTAGTTTCGTTCAGCAACAAACCTTTATGACGGGACAGCCAAAGCGAATGCAGATGAGCAGGAACCAGGAAGTGAAAGAATTTTCGCATTGGCGAATCACCGGACGTGTTAACAGAAGAGCCCATACATAAGGAGTCATAATAGCAGCTATTGTATCTGAATGATCTAATGTAAGTAACAATAGCATTGCTGCCTTAAACTCAGCCAGAAAATACGCACGAAAACAGGCAACCTTAATGAAAAGGACCAGGAAATGAAGGGCAAGAATTCCCCATGAACGGTAGCCTTTTCCTCGCACTTCGATGCCTTTGCCGCAACGACAATATTTGTTGCCATTGCGCTTAGATGATCTTGTAGTAAGCGGTTTAAGATGCTTAAAAAGCGTAGTTTCACGCGCTGTTAGGAAAAATGTTGTCGAACGTAATTTCCGGGGAATTCGAATGCGTTTCAGCAAGTCACAAACCTCTACGCACAATAATTGCTCATCGTTTTCTTTCTTTGTAATTTTCTTACAAGGAACTTCGGAATTCCCGCGACGATGCTGGTGGGTGGAGAACAAAACGACGAGGGGAGTGAGCTGATAACGTCTACCGCTGTGACAAGTGCCTGCCTGTAAGTGCCTGTAAGTAAACGGCTCGTAACCTCCCACGGGGTTAGGTATAGGGAAATTATCTGGAAAGCTTAGTGGCGATAAGCCATTGCCGAATCATCTGCTGATTTACTTTCATAGGCATTGTTTCTGGAAAGAGAACTTGGCACTGTGTTGTAGCTGGTAGGTTAGGTTGACTGCTTCAATATACTTATTCTGAGGAGTGGATACATACTCAACTCACAGAAGCGGAAGGAGCTCGTCATATTCGGTTCGAATCTGAGCGCTAATCTGCGACATTTATCTTCCCATCGGTGTGCAGTTAGCAAAGCAAGCAAAGCGTGGCAAAGCAAAGCAAGCGCAGCAAAGCCAAGCAAAGCAAGCACCTGGTAAATGACAGTTAACACCCGTAAAACCGTCGTTATGACTTCAACTGTCCTATGTCCACGCCTTCCGTTGTTTCTTACAAAATTGGTAGTAACCCCATTCAGAGTGCTAGTGAATATAAATACCTTGGTATAGTTTTCACAGCCTGTATGTCTTGGTCCAAACACATAGATTTAATAACCTCGAAGGCACTGAAAAAGTTAAGCTATCTGCGCCTCACATTGACTGCGGCCACAAGGAATACTAAGCTAGTGATGTTTAAATCTCAAATACAGCCTCTGTTAGAATATGCTTCTCCCGTCTGGAATGCGAACAAGCAGTGCGGCGTTAATCAAATCGAGGCCATCCAAAAGAAAGCGATTCGCTTCATATGCCGCAGCTTCGATAGGGATTTTTCACCTTCCGGAGCGCTTCCACCCTTAGGCTTGCAACGGCTCTCAGATCGCCGACGCACGGAATCGCTAAGGTTTCTGGATTGCATTATTAACTCCTCTTGCCGGAATCGATGAGATAATTAACTAACTCCTGCTAAACTATCGAATACTAGAAGTCACCATCACCTAAACGTTGCGCCATATTTTGCACGCACAACGACCTGAAATACGGTTTTTTACCCGTGTCTTTGAATATTCCAATTTTTTGCCTCCATGGTAGTACTTGTTCTCGGCCTTTAAACATACTTTTAGCGACTATCGAATGGGCTGTATTGTTCGTGTTGCCTGTGTTATTTCTCATTGCTCTGCTTTTCATACCCAATGCTGCAATAGCCCAATAGGGCTGCAGTACGCAGAAATAAATAACTAAAAGAAAGAAAGAAAGAAAACAAACAAACTTCAAACAAACCAAGAAACTTGACATAGTGGTTGACGAACGATGCAAAGCGACCTTACATGTAAGTAGAACTGTTATATACATTATGTTACAAGAACGTGGGTGTAGCCGGCACTAGAATGCAGTAGAGCTCCGGGGCCATGGAGCTCGATAAACGCGATGCCTTTCACCGAGGTCGAGTTTTGCCGGTCCGTAAGCAGACTTCTGGAGTCTGGTCGGTCACGGATTTGAATTTCTGCCATATACGGTCACCCCGTCGGCCGTGGCCAAGTTGTAGCGGCATCAGGGCTCGTGCCCCCTTGTAGCCAGGGCCGCGTCGTAGTCTGGTCCGCACGGGAGGTAGCAGGATGCAGCCGTCCGGAGGATTGACCAGCCACAGGCAGGCTGCGGGAAGGAGGCCCTCCCGCCCTTCCGCCTCCGCGCGACGTCCTCGCCTCGTCCGTGGCCGCCCTGGCCAAAGGTGACGCACCGGTGCTCCGCGTCGATCAGGCGAAGTCATCTGCCGTCGACAACCTCATTTTCTTCAGCTTCCGATTCGACTGCTCTGATTGCAAGACTGCTGTGATGGATCTGCCACCGCGGCTTAGAGTATTTGTCAGAAGAGGTCATACACTGTTGCCTCTGGATGATTGTGGAGTATGGAGCTCCTCCTACCCACCCCTACCCCATACTCCTCGAGTTGCCGTCTCGTTTCAATAGATATCTCTCTCCCTCCCTAGGACTCAGACGTTTGGGAGCTTGATGTACATGTTCTACTCTTCAATATAGAGAGTGTAAGACTTTTAGAAGGAAACGTGGCCTTTTAACCGTTCATAGATCTTATATTCTGCCGTCGACTCTAGCTACAAAAAAATAAAAAAATAAAAGAGTCCTCAAGGCTCTGTTTCAGCAACTTAGACTTCCATTAACCTCCACAGTTATCCTTTCTGACGAGACCTCGGCTCTGTGCTTTAGCCAGAGTTATGATGGTTTTGAAGAGCTAGACAATGAAGAGCTAGCAATGATGTTTGGTGGTACCCAAGGCGAACGCATTGCAGGTGCTCCTGCGGTTGTCGGATTGGGTTGCCAAAAGGGAGAGTGCCACAAAGCATGTCTGCCTTACAACGTGCAATTTAATTTACAGTACTTGCAGATTACTGCGCTAGTATGATATTATCCTCATACTTCTTGGAAATTATCATACAAATCCCGAGTTTTTTCTTATTTGCGTTCTAGCAATACTGCATGATTTCTTTTCTTTTTATCCTTTAACTTTTTGTTGCCTCTTTTTTATTCATTTAATCCTATTTAATTTTAAATCAACCATCCTGTACTTGGCCAAACCCTTTATCAGGCATGATTGGAAAATTCAACGTCGTCATCATCATGTTCTACAAGATAATTATCATCATCATTATGTGAATCCGCTTCATCACTTTTCATTTTCTTAGATCAGGTAAGGGAATTTGGGCCATAATTAATTTATTTGTTAACAATATTTTCAGCAGATAAAGAAACTTGCAATTTATATCAAGCGTGACGCTAATATAAGATTCTGTAACAGCCACAATGAAGAAAGCTTTTTTTTTCTTCAAATGTTGCTAGCAGATATGCGCCTCATGTGTTCTTAAGACAATCTAATGCAATAAATTACAAGCTTAATCAGATGTTATTGTTATGAACTCCAAAGCAGCAGTGAAAAACTGAACTTTACGAAGGTATAGGAATCAACAGGCTGCTTCCATGCCAGAAGACCAGAATCCATCAGTAACAGCATACTCGAATATTTGGCGAATTATATGCTTCGAATCCCCACTGTCTTATTCAACGTTAATGTTGTGTTAGTATACGCGAAGGCCACTTTGATGGCTTCGGCCAGTCAGCAGATATGTATTACGCACTTCTTAAAATAAGGCTTTGGTCGCAGTCATCAATTTTTGAATGACTTCAGTTAAGAGGCTGCAGTCTTTCAATGACTTGTAAAACATCTTGTGAATATACTTTTCGATAAGTACACCGGTCTTTCCTGGTGTGGCAGTTTCATGCGGGTTCTTAACCGGTGAAATCATTGAACTGACGCCGTAAAGGCCGGGACCTGTTATTCTTGCATAAGTGTGTTCACGGGTATACAATCCAACACATCAATAAAGAAGGCCTTTGTGGCTCGGAAATTATTTGTTATACATGTAACGTCATTGTAAAAGTCCCGCACCGCATAAGAAACATTCGAAAGAGGAAAGAATTATTCCTTCGTAATACAGGTAATTTCGATGAGAGGTGTTGTTTGCAAGGCGCTCCAGTTTATTGAATGTCTGCCTGATCTTCACTCTATTTGTCTTTTTTAATTATGGAGTTTTAAGTGCCAAATAACGATCTCATTATGAGGCACGCCGTAGTGGGGGACTCCATAATAATTTGAACCACCTGGGGTTCTTTAATGTGCACATAAATCAAAGTGCACGGGTGTTTTCGCATTTGGCTTCCATAGAAATGTGGCCGCCGAGGCCAGGATACGGTCCCCCGACATCGTGCTTAGCAGCTCAAGCCAACGAGCAACCACAGTGGGTGTATTTGTCTTTGTTTTCAAGAAGGGCGATTTCGGCGGAAACTAGAATTTAGAGTTGATAAGCTTTGTACACGGGCTTCGTAAATGAGATATCAATGTATGTTTTTTGCCGTGATTGATAATGGGATTGATGACATTTTCAAATATCATACCTGTTTTAAGGTACAGTATACTAAATTACCCATCTTTGTTAAATGTACTTTCGTCTTGAACTTCTTACTGTGTGTTTTTCTTAATTATTCACCAAATTAAAGGGCGCGCACTCTTTTTTAGGGCACCTTATACTAAAGAATTCAATTGTGTTAATTTTCCAAGCAGAGGTCGTTTTCGCTGTTGGTAAAACACTCGTCGACTTTCACTTCCCGTTTCTTTCGTTTCATTTAAGGCGGCTTGGTGTAGGCGTTATATCTACACCGCAGTTGCAGGCTTCGTCCTCGTTTATTATCAGCACACCCCTATTTACACATTCACATTCTACCAAGCGGTAACTATGTTTACATATTAACTCCATCACTTGCTTGCTTTTAACATACATGCTGCGCTGAATGTCTGTATCGTCTCAAGCGCCGCCCAAAACGGCCACCTGTGATGTTAAAACCAGAATGGAGAGCGCCGTCTCGCGATGGCGCTGGTGGTATTGACAGCGGGATTAATCAGCTAATTCCCGCGACCCTACTTTGAAAGGTGGCATACGTCGTCCCTCGCCTAAAGAGTGAAGAATACGAGGCGGCGGTTCGTATGTACAGTGTATATTTGCGCAATTTACAACGAGAGTGGGTGAAGTCGCTGTTATCACGCCGCAATGATTTGCCGCGTTGGGAATCGACGCAGCGCGATACGTGACCGCGGCATCACATCTGTCGAGGCAGTAGTCACGCTACTGGGGTCCGGTTGGTTACGGACTTGAGGGTCCGTGCCAAGCGTCCGCAGCCACCAGGTCGTCCGAAGGCACGGTTGTGGCCATGCTCGCCGTGGCGCAGTCATTGCCACAGCATGGTCCGTGCCCTGACGACAGGGTTGCGTCGTACGTTGGTCCGCACGGGAGCTCGGAGGTTTCTGCAGCCGTCGGAGCCCCCACATCGCCTGCGGGGGTCGTTGAAGCCGCGTAGTCGCAACCGAGGGCTTCCTGGTCCGTCCACGGCGTCTGGGAGACAGGCACGCTGCACGACGGCTGCGATAAGGACGACGCCCCGTCTCCTCGGTGCACCGTCGACGATCGGCGGCCCCCGCTCCCTATCCGCGACGATCTCGCCTTATCTCGGACATTCACGGCGCGAGGCGACGGGCGGGTCTTCGACGCTGATCGTAGCGGCTGTGCTGTAGTCAACATGGTCGCGTTGTTCTCCTGCTGATTCTGAGTCATCTTGGAACGCACCGCTCGTGTGCTGGCTCGCGGCGCGTGAAAGGCCATACTATGGCTTATGCCCACGCTCAGTTATTGGCCGAGAAGTGTGTGCTTTAAGTTTTACTTAATGTTTTGAAGTATTAATTATTCTATTTAAAAATAAAAAAACATTCAAAAACATATTTGTTAAGTTGATCACATGAAACGACAAATGACATCTAAGATCATGGTGCCGCATGTACCTCTTCGGTGTTGGCGACTACGGTCACTGCTGACAACTAGCACAGCGAAATTTGACCTATGATGAAATTGTGGGATAATACCTTCTTCTGCGAAAAACTCAAGCGCTTAGCGTCTGTAACTTCAAGTTGTAAGATGAATGTGGAGATATATAAATAAAGTGAAAGAAGTTGCTCCCCACAGTGGGCTCAAAACCATAAATAATTGAGGCGCGCTTACCCTGTCACATTCGCAGTAGGGCATTAGCTCTAATGGAATCATACCCCACGAATCGTTTCAGATACTTGCGTGCAAACACCGCATATGTGATAAAGTGAAAATACTTCGCGGCTTCTCACGGAGAAGTGTACATTTTCTGTTTGCAATAATCACATCGCAAAAATACCATATGGCTCGTGTACTTCTCGTTGCAACAACGAAATTTATTTTTCCTGCATCAGTGGATATCTGTCTCCAATAGCTTTCAATACGATTACATACGCATCATTTATCGCTAACCACAATTACAATGTGGTTTTAATCACACGTGACTCTCCTATCAAATAATGTTTGAAGTGACATTGCCCAAAGCGGCAGAAATGGTCCTGAGAGACGCCGTTAGGTGTTGGCTCTAGATTAAGTGAGACACAGACCTGTGTTCCTTAATCTTCTTTTGCGTATATAGAGCTAAAACCCACGAACATTTTGGCATTCCTCGCCTATCCGAATGAGGCTGCCGTGCATGTTATTCGAACCCGTGACCTCGCGCTTAGCACCAGGACACCTTCGCCAGCGTAGGGCGTTTCGATATGAGGGAAGGAAAGGCGCGAGGGGAACGGGACGGGTGCGTAGAACACGCCTTCTGACTTCATTACGAGGCGCAGTGCAAATTAACTCGCACGGAATAGAGATGTACACCGAGTGGAACGTACGACGCAAGGGACGCGCGGCTGCCAATCGCGACTGTTGCGAAGACGATAAACTGCGCGTGCAGCCAGCTTGACGACCAAGAGGCCAATCAAAAATAATTCAGCAACGTAATGTCCCGCTCCATCTCTATACCCGATACGTGCTTAACAAAAAAGATCAGAAGAAATTTATGATGCAGTAGTAAACACTTTTGTAAACTACCTTTCAAGGAAAATTTAGCGGTATCCTAGATAAGAGACAGCATATATATTGCTGGCATATTGCTGATTGGGTGCACGTAAGACACAGTATAGGCCTATTTCTCTTGAGGACCAAATCTGGAGCATGTATAAGATAAAAGATTTCTGAGAGGCAGAATAAATTTCGAATTCACTTCCGATCATTCAATTTTGTGTGAACCCAGAAGCATACGGCTTTACGAATGGTCGCCGAGGCCTTCAGATTTAAACAGGAAGTTTTTTTTTTCTTATTCAGTTTTTAAGGAAAGGTGGCGAAAAATTCCGTAGGCGAGAAATATGTAAACAGGGCGACACTGTAACCACAGGGTAGGCAAAGAGAATGAATATAGCTGGCGCTAATAAAGTACCGGTTTTGAAATCAAATGGCACATTCTCTTGTCTTAGCGTCCATCGTTGGCTCCGTATTTTTCATTTTGCTACTTCGCCAAACCATGCGCGCACTTTTATCGTTTTTTTTTTACTTTCTACATCTGAGCTTCCTTTGGAATAATGAATGATCTGCCCTACATCGATGGCATATTATATTTACAGGATTTTAAAGCTTTCCACTTTAATTTCCTCATCTTGCTAGTAGTAATCTTTGCTGTGTTGAGGCCTCTCCTCTGAACTTTGGCCACAGGCGTTTTCCCCTTTACATGTGCCGTTCCCTGCGCGTTCTACTACTACTACTACTACTACTACTACTACTACTACTACTACTACTACTACTACTACTACTACTACTACTGCTGCTGCTACTACTACTACTACTACTACTACTACTACTACTACTACGTCGTCGTCGTCGTCGTCGTTGTCCGTGGTGAGAGCGGGACTTCAGTGGATCTAAACAAAAAGTTGGTGTCGCACTGATTGCTTTTGTCCGTTCACTAAGATGCGTTCAGCGCAACTACCTAGAAATTGTACAAGAAACGGCTTGGCTAAAAGTCAACCTAGCGCGCTGTCATTGGGTCTTTCTATGTACATCCGAATATTTCCCCTGTTTTGTTTGCTGAGGTCACCTATTCTAATGAAAGTACAGAGCAATCCTCCTTGGTGATTTTTATACACTGCAATTGGTTTGGGCACACTTAGATATTCTCATTGCAATCATTACATACAGAAGAAATGAAGCCTTTTGTAGGACTTGCCACCCGTCTTTTGACTTCAGCAGAAAACCTTCGTTGCTAATTCCTGTTTCAACGTCATAGATCTTTGCCTCTCGAATGCTGAAGTTATTGATATCTTTTGTTGGACATGTCCCTATTGCGTCGGGACAAGTTTCACCCGTCAATATACATAACTCGCTCTTTATCAGCTCTGAGGCAGAGCTCCTCCAGTGGCGTAAATGATTTCTCTCGCTTTGCTTTCAAGCGTGGTGGTTATCTTGGTTTATGTTACTTCTTATCCACCACCGATTGGTCACCGGCCATAGACAAAACCAATGTAGATGACCAAGTAGATGAGGGGTGGAATTCACTAAGCTGCGGTGCACACACGCAATTTTTTAGCCAAGAACTTCTTACGCCAAGATGAGGGTGCAGCCGAAGTGGCAGCGCATATAACTTATGGTGTCTTATGAGAGCGAGAAGGAAGCAAAGTTCAGAGAAGGTCAATGAAGTGAAAGAATCGCGGTCAACCGGTAGCGTGATCACACATAATGCAACTGCAGTGCAGGCTACATTCTTATGCGAAATCACATAGACACTCATATTCGACGACTTCCTTTTCCGAGCGTCTGGTACAACGCCGACAAGCGAGACCGCGCTCTCCCGTTCACCGCACTGCCGTCAGGAGAATAGCAGTGGAAGTTTATACAGGTGTTCTGTGGTTGAAGTGTAAAGGCTGTTTCACGTGCTGCGACTGGAGCGAAAGAAGTCGACGCAGTCACTCGCATCGTAATGCGATTTTTAGAGGGTTCATTTCGCACGATTGCGATTTAAACAATCCGACGCCCAGGGTTGCTTGCTGCCAGATTTTGTGGCATACGCAGCAACATTTTGAACATCTAATAAAAAAGGCCGTGTTTTACGATGTTATTAACCTTTCTCTAACCTGGTTTCTTTAGCGTTGATTTTTTTTGTTTTTAATTTTGTAATTTGTAATTAACCCAAGCATTAACCCAATGCTCAAAACGGGGGAAACTGATTCCTTTTCTGGCTGTTGAAAAGCTACTTGAATGTCAGCAGCGTAGTACATATTTTTCAGAGGAAAAGTGTTAAGCATTCACAATATGTAAGCTTCTGTATATTTCTTCGTGAACAACAGTGCAATAAAAACTATTTACCTGTGCAAGTTTCAGAATCGAAACACTATAAAATGTTTGACCAGATCACATTAAATTGTTAATTTATAGGCAAGTGTGCCTAAGTACAAGTACCGACTGAACACAATTGAGTGGTTCAGTAGCTGGCTGCCGAATGGAACAGCGACCGTAGCTGGTACCGGGAGGCGACTGCTAGGTTCCACGTAAGTTTCTCCCGCAGTCCGTGGCCCCGGCAAGCGGCATCGGCATGAGTGATCTCATTGCAGTGTTAACCTGTGCTTATTCTTTTTTTTTGCGATAAAGGGCGGCCAACTGGGCGGAAGCTCGATTCCCTTTGTACATGTATTTAGCATTCGTCTGCATCTTATTAAGCGCACGTTCGTATCCTGTTATCATTGTTGTACCTGCAGTGATGTAAGCGTATTTTTAATATATTCCACCACAGTCACTTATTCAGCTTAGTGTTGAAATGGGCAAAATGGCAACCCAGAAGCAAAATTGCCAAGATAGTCAGCAGCATCGGCCCCAAAGTATAGTGTAGACCCAATACACTTGTTGAAATCTGCATGGAAGCAACCTTTCACGCAACGTTCACTTAAATTCGATACAGCTAACTGCAATGTGTACAATTACCTTAATTTTCATGCGATAGAACAAACACTCCTATGCAATGTTTGCTCACGCATCGCACAGGTCACGACTACAATGCCATGCAATGTATATATAGCTCGGTGAACTCACTCAAACGTCACCTCACTAAGACTTAGACCAACCCCTGAGGCTGAGTTTTGATGAGCCTGGCTGAGTAAAACTCTGGTGAATATGAGTCGGAGCAAACGCGACTCAGCAGACATTAATTGAATATCAGTCGCAACATATCTGCAAATGCAGTGCCATGTCCATAACACCTAGTTTGCTTTGTGGGTGTTTGTACTGGAAGAAAACGGCGATTTCTGGCTTCGACGGGAGAAGCTGTTTGCTTGACCGCTGCTTCTCCTTGTGAGCGTGGTGGCTTATGTAAATGGAGAAAGGAAGTTGCTCGTATTACATTCAACGCCATAATAAGAAACTATGCGTGTGTAGCACGTCGCGAGTGGCTTCAGATTTAACTTTATCATACCTTACAAACAGTTACCAGTACTGCTATAAAAGAATTGCGCCATCCAGTAAAATAAAAAAAAAAATTTTAGGTCGTCCGTCAGAGTTCAATTCTAGAATGCTGCTCGCTCGCTTGTTTACATACATAATATGGAGCATGCATCTTGACATGGGCACCAACATTCCGAACGCATTTTTATTGCACCTACAAAAGAAATCTTATAAGCGCAGGCAAATATCTCGCTTTGTAAGACTATCGAAAGGGTCAGGGTATAATACTTTATGCATTAACAACAATCACACAAAAGAAATTAATGCAATTTGAAAACCAATAGATCAGAAAGACGACTGTCATAGTAACTGATTCATTTCATTCATTTAACTGAGTCATTTGAAGGCGCATTGATTGAAGTTAATAAAAAAAAAGGAGAAGTGCATGGCTTCCGCACGAATTTTGTCGGGTTAACTGCACTTATTGAAAGGTGAATGACCCAACTTTCCCAAGCAGCTGGAGCTCCATCGAAAGTAGCCGCTTATTGCCCAATTGTATAAAGCAGATTCAAGGCTATTCATCTTTGTATTCGGAATCGCCTATTAAATATTAGCGTTTAGCTTTGCTTTATGTGATTGGCACAAAGACATCACACGAAGAACGCGCATACAGCGCTAAATTTTTTATGCGCGTGATTTTCTGCCAGCTGCTCGCTTATAACAGAGCTCAAAGTGTTGTCTCATAGCTCCGCTGACGCGACCGATGGTGTACCACGCTCTGCTGGAAAAAGAAAAAGAAAGAAAAAGAAGGAACGCTATGGGTTGGCGGTTACTCTTCGACACAGAGAGTGACGAGTGAAACAAGGCGACCGGGCACGTATGTACGATATGTATTTACATATTTTACTAGAGCGTCGGTGTAGCCGGCACGTGGATGCCGTGGTGATGTATGCGGCCATGGAGGTCGCGCCGCACGATGCGTGTCGCTGGCGCCCCCTTTGTCCGGTCCGCAACCAGACTTCGGGAGTCTGGTTGGTTACGGATTTGAGAGCATCCAAAAGCGGCCGCCGCGTCGTCCGTGGGCAGGGGCTTTGTCACGCTGTCCGCGGTGACGTTGCGGCAGCAGCATGGCCCGTGCCCTCATGGTGCCCGGGCCGCATCGCACGCCGGTCCGCGAGAGAGGCCCCAGGATGCAGCCGTCAGAACACCCGTACCGCATGCGGTGGTCGTTGTGGCGGCGCAGTCGCAATCGAGGGCTTCCTGGGCCTCTCCCGGCGTGCGGAGGACTGGCCAGTCCCAGGCCAGGTACAGGGAAAACACCGCCCCTCCTCGATGGACCGGCGATCGGCAAGGCCTCCCGTAACCTCCGCACGACGTGTTTGCCTCGTCTCCGGCCCTCTTGACTCGAGATGACGCGCTGGTGCTCCGCTCCATGCCTGGGCGTTGACCTGACGTAGCCGTTCTGGCTTGCTTCTGGTTCCGATTCCTCAGCCGCTTGAGAGCACGGTCCCGCGCACTGGCTCGCGTCGCGTGAAGTGTGGCCGCCTCGTGGCGTCTTCGTCTTCGCTGTTCTTTTATCCTGGTCACTGCTGACATCTAGGAGAGCGAACTGAGACGAACGTTGAGATTGTGTGTTCTTGTGATATATCTGAGCTCTGAGCGTCCATAACGTGATGATGTGGCGTAAAAAACTAAACTATTTGAATATATTGAGAGCGTTGTATACATATTGGCGGCGAGGAGTTACGGAGTCGCCATCTATCGGAAGCGCCTCACTGGCGTAGTGTGAGTGATGACGCGGCGGGCTCCTCATAGATTTTGCTCTCAGAGATCACAGAAAACACCACGCGCGAGCTCTCCCGGACATTTGTGCAAGTACTTTCGAAACGAGAGAAGTCTTTTACTGTCTAAATAATAATCTTGGGCAAACTGAAAGCACAGAATCGTTTACAGACGCTATCTCTTTACCGAATACGTACAGTGAACGCCATTGCGCGCGGACGCCGCGATGGAACCTGCCGAACCGGCTTCTTGCGTGAAAGCTAGGTAACCGCTGAGAGCAAACTATGTAAAATATGTTCTTATAGTGTTTGTATAACTAAATGGAGCGTAATAGAATGAAGCCTCGATGCAGCGATCGCACAGGTCCCTGCGCGTCTGCATGCTTGTCCGCGCACTGTTTCGCTTTCGCCGCGTGCACGTTTTCGCACCGTACCATGAGCTTTAGGCCACAGAATATGAGAATTTGACAGTATACAAGCAACCATTGTTGCGTGGGCGCGATCAGAGCTGTTCAAAAATAATTACATTGTAGAGACTTCGACGCCTACGGGGACTGTGATGTGCCGTCGCGCCGATGTAATCTTTCTTTTTTTTTTCTTGTAAATTCTCGGACGCTTCAACATTATTTCTCGACTTGGGTCGCACTGTATGTTTATCGGTGTTCTCAGCGTGCGATTTCCCGCTGCTTCTTTTTTGTAATCCAGTGTCTTAATTCATAACACAAACATGACCATATGCCATGCTTTATAATTATAGAGCGATCAGCTTACTGTGCGTTGCCTACAAACTATTTACTAAGGTAATCGCAAATAGAATCAGGAACACCTTAGACTTCTGTCAAGCAAAGGACCAGGCAGGATTCCGTAAAGGCTACTCAACAATAGATCATATTCACACTATCAATCAGGTGATAGAGAAATGTGTGGAATATAACCAACCCTTATATATAGCTTTCATTGATTACGAGAAAGCGTTTGATTCTGTCGAAACCTCAGCAGTCATGGAGGCATTACGGAATCAGGGTGTAGACGAGCCGTATGTAAATATACTGAAAGATATCTATAGCTGCTCCACAGCCACCGTAGTCCTCCATAAAGCAAGCAACAAAATCCCGATAAAGAAAGGCGTCAGGCAGGGAGATACAATATCTCCAATGCTATTCACAGCGTGTTTACAGGAGGTATTCAGAGACCTGGATTGGGAAGAATTGGGGATAAAAGTTAATGGAGAATAGCTTAGTAGCTTGCGATTCGCTGATGATATTGCCTTGCTTAGTAACTCATGGGACCAATTGCAATGCATGCTCACTGACCTGGAGAGGCAAAGCAGAAGAGTGGGTCTAAAAATTAATCTGCAGAAAACTAAGGTAATGCTTAACAGTCTCGGAAGAGAATAGCAATTTACAATAGGCAGCGAGGCACTGGAAGTCGTAAGGGAATACATGTAGTTAGGGCAGGTAGTGACGGCGGATCCGGATCATGAGACGGAAATAATCAGAAGAATAAGAATGGGCTTGGGTGCGTTTGGCAGGCATTCTCAGATCATGAACAGCAGGTTGCCATTATCCCTCAAGAGAAAAGTATATAATAGCTGTGTCTTACCAGTACTCACCCACGGGGCAGAACCCTGAAGGCTTACTAAAAGGGTTCTACTCAAATGGAGGACGACGCAACGAGCTATGGAAAGGAGAATGATAGGTGTAACGTCAAGGGATAAGAAAAGAGCAGAATGGGTGAGGGAACAAACGCGAGTTAATGACATCTTAGTTGAAATCAAGAAAAAGAAATGGGCATGGGTAGGACATGTAAAGAGGAGGGAAGATAACCGATGGTCATTAAGGGCTACGGACTGGATCCCAAGGGAAGGGAAGCGTAGCAGGGGGTGGCAGAAAGTTTGGTGGGCGGATGAAATTAAGAAGTTTGCAGGCATGGCATGGCCACAATTAGTACGTGACCGGGGTTGTTGGAGAAGTATGGGATAGGCCTTTGCCCTGAAGTGGGCGTAACCAGGCTGATGATGATGATGATGATTACCGCTCCCTTTCCACTCCAGTGAACTTGCCAGTATCTATAGCATCGTAAAGTTCATAGACCAAACCGTCATGACATTAGTCGGGCAGCGGACTCGGGCGAGCGTCTCAGTGCGCGTTTTCCGAACATTGCAGACCCGGAGCCGTAGCAGAAATCTTCCTCGCGTCTGTGCTTGCTGCATACCCGAGTTGTAGCCGATGACTGTTTCCCGGTGTTATGTTTCGCGAGCCAAGCTTCACGCAGCTTCTTGTCCTGCGGCTACGTGTGAATAAGGCTGACACCGAGCTCCGTTGTGTACGTCCGGCACTGCTGCACCGAGCAGTAGCCTACCATGCTGCGCGTCTTCAAAGGCAGCCACTACCTATTTTAGTGCTTTCAAGCGTTGTAAAGGCGACACTCGAAGTGGGATGATCTCGCCACTAAATGAGGACCGCAGCGTACGAGGGACTTTAAACTCGTTTTGAGCTCGCTTTGGCGCTCCCGAAGCAGCCGACGCGGCCGCTATGTCCACGTGATCCCTAATAGCACGTCACGCCGACGGTGGCGCCAGCTTTTCCAGTGGTGGAGCTCGAGGCCAATAGGCGGCGTGACGTAGTGTCGAGAGCGATAGTTTGGGGAGCAGAGGTGGTGCAAAAATTTTTTTGTTCTTCGCAGCCTACTGATAAAGGCGAAAGTCAAGTGGTACTGCCTACGTGCGGCTGTTTGACTAGCGTCATGCATTAGGACAATTTCATGTTGTGGGGCTGCGCTAGAAGAACGTAATTTTTTTGCTTATACCGTGGTCTGTAAAATTTTGCTCTCGATTGTGAAGAAGAAGAAGCCGGAGGTAGCGGAAGCGCATCACGTCGGCTCCGTATTCCACGAAGGTTTTTGTAGCGCAAATCGCCAAAAAGCCACCCGCAATTGCACACCAACGTACTCAGCTCGTTCCCAAAAACAAGTGGATATCGATAACCAGCGGGATTTCCATTTGTCAATCCTCTACGACAATATTTTGGCAGGACCTCGTGGCGGGAGAGCCACGAGGCCACGCGTCGGAGCCGGTTTCCCGAAGAATTGCCGATCATTTTCTCAATAAAGGAAGTCACCGTGGAGGGGCGCTGCATATCCCAGGAAGAAATGGATATAAGCAAGGGATGGAAGGAGGTATGGCACAGAAGATCAGACCGGCAAACCTCCCAAGATCGCGAGAGCACCTTGTCGCCTACGCGGCTCGACAAGTACAACAATAACCCGTGGTAAGGCAGGCTAGAGCAATTACGCAAGGTAAGCAGAATGGCACACTTGCGAAGTGGGGATTACAAGATTGTGATCAGACCGCGTGGTGGACTGAATATATCCGAGCATGGTATAGTTCACCTCGCAGCGGCGGTACAAGATGCGGCAGGCATCCCTCGAGACGAAAGGGAGGAGGACATTGTCTTCCACAACAATTATCAAAATATCCTGATCATCGGTACATCGGATCAAGAGCGTGCAAAGGAAATATCAAGGAGTAGCGCGTATCATTATCCAAGGCACGTTTTACGAGACCAATGCTTACGAGACAGCACTTGACATGACGGCCAAAGGAGTCATCAGAGGAATCCCACCACATCAGGACCCAAGAGACAGCACCCAAGAGACATCACATCAGCTGTGGTTACGAGCAAAAACACAACGGTGATAGCAGCAAAGAGACTCAGTAATACTACCAAAGTGATTGTGCTCTTTGAAGGAACCAAAGTGCCCACCAAAGTGTATGTCCGATGCAGGGCAGCGCTACTTCCATGCTCCCTGTACAGGGAACAAGTGGATTTCTGTCACCAATGCAACAGACTTGAACACAAAGGAGATGTATGTCCCAACCCCGACAACAAGATTTGTGCGGGATGTGGAACACCGAACTCAGATAAAGACCATAGGTGCTAACCTAAATGTCAGTTATGCGGTGAGGACCATCCGACCGCAGACAAGACGTGCTAATTCCAAATTCAAGAAGCCCTTGATCGTTAAGCAGAGACAATGGCACAGACTGCAAGGAGAACGGCAAGGAGATAATGACGACGCTACCTCAAGAGAAGACAAGCCTGGCCTCCCAAACGCCAGGGAACGACGCTCCAGATCGAGAACAAGGTCTCCATTCACGACCAGATACTTATCCCGGTCCGGCTCCAGGACACTGTGGACACGACCCGGATCCAGATCCAGGTCCAGAAAGTAGGCCATCCTCTTCAGCAAACGAGTCAACCACGGTGAGCTAGGCAGACGTGGTCGATGGCGTGCGCCCGGGGGCTGGCGGTGAGACTGTCATTAATAGCGAGATAAAGCAACTAAAACACGAGAATGCGCAGTTGAGGATTATGCTAGCACGTATGAGCGATGAAATAAAAATTCTCAAGGAAGGAAAAAAACCCAAATAAATCAGGTAACTCCCGCTCCACACGCGAGCACGAAAGAGCCATCTGAAATCCCGGACAATAACATGGACGAAGGGGATGACCCCCCTCCACTCAAACGCAAGGCCCAAGCCAGAAGTGATAAACAAGATAACACAGTGGTAGATAAAGCATTAGCCGATATTCAAAGGACTCTAATAGAGATACAAAAGTCAAATGAAAAACGGGACGAAATGATGAACCAAATCGCTAAGGCAACAGCAGCAATTATGAGTAGATTAGACATCCTAGAGGCAAACCAGTCACCAGGTAATGGACTCCCTTCCATTGCATCAGAAGCACCACAATCCTTACCCACTTAGCAACCACAGAATTATATAAGATTAGCTTCTCTCCAACCTCCCGTCTCCCTCCCCTGGTCACATCCGAAATGAGGCACGCTAAAAAGGGTTCAGGATATGGCAATATAATTGTAGAAGTTACGAAAACAAAAAGTCAGTTTTGCAGCAGTATATAAAAGACAAGGTTACACTGGACGTCATAATTCTGCAGGAAACACATGGGATCGCAAAGCTAGCAGGATACATATCTTTTGGCTATGCCGAAGGGGAAACCAGGGCATTAACCACGCTGGTAAAAAGAAACATAACGCGCGTGCAACATAACACAGGCATAACGCACATTGACAATATTCTATTGGAACTCATCCTGCAAAAGAAGATAGGACGTAGTTTATTTATTCTCAACATTTATAGCAGCCCCACGCTACATACAGAAATTCAAGAACCTATTCCAGAAAACACCCAAGCTAGCTGGAGAAAATACTATAGGTAGGCGAGGAGACTTTAATGCCCCACACACCTCGTGGGGATATTTATATACCAGAGCAAAAGGAAGAAACTTATGGAATTACTCGCAAGAATTAGGCCTCACGCTCATCACAGAGCCCGCCACTTCAACCAGAGTAGGCACGGCGCGAAAGAGGGACACAACCCCAGACCTAACCTTTACCAAAAATATTGAAAAGGCGATGTGGCACAACACACTGGAAGATTTGGGTAGCGACCACCGCATATCGGAGTGCACGTCAGAGAAGGGCGGAAGAGACCCAAGGAACGACAGATCAAATTAGTAGACTAGGAACTATTTTGTAGAACACGAGAGACGACACAGCAACGATCCATCACAGACATGGATCAATGGACTAAGGAGCTCAGCGATGACGTCAAAGCTGCCACAAAAATAGCACCACCTGAATCTGACTTGGAGAAATGCGACAGCAGGCTTCTCCACATGTGAAAGGCTAAGCAGTCGCTTCAGAACAGACCTAAAGGTCAGAAGCTTAACAGAAAGTTAAAAAAGCGCATAGCACTCCTCAAAAAAAATATAGAAGAACATGGTAAGCAATTGACCAAACAACAATTGGACGAGATATGTAATTCCATGAACGGGCCGTTAAGCACCGGCAAAACGTGGCACATGCTCAGGTTTCTGCTTGACCATGATCTAGTCACGTTCCTGCTTGACCATCTAGTCCCGTAAGTGGATCGGTAATGGAGCGTTATTGCATTGTTCCTGTACTGTCGAGAAGCGCACGCAGCCATAGAATAGTGTCGAGGGCCACTGAATGAAATGCGTTTTTGCTCTTGTCAAACGGCGTGTCAACCTTCGGAAGATGATGCGACAGTTGTCACAGCAGTGATGAGCACAGCGATGTGCGCGGGCTACGGAGACTCAGGCATGCTACACTGCAATACACACAGGATGAGCATATGGGCGCTGGAAGCATGTATTTAGCTGTACAGTGTGATTATGCAGGACGTATCTCGACGTAATAGATGCCAAAGCCAAGGAGATGAGTGGGCGTACCTATACATCTAACGTCTAACGCGTCTGTAAAAAAAGTTGAAATGGGACGTCGGATGTACCCTTAGCCACAGCCTAAGTCTTTTGATTTAATTGAAAAATGTCGTTCTAAAGAGAAATATTCTCTCTTCGCCGTCACTAAAGGAATGATATAGCAAAGGGTACCGTAGATGATCAGACGCGTTATGCGAAATATGTTGGTTCGGCACGAACCGCTGGCAAGGTGTCTATTCTTCAACATTTAGCGATATTCTAGATGTTTAGCCTATTATAAGGACGCTGGAACAACATATTTGAAGTATAATAATGCCGGGATGATCTTGTTGGCTACGTAATACATCCCTACGCGTGACGGAAAAAGCTTAAATTTCACACCAAACGCCGTTTGCGCTTCTCGTCGAGGACACCGCTCTCCCTGCCGGCGAGACGACGTCCCTCGCAGAAGTGCGTCTGCGTACATGGCAGTGCTGTCACGTGATTTACAGTGACACGTGACATAGAGAACTACTGAAGGCAACATCAGTCATTTGCTGGAACTGTTTTTTCAATAGTGGAAATAAAGTTTAGAGAAATAATAAAACATAGAAATGGAATGGGTGCGCGTCGTTCTTTTTTGTTTTACCTCGTAACGTAGCAAAATAGACGTAGTTCCCTACTTGTGGCCCCACTTGCGCTCAAAGAACAAAACTATGTCGTTAGTTAGCGTGTTTCTTCGCTGCAATGATGCTCTTTTATCCTCTCGTGTCTGCTTCAGTGCTCGTGAATGTGGCACTGACTTATACTGCTAATCAGGTGTTCTAGTGCTGATTGCGCAAAATTATCCACTGCGCCGAAACGACGCCAACGCTACAGCTCGCGCGCGAGACCACCACCGTAAGTGCGCCAATCAACAAAATCGCGATCCTCCGGCTGCGGTAGGTGAGAACGCAGAGAAGGAATTTCGATTGCGGAGGCTAAACGGGCAAAGTGGAGTGAGTGTCTACTTAGGCAGTGACGTTTGCCTCCTGACATTGACGAGCGTTCATTGAAATGCAGTAGACACATACTGACCCATACACAGTGACCCAAGTTGGCATCAAAGAGGTAAGTTGAAGATCTGCGAAGATCTTCCAGTGCTCCAAGTCCTCGTAAAAGAGTTTGATTGGGCAGCGGTATATACCCAGTTCTGAATCTACAGTGATAGCCTATGTCGGCCTGCAAAAAGTTTTGTTTAAGACAAGCAGAATGGGGTATAGTACTTGCCACTGCGAGATCGCTACGAGAGACCTTCGTCATGCAGTGCATATAAAGATATTCTTATTGATGATATGTAATATTGCCACATACTAAACTACCCAAGTTTGTAAGACGGATGGTTTCGAAGCCTGTCCCCTCAGCACAGCCAACCTGATGCGACCCATTCTACCATGGAGTACGCAGTGACCCAGGTAGGCGGGAAAACGGTTCTACGCAAAGATAGGAAAGCGCGAAAGAAGAAGCCCGCTGCTGTACGCCTCATACGTAACTCATTCCGACAGTGGCAATATGTTCTGTAGCTATATTTATTCAATGATAACGCATTACCGTCGACAGTCATGGTCAGATGGGTTCTGCCGCAATATTTAAGCCGAAAGCCTTGTGTGCATCGTTGAAATTGCGCATATACTCCATTATAAAGCGGCGTCTAGTCGAGCAGTACAAAAATATCATCATCATCAATGGCGCATACCGTCGTAAGCAAGCAAAAATACAATGGCTCATACATTTATTTAAATCAGCCATACTACACACAGAATAGCATACGTTTCAATAAAGAACAAGCTAAAAACAAGCATCCAACAGCCAATAAAGCATTGCATACCACCTCGGAAGAATTCTACGACCGAAGATGTCCACCAAGCGAGAAACGAGGTGCGACGTGCGAGGTGCGAGAGCAAAGCGTTCGACGGCGAGTGCTGTTTTCTTCTGCTGAGAGTATGAAGCGTAAAGTCGAAGAGAAACGTCGCTGGCGCGAGTCTGACACCGCCATACGAGTGGGGGAAGCCGCAGCTAAGCCTCCAAAACGAGCCGAAGACGACGAACTGCGAAAGCAGGGACGGGATGATGTGAGACAACAACGCAGAAAGGAGAGCAAAGGCTTGCCACACGTGTAGTACACATTGTGGCTCTTTATGTCTTGCAAGAAGTCTTGCTCCTCCGATCGTATAACTTGATGCAGGCTTTCGCCTTCACATGTAACAGGTGTACACTATGCTGACGAACTTTTTTTGTCATTGTAGAGGGGAACATTCCCAGTAGAAATTACCTAGTTACCGAAGTTGGCGTCAGAGTTGTTAACTGAAGAGCGGCAGACACCTACTGGCGCATACCAAGTGAATCAAGTTAGTATGAATAAGGTTCATGGAAGATCAGCACATAGCGAGTGGCACACTCACAGTGCGCCAAGACGGCGTCAAAGAGTTTCTTCGGCAACCAACAGTGACTCAAGTTGGTCCGGCGGTTGGTTTCGATTCGAGTTCCCTCAGCACACTAGCCCGGCGCTAGGCGACGTACGGATTCATCGGCAAAGAAACCACTTGCTTTGCGCGCCCCATTGGGTATGTATTTATATTTTCCTTCGTGGTATTTGTTACAGTAAACACCATGTCATGAAGTAGCTTCACCTGACAAATAAACTATCGATACTCATATACTTACAGACGATATCGGGCAATGATGCCAACAATTGATACGTGAATTAGTGGCATTAACCACGTGCTATTACCCGTCATCGCTTCATCACAAAGCAGGTCGTTTTTGTAGGTTTTAGAGCGCAGCTCTTTGGCGTCCGTTCCTGGGTTTCGCGTCGTCGTCGGCGTTGTCGTCGGCGTTGTCGTCGGCCTCGTAACCAGCTCCGCCCCCTTTCATCCCCCCAGCGCTAGCAGCGACCGACTGATACCGCTGGATGCCGCTGACGCCGCTAGAGAGTCAAGATAACGTGACTGCATAGAACACCCAACACCGTCGCCGCCATGCAGAAAGAGGAGGAAAGGGTCCCCCCCCCCCCTGTTCTTGTGTGGCGGATAGGGTGCTCTTCAGTTGCCGACGCGCCGGTTATTTCACGTAGGCCCCGGCACGTCGACGAATACGTGACCACCTTCCCACGGCTAGACCTGGTTCTTAGCGCTGCGGAAGCGAGGGTATCATATTGTTTGTGTCGGCATCGGCGGCGTTGTCCCTGAAACCAACTCCGCAGCTGGGGTTGACTCACTATCGGCGTCAGCGGCATCAGTCAGTCGCTGCTATCTCTTCCCTCCTCCCTTTATCGTGTTGTCCGCTTGCTGCGCGCGCTTCTGCCCCCATCGTTTGCCGCTGGGTGTACACGCCGCCCCCCTCCCCCCTCTTCCTGCGAGTCTCCGGTTGTCAAAGCGCCGGCTCGAACTTAATTCCTTTCTTCGCTCCTCCTCCAATGCAACCCCTGTGCGGTGGCAATCAGAGAGCCAGATCGGTGGCGGCGGATCTGTATATGTGCACCGCCCGAGCCGAAATTGCCGCTGCCGTTCGCCCTGTGCGGTGGCAATCAGAGAGCCAGATCGGTGGCGGCGGATCTGTATATGTGCACCGCCCGAGCCGAAATTGCCGCTGCCGTTTGCCACTGCGAAATTATCTGCCAGTTCTTTCTGAGCCATGAGCGAGACGACCGATGGAAGTCCTCTGTCTGCTGCTGCTGCTGCTAAACGAGCTGCCAGAGCAGAGGCCCAGCGCCGTCGCCGTCAGAATCCAGAGGTGCGTGCCGCCGAAGCAGAAGCTTACCGTCGCCGCCGTCGAGATGATCCAGGAGTACGGGAAATATAAAAAAAAAGTTCTGTGATAGCGCATACATGTGTTGCTCGATTTCTTTGCCTCAATCTATCGAAAAGGTGAAACAGCTTATTTGCTGCACTCAAATTTCGCATTAGGAAGTAACGTAATCGTCGGTAATTTTTTTTTCAGTAACAAGTGACATACGCTTGCGCAGTATGTCGCTTGTTGTATATCAGCGTGCGTAAATCCATCTCGTCTATTTGAGCTCACGCTGAAGAAGCTCACGAGTGGACGCTCGCTGGCCACGATGACTGGATATATGTTACCAGTCGACAACTGCTTAATAAAAGTGAATGCATTTCAGCCACACGCTGGTTATATTTCAGCCCAGGAATACTATTCACATGAAGCTCTCACTGTCTCCACCCTACACCTAAAGAGAGAGAGAGATAGGGGGAAGGAAAAGCAGGGAAGTTGACCAGACGCACAACGGGTTTGCTACGCTGTGCTGGTGAAGGGGTAACGTGTTGAAAGTGGAGAAAGAAGGGAAGAGGGAGACAGAGCTAGCACCAGTCGCGCGCACAGTCGAAGGAGCAAATCAAGTCTACAAAGGGTCGCAGAGATCTGACGACTGCAATTACTGTAACGACGCCTTCGTTGCTTAGTGCGCCAGCGACGCACAAGGCCATGGTCCCCGAATCTTGGCTTTTAAGAACGGTCTTGCGTCTGCTCGGCTTAATGCTGTCCAGAGAGGACGGTGCTGTTCATGATACTAATAGCAGACGCACCACTAGCAATAATATGTTTTTGCTAGATTTTTCAGATGTATATCATGTGACATCGATCGTTTTTGGTTCAAAAAAAAGGTAAGGGTGGTTAGCCTCGCAGAGAACCATACTTAAAAGAGTAAAGAAACGGGACAATAAGAGCGCTATTGCCGAAAACAAAACGTCATTCTAGATTTCGTTACAGAGCTATGTTAGAAAATAAGGGAAGCTCCTACGAATGTTCGTGCTCCATAAACTGAACAAACCTTATTGTAGGTGGCTCGAAGAAGAAACTTTACATTTCCTTTGCCGTACCCGCACCGTTATCAGAAAACGAAAGAGTTTAAGACTTTGCTATTCCACCGTCAAACGAGCTTAACAGCCTAATACCATTGCGTGCGCGACGAGATATGACATTTGACTTCAACAAAACACAGGAAAGCGGAAAACCAGAGAGAGTAAAACATCTTTATTAATAATATTTGAATGACGAGAGCAGTGTGGGAGGAAACCTCAGTCCGGGGTCCCTAAGATGATTCCGGCGATGTTTCGAGCCCGTTGTATCACAGCTCGGAAGACCTCGGGAGGTCCGTCGCGGAGGGCATCGTCCCACAGCTCTTTATTGCGTAAAGGGTAAAGGAGAGTTGGCAAGGGAGCAAAGAGGTTTGCAGTGTACTCAATCGTGACGTGGAAGATTGTGGGCGAGCTGCCACAGCCAGGGCAACGATCTGCATAACAGTATGAGTAGAATTTATTGAGAGAGACAAGATTTGGAAAAGTTGCGGTTTGCAACTGGCGTAATGCCACTGCTTTCTCCCGCGAGAAGGACGGCGGTGGTGCGGCGTGGGGGCGACAAATGCGATTATAATGACGGAGTATGTCTTTGTAACGGAGCAAGGGATCCCCCCACTCTGAACTAGTCGCCTCACCACGCCGAGTCACCTGGAGGGAAATTTCTCGGACAACCGCATGTGCGCGTTCGTTACCCGGCAGCGAGGTATGACCAGAGGTCCAGAGTAAGTGGATGCGGGGAGGTGTGGTTGGTGTATTTTGCGGGATCTGTTTGAGAATTTGGTGCGCCGCTCTCGGGATGCCATGTCCTGATAGGAACGCCCGGCATGCCTGTTGCGAGTCCCTCAATATATACACTTCCTCAGGAACGCGGATGGCGTATCGAATTGCAAGAGCAACACCGAGAATTTCTCCGTAAGCGGCATTTGTTCCGCGCATTGCAGGAGAGTCTCTCAGGGATTCGGTGCCATCCAAAACTACCGAGGTATAGCCCTCTTGAGTGCGTGATGTGTCCGTGTATAAAGTATGTGTTTCAGGGATGTTTGCAAGCATGCGGCCAATCTATCGTACACGGGCTTTGCGTCGCCCTTTGTCATGCTCGGGATGCATATTACGTGGCAATGGATGAATACTTAGTGCTTGGCGTATCGCTGACGACAAGATCGTTGGACGGGTTTCAGACTCAAGGAGTGGGACTGAGTATCCTAGCCGTGTGAGAAGATGGCGGCCAGTAGGAGTGAGTAGGAGGCGCTGGCGATGGCTGACCCAATGTGCCTCCAGCAGCTCGCCTAGTGTGTTATGTGTCCCTAAGTTAAGGAGACGGTGTGTGGAAGTATAGTTCGGGAGGCCATGGGCCAGCTTCGTCGCTTTGCGAATCATTGCGTCTACGCGAAGTTGTTGCGCTTGGGTCAACCGCTGAAATGGGAGGTGGTATGTAAGGCGGCTGCTCACGCATGCCTCCACCAAGAGCAGCAGGTCCTCCTCTCGAAGGCCCGAGCGCCTGTTGGAGACCCTCCGGATCATGGCCAGAATTTGCTCAATCTGTCTGGATAGAAGGGAAACAGTGTAGTTTGACCTGCCATCCGCTTGGATGTGTAGGCCGAGGATACGAGCACGATTAACCTGTGGTATCGGTGTGACATCCACTTGCACAGTGATAGGGGGAGTAGAGGAACGGCTCCGGGGGCGAATGATTATGAGCTCCGACTTTTCCGGAGCACATCTTAAGCCGCATTTTCTCGCGTATTCGGAAACTGTATCGACTGCTTGCTGCAGTCGGTCTTGGATGGCTCTGTCGGAACCCCGTGTCGACCAGATAGTAATGTCGTCCGCATAAATAGCTTTGCGACATCAGGGATCTGGTCGAGTAACCAGGGGAGCCCTGCGAGCGCGATATTGAATAGAGTAGGGGAAAGAACTGAGCCCTGGGGGGTCCCACGTCCTACAAGGCGAATAGTACCGGATCGATGCGGTCCCATTCCTACGGTGGCTGTGCGATCTCGAAGAAATGCGCGGATATAGTTGTACATACGAATTCCACAGTGTGAATGTGCAGCATTGCGAAGGATGAGGTCATGTTCAACATTATCGAATGCCCCTTTTAGGTTTAAGGCGATGAGTGCTCTCGTTTGGGCGGACGACGGAGGTAGTATGACTTCCTCCCGCAATTGTAAAAGCACATCTTTGGCGGACAGATGAGCCCGATATCCGAATTGTGAGTTAGAAAAGAATGATTTTTCTTCGAGGAAGGGCAGCAGACGCCGCAAGAGTACATGCTCCATGAGCTTACCAATGCAGGATGTTAGGGAGATGGATCGTAAGTTTTCAACCTTAACAGGCTTGCCCGGCTTGGGGATCAGTGTGATATCGGCGTGTCGAGATGCTTGGGGCAGCATGCCCTTGCGCCAGCAATCATTGAAGATATGGGTGAGGTGGTTAATATCCGCGTCACTGAGGTTACGAAGGGTGGCGAATCGGATGTGGTCGGCTCCCGGTGCCGTGTTGCGGCGTAGGTCTTGTAGGACCACCCGCACCTCGTCAGATGTGATGTCCGCATCGAGCAATTCGTTCGCCTCGCCTACATAAGGATAGTCAGGGTACTGCGGCGGCGGGCCTGTGGGTATGAAATGCTTCTCTAGCTCTCTGAGGAGTGTCAAGACATCGTCCCTGTACTTGTGCATTAGGATGTGCAGCTGTTGAAATGTTTTTCCCTTTGTTGTAGTGGGATCTGTGAGTGAGCGAAGAATCGACCACGTTTTTGCTGTGCTCAATGTGCCTCAGAGGCGATCGCAAAATCCTCGCCAGTTATTCCTCGTAAGGATCTCTGCATACTCCTGAAATTCCCGTGTAATTTGATCTATACGTTTCCTAAGTTTGCGGTTGAGGCGTTGTCGTTTCCATCGTCGTGTCAATCCTCTGCGGGCGTTCCAAAGATGAAGTAAATGTTGGTCTATGTCTGGTGCATCGGTTGTGGTGCGCAGTGTGCTCGTGGTGGCCTCTAGATCTTGTGCGAGAGAGTCAAGCCAGCGTTCGTACCCTTGGCGCTCAGGTGGGTCCTGGCGGCGTTCCCTGAATTTTGCCCAATCCGTTATACGCACATTTCGCTCGGGCCTGCGCGCACCCGGTAATGACAAGGTGGTAGCCACAATGTCGTGGTCACTACCAAGGTGCTCCTCTAAAGGCCCGTGCTCAACGACTGGGCCAGTATTGCGCACGAAGGTAAGGTCAGGGCAGGTGTCACGAGATACGCTGCTGCCCATCCGAGTGGGGTGCCCTGGGTCGGTGAGCAGTGTGTATCTCATGTTACAGTTGGCATTCCATAAGGGGGTCCCTTTAGCCTGCGATTTAACGTAACCCCATGCAGTATGCGGAGCGTTAAAGTCGCCGGCCACCACACAAACCCGTCCAAACCTACCAAATTCTTTTAGTAGGTGCTGAAAAGAGTGCGTTCGCGAATGGGGGGAACTGTATGCATTGAATATAAACAGGCTCTCGCTGCGTTTACCTTGCGTAATTATTTCCAATATTTGGTGAGGAATATCAATGTTAGTGGTATGCATGCGACATGTAACATGTGTCGAAACTAAGGCTCCCACAAGAGGAGAGACACCCGAGAGAGTGTTGTAGCCGGATAAAGAAGGGGTGCAATTGACTTCCTGTAAGAGGATGACTTCGGAAGGGTTCGTGGATGTGGCGATATACTCCTGTAGGGAACCTCGTTTTTGGCGGAATCCCCTACAATTCCACTGCCACACCACTAGTTGCTCCGCGTTACGCGGCACCATCATCATCGCGAGAGGTAGCAGGCGGTCGTGCATAGGGATGCGGGCGCCGGGTGCCCACATTTGAAGGTTGCGGCCGAGAGCCTTGGTTGGAAAGCGCGCTTTCGTTGTTACCGCTAAGCTCAGGAATTTGCATGCGTCCGCAAGTGCACTCTATGCATGATTTCGCTTGCTCCGTAATCCCTATTTGAAGGGCCTCCATTTGGCGTTCTATCCTGTCCAGAGCTGCATGCATACTAGTGCTCATGTCTGCCACCAGCGCGTCCATTTGTTTTTGCAGGCGCTCACAGCGCGCCTCCTTGTCTCGACGTAGGCGGGCTATTTCTATTAGGGGATCGGGATTTGATAACGAATTGGTAATAGGGAGAGGGGTCGGTAGAGGTTTAGGGGGCGGAGTGAGCTGCTGAAGGCTCAAACCACGACTGAAACGATATAGCGTGCCGCGGCAACTGCGCAGAATGACGACCGCTCGAGACAAGTCGGAATCAAATGAAAGCAATCGGCTTAGGTTGCAACACTTATCAAACAACCGAACGATGCAGAGCTCGTGTTTGCAATCGGACTGAAATGAAGCTACATTCTTTTCTTGTTATTTGCGTGTCGGCATCTATGCGGTCCCATTTTGCCACGTAAGGACGCTTCTTAAGCTGGGTCGGTAATCCCCAATTTTGACTATACGTGGCACACCGTATTTGTCCTAGCAGCCTGCGTAAGGAGAGGAGCGTAGAAGTACTAGCGAAGGCCCTTTGTGGAGAAGTTGAGCAGCGGAGGCGGGAGCATGGTGGCGTGCTACACGCCCTCAGGAAGAGTGCGTTCGCGGCATCGCTAAAGCAACCGAGAAAAGGCGTTAGCGAGTGTCAGTGTCGGCTGTCCATAATATCTTACTCCATCGATTGGCGAAATGCTAGACAGCTATGCATGTGATTAATGCCCAATTAACTCAAGTAGGCTAGGTGACCATTTGTATAACCGCTCCGGTTCGAAAACGACGCCAATAAATCATCATCATCATCATCATCATCATCCTCGTCTCCTCCTCCTCCTCATCATCATTATCATCACTGAAGCGCGAGGCGGGAGCCCGGCCGCACTGCACCGCGCGCACGCGACGCGTTCCTCAGGGTGCAGACGCACCGGCGCGTCAGGCCCCTCGGTGGCCATGCGCGGACTTCGCGGTGGTACCGCTAGAGAGAGCGCAGCGTGTGCAGACGGACACGTGACAGATTAGTGCAGTTTACGTCTAACTGAGACATTCATAGTCACATGGCTTCTGCGGATAGTTTAATTAAGATTGCAACAAAAATAATACTTTACATGTTGGACCGGGCGTAAACAAAAAGTATGGAAATGAGAAGAAAGCTGTCAAGAATATTTAAATGTTATATTTTAACACCAAGAAATAAAACGAGGGAAACAATGGACAATTTTAGAAATTTTCCAAGGTAGTCGTTTGCTGCTCCTAATAAAATTGTGAATTGATTGTCTTAATCACAGCGAAGACGCCCCGAGGGAGGGAACGGCTGGCGAAGTAAGTGATAGCTCAAGTGGAAGAATCGATACTTCTAAATGTTGTATGTCTTGAAAATGTGCGGCAAGAGACAACGATATGCTCGATAGATACAGGTGCATCACAAAAATGACATTGAGCGGGCAAGCAGCTAGAGGTCAACCTGCATAAGCAAAATTTAACTGCAGTTTTGCAAAGGAAGCTTCAAGTTGTGTTGAGGGACCCCAGTCATTATTTCATGAAAAACATAAATTTCGGAAGTGAGGGGACGATGTTAGACTGTATTTTGTGGAAGTTCCAAATACGGAGAAATTTCTTCACCTAGCCGCGCTCATATAATCCGAAGTTGGCAGAACAGAGATGGCAAGGATATTGTGGATACTTATGCGAGTCAATCTTCCTCTTCATTCAATCACAAAAAAAAGCATGGTGGCCCGCTAATCAAATCAAATGAACTTCCTGTAAGTGCGGACGAATCGCTAAGCATTCTTGCATAATTCTCAAATTTCAGGATGCAGTAAGTGCTGTGCACAAAGAAACCGAGCTAGTAAGTATAACTGCTAATGAGGCATTTTGGAGGAGTTATAGTAATGGTAATGCCTGAAAAAGGCTGGCCAACGTTTCGATAGGAGGAC
This sequence comes from Dermacentor variabilis, assembly GCF_050947875.1. NCBI lineage: Eukaryota > Metazoa > Arthropoda > Arachnida > Ixodida > Ixodidae > Dermacentor > Dermacentor variabilis. Next base: position 36,350,133 of record NW_027460280.1, on the reverse strand, counting down.
CTATCTTCGTCCTGCTATCGAAACGTTGGCTAGCCTTTCTGAGGCACCTTAGCACTTTATCGCAGTTTGTAACATTTATACCACAGTGTGATACTACATCTGTCCGTGCCATTCTTGATCTTGAATTCAATCGCCAATAATTCTGCTTGAAAGATGGGTGTGAATTCGGGAAAGTGAAGTGAGTGAGTCCATTGAAAAGATGCAGACAGTATTCCAACTGTATCTGCCTTCTCAGTGCACATAGAAGCGTCAGTATGTATTATATGACTTCAGTAGTTAGCTGGCTTAGGTTGTCTTTTATTACATTAATTACAAGGCAAACATTAGCATAATTTGGAAGCATGCCCAGGAGTTTGATTTTGAGGTCTGGTAAGCCATCATTCAAAGGAGTGAACTTCACGTATGCACACATTCAGTAGTTGTAATTGTGCTTGCACTAAAATTACCTGACGGCTGTGTAATGGGGGCCCCATGATACGTCTAAAAATACACAAGCTTCAGTGATAACTAGATATCTTGAAGGTCTCATTAAAAAAAACAACATCGCTTATGAAATGTCTGAACCATGCGGATGCTTAATCTACAATATTGGCTAGGTATATTATCTTTCTCATGCAAGGCAGTTTTGGCAGAGAACAGAGGTAGCCCAAGGCACAAGCGTAGAGCTTCTCTTCCTAACAGCACATAATGATTAATTCTATATGCGGGGCCAACAGAAAACAATACGCAACCGAATTACAATATGGGATCAACATACATCCGGTAAATCATAAGTAATCTGTCCTGGCCTACACCAGACCGACGGTGAGTATACACTGGCGCGCCATACCAATGGCGCGTTTTGCTTTAGTTTTAATATGTTCAATGGGACTATACCAGTCGAGATGACCATCGTAAGACCTGGATTGCGAGTGCGGAAGACGAAGACGCGATACAGTAGCAATAAGTTACGTACTTTCCTAATAAGATCCAAATCTTTACCAATCCCCAAACACAGTGTATGGGCCATCGAAGAATGAAAACGGAAGAAAACAAACATCGCCACGCGCTTTTTAACTCTTATGTGGACCTTTATTTCTTCAGATAACCTTATTTTACTTTAATTGTACCACCGGCTTCTTGGACCGTAGCCTTAGTGCCTTACACCGTAGTGGGTATGTGCCTTACAAAGGAAATCATCATCCTCATGATCAGCTTCATGCGCCACGAGCCTGCGTGCAGGCCGTGCGTTCGAACCTGACCTAATGATTCAGAGAAGAAAACCACCATGTCTGCTTGTCAGCGCCAGCTCAGCAAGGAACAGGAGCGCTCCGCCCGATGTCGAAACTGCCCGCGGCAAGACGCGTACGTCCTGCAGAGGCGGCAGGGGCCCTTGTTCGTCTCAGGTGTGCAGAGCGGCCCAGCTGGCGTCCTTGAAGCAGGTGGCCTCCAGTTCCCCAGTCCTCCTGACGCCCGAAGCGCGCGAACAAGGCCCCCGCTGCGACTACGAAACTGGAAAGACCACCGCATGCAGTCTGGGGCTTCGGACGACTCACATCGTGCGAACTGCTGGCCTAGAGTCGGTCAGCCCTACCGACACCGAAAGCGCTTACACGTTAAAATCCCGATAGAAAAAACCGCGAGGGCGTCGTGCTTCGCACTTAAATCTTTGTTCCACACATCCCCTAGGCTTTCCCGAGTGTTCTTCACAGCATTCATTGCCAGCAGCAGGGCCAGAAAAGTTACGTTTAACTCTCACCGCGATTCTGTCAGGCAGTTAAAGGGACACTAAAGGTTAGCAGAAAGTCAAGTTAAGAGCAATGTTCTAGAACGTCTAAGGCGTCAATATAATCGCGAACAGAGCTTTAGTAACCCAGAAATTTAGGTAAATGCATGACACGATTTGAGACCCTCCAGCGACATTCCGGTACTAGCCCGATGACGAAAGCACTCCTCATGATTTGTGTTACAGGCCGCCATTGGAATCTGAACCTGGCAACGTTTAACGTTAGAACGCTATCTAGTGAGGCGAGTCTAGCAGTGTTATTGGAGGAATTAGAGGGTAGTAAATGGGATATAATAGGGCTCAGTGAGGTTAGGAGGACAAAAGAAGCATATACAGTGCTAAAAAGCGGGCACGTACTGTGCTACCGGGGCTTAGCGGAGAGACGAGAACTAGGAGTCGGATTCCTGATTAATAAGGAAATAGCTGGTAACATACAGGGATTCTATAGCATTAACGAGAGGGTGGCAGGTCTTGTTGTGAAACTTAATAAGAGGTACAAATTGAAGGTGGTACAAGTCTATGCCCCTACATGCAGTCATGATGACCAGGAAGTCGAAAGCTTTTATGAAGACGTGGAATCGGCGATGGGTAAAGTCAAAACAAAATACACTATACTGATGGGCGACTTCAATGCCAGGGTAGGCAAGCAGCAGGCTGGAGACAAGTCAGTGGGGGAATATGGCATAGGCTCTAGGAATAGCAGAGGAGAGTTATTAGTAGAGTTTGCAGAACAGAATAATATGCGGATAATGAATACCTTTTTCCGCAAGCGGGTTAGCCGAAAGTGGACGTGGAGGAGCCCGAATGGTGAGACTAGAAATGAAATCGACTTCATACTCTGCGCGAACCCTGGCATCAAACAAGATGTAGACGTGCTCGGCAAGGTACGCTGCGGTGATCATAGGATGGTAAGAACTCGAATTAACCTAGACTTGAGGAGGGAATGGAAGAAACTGGTACACAAGAAGCCAATCAATGAGTTAGCGGTAAGGGGGAAACTAGAGGAATTCCGGATCAAGCTACAGAACAGGTATTCGGCTTTGACTCAGGAAGAGGACCTTAGTGTTGAAGCAATGAACGACAATCTCATGGGCATCATTAAGGAGTGCGCAATAGAAGTCGGTGGTAACGCCGTTAGACAGGAAACCAGTAAGCTATCGCAGGAGACGAAAGATCTGACCAAGAAACGCCAATGTATGAATGCCTCTAACCCTACAGCTTGAATAGAACTGGCAGAACTTTCTAAGCTAATCAACAAGCGTAAGACTGCGGGAATCAGGAACTATAATATGGATAGAATTGAACAGGCTCTCAGGAACGGCGAAAGCCTAAAAACAGTGAAGAAGAAACTAGGAATAGGCAAGAATCAGATGTGTGCGTTAAGAGACAAAGCCGGCAACATCGTTACTAATATGGATGAGATAGTTCAAGTGGCTGAGGAGTTCTATAGAGATTTATACAGTACCAGTGGCACCCACGACGATCGTGGAAGAGAGAATAGCCTAGAGGAATTCGAAATCCCACAGGTAACGCCAGAAGAAGTAAAGAAAGCCTTAGGATCTATGCAAAAGGGGAAGGCAGCTGGGGGGGATCAGGTAACAGCAGATTTGTTGAAGGATAGTGGTCAGATTGGTCTAGAGAAACTGGCCACCCTGTATACGCAATGCCTCATAACCTCGAGCGTACCGGAATCTTGGAAGAACGCTAACATAATCCTAATCCTTAAGAAAGGGGACGCCAAAGACTTGAAAAATTATAGACCGATCAGCTTACTGTCCGTTCCATATGTTCCGTTCCTTATGATCCATATGTAAAAATACTGGAAGATATCTATAGCGGCTCCACAGCCACCGTAGTCCTCCACAAAGAAAGCAAGAAAATCCCAGTAAAGAAAGGCGTCAGACAGGGAGATACGATCTCTCCAATGCTATTCACAGCATGTTTACAGGAGGTATTCAGAGACCTGGAGTGGAAAGAATTGGGGATAAAAGTTGATGGAGAATACCTTAGCAACTTGCGATTCGCTGATGATATTGCCTTGCTTAGTAACTCAGGAGACCAATTGCAATGCATGCTCACTGACCTGGAGAGGCAAATCAGAAGGGTGGGTCTGAAAATTAATCTGCAGAAAACTAAAGTAATGTTTAACAGTCTCGGAAGAGAACAGCAGTTTACGATAGGGAGCGAGGCACTGGAAGTGGTAAGGGAATACATCTACTTAGGGCAGGTAGTGACCACGGATCCGGATCATGAGACTGAAATAACCAGAAGAATAAGAATGGGCTGGGGTGCGTTTGGCAGGCATTCTCAAATCATGAACAGCAGGTTGCCGCCACCCCTCAAAAGGAAAGTGTATAACAGCTGTGTGTTACCAGTACTCACATATGGGGCAGAAACCTGGAGGCTTACGAAAAGGGTTCTGCTGAAATTGAGGACGACGCAACGAGCTATGGAAAGAAGAATGATGGGTGTAACGTTAAGGGATAAGAAAAGAGCAGATTGGGTGAGACAACAAACGCGGCTAAATGACATCTTAGTTGAAATGAAGAAAAAGAAATGGGCATGGGCCGGACATGTAATGAGGAGGGAAGATAACCGGTGGTCATTAAGGGTTACGGACTGTATTCCAAGGGAAGGGAAGCGCAGCAGGGGGCGGCAGAAAGTTAGGTGGGCGGATGACATTAAGACGTTTGCAGGGACAACATGGCCACAATTAGTACATGACTGGGGTAGTTGAAGTAGTACGGGAGAGGCCTTTGCCCTGCAGTGGGCGTAACTAAGCTGATGATGATGATGATGAATACTCGACGTACTGAAAATATCATTTCATTCGATTATAAGACGGAAGAAAATGCTACTTGTCTACGTCTATTCGATTCTAAGAAAAAAATAACATTTTGACGTTACCCTTCTGTAGTATGGGTAGTTGAAAGGTTTCGTTTTCGCTCCACTCTGCGCGCTCGACTCTGCGCCGCGCACGCTTTGGAGTTTCAGTAGTTTCGTTATCGCGTCGTACTGTGCGAGTTCTGCTGGCTCGCGAAACTTTCATTTTGAACAAGCAGTGAGAATTCCACGTCCTTGTGGTGTCGTGGGAAGCCCTCGTTGCTTTCCCGCTCCGGGGAGCCGGTGTCGAGGCCGCCGTCGTAGTACGCAACGACGCCGGCAGCGCGAGCCCTCAGCAGCAGGTCGCGCTCCTCAGTGCTCAAATCGCTGAAGTTGAGCCCAGCATCGTGAGCCAATCTGTCGTTGTCAGGGTCCATTGCGACGAGCGTCGAAGTTTGCGTCATAGAATAAAGTACCGGCTTATGGTCGCGCGTTTCTCCTTCCGCTAGCCATCATACTCCCGCTTTCGCTCTGCTGTCGGCTCTGTCTTGGCTCTGTTTCTGGCCGCGCGTTTGCGTTTTGCGCGGAAAAGCCGTAGCGCCGTCTGCGGACGCCGTACTACTCACCGATGGCGCAACGTCACTATGAGACCATGATGTCAGTACTCTTCGATCGGAGGGCGGGCGATTTGAACTGCGCTAGAGGTACGCGGACGCTTCAGAACGCATTTTCTCTTAAAATAAGTCTCTCCTTGGCACGAAACATGCGTTTCGAGGTTTCTGGGAAGGTATTTCAACAGTCCACGTTCACTTAATAGTAACCTTTAGTGTCCCTTTAACCTATGGAACAAGCTCCATACTTCGCCGTCGGTACTAGGACCGCAGCGGTTCTATTGAACCCTCACCGTTGTCCACTGGGGCTCTGACGTTCGAGAGGGATGGTATCAGTTGTTGAGCCACCGCATCAAGGCGGACTACTCAGGACGAACTAGTGGGTTGGTTGGTTATGCATGCCTATTTGATCACAGCGCACTAAATATTGACAGGGACGGAGGTTCAAGTGGTGACTGGGTCGGCAAAGTGCATTCGTATGCTGATTTGATTTTTGTTTTTTTATTATGCGGCGCGTGGCTGTGATTCGTACGAGACCTTTCCCCGCCGTGGCTCTTTCGTTTTCCTGCATGCTCTTTTGCTTCATACTGTATCTATACAAGCGCTTTGCATGTCAATAAACCAGTTGCCGTCAGTGCTTTGCGGTCTGTACTCTGTCACTGCCTGTGATTTTTTGTGAGCTGTAATTAAATGGAAAAGGCGGACCAGCCATCCCTTCCATGGACTCACCCAAGCGCCATCACACACCGACGAGTGTGATTAATCACCCACACGCCAAGCTGTCAACCATCTTGAATGCAGTGCTTCAGTTCTTTGCCATCTCACAAGTCGAACAGGCATGGAGGCGAACGTCATTGAAGCAGAACGCTCGCTGAACCATCTTTGTTAAAGGAGGAGCGACACGCTAACACTGCCAGGAACAACGTATCCGACATTTTAAACTATGCCAGCGAGTCTATTGGTTACTCAGCTTAAAATGCGCGGTAGCTCTGCTAAAATGGGATCGTGCAGCAGTGTTCATTGCACCGGAGAAACAAAATCCTGGTCTTTCCAGGAAGCCGTTGATGTTTCATACATTAAGTGCAGCAACTCTTCGTATGTCGTTCTGGGTGCTAAAATCGAGCAGATGATGGAGTCAATCTCAAATAAGGCTACTGCATGAGTGTGGAAATAGGAGTCCGTTTTGCCAGAAGAAAACCAAAGAAGAATGTGGTTCGGTCTGGATGGACCGGACGTACAGGAAAGTAAGCTTCGTCATCCCGCAGGCAGCCTAAGCGCTGAGGTAAAGCAGACACATCATAGGGCAAGAGCGTAGTGAGTTCAAGCCAGTTTTCTTTAACTGCTTTTCTTGTAGCCATTTTTATGAGCCGATACCGAAACTGAGTGGGAGCCGCTGACGCTGAGGCACAGACATATACGCACATGACATTACATTCACAGACACACTATTGTGGCGCGCTTGTCGCAAACACGGCAGATATATGATTACGTAATTTCAAAGGTATTCTACAACGCCCTCCAACTCTGCTCAAACGCACAATTTTGATGTTCTGACATATTTCGTTTTCCTAGTGAATCCTTCCTCAAGGGTTCATTGTTCTCTTATTAGGGGCCCATTTACCGAGCGAGAAATGGAACTTGCCAATGATGATATCATTTACCGCTTTCCAAAACAGCAGATCCTGGTGGAATCTAAGGAGAATATTATAGACCCTTTAAATCTATATTAAGCCCTGCGTTACCTGAAGTTGTTACTACTAGCTTTGATGAACTTTGGCTACCACCTTCATCTACCAAAAGTCGTATTATCTTAATCCGCAAAGTTAGTGACAGAGAAAAGTTACGATCGGTGGAATAGTATAGACCCATGACGTGCTGCTGCGAATTCGCGAGATGCCTTAATCCTCATGTACAAAAACATTTTTCTTTCAATTCCACAATGACACTCCACAATGAAGCTTGGCTATATAAAATGGGCATTTTTGTGTCTACTTTGAGTTGTTGCACTTGTGATAGGCCAGAATCTATAAAGCATTGCTTCATAAGTTGCAAAGACACAATATTGTTTTGAACTCCCCAAATGACTTTTATGGAAGACTTTATTTTGAATCGACAAACCATCCGATACTTGATTGCACTCTAAGAGGAATACGTGCCATGTGATATGTTGGACTGCACAGCTTATGGAAGACATGCATGTTGAACCGAAACACTGAGAGTTTGAGGGAGTGAGTGAGTGATTGAGTTAGTGAGTGAGTGAGTGAGTGAGTGAGTGAGTGAGTGAGCGAGCGAGTGAGTGAGTGAGTGAGTGAGTGAGTGAGTGAGTGAGTGAGTGAGTGAGTGAGTGAGTGAGTGAGTGAGTGAGTGAGTGAGTGAGTGAGTGAGTGAGGTAACCTTATTTTGCTCCAGAGAAGACGCAGGGGAGACCCCGCGCCACCCGGCTAGTCCCACGTAGGGACCACCAAGCCGAGCTTGGCCCAATCGCGGGCACTCTGGACGGCCCGGGTTTGACCGTTGTGTTCGGGGCTGCCCAAGAGCGCAGCCCACCTATCCTCGCTGAAGGAGGAGCCGATGGCTTCACACTCCCACAACACATGGTCCAGTGTTGCCCTTAGTCCACAGGCAGGGCAGTCCGCACTGGGATATCTTTCAGGGTATATGGCATGAAGAACCGCGAGGTTAAGGTACGCACGGGCTTGTAAAAGTCGAAGGGTAACCGCCCGCGCCCTGCATAAGGCGCGGTGCGGGAGGGGGAATACCCGTCTTGACAGAGAGTAGTGTGTGGTGATTTCATTAAACGTGAGCAAGGGTTCCCCGCGGGGCAAGGGGAATGTTGAGGCGGAGCGGTCAGTTAGTCCTCGCGCGGCCTCGTGTGCGCCCTCGTTAGGGTTGGAGGGAGAACCCTCAATCGACCCCAAGTGAGCGGGAAACCAAATGAGAGAATGCGGAGAGATACTTTTAGCGCTTTGGAGAATGCGGAGGGCCTGGGGGGAGACCATACCGGTTTGGTAGGCCTTAATGGCTGCCTTGAAATCACTATATATATTGCCTCTCTGCGACCATCGAGCACAGTCAGCGCGATTGGAACCTGTTCGGCTACCACGGGCCTCGAAGTGCGTACCGTAGCTCAGCAAGTGAGCCTTGAATTGGAGTCTACGATGGAGACGGCGAATGTATCTTGTAGGACATATGCCACGGCATCCACGAAGCTTGCTTCAATGTGGTTATTGCGGACATGCTCGAGTAGAGCTGTACCTCTGGCCCGACGTCTGCCGACATTGTTCGCGGGATGCATATTGCGGGGGAGGGGCGCGATGTGCAGTTGAGACCTGATGTCGCTGGGAATCCGCACGTTGTCAGGGCACTGGTCGACAGGATTGAGGCCCATCTCGTCGAGTATCTTGCTGCCCGTCGGGGTGCCGCATAGCCTGAGCAGCTGTGAGTGCTCTTGTGCCTCGATAATTTCTTCGAGCGTGTTGTGGACTCCGAGCATCAACAGGTTTTCGGTGTGGGTGCTTGCAGGTAAGCCGAGGGCAAACTAAAAGATTTTTCTGATAAGTGAATTGAGCTTGTTCCTCTCTGCAACATACCAATTATGCATGGCCGCCGAGTATGAAAGGTGGCAGAGAACAAAAGCATGTATAATGCGGATGAGATCGTCTTCCTTGATTCCCCAGTGCCTGTTGGCGATCCTCCGAATGAGGCCGAGAGCACTCTCCGTCTTGGCGGTGATCTTTCTGAGTGCGGTTCCATTGGCACCGTTAGACTCGATATACATCCCCAATATACGGAGCGAGTCCACTCTGGGCACCGGAGACGCGTCACCAGTGGAAAGCCGTATTTCGCTTTCGGACGCCGGTTTCCAATCACGATGGCCGCCGCCTCTGGGTTTTTTCTTGTAGAGAAGTAGCTCAGATTTCGATGGAGAACATCTCAGCCCAGTGGGGCGGAGGAAGCGCTCGGTCGCATCGATGGCGCACTGCATGGCGGATTCAACTTGGCCGTCGCTCCCGCCGACGCACCAGATGGTGATGTCATCTGCGTAGATGGTGTGGTTGATTCCTTGAATACACTGAGAGTTTCGTCGCAATTTGAATACGCTCAAATGATTGGTCATCCGGAGCACATGTATGGCCTAATAGAGTTTTAGCCGGGCTGAAACAACATCTCCATAGGTTACATGTCATTGCCACTCTTCGAAGTGTATAAATTCTTGCAATTTATATGCGGTGCATGGTGTGGATATCGTGATTTATAGGTCATTCCAAAGCCATCAATATCAGATGCGCTGGCCCTATGGTGCAGATTTCTCGGAAATAGTATTATCCTCATCATCATCAGCCTATCTTGTGTCCCCTGCAGGACGAAGGCCTGTCCCTGCGATGTCCAATTACCCCTATTGTGCGCCAAACGATTCCAACTACCGCCCGCGAATTTCCTAATGTCATCGCGCTACCTAGTCTCCTGCCGTTATCGACTGCGCTTCCCGTCTCTTGGCAACAATTCTTTAACCCTAATGGTCCCCCGTTAATCTAATCTATGCATTACATGACTTAACCAGCTACATTTTTTTACCTAATGTCAATTAGAAAATCGCCTATACCCGTTTGCCCTCCGATCCAAAGCGCTGTCTTTCTCTCTGTTAGCGTTATGCCTAGCATTCTTCGTTCCACCGCTCTTTGCACGGTCCTTAACATGTTCTGAAGCTTCTGTGTCAGTTTCCAGGTTTCTGCCCAGTATGTCAGCACCGGTAAAATGAACTGATTGTACGTCTTCCTTTTCAGTGATAATGGTAAGCTTCCAGTCAGGATTTCACAATGTGTGCCGTATGTGGTCCAACCAATTTTTATTTTTCTGTCAATTTCCTTCTCATGATCAGGGTTCCCTGTGAGTAATTGACCAAGGTAAACATACTTCCTCACAGACTCTAGAGGCTGATTGGCCATCTTGAACTCTTGTTGCCTGGCCCCACTATTGATCATTATGAATACCCTCTCTATTATGGCCCGTAATCATTTGTTGTAACTCGACTCCGGCGTTGCTGAACAGGACATTGTCATCTGCATACCCAAGGTTGCTGAGATATTCGCCGCTGATCCTTACTCCCAAAGCTTCCTTGTTTAATAGCTTGAATACTTCTTCCATGCACGCAGTGAATAGCATTGGAGAGAGTGCGTCTCCTTGTCTGACCTCTACATTTATAAGTATCTTCCTACTTTTATTTTGTAGGATTAAGGTAGCTGCGAAATCTCTGTAGATGTTTTGGAAGATATTAACGTACACGGCCTGCACTCCTTGATTGCGTAATGCCTCTATGACTGCTGGTATATCTCCTGAATCAAATGCCTTTTCGTAATCTATGAAAGCCATACAGAGAGGCCGATTGTACTCTGCGGATTTTTCGATTACCTGATTCACGACATGGATGTGATCCATTGCAGAGTATCCCTTCCTGAAGCCAGCCTGTTCCCTTGGTTGACTAAAGTCCAGCGTTGCCCTTATTTTATTGGAAATTATCTTCGCGAATATTTAATATGATACTGGGAGTAAGCTAATGGGCCTATAAGTTTTCAATTCTTGAACGCCTCCCTGTATAATAGATATGTATAAGTATGATGTTTGCGTTCTTCCAGTTCTCTGGGACCCTTGAAATCGCTAGGCACTTCGTATAGAGAGTCGCCAGTTTTTCAAGCATTATGCTTTTTCCATATTTAATTAAATTGACAGGTATTCCGTCTTATCCTGCCGCTTTTCGCTGTTTCATGTATTGCAAGGCCCTTCTAACTTCATCGCTAGCTATAGAAGGAGCCGCTGTAACCTGTACATTACTACTTCGGATGAAGGTATCGTGGCTGCTTTGGGTACTGTACAGATTGATATAGAATTCTTCCGCTGCTTCTGTTATATCTTCGAGATTGTTGATGATATTACCTTGCTTATCCTTAACTGCATAAATCTTAGCTTGCCGTATGGCAAATTTCCTTCTAACTGATTTCATGCTGCGACCATTTTTTTACGGCTTACTCGGTCTTACACACGTTATGATTTTGAATATGCGTTGCTTTCTCCTCCTTGATCAGTTTTCAGAGTTCCACGAATTCTATCTTATCTTTTGAGTTCGACACTTTCATTCTTTGTCGTCTCTTTATTAGGTCATTTCTTACTTGGAAGAGCTTGCGTTCTGGTTGCCTTGGTGCTGTGCATCCCACTTCAATTGCTGCCTCTGAACCCAGCCTAGTTACGGTTTCATTCAGGACTTCTATGTCATCTTCATCTCTCTGCTCTAAAACTGCATATTTGTTTAAAAGTAGCAGCTTGACTTGGTCTGCTTTTACCCTTACTGCGTCTAGGCTGACCTGTTTCTTCCTGACCAATTTTACTCTTTCTCTCTTCAAACTGAGATGAATCATAGACCTCATTGCACTTTACCTGTTGCACTGCACTTTACCTAACACTTCAACATCCTTCCATATCCGGTGATCGGCAGAAGGTATGAAATCTATTTCATTTATTGTTTCACCATTAGGTCTTTTTCAGGTCCACTTTTTGTTACTACGCTTCCTAAAGAAGGTGTGCATTATCCGTAGCTTATTCCTTTCCGCGAATTCTACCAGCATCTCTCTTTTAGCGTTCCCAGAATCGTCGCCATAGTTGCCAATTGCTTGTTCAACAGCCTGCTTTCCCTCCACTTCTGCATTGAACTCGCCCATCACTACAGTACACTGATATTGCACTTTTCTCGTCGCTGATTCAACATCTTCATAAAACTGATCTGCTTCATAATCATCATGGTTGGATGTTTGGAGCGTAGGCTTGTACTACCTTTATTCTATACCTCTTATTGAGTTTCATTACGACTGCTGCTACCCTCTCACTAATGCTGTAAAATTCGTCAAGGTTGCCCGCTATGTGCTGATAGATTAGGAGTCCTACCCCGTATTGCTTCTTATCTGGGAGACCCATATAGCAGAGGACATGACGGTTAGTCAGCACTGTATGGGCCTTGATCCCCACTTATTCTAATCTCGCTAAGGCCAAGGATATCCCAAACAATGCCTGATAGTTAATCAAAGAGTCCTGCTAAGCTAGCCTCACTCGACAGAGTTAGGGTGTTAAAGATTGCCAGGGACAGTTTCTTAGTACCCTCTGCTCCGTTGCAGATCTGACCGCCGTCTTGGTAAAGTGCTCCGAAGCTGCTGGGGACTGATGGCCATTGGTTCATAGAATGAGTCATTTGGCAAGGAGTGGCCGAATACTGCAACGGAGAGACGAATTCCTGTTGTGCCCCTTAGCTCACAGGGAATGCTTCAGACCTAGACGCTAGCAAGTCAGGAATGTTATGCCTGCTTTAAGCTACAACAAGGCCGTCTGCGAACAGTCAGACATGGTTTGTACACTTGGCGTGTATAAGGAATTTACGATCCTGCTTCCGCCACGCTCGCAATACAATTCACAGGAACACAAATGCAAGAACGAATAAACGCACATGTAGAAGAAAGGAATGGGCGCAAATACAACCGTTCTGACGTGATGAAAATATGTGCGTTAACATTACAGGTGGTGTCACTACGTGCTTTTTCCTTATCTGCGAGCGAATACTCTAAAACCTTCTCGTACTTTTCGCTGTTACTTCTGTGCAGAAATTTTGCATGATATGAGGAAGCACGTCTCAGCTGCGCGCTTCGTAAGTTGCTGCGGATAAATTCTTGAACATATTGTGCGTTGAGGAGTGTACAGGACTAACATCTATTCAGGCATTAGGTTCCCCAAATACGTTTGCGACATATGTATGGGCAACCTTCTATGTATGTGGGCTTACAAAAGAAAATCTCGTCCATATTTTTTTAAACCGTCATCGTGGTATGTACAGATGCTATGGATTTGTCCCCGTTATATTTTCTAGTGATGCACGTTTCTCGCAAATATTGTTATGTATGATGTAATAAATACAATGTAAGAAAAGAAAAGTTATTGTGGCCTTATCTTGAGAGGTACGGGCAGCTGAGGTGGGTGACCGCGGTTAAAGCCCACCATCGGGCATGCAATTGAACTTTTTCCAACTATGAACTGTTCGGCAGGACAGCAGCAGTAGCAGCCAGCAACCACGGTCCGGAAATGCGCAGGAAGCTTCGCGACGCAAACTTTGCTTGCTTTAAAAATCTGCGCCTTTGCCGAAGGTATTTATCCACTTAATCGTGTATATGCATCTATTTGCCGAAATTATATGATATGTGCCGCTGTTCAATTAATCTTTGGCACCAACTTGATCCGCTGGATGTCACAACCACAATAAAAATGATGCTCTGCACCTCGCATCAGGTCCCAACTAGTCGCAAAAGCACTAACCGTTCGCTGCAGAACGGTTACGTGAACCACTACACCTGTATTCTACAAAACCGAGACTGCTTCGCATTACGTTGATGTCAACTAGAGTCGTGCCTGCTTCCATTTTTTAGCGAAGCATTCTTGGCGAGTTCAAATGATCCAGTTTTCTGTAACTGGTATCTGGACGATTTCGTGGGCCTATACCGAAGACAGAACAGCCTAAATATGTGGGCTATTAACATTGATATGCGTCACTGAGCATAGCCTAGTTAATGTGATCTGGGTGATCTAATGTGATCTGGGCCACTGGGTGTGATCCGCTCTTCATTAAATTGGGCATGTGTCACTCCGTATGTGCCACTCAGTACGTGTCACAGGGGCCGCTGGTTATGTTCCGACTGTCAATGAACCTCTTGGACGCCAACTCGGGGATGTGCGACGGTGTCCACTGCGTATGTGTCGTTGGCGTCTCCGCCACTGGGTATGTGCACCTGAGTGTGTTCAGCTCTTCAATTAGTTCTTTCACTCCCGCTTGGATTAATGGCTAACACAACGACCAGCAGCACAATGCGCTGCAGTCTGCATCAGTTGACAACACAACGCAAAAACTTTAACCGTTTGCTTCAGAACAATCATATGGTTCGTAGGAACCATTATCTAGAAAACCAAGACTGCTTCGAATTACGTAGATATGTACTGGAGTTGACTCTGCTAATTGTTTTCACCACACGGGCTGCCATAGGGTGCTGTATTTAAATGGACGAGTAATTCGTTCAATGAGTTTGCAGCAGCGGTAGTTTGTAACTGCCGGGGGCAGGAAAACGGCCTTCAGGAAGAGAGGTGTTGTTATGCACATTAGTGGGGGTTTCAAATGCTAAATTAAGTAGAGGGAGCTATCGGGTGACTGCATGGGTGCACTGCTTTTTTGCATGAGAATGGTTCCTTCTCTTGCCTGTATGGCTCTTGAAGCAGTATGGGCGGTACAAACAGTTTATTTATTTATTTATTTACTTATTTATTTATTTATTTATTTATTTGTTTATTTGGACACACTCCAGGCCATAGGGCATTACAGAGAGGAGGGTCAAATTCAAATGAAGTTATTGGCAACCATGTTGAAGTCGGTGGCGTTCTTGGAGCAGGAACGACGAACAAGGAGACGAAGCGCTCCTATGAGAGAAGCATGAGAAAAAGAATAAGCTTATGCGAAGGAGACAGCAGCATTACCTACGTGAGGAGAGAGGAGCAGTGGGTCCAAAGGTCATCGCACTTTCGCCACCTCGCATGCGAAGATCCACAGTCCACTGTTAACCAGCGAGCGACACTTAAAAAATTCACATGTTGACATCCATGAGGCATTTTACTCTCCTAATATTTACAGAATTCAATAAACGTTGATTCCATCCATCCATCCATCCATCCATCCATCCGTCCATCCAAAGAGAAGCAAAGCTTTAAATAAATGTTTAAATGAGTACTGTGCAGCTCAGAACAATGCGTACAATGTGTATATGTTCATCCTATACAATGTGTAATCTCGTGCAATGTTGACGTTTATGCGAAGGCCATGACTTTGATGTCATGCAATGTTTATATTTATGCACAGTACCATTCAGAAACTATGCCAAAATGCAAATGTCTAATAAGCTTGATGCACAGTGTGAGAAGTCGACGTTGACGAAGGCGATGTATGATGCCTGTCAAAGGAAGAATGCCGCGACCTCGTGCTTAGCAGCCCATGCCACCAAGCAACCACGGCCGTTGTATTTGTCTTTGTTTTCCAGAAATGCGACTTTGGTGAAATCCAGAATTTAGAGTTCATAACATTTGTAGTCCAGCTTCGTAAATTAGATTACAGTGTATGTTTATTGCCGTGATTGATAATGAGAATGAGGACATTCTCCAATATGATACCTGTTTTAGGCACACTACTGAAGTACTCATGTCTGTTAAATATATTTTCGTCTTGATCTCATTTCTGTGTTTTTCTCTTAATTATTATTCACCAAATTAAGAGGCGCCCACGCTGTTTTAGGGCAGTTTACTAACGAATTCAATGAAAGTTAATTTTACATGTACAGGTCGTTTTCGCTGTTGGCCAAAACACTGGTCGACTTTCATTTCGCACTTCTTTGGTTTCTTTTAAGGTGACTTGGTGTACGCCCTATGTATGCACCACAGTTACAGGTTTTGTCCTCGTTTCATATGAGCACTCCCCCATTTACACATTCACATTCTACCAAGCTGCAACGCTGTTTACAGCTTAGCCTCAACATCTGCTGGCTTTTAACACACATCCCTATCGAAAAAGTCCCCATGCTCAATAGCTCCCCATATACAATAATCCGATACGAAACATATATAGTATCCCATACAAACACCCATTTTTCCTATATATCATTTTATATTGTTAGACATAGTAATTATGGGGAAAACGAGTTTTTTCACTAGGGATGATACGCTGAATGTCTGTATAGCCTCAAGCGCTGCCTGAAACGGCCAAGTGTAATTTTACCACCAGAACGGAGAGCGGCGTCTCGCGATGGGGCGCTGACGTGAGTGATAGAGCTGCAAGCTGCATTGGTGCGCTTGTTGGTTTGATGCCACACTAAAGGAGCAACCGCGGCTTTTATGCTGCCAACTCAGTAAATTCCGAACACCGTACTTTAACATGTGGCATACGTTGTTTCTCGCCTAAAGAGTAAGGAAAACGAGGCGGCGTCTCGTATGTTCAACGTGTATTTACATAATTTACAACGAGCGTGGGTGCAGCCGGCGTTATATCGCCATATCGCCACGATGATCAGCCGCGATGGGAATAGACGTAGCGCGATAAGTGACCGTGGCGTTACATCTGTCGAGGCAGTTGTCACGCGGCTGGGGTGCTGTTGGTCACGGACTTGACTGTCCATGCCAAGCGTCCTCAGCCACCGCGTCGATGGAGATCGCTGTGGTGGCCATGCTCGCCGTGGCGCAGTCGTTGCCACAGCATGGTCCGTGCCCGAACACCAGGGTTGCGCCGTACGTTGGCCCGCACGGGAGGTCCGAAGTTTCTGAAGCCGTCAGAACCCCGACATCGCCCATGGGTCTCGTTGTAGCCGCGTATTCGTGACCGAGGGCTTCCTGGTTCGCGACCGGCTTCTGGTAGAGAGGCCAGCTGCACGACGGCTGCGCTAAAGACTTCACCCCGTCTCTTCGGTGCACCGGCGACGATCGGCGGCCCCCGCCCGCTATCCGCGACGATCTCGCCTTATCTCGGACAGTCTCGACGGGAGGCGACGCGCAGGTCTTGCACGCAGATCATAGAGGCTGTGCTGCAGTCGACATGGTCGCGTTCTTCTCCTTCTGATTCTTGGTCATCTTGGAACGCGCGGCTCGAGTCCTGGCACGCGGTGCGTGAAAGGCGACGATGATGACGATGATGATATTGACCTCATGCTATGGCTCGTACCCACACTGGAGGATTGGCCGAGAAGATGTGAACGTTAAAAAATTTATTCTTTTAGTTGATTGTATTGTCACGTGGTAGTGACGGTGAAGAAAGCAGCCCAACTGCGAAAGACGAAACTAGTGTTTTGTTGGGCGAACTTGTGCCCTTGAAAACAGGCTACACTGAAAGAATGGTTCCCGGCCACGGCGGCCGCATTTCGATGGGGGCGAAATGCGAAAACACCCGTGTGCTTAGATTTAGGTGCACGTTAAAGAACCCCAGGTGGTCAAAATTTCCGGAGTCCTCCACTACGGCGTGCCTCATAATCAGAAAGTGGTTTTGGCACGTAAAACCCCAAATATTATTATTATTATTAAAGAATGGCGACAGCGGCGAACTCAGTCAGCGATCATCGAAAATCTGATCGGCGGGTAAAGCGCGTCGGCTTTTAGACAGCAGTCGTCGAATGTTCCAGACTAATCGTTGGGACCCGCTTGCCTTCCACAAAGTTCTACACCGTTCGCGTCAGGCGATGAAATCAGATAACACAAGGTTCGGCGACAACAGACAGCGGGTAGAAGCATCGATAACTTTCCAGAAACTTCGAATACATGCGGGTGCGTCCCACGCTGTGCAATAACATTTGTTAGGCGGCGAAACGTGGTCACCCGATAAAGATAAGTACACGTGTCAGTATGAAACCACAAACGGCATCAAAGACCATGGTGCCGTATGTACCTCTTCGGTGTAGGCGACTATGGTCCCTGCTGACTTCTCAGACAGCGAAATTTGAGCGACGATTAAAATGTGGGAGAATAGCCTCTTCTGCGATACACTCAAGCGCTTAGCGTCTGTAACTTCAAGTTCTGAAATGAATGTGAAGATATACAAATAAATTGAAAGAAGATGCTCACAGTGGGGCTTAAAGCCATAAATAATTGAGGAATGGTTACCCTGTAGCATGCAGGCAGGGCATTAGCTGTAATGGAATCATGCCCTACGGATCGTTACTAATAATTGTGTGCAAACATTGCCTACGTAATAAAGTGAAAATACTTCGCTGCTTCTCACGGAGGACTATACATTTTCCTCTTTACATGAATGACCTCGAAAAAATACCACATTGCCCACGTATTTCTCGTTGCACAAATGAAGAGTATTTTTTTTCTGTATCAGCGAATATCTGTCTCGAATATCTTTTAATACGGTTACATATGCAATGTTTGTCGCTAAACACCACTGTAATGCAGTTTTAATGACACGTGACTCTCCTATGAAGTAATGTGTGAAGCGACATTGCCCAAAAATTTAAATGTAAATTGTGGGGTTTTACGTGCCTGAACTGCGATCTGATGATGAGGCACGCCGTATATAGGGACTCCGGAAATTTGGACCACCAGGGGTTCTTTCACTTGCGCTTATATCTAAGTACACGAGTGTTTTCGCCCCCATCGAATCGTGGCCACCGTTGCCGGGATTCGATCCCGCGACCTCGTGCTTAGCAGGCCAGCACCATAGCCACTAAGCAACCGCAGTGGTTGACATTGCCCAAAGCGACTGAAACGGTCCTGAGAGACGCCGTTAGGTGTTGGCTCTAGATTAAGTGAGACCATCCCTTTCTTCCTTAACCTTCTTGTGCGTGGAGCCCACGAGCCCACGAACATTTTACATTCCGCGCCTATCCGTATGAGGCCGCCGTGCATGCTATTCGAACCTGTGACCTCGCGCTTAGCTCCGGAACGCCGTCGCCAGCTTAGGGCGTATCGATTTGAGGGAAGGAAAGGCGAACGGGACTGCTGCGTAGAACACTCCCTCTGACTTCATTACGGGGCACAGTGTATTGAACTCGCATGGAATAGAAATGTCTACCGACTAGAACGTACGATGGAAGTGGCGCGCGACTGCCAATCGCGACTGTTGCGAAGACGATAAACTGCGCGCGCAGCCAACTTGACGGCAAAGAGACCAATAAAAAAATAATGCCACAGCGTAATTTAGCCCTCCATCTCTATACCAGATACGGGCTTAGCAAGAAGTTGGGATTTCCAGCGACGATGCCAGCGGACCGAAAAACGACCAGGGGAGTGAGCCCATAACATCTAGCACTACGATGCTTACGATGATTACGCAATTGACGGTGTTCCACTGTCAAAAAAAATAAGGAGAAAGGATGAGGACTATGGATTAGTTTACTCGTCGAAGTTACTACTATTGCTATGTTTTCCCTCTAAGTTATTTTTTAACCGTTGCACTACCCGATTCATGGCGTGGGTTGCGCCATTATACTGAGGAACCGACCGACTCACCAACAAACAAACACACAGATTTACAGACAAGCTAACAAATGAATAAAATAATAAAAATTATAAAAAAGCAAGCAAACAAACGTCAAACAAACAAATCTGACACAGTGGGTGACAAGCGATATAAAACGACCTTGCGGGTAAGTACAGTTATTATAGGCATTATTTTGAAAGAGCGTAGGTGTAGCCGGCACTTGAATGCAGTATAGAGCTACACGGCCATGGACCTTTCGCAGCGCGATGCCTTTCGGCGGGGTCGAATTTTGCCTGTCCGTAAGCCGACTTCTGGACTCTGGTTCATCACGGATTTGAGTCGCGTCGGCGATAGCCAGTTGTAGCGGCAGCATGTGCCGTGCCCTCTTGGCACCGGGGCCGCGTCCTGCCCCGGTTCGCACGAGAGGTTCCAGGATGACGCCGTCAGAACCCCCGGATCGCACGGGAGGTCCCAGGATGCGGCGGTAGAAACCCCGGATCGCTCGTGGTGGTAGTTGTGGCGGGTTAGTCGCAGTCGGGGCTTTCTAAGGCGGCTCCTGGCGTCCGGAGGACTGGCAAACTGCAAGCAGGCTGCGGGAAGGACACCCACGCGCCTCCTCATGTTAGCGAAGACGAGCAAAGCGCCCTGCCGCCTCCGGACAACGTCCTCGCGTCGTCCGTGGCCGTCCTGGCCTTATTGTACCAGTGCATTGATTGTACACCTTTCCTTTTAATGATAATGGTAAGCTTCCAGTCAGCATCTGACAATGTCTGCCAAATGCGCTACAGCTAATTTTTATTATTCTGTAAATTTCCTTCTCACAATCGGAGTCCCCTGTGAGTAATTGACCTAGGTAAACGTTCTTCTTCCCAGACTCTAGCGGCTGACTGGCGATCCTGAACGCTTGTTCCCTTGCCCGGCTACTGATTATTTTCTTTGCCTTCTGCATAACAACCTTCAACCCCACTCGTATACTCTCTCTGTTAAGGTCCTCAATCATTTATTGTAACTCGTCCCCAGTGTTGCTTAACAGGACAATCTCATCTGCAAATCGAAGGTTGCTGAGATATTCGCCGTTGATCCTTACTTCTAAGCCTTCCCAGTTTAATAGCTTGAATACTTCTTCCAAGCACGCAGTGAATAGCTTCGGAGAGATTGTGTCTCCTTGTCTGAACCCTTTCTTTATAGGTATCTTCCTAATTTTCGTGTGGAGAATTAAGGTAGCTGTGGAATCTCTGTAGAAACTTTCCAAGCTATTTACGTAAGAGTCCTGTACTCCTTCATTACGTAGTGCCTCTATGACTGCTGTTTTCTCGGATTTCTGCGGATTTCTCGATTACTTGATTGATGACATGGATGTG
The DNA here is from genome assembly GCF_050947875.1 of Dermacentor variabilis. NCBI lineage: Eukaryota > Metazoa > Arthropoda > Arachnida > Ixodida > Ixodidae > Dermacentor > Dermacentor variabilis. The sequence goes on along the minus strand of NW_027460280.1, from coordinate 36,329,541 downwards.
ATCCAGTGTAGAGTATATCCCTTCCTGAAATCTGCCTGTTCCCTTGGCTGACTAAAGTCCAGTGTTGCCCTTATTCTATTAGAGATTATCTTGGTGAATATTGACACGTGTACATGTTGACATTTCTCGGGTGACCACGTTTCACCGGTTAACAAATGTTATCGCATAGCGCAGGACGCGCCTGCATGTATAGGAAGTTTCTGGAATGTTATCGATGCTTCTATTCGCTGTCTGTTGTCGCTGAACCTTGTGGTATATGATTTCATCACGTGACGCGAATGATGTAGAACATTGTGGAAGACACGCGGGTCCCAACGATTAGTCTGGAACATTCGACGACTGTTGTATAAAAGCCAACGCGCTTGACCCACGGATCAGATTTTTCGACGATCGCCGACTGTGTTCGCCGCTCTCGTTTTGCTTTAAGTGTAGCCTGTTTTGTGGGCACAGGTTCACCCAATAATAGCTAGTTTTGTCTTTCACAGTATTGCTACTGTGTTCTTTGACGTCACTACCACGTGACAATATTTTATAGTATTGGAAGTATAGATAATGGGGGCCTATAATTTTTCAATTCTTTAACGTCTCCCTTTTTGTGCATTAGTATAATGTTGGCATTATCCCAATTCTCTGGGACCCTTGAAGTCGATGGACAGTTTCTATAAATGGCCGCTAGGTTTTCAAGCATTACGTCTCCACCACCTTTGATTAAATGAACTGGTAGTCCATTTTCTCATGCCGCTTTTCCCCGTTTCATGTTTTGCAAGGCCTTTCTAACTTTATCGTTAATTATAGAGGGAGCCTCTGTAACCTGTTCATTACTACATCGAATAGAGGTATCGTGGCTGCTTTGGGTACTGTACAGTTAAAATTCTTCCACTGCTTTTGCTATAGCTCGGAGATTACTGAAGATATTACCCTGGCTAACTTTCAGTGCATACATCTTGATTTGTTCGATGCCTAGTTTCCTTACCACTGTTTTCAGGCTGTGTCAATTTATTATTGCTTCCTCAGTCTTTCTCACGTTATAATTTCGAATATCTCCTATTTTCTCCTTGTTCATTAGTTTTCGCAGTTCCGAGAATCCTATCTGATCTCTCGAGTTGGACACTTTCATTTTTTGTCATTTCTTTATTAGGTCCTTTGTTACGTGGGAGAGCTTGCCTACTGGTTGCATTGGTGCTTTACCTCAACTTCAATTGCTGCTTCTGAAGCAAGCCTAGTTACGGTTTCATTTATTGCCTCTATGTCATCTTCATCTGTCTGTTCGAAGGCTGCATATTTGTTTGCAAGTGCCAACCTGAATTGGTCTTCTTTTACCCTTACTGCGTCTAGGTTGGCCTGTTGCTTCATGACCGATTTGGCTCTTTCTCTCTTCAAATCGAGGTGAATACTAGCCCTCAATCACGTATGATCACTGCAGTGCCCTGCCTAACACTTCTACATCCTGCACTATGCTGGAATCGGCAGAAATTATGAAATCAATTTCATTTCTTGTTTCACCATTGGGGCTTTTCTAGGTACACTTCTTTTCCAATGCTTCCTGAAGAAGATGTCCATTATTCGCAGCATATTCCTTTCCGCGAATTCTACCAACATCTCTCCTCGAGTGTTCCTAGAATCCACGCCGTAGTTCCCAATTGCTTCTTCACCAGACTTCCTTTTCCCCACCATTGCATTGAAATCGCCCGTGACTACAGTATACGGAGTTTGCACTTTTCGTATTGCTAATTCAACATCTTCATAAGACTGTTATATTTCTTCACCATAGTGACTGGAGGTTGGAGGGTAGGTTTGTACTACCTTTATTCTATACCTCCTATTCAACTTTGTTACGACTACTGCTACCCTACCCAATCTGGTAGTCTTCGATAGCAGGAGACGTGGCCATTTTCAGCACTGTATGAGCCTCACCAGTTCTTCTAACCTGACTAAGGCCAATGATATCCCCAAAAAATGCCTGACTGTTCCTCAAAGAGTCCTGGTATAGGCTAGCTTCCCGCGAGAGGGATCGGGTGTTAAACTTTGCAAGGGTCAGTTTCCATTGGCGCCCTGTTAGGGTCCTGGGATTCTTAACACCCTCTGCTGCGTTACAGGTTATACCGCCGCCTTGGTCAGGTGCTCCGCCGCTACTGGGGACTGAGGGCCATTGTGTAATCCAATGAGTCATTTGGGAATGAGTGGCCGTATACGGCACCAGGTAGGCCAATTCCTGTTCTGGTGGAGGAGTGTCTTGTTGAAGCTTAGTGGCTTTTCCTAATTTGGTTGCACCTGTATTAGTATAGCCCGACTTGCTCTCGCAATTTTTGCTGATGTCAGGGGCCACTCCAGGCGTGGAAATGTAGTGTACTGGGGTGAAGTGAATTCGTGTTTTCCACCTTCAGAAGAAAAAAACCATATACGCGAGGATTCGAACTTGTCAACCGAGCATCGAAGTTGGCTCACTCAGATAAACCTGCGGGCTGTCAGGCCACCTTATGTCGGAGGAATTCTGGTCCAGACGATGCTACGTGCCGGAAAACATCCTTGAATTTTGCGCTATTTATGGGTTTTGCCGATCGCAAGAGGTGGCACAACATAATATTCTCAGTCGTTCTAACATCGTGGTTTCGGAGTCTCCCGTACGCATGCGGCCATGAAAGCGGCTAGCTGCACGATATATTTTCGGCAAATTTGAACAGCGCTTAAAAGTATTGTGAAAAAAGAAAGAAAGTGAGAAATAGAAAAAAAAAACCCTTCAGCGCTTACTGGGGATTCACGAGTCGCGTATGGACGGAGGCCCACCAAACAGCTTGCGGTGTCGTCTGGCTGCCTCAGGCATCGGAGAAGTGTTTCCGAACGAGACGGAACTGATAGTGGAGCTTCTAAGGGGTGATTGCGATAGTACGACAGCATTAACTTCGATGAGAATACCTGTAGGAGCTTTTTAGTTCTGCATATCTTATTTCGTTGTAGCGCAAGCTGATGTGCCTTCTGTTCTCCTTGTTCAGCTTGCGCTACAACGAAATAAGATAAGCATTAACCTCCATCGCTCCGCCACCCCTTCCCTCCCCCACTCCCCGAGTAGCCGCCTCTTTTCGATAACTTTCACTTCGGACTCAGACGTTTGGAATCTTGGCACACATACTCTGCTCTAAGGCTAATCTTTTTAGAAGAAAACATGGCTTTGTAACCGTTCAGCTACCGTATATTCTGCAGTCGATTCACGCTACAACGAAAATGAGTTCTCGAGGCTCCGTTTCAGTAACTTAAACTTGCATTAACCTCCACAGTTATCCTTTCTATCGAGACCTCGGCTCTGGGCTTTAGCCACAGGGATGTTTGCCTTACAACGTGCAATTTAATTTGCAGTACTTGCATATTACTGCTCTTGTGTGATATTATCCTTCTACTTCATGGAAATTCTCAAGCAAATCCTTAGTTTTTTCTTATTCGCGTTTAAGCAAACCTGTATCATTTCTGTTATCTTTAACTTTCTGTTGAGTTTTACTTTTCGTGTAATCTTATTTAAGTTTAAATGACCAGCCCAGCCCATACTTAGCCAATCAATTTATATTGGCATGGTATGGAAATTATCATCATTATCATCATCCTCATGTGAATAGTATTCATCTCTTCCCATTTTCTTAGACCAGTTAAGGGCGTTATGGTCACAAAAGTTTATTTAAGAACAATATTTTCAGCGTAATAATAAACACCGAGAATTTATATAAAGCTGACCCTACCACAAATAGAAGTGTGCAACACCCACAATGAATAATGTTTTTTTCCCAGAACGTTCTAAGCCGATATACGCCTCAACTTGAAGTAGTAGCTTAGCGCGAATAAAACCGCGGAAACAAAAAAGACGGGCAAGGACAAGCGCTACTCACAACTGTTTAATGGAAGGAAGGATAGTACATATATATATATCCTCTTGTCACGCATGCGCCTACCAAGCAGAAGAGAAGCCGGTACACGCACATCAAAGGCGGTTGCGCAAGAAGTTAAATTCGGCATCTAGTAATGTGATAGAAGGCTCACTCACACATCTGTCTCCATTCTTCTTGGTAAAGAAGGCCTCAAAAGCGAGCCTGGAAGAGGCGTTGCCGCTCCTGCCAAGAATAGTAGTCTCAGAAAAGGCGCATGCGTGACAAGAGGATATATATATGTACTATCCTTCCTTCCATTAAACAGTTGTGAGTAGCGCTTTTCCTTGTCCGTCTTTCTTGTTTCCGTGGTTTTATTCGCGCTAAGCTACTACTTCAAATATGGACGACCAACTAGGCCAACAGTCAACTCTTCTGCGCCTCAACGTTCTTAAGAAAATATAATATTAGAAATTAGAAGCCTAATTAAAGATTACACTTCGCCTTTGTGTCAAAAAACCTAAAGAATATAAAAAACCAGAGATTATTGTTATGTACACCAAACCAGCAGTGAAAAGTGAGCTATATGGTGCATGAGAATCCGCAAGCTGGTTCCATGCCAGAAGGCCGGAATCCATGAGGAACAGCGTAATTGAACAGTAGCGCATAGTTCCCTCCACCAAATTATATGCTTCGAACCCCCACTGTTTTTTCAACGTTATTGTTTTGTCAGTACGAAGGCAACTTTGATGGCCTCAGCCAGTCAGCAGATAGTAATAACGCACTTCTTAAAATTAGGCTTAGGCCGCAGTCATCAGTTTTAAAAAAAAGTAACTGCAGTTTTTCAGTGACTTGCAAAACATTTTGTGATTATACTTTTTGATGGGTACATGGAACCTTCCTGGTATTACAGTTTTATGTGGCTTCTTAGCAGGTGAGATCATTGAATTGATGGCGTTAAGTGCGGGACCAGTTCCTCTTGCATAAGTGTTGTTGTGAGCTCAGTTTAGCGGAGGCAAGAAATACACGTTTTGACACCTTGAGAACGGAGAGTTGGCTGGCTCTATTCAATGGTAAAGACAGGTTTGACGAGTAGCTGTGGTGACGCTTCAGTCGGGCAGCCACTTCGGTTCCAGGAAAGAGCAGGGAGCAATGACCCCCTCAGCGAGGCGAACTGTATTTCCTATAAGCGGGGACAGCAAAGCGACGGACGGTCGCTACAGTGTGTTCACGGCTATACACTCCAACGTCTTCATAACAAAGTGATTGGGGCCTCTGAAATTGTTCGCTATACATGTAACTTCGTTGCAAAGGTCCCGCACTGCGTAGCTAACACTAGAATGATGATATTATTATTCCTACGTAATACAGGTGATTTCGATGGGAGGCTTTCTTTGCAAGCTAGGTGTTCCACTGTATTGAACGTCTACTTTAGCGTCACTTTATTTGCCTTTGTTCTTCAGAAAGACGATTTCGACGGAATGTAGTGTTTAGAGTTGAAATAGTCTGTAATCGGGCCTCCATAATCAGACCGCAGAGTATATTCGTTGCCGCGATTGATAATGACAATGATGACATATTCAAATATGGTACCTGTTTTAACGTACAGTACTGAATTACTCATATCTGTTAGTGAACTTTCATCTTTATATTCTTACTGTCTCTTTAAATTCTTCAAAATATTAGAAGGCGCTCATGCTATATTAGGGCACCTTACTGAAGAACTCAATTAATGTTAATTTTCCAAGTGCAAATCTTTTTCGCTGTTGGTTAAAACACTCGTAGACTTTCACTTCATGTTTCTTTCGTTTCATTTGGGGTGACTTGGTGTACGCCCTGTCAACACTGCAGCTACAGGCTTTGTCCTCGTTTCATTGCAGCGCACCCCCATTTACACATTCTACCAAGCTGCAACGCTTCTTACAGATTAGCCCCATCATCTGCTTCCTTTTAACACACATCCCTATCGAAAAATTCCCTATGCCCCATAACTCCCACATGCAATAATTCGATGTGAAACATATATAGTATGCTATACTATATATGATTTTCGACTACGTGGTAATTGCGCCGCCAGATTTGCGTGCATATATATATATATATATATATATATATATATATATATATATATATATATATATATATATATATATATGTATACATATATATATGAAGACGTGGAATCGGCAATGGGTAAAGTCAAAACAAAATACACTATTCTGATGGGCGACTTCAATGCCAGGGTAGGCAAGAAGCAGGCTGGAGACAAGTCAGTGGGGGGATATGGCATAGGCTCTAGGAATAGCAGAGGATAATTATTAGTAGAGTTTGCAGAACAGAATAATATGCGGATAATGAACACCTTTTTCCGCAAGCGGGTTAGTCGAAAGTGGACGTGGAGGAGCCCGAATGGTGAGACTAGAAATGAAATCGACTTCATACTCTGCGCGAACCCTGGCATTATACAAGATGTAGACGTGCTCGGCAAGGTACGCTGCAGTGACCATAGAATGGTAAGAACTCGAATTAGCCTAGACTTGAGGAGGGAACGGAAGAAACTGGTACACAAGAAGCCAATCAATGAGTTAGCGGTAAGAGGGAAACTAGAGGAACTCCGGATCAAGCTACAGAACAGGTACTCGGCTTTAACTCAGGAAGAGGACCTTAGTGTTGCAGCAATGAACGACAATCTCATGGGCATCATTAAGGAGTGCGCAATAGAAGTCGGTGGTAACGCCGTTATACAGGAAACCAGTAAGCTATCGCAGGAGACGAAAGATCTGATCAAGAAACGCCAATGTATGAAAGCCTCTAACCCTACAGCTAGAATAGAACTGGCAGAACTTTCTAAGTTAATCAACAAGCGTAAGACAGCGGACATCAGAAACTATAATATGGATAGAATTGAACAGGCTCTCAGGAACGAAGGAAGCCTAAAAACAGTGAAGAAGAAACTAGGAATAGGCAAGAATCAGATCTGTGCGTTAAGAGACAAAGCCGGCAATATCGTTACTAATATGGATGAGATAGTTCAAGTGGCTGAGGAGTTCTATAGAGATTTATACAGTACCAGTGGCACCCACGACCATAGTGGAAGAGAGAATAGCCTAGAGGAATTCGAAATCACACAGGTAACGCCAGAAGAAGTAAAGAAAGCCTTAGGAGCTATGCAAAGGGGGAAGGCAGCTGGGGAGGATCAGGTGACAGCAGATTTGTTGAAGGATGGTGGTCAGATTGTTCTAGAGAAACTGGCCACCCTGTATACGCAATGCCTCATAACTTCGAGCGTACCGGAATCTTGGAAGAACGCTAACATAATCCTAATCCATAAGAAAGGGGACGCCAAAAACTTGAAAAATTATAGACCGATCAGCTTACTGTCCGTTGCCTACAAAGTATTTACTAAGGTAATCGCAAATAGAATCAGGAACACCTTAGACTTCTGTCAACCAAAGGACCAGGCAGGATTCCGTAAAGGCTACTCAACCATAGACCATATTCACACTGTCAATCAAGTGATAGAGAAATGTGCAGTATATAACCAACCCTTATATATAGCTTTCATTGATTACGAGAAAGCGTTTGATTCAGTCGAAACCACAGCAGTCATGGCGGCATTACGGAATCAGGGTGTAGATGAGCCATATTTAAAAATACTGGAAGATATCTATAGCGGCTCCACAGCCACCGTAGTCCTCCACAAAGAAAGCAACAAAATCCCTATAAAGAAAGGCGTCAGACAGGGAGATACGATATCTCCAATACTATTCACAGCATGTTTACAGGAGGTATTCAGAGGCCTGGAGTGGGAAGAATTGGGGATAAAAGTTGATGGAGATTACCTTAGCAACTTGCGATTCGCTGATGATATTGCCTTGCTTAGTAACTCAGGAGACCAATTGCAATGCATGCTCACTGACCTGGAGAGGCAAAGCAGAAGCATGGGTCTGAAAATTAATCTGCAGAAAACTAAAGTATTCTTTAACAGTCTCGGAAGAGAACAGCAGTTTACGATAGGTAGCGAAGCACTGGAAGTGGTAAGGGAATACATCTACTTAGGGCAGGTAGTGACCACGGATCCGGATCATGAGACTGAAATAACCAGAAGAATAAGAATGGGCTGGGGTGCGTTTGGCAGGCATTCTCAAATCATGAACAGCAGGTTGCCACTATCCCTCAAAAGGAAAGTGTATAACAGCTGTGTGTTACCAGTACTCACATATGGGGCAGAAACCTGGAGGCTTACGAAAAGGGTTCTGCTGAAATTGAGGACGACGCAACGAGCTATGGAAAGAAGAATGATGGGTGTAACATTAAGGGATAAGAAAAGAGCAGATTGGGTGAGGCAACAAACGCGGGTAAACGACATCTTAGTTGAAATCAAGAAAAAGAAATGGGCATGGGCAGGACATGTAATGAGGAGGGAAGATAACCGATGGTCATTAAGGGTTACGGACTGGATTCCAAGGGAAGGGAAGCGTAGCAGGGGGCGGCAGAAAGTTAGGTGGGCGGAAGAAATTAAGACGTTTGCAGGGACAACATGGCCACAATTAGTACATGACCGGGGTAGTTGGAGATGTATGGGAGAGGCCTTTGCCCTGCAGTGGGCGTAACTAGGCTGATGATATATATATATATATATATATATATATATATATATATATATATATATATATATATATATATATATATATATATTGTGTGTTGCCGTCAATAAAGCATCAGTTGTTAGTAAGCGCTCGTCCGTGTCTCTTCTTGTGTCGTCTGTTTGGCGCTTTAGTACTTCGGTAATATGCACCAACTTGCCCAACAAAAAGTTCTGCTGGAATATCTTTCTTATACAGTGGGCCCTTCAATATGTGTTTCGTCCCCTACGTCAAATATGGCAGCCCTCGTCACCAACATCACATGGTCGTCATGCCGCGCCAGACACATCTCGTTTTTTCTCTAGAAGGGACTGATCCCTGGTGAAATTTCCGCCCTCTTTGATGCCATTAAGCCTTCATACGGGCACGCAAAGCGGGTGTGTACGATTGTACGTTCGGAATTGTGGAGGCAAGTGCGGCTCTCTTTTGACTATTTGCGCGTGAGACGTCACATCAATTATCCAGAGTGGGTTGCCGAGAAGAAATTCCGGGAATACAGGAAGCTTGCGGCTCAGACGGTGGAATTCTATGCTAAACATAATTCTATTCTAAGACATATGCTAAACAACACACCCAAGCGCCCAGACAAGAAGAAGGCCAGTGGTGCTGTAAAATCTTGGGACAAGTACAAGTCCCGGAGGAAGTAAAAAACGTGCTGGTGAAAGAACCGAAGTTCAGCCTCGAACCTGAAACAGCAGCGCATGAACTACTTTCTTTGAATAGGCGTGTTGCCGAGAAGGCGTCGCCTGAAGACCAGGAAAGGTGCCTACTGGAAGGAGTAGACGCTCTGTCAAGGACAGTTTCGAAGAAATCATCGAACAACCGATCTGGAATTAACAAAGTAGTCACCTTCTTCAAGGACAATGGCCTGCTTCTTTTACAGGCTGACAAGGAAGGAGGCTTCGTTGTGGTCCTGCAAGGCATTTAGAAGGAGAAGGTCTGCCGAGCTGTGGAAAAGAATTTCGCCACGTCAAGCCTCAAGCCGGCTAGAGTGAAATCTCAGGCTGTGTCCCTCTGCAAAGAACTGGAACTAGGAAAGATAGCAAACGCCATAAGTAAGTGCAAAAATAAGACTTTGGGCATGTTTTTTACCACCAAGACCCACAAAGAAGTTCCGTTCCGGTGTATCGGGAGCGAAAAGGAATCTTGGCAACCTCTCATGTTAGCCAGCTTCTCTTGAAGCATCTGAGTTCCCTTAACATAGAAGATCCTATCCAAACAAGAAACTTCTATGATGTGATAGGATTTTTGCAGTCCTGCGGCACCGTAGGGGGTTTTTTCTCGGTCGATGTTAAGGATCTTTTCTATTCCATCCTATACAAGGAACTATTTTTAGCCGTCCAGGCCTGTATTGAAAATAAAGGCGCTATTCCATTTCAGAATTCTGTCGACATGTCAGTCGAAAATTTCATTAGGCTTCTGAAGTTTTATGTTAGTTCCACGCTAGTTCAGTTCGAAGATAGGGTTTATGTTCAGTAGAAGCGCATCTTCATAGGGTCCTGTGTAGCCCCTATCTTAAGGAATATTTTTCTTTCGGTCGTTGATAGCGTTTTGGACAGCATGCTTGACAAACAGAAGGTTTTGAAAGTGTTTAGACATGTAGATGATTTCCTAATTGTGTTAAACAGACAGGGTCCATCAGACCACCAAGAATCTGTCAAAGAGATGCTAGAGATTTTTACAAATATAGCCATGGTTTAGAATACACCTTTTAACTACCAAAGAACAATAAGTTACAGTTTTTAGACGTCGAGCTCAGCCTGGGAGCAGAAGTGCACTGGAAGTACTACCCCCGAGCACAAAAAGAGCTATTGTCTTATGAGTCAGCTCACACTAAGATCGTAAAAAGAGCAATAGCCACAGGGGCATTGGAATCGGCTGCCAGGAAATCATGTAAGCATGGTATACGAAGCAGCTTCCAACTGCAGATTGAAAGGCTAAAGGAGGCGGGGTTCCCACAGACAGTTCTATGTTCAGTAGTAGAGTGCCTGCTCCAGAAAATAAAAGGTAAAGCAAGAAAAAATACGCAAGAACAAACCAGGAGATAAAGACCCGTAGTCGTACCGTACTCTCACCGCGTAGCTTACAACCTGAAAAACGTCGCGAGTAAATTCAAAGTCCCGGTTGTTTTCTTAGCCCCTTCAAAACTTGCTACATTGTGCGCCCGCGTTAACAACCAGGAAACAGAACGCGCGACTTGCGGAACCCAGCATACCAATCCACTTGTCAGTTGCAAGGAAGGGGTAGTTTATCAGATTCCGCTCTCATGCAAAAAAGTTTACATTGGACAAACGGGGCGGTGTTTAAATGAAAGGCTAAAAGAACACGAACGCTCACAGGAAAAAGGAACTGGTTCCAATATGGCCATCCATTGCAAAGAGTGCGGGTGCAGGCCTCGCCAAAGAGATACCATTGTTCTGGACAGAAGTCGAGACAGCGCTGCCCGTGAGCTGAAGGAAGCCTTCCACATTAAACGCAAAGCCCTTGAATGCGTCAGCGAACCATCAAAAATTCTTTATAAAAGTGAAATGTCCTTTTTAGAAGCCCTGAGTTAGAACTGAGCATGTTGCTGCGCCGCCTGCGCTCGGTGAAAAATCTTGATCTTTTAGTTTTTAATAGGGTACTTCCTTACGGCGGGGTTTTGTGTATCGCGTAACCATTATCATTTATGATCATTTGGCCCTATACCCCACGCGTCATTTTCCCGAACGTCACCTTTACAATCCTTTTATCGCCTTTTGCCTGTTAAAATGTGATTTTCGACAACGTGTGAGTTGCGCCGCCAGATTTCCGTATATATATTGTGTTTCCGTCAATAAAGCATCAGTTGTTAGTAAGCGCTCGTCCGTGTCTCTTCTTGTGTCGTCTGTTTGGCGCTTTAGTACTTCAGTTCCATACAAAAACCCGTTTTTCCTATATGTCATTCGATGTTATTGGATATAGGGATGATGATATTTCACTAGGGATGATGCGCTGAATGTCTGTATAGCCTCAAGCGCTGCCTGAAACGGCCACCTGTCATGTTACGACCAGAACAGAGAGCGCAAACCCGCGATGCCGCTGACTTGACTGATAGCGTTGCAAGCTGCATTGGCGCGGTTGTTGGTTTGATGCCAGACTAAAGCAGCAACAGCGGCTTTTATGCTTCCAATTCAGTCAATTCCGCACACCGTTCTTTAAGATGTGTGACACGTTGTTCCTCGTCTACACAGGGAACGAAACGAGGTGGTCTCGTATGTTCAACCTCTATTTACATAATCTATAAGGAGCGTGGATGCAGCCAGCGTTACGACGCCGGGTTGGTCAGCCGCAAAGGGAATCGAGGGAGCACGATGCGGGACCGCGGCGTCACATCTGTCGAGGCAGTTGTCACGCAGCTGGGGCCCGGTTGGTTACGGACTTGAGTGTCCACGCCAAGCGTCCTCAGCCACCGCATCGATGGAGGTCGCGGTGGTGGCCATGCTCGCCGTGGCGCAGTCATTGTCATAGCATGGTCCGTGCCCGAACACCAGGGTTGCGCCGTACGTTGGTCCGCACGGGAGCTCGGAGGTTTCTGCAGCCATCTCACCCCCCAGATCGCCCAGGGGTGTCGTTGTAGCCGCGTAGTCGCCACCGAGGACTTCCTGGTCCACGACTGGCTTCTGGGAGACATTCGCGCTGCACGACGGCTGCAGTAAGGACGCCGCCCCGTCTCCTCGGTGCAACGGCGACGATCGGCGGCCCCCGCCCTCTATCCGCGACGATCTCGCCATATCTCGGACAGTCTCGTCAGGAAGCGACGCGCAGGTCTTCCCCGCTGAGTTTAGGAGCTGTGCTACAGTGGACATGGTCGCGTTCTTCTCCTTCTGATTCTGGGTCTTCTTGGAACGCACGGCTCGAGTGCTGGCTCACGGCGCGTGAAAGGCAACAATGATGACGACGATGACGATGACGATATTATATTATAGCTCGTACCCACGCTCAGTTATTATCCAAGTAGTGTGTGCTTTAACTTTTGCTTAACATATTGAAGTGTGACATATTGGATAAAGAAAAAGCTTTCAAGAACAACTTCGTTTAGTTGATTGTATGAAAGCACAAACGGCATCAAAGACCATGATGCTGCCTAATCCTCTTCGATGTTGGCGATTATAGTCACTGCTGACTTCTAGGAGAGCGAAATTTCACAGACGATGAAGATGTGCGAGAATACTCACTTCTGTGTGACGATGGAACGCTTAGTGTCCGTAACTTCAATCTGTAAGGTAAATGGGAAGATATTTAATCTAATAGAAAACAAGCTGCTCAGAGTGGGCTCAAAACCATAAATAAATGAGGAACGGTTACCCTGAGGCATGCGCAGTACGACATGAAGTATTAACTATACATTTTCCTCTTTACATCAAGGACATCGCAAAAGCACCATATTGCCCCTGTATTTCTCGTTGCAACAACAAAATGTATTTTTCCTGTATCAGCGAATATCTGTCTCGAATACCTTTCAATACGATTACACATTCATAATTTATCGCTGAGAACAGCTAAAATGAAGTAATAATGACATGGGACTCTTCTATCAAGTAATGTGTGAATCACATTCCAACTGGAGCATGCTAGGGTGCTTTACATCCCAAAGCGACAGAAACGGCCCCGAGAGACGCCGTTAGGTGTTGGCTCTAGATTAGGTGAGAGCTCCCCGTGTTCTTTAACGTTCGTGTGTGTAGAGCTTAAGCACACGAATGTTTTGCATTCCCCTTCCATCGGAATGAGGCCGCCGTGCACGTAATTCGAACCCGTGACCTTGTGCATAGCACCGGAACACTGCGGACAGCGTTGCGCGTATCGATACGAGGCAACGAAAGGCGCGAAGGGAATGGTACTGCTGTGTTGAACACGCCATCTGACTTCATTACGAGGCACCGTGCATTGAACTCGCATGGAATAGAAATGCATGCCGAGAGATGTCTGCACGATGCAAGGGACGCGCGACTGCCAATCGCGACTGTAGCGAAGGCGATAAACTGCGCGTGTAGCCAGCTTGACGCTAAAGAGGCCAATCAAAATTTATGCAGAAGCGTAATTTCCCCGTCCATTTATATACCACATGCGCGCTGAGCAATAAATTCAGTAGAAGCAATTTATAAAGCGATATTAAACAGTTTCGTGAAGTATCCTTCAAAGGAAATTTAGCTATAGCTTAGATAACATAAATCATATATATTTGCCGAATATTTCTGATTGGGTACACGTAAAAGAAAGAATAGGTCTGTTTCACTTCAGAACCAAATCAGGCGGACGTGTATGTTACAAGATTTGCGAGGGGCATAATTAATTCCCAATCAACTTTCGGTAATTTTATTAAGTGCGAACCCAGAAGAGTACGGCGTTACGAATGGTTGCCGAGGCCTTGAGATTTAAGCAGGATCACACAATGCATCTGTAGTTGAGGCTGTATTCTTATGCCAAATCACTAGGCACTAATATTTGACAGCTTCATTTTGCGGGTGTTAGCTACAGCGCCGACAAGCGAGATCACGCTCACGCGTTCCCCGCACCGGCATCAAAACAATGGCTGTGGAAGATGATTATGCAGGTGTTCAAGGCTGTTTGATGTGTTGCGTCAGGAGCGAAAAAATCTGTGCATGCAGTCGCCGGCGTCGCAATGCGATTTTTAGAGGGCTTATTTCACCCGATTGCGACTGAAACAATGCGACGCCCAGGGTGGCTTGCTGCTAGATTTTGTGGCAAACGTAGCATAATTTTGAAAGTCTAATGACAAAAAACCTCTGTTTTGCGACGTTATTGACATTTCTTAAACACGAGCGATAGAAGGCTTGTTTTTTTAAATTTAACCCAATCCTTTATAATTTAACTCAGGCATTAACCCAATGCTCATACCAAGGGAGACTGATGCCTTTTCCGGCTGTTGAAAAGCTACTTGAATGTCAATAGCATACTGCATATTGTTCTGAGGGAAAGTGCAAAGCATTGATAATATTTGTAAGCATTTGTATGCTATTTCTTCATGAACAACAACGTAATAAAACTGTTTAACTGTACAGTTTTCACAAACCAAACACTGTGAAATTTTTGACATCACAATAAATTTTAAGATATGGACAAGTGTGCCTAGGTACAAGTACTGACTGGACACACTTGAGTGGTTGAGTAGCCGGCTGCAGAATAGAACAGCGTCCCTATAGCTGCTACCTCGAGATGAGTACTAGGCTCCACGTATCTTTCTCCTACCGCCGTTGGACCCGGCAAGCGGCATGGTCAAGCATGGTCTCATTTCAGTGTTGGCCTTTGTTTCTTGTTCTTTTTTTTTTGTTTTTGCTATAAGTGGCGTCCAACCCGGCTAAAGTGCGATTCCGTTTGTACATGCATTTAGCATTCGTGTGCATCTTCTTAGGCGCACGTTCGGATCATGTTGTTGTTGTTGTACTTGCAGTGATGTAAGCGTTCTTTCTTTTTTTTTTGCACCACAGTCACTTATTCTGCGTAGTGTTGAAATGGGTAAAATAGACACACAGCAGCAAAATGGCCAAGATAGTTATCAGCATCGGCAAAAGTATTGTATTCATCGAACGCACTTGTTGAAATATCTGCATGATGGCAACCTTTCACGCAACGTTCACTTATATTCGATAAAGCTAACTGCAATGTGTACAATTGATCTAATTTTCATGCGATAGAACATGGACTCCTATGCAATGCTTTCTCACACATCACACAGGTCACAACTACAGTACCATGCAACGTATGCATAGCACGGTACACTCACTCGAACGACAGCTCACTAAGACTTGAACCAACGCGCGAGGCTGAGTTCTTGTGAGACTGGACGAGAAAAATTCTGGTGAATATGAGTCGGAGCTAATGCAGCTGAGTAGAAATTTAGTGAATATCAGTCGTAGCAAATCTGAAAATCCAGTGCCCTATCCATAACAGCTTGTTGGTGTGTGGTTGTTTGTACTGGAATAAAACAGGGCGACGTCTGG
The DNA here is from genome assembly GCF_050947875.1 of Dermacentor variabilis. NCBI lineage: Eukaryota > Metazoa > Arthropoda > Arachnida > Ixodida > Ixodidae > Dermacentor > Dermacentor variabilis. Next base: position 36,314,067 of record NW_027460280.1, on the reverse strand, counting down.
CCTTCAACGGGAGCAGGTGTTTGCTTGACCGCTGCTTCTTGTGAGCGTGGCCTCTTGTGAAATTGGAGTCAAAAAGTTGTTCGCTTTAGGTTCAACACCGTAATAATAAACTGTGCATGCTTGGCATACGCCGAATGCTTTTAACACTAACATTATCATATTTCATAAACAGTTACCAGTACTACTGTAAAAGAATAGCCATATCCAGTAAAACAAAGAAAATAAATTTTAGGTCGTCCTTGAGATTTCAATTTTTGAATGCTGCTCGCTCGCTTGTTTACATATATAATATGGGACATGTATCTTCACACACGCACCAACATTCCAAACGCATTTTTCATTTGACCTACAAAAGAAAGCTTATGAGTATGAAAAACTATTGACGGGGTTAGAGACGAATACTTTATGCATTAACAATAATATTATAAAAGAAAAATAATGCAACTTGAAAACCAGTAATCAAGAAAGAGGACTGTCATAGTAAATTAACGTTTGAAGTCTCATTGATTCAAATTAATGAAAAAAAAGAGAAGTGCGTGGTTTGCGTACGAATTTTCTCGGGTTAATTGCACTTATTGATGGGTGAATAACCCAACATTCCCAAGCAGCTGGACCTCCATTGAAAGTAGTAGCTTATTACCCAATTGACCAAAGCGCATTCTAGACTATTCATTTTTCTATTCAGACTTGCCTATTATTAACGTTTAGCTTAGCTGTAATGTTATTGGCACAAAGGCATCACACGAAGAACGCAGATTCAGCGTAAACATTTTGTTGTGTGTGGGATTTCCTAGAAGCTGCTCGCTTATAACAGAGCTCAAAGTGTTGGCTCATGGCTCCGCTGACGCGACCGATGGTGTACCCCCCCCCCCCCCCCACGCTCTGCTGGAAAAAGAAAAAGAAGGAACGCTATAGGTTGGCAATTACTTGTGGACACAGAGAGTGACGAGTGAAACAAGGCGACCGGGCACGTATGTACGATCTCTATTTACATATTATACAAGAGCGTCGGTGTAGCTGGCGCGTGCATGCCGTGGTGGCGTACGCGGCCATGGATATCGTGCTGCACGATGCGTGTAGCTGGGGCCGCCTTTGCCCGGTCCGCAACCAGACTTCGGGAGTCTGGTTGGTTACGGATTTGAGGGCCGCCAAAAGCGGCCGCCGCGTCGTTCGTGGGCACGGGCCGTGTCACGCTGTCCGCGGTGACGTTGCGGCGGCAGCATGGCCCGTGCCCTCATGGTGCCCGGGCCGCATCGCACGCCGGTCCGCGAGGGAGGCCCCAGGATGCAGCCGTCAGAACACCCGGACCGCACGCGGTGGTCGTTGTGGCGGCGTAGTCGCAGTCGAGGGCTTCCTGGGCCTCTCCCGGCGTCCGGAGGACTGGCCAGTCCCAGGCCAGGTGCAGGGAAGACACCACCCCTCCTCGGCGGACCGGCGATCGGCCAGGCCACCCATCAGCTCCGCACGACGTGTTTTCCTCGTCTCCGGCCCTCTTGACTCGCGATGACGCGCTGGTCCTCCGCTCCTTGCCTGGGCGTTGACCTGACGTAACCGTGCTGGCTTGCTTCTGGTTCCGATTCCTCAGCCGCTTGAGAGCACGGTCCCGCGCACTGGCTCGCGGCGCGTGAATTGCGGCCGCCTCGTGGCGTCTTCGTCTTCGCTGTTCTTTTATCCTGGTCACTGCTGACATCTAGGACAGCGAACTGAGACGAACGTTGAGATTGTGTGTTCTTGTGGGATATCTGCACTCACAGCGTCCATAACGTGATGATGTAGCGTAAAAGCTATTTGAATATATTGAAAGCGTCGTATACAAATAGGCGGCGTGACGTACTGTGGAGGGCAGAAGTTTGGGGACAAGACGTGCCGCCACATGCTTTTTCGTCTTCGCAGCCTAGGGATAAAGGCTAAAGTCTTGTGGTACTGCCTACGTGTGGCTGTTTGAGTAGCGTCCTGTATTAGGACAATTTCGCGTTGCGCGGCTGGGCAAGAAGAAGGTAATTTTTTTGCTTATGCCGTGGTCCGTAAACTTTCGCTCTCGATAGTACGTGTTCCCTTGTCAGTAACTATAGGGTGTTGCGACTGCGGGTCAGAAGACGTGGAATTCACTTTGTTCGTTGAGGAGTAAGGGAACGTGAGGCTGGGACCGATATTTAGGGCGTTTGGGAAACACGTTTATATTTCGCTTCATTTCATTTCATTTTTATTCCTTAAAGACCCCATGACGGGGTATTATAAAGGGGTGTGTTACGAAGAAATAAGGAGAAAACGTGTGGTAATCTATGGTGAAAGGTGATTGGTGACGCTTTCTATGAAGGTGGATGGGCCAGGGATGGCAGCGATGTCGCTGCGAAGGCCATTCCAGTCAGCAGCTGTATGAGGAAAAAATGACGTAGAAAAGGTAGCGTTGAGGTGTGCACGTATGGCGGGATACCCATGAAGCTATGAAATAGTTTATGGAATAAAGAATGACTAGAGATACGGCGGCGACATGAGAGTAGGGGTAAATTAGATTCTGCATATTTACAAGAAAATTCAAAATATTACAGAAAAAGTTCATGTTGAAACTGTAGCAGCTGACCACTCCCGCCGTTCGTTGCTCCTTTTATGCCCTGTGTGATCATGCAAAATCGGAGGCTGTTTTTCAGAATGAATTTTTTTCCGCACAAGTCGGAGTTTATCGAACGTTCTTTTTTTGTTCTTTTTACAGTGCATCGACTTTATAAGTTTTACATCCCTTCTATAATTTCCCCCATTTGGTTTCACTTACAGCTTAAAAGCATCCTCGACTGCTGAAAAATATAAGTGAGAAGAAAAAAGAAAGGCGAAAAAGAACAAAGGATGAGGTTATAGACATAGAAATGTTTTTATTTACAGACATCATTTACCATATCGGAAGCGTTTCTCGCCGCTAGGACGACTGCCAGCTAATTTTGCTAAAGTGTGAGAATGTGCGAAAGCAATCTAGGAGGACGAGACTGAGTGCATGTTGTTGGCTGCTGTGTGGAGCAAGACACACTATATATATATATATATATATATATATATATATATATATATATATATATATATATATATATATATATATACATAGTTCTTTTTCTTTTTACTTGGTTACTTGCGTGCGTAATTAGGCAATATGAGTTAACAAATTTCGACATCATTGCCTTTTGGGAAGAACGTCTAATAGGCAATTTGTATATTCTCCATCATGGTTGCGCTGAACTCCATGCAGCATTCGCTGCTTTAAGTGCACAAACGAGCATCAAAGTAGAAGGGTGTATATATGAAGAACGGCAGAAAATGCTTTTAAGCGTATGCAAAACCACGACGTCTCGTACGACGCCGTAAGTCGAGCAATACCAATTCTTAAGCTTTTATTAGTGGTCCTCATAGCGCTATGATTAGAGCAGTCTCCCGAAGAAGGGCCTGTTCACTAACTGCTTTGAGCGACAGAGCAAACAGTACTATTATCTCTCAACACCACCACGGTTGTTATTTGAACGTTTGCCACGTGTGGAAGCACCGCACCTCCTAACAAGACCTCAGCGCGGCGTGGACAACGACTAAAACTGCTCGCCCCACCATTATCTTGTGTCACGGCTTGCCACCCGTTCGCCGTCGGCGGGAAGTCGTCGACGGGATATAGAAACCAGTTGGTCGTTCCGTACTCAAGCGAACACAGCGAAGGAGCCAGAGTCGGGAGAAAGAGAGAAAAAAAATATTTATCAACTGACAACGATACACAAATTAAACGAAACACAAAAACACACGAACAATAACACGCGTGCACTTAATATACATCAATAATGGCGACGAAAGAAATACAACGAGGACCGCGCAAAGAGCGATGGAACTAAGAATGCCAGGCATAACTTTAAGTGACAGAAAGAGAGCAGTTTGGATCAGAGAGCAAACGGGCATAGACGATATTCTAATAGAGATTAAGAGAAAAAAATTCCGCTGGGCAGGTCATGTAATGCTCAGACCAGATAACCGTTGGACCATTAGGGTAACAGAACGGGAAGCAAGAGAAGGGAAGCACAGTAGAGGACGACAGACTAGATGGAGTACGAAATTAGGAAATTTGCGGGCGCTATTTGGAATCGGTTGGCACAGGACAGGGGTAATCGGAGATCGCAGTGGGAGGCCTTCGTCCTGCAGTGGACAAGAATATGATGATGATGATGATGATGATGATGATGATGATGATGACAAATATTGCTACGGAACCGTATTTCTAATGACGAAGAGGCGAGCAGTGAGAAGATGACGACGACGATTAGAGGCTAGCGCGGGCTGTTGCCTCTTGGCCATGTACGGCGTATTCCCTTGTAAATATACTTGTATATAGCTTTTCGTCCGCGGCTTCCTACGTAACAATATTAACACTACGCAGGAATACACTTAACGGTTGCCCACTAAACCGAGTTCAAAGGAAAACAAATGACGGCATACGCATGGCCGCGGAGTAGCAGGAAGTCCATAAAGCGTGGAGTCGACGGCAGAGCTTTCCTAAAGAACGCTGGCGAGCCGATTACGTTGCGGTGGATGCGATTACCGGGCTGGCTTTCTCGGAAGTCTAGATCTCACGACGTCCCTCGAGCAGGTTGAACTAACTTGAGGGGAACTACCGGGAGCTTCGCTGCGGACATTGGTTTGTCGTCTCGTGCGTCAACTAGCAACTCGCAGTTCAGACGCGGCTAGGCAATCCAGGCGATACTGGACGGCACTAGGTCTTTGACGCTTCTCAGCCGATCATAGGTTCAGCTTCTAGACTACTTAGCTCGGTCAAAAACCGGCGTTTAAATAACATATCCGTTCTCTATTTCCCTGGGTCAGAGAACGGCAGATATTGGTGAAGATCCAATCAAGTTCACCCAATTGTATCCCGGCTCCTCCCAAGGTCTTGGCCGCGCCCGTTTTAATTAGGGGCGAGGGAACCACTGATTCTTCCTCGGCTGTTAGAGGTCGGACACTTGCATTGCACCACACAGGCACAGGCGCATGCACTTGAGTCTACGGCGGCCTTTTTTGGCCGTTCACAAAGCCAGAATCAAGGACGGCAGCCGGCCATACGTCGCCGTTGGCCGGCCAACGAGCCAGGTGTCGCCGGATGATCTCTTTTTGCCAGAAATTCCAAACCAGTTTCTTCGAGGCGGAGTTACTGGGGGTTATGTATAGCATGGGCGTGGTATGGCAACGGAGTCGACGGTGTTGATTTGGTGCTGGACACTCTTCAGATTCCCTAGCCAACTTGCCTTGGGAAGACGACGGGATTAAAAGCAGATACTTTTCGAGAGTGAGGACAGAGGGTCCTGATGTGAACTGAGATGTTTAACTTGCTTGTGCGTGGAGTGGGCTTCCGCACTGTAGCCGTGTAACTAAGCTAAATAAACCCTTTCCCCTTCATTTTGTACAACTTGACGTCGTAGTCAATGGGCCTGGTGGATTCTATGCCCTGAACGCTACTCTAGCCGCAGCAGTACGCTAAGTGTCTCTCGCTCCCGTTCGTAGAAAATTTGAGGAGCGGTCCACGCAGCTGACCGAATTCGGAGAACACTTTCGTTTCTCTGCTTGAGTTGGTTAACATTTCTGTGACTTTGTGGATCGCAGCTTCAACTATGACATCTATGTAATTGCGAAATGCTGCAAAACGGATCAATTTGCACCAGTCACGTAAGTCCATCGGTAATGGAGAGTTATTGCATTGTTCGTGTATTGCCGAGAAGTGGACGTAGCCATAGACGAGTGTCGAGGGGCACTGAAAGAAATGCATTTTTGTTGTTGTCAAACGGAGTATCAACCCTCGGCGGAATATGCGACAGTTGTTACAGCAGTGATGAGCACGACGATCTGCACGGGCTACGGCGACTTAGGCACGCTACACTGAAATACACAGAGAATGAGCGTATGCGCGGGAAGCATGTATTTAGCTGTTCAGCGTGATTATGCCGGACGTATCTCGACGTAATGGATGCCAAAGCCAATGAGATAAGTGGGCGTACCTATACATCTAACGTCGAACGCATCTGTAAAGAATTCATCTTGGCTACTAGGCGCGAAAACACACACGACACAAGGAAGGAGACGGGACGAAAAGTTGAAAGTTGAAAGGTGGCGTTGGATGTACCTTTAGCCACAGCCTAAGTCTTTCGATATAATTGAAAAACGTCGTGCTCAAAAGAAATGCTCTATTTGCCGTCACTGAAGGAATGATATACTAAAGGGGACCGTAGATCATTGCACGCGTTATGCGAAAGATGTTGGTTCGGCGCCAACCGGTGGCAAGGTGTCCATTCTTCAACTTGTCGGTCTCAGTACGAGATATGTCCCATGATGCCTCATAACGGGATGCAGTATCTTGCAAAGGCCGTGACGTGACTGGCAACATTCCCTGTTTTGTTGCAAACGTTGCGGCTATATATAGCTACAGGTATGGCGCACAAAAGCTACGATTTGTGGGCTGAATTCTCTCTACTGTGGTTATTTAAATATTAAATGTCTTGATTATTTACTTAGTGCGAGAGACAAGGCGGCTTTGCGCATACGTACAACCTCTATTTAAGTAATACACAAGAGCATTGCTGCAGCCGGCTCGTGAGCGACGTGACAGTGCCCAGGCGCCGTGCCCACACAGCGATATGCGTCGTGGCGCCGCCGCTGCTTGAAGACCCATAACAACGCTGCAGGCAGCTGCTTGGTTGCGAATTTGGGTATTCGCAAACTGCATCCGCCGCACCACACGGGGCCACAGACGTCACCAGCGTTCTTGGTGGCCCAGTTAGCATCGCCCGTGCCCTCTTGGCGCCAGAGCGATGTAGTACGTCGTACCGCACGGAAGTTCCAGTATGCAGCCGAAAGAAACCCCGGATCGCTTGCGGTGGCCTCTCTGGTGGTGTGGTCACAGCTGAGGCCTTCATGGGCCGCTCCCGGCGTCCAGAGGACTGGCTAGCACCCTGGAAGCTGCGGGAAGAACAACCTCCCGTTTTTTTTTTCGTCTTGAGAAGACGAGCTAGACACCCTGCCGCCTCCGCGCCACGACTTCGCCTCATCCGTGGCCGTCTTGTCCAAAGGTGACGCACCGGTGTCCCGTGTCGGGCAGACAAAGTCATATGTAGTCGAGGAGCTCATGTCGTTTATGTTTCCGAATACTCTGCTCCGATCGCACGGACTGGCGCGTTTGCTTGTGGGGCGTGAAGTGCAGTAGTTGCGTCGAGTCTTCGTCTTCGGGAGTAATGATTTTGTTATCCATTTTAAACGGCACCGCACGAGTTTTGGCCCTTTTGAGCTGAGGAGCGCAGTGCATACAATATGCGCAAAGGATCGTGTCTACTAAGTAGTACATCCCTACGCGCCAGGAAAAGTCTTAAATTTCAAACCAAACGTTGAGGACGCCGCTCTCCCAGCCGACGAGTCGACGTCACTCGCTGTAGTGCGCCTATATATACTTACATGGCAGTGCTGTAACGTCATTCACAGAGACAAGTGACATAGAAAACTATTCAAGGCAACATTAGTCATTTGCTGGAACTGTTTCTTCAATAGACTAAATAAAGTTTAGAGAAATAATAAAAAATATATAGGGAATGTGGGCGTCTTTTTTGTTTTTGTTTTACATCGTAACGTAGCAAAATAGATATAGCTCCCTTCTTATTGTGGCCACACTTTCGCACAGAGAACGAAGCTATGTCAATTTATACCTTGTTTCTGCGCTGCGATAATGCTCTTTCTTCCTCTCGTGTTTGCCTTAGTGCTCGTGACTGTGGCACTGACCTATACTGCTAATCAGGTGTTCTGGTGCTGGTTGCGCAAGATTATCGACGGTGCGCAACGACACCAACGCAACAGCTCGCGCGCGAGACCGTCACCGTAAGTGTGCCAGTCAGCAAAAACGCGGTCCTCCGGCTGCGGTAGGGGAGAACGCAGAGAAGGAATTTCGATTGCGGGGGCTAAACAGGGAAAGTGGAGACAGGGTCTATTCAGGCGGTGACGTTCGCCTACTGACATTGAGTCACGTTCATTGAAAGGCACTACACACATACTGGCCCATACCCACTGACCCAAGTTGGCATCAAAGAGGTTCGTCGAAGGTCTGCGAAGATCATCCAGTGCTCCAAATCCTCGTAAAAGAGTTTCATGGGGCAGGGGTACATACCCTGTTCTGTATCTACAGTGACCCATGTCGACCTAGTTTGTTTACGAGCGGCACGTAAGTACAGCACGCGCCGCTAGGAGATCGGTACGAGAGGCCTTCGTCCTGCAGTGCAAATAAAGATAGACTGATGATGATATGTAAACATTGCCACATACTCAGCCACCCAAGTTGGTACGACGGTTGGTTTTGAAACCCGTCTCCTCAGCTCAGCCTACATGATGCGGTATCCATTCGACCATGGAGTACGCAGTGACCCATGTAGGCGGAAAAACGGTTCTACACAAACATAGGGAAGCGCGAAAGCTGAAGCCCGCTGGTGTACGCCTCACACGTAACTCATATCGACAGCGACAATATGTTCTGTATTGAATGATAACGCATTACCGTCGACAGTCATGGTGAGATGGGTTCTGCCGCAATTTTTAAGCCGTAAACCTGAAGTGGATCGTCGCGATTGCGCATAGCCTCTTATAAAGCGGCGTCTTGTCGAGTGGTGCAAAAATTATCATCATCATCAATGGCTCATACCCCCGTAAGCAAGCAAAAATACCATGGCTCATAGATTTATTGAAATCACACACACAACACGCAGAACAGCATACGTTTGAATAAAGAACAAGTTCAAAACAAGCATCCAACCATCAAGTTTTCATTAATGATATCGTCAATGACATTCCCGTAAAAATATGATTATATGCGGATGATTGTGTAATGTATTCAGAAATAGATAGCGTCAGTGACCAACTACGACTAAATGAAGCCTTTGGAAAAGTTGTAAAATGGTGTAGTGACTGGCAAATGGCTATCAATTTTGACAAAACTGTATTTATGAAAATTTCGCGCAAACTTAGAAATCTGCACTTCCAGTACTCGGCGTGTAATGTCTTGCTATCTGAGGTTGAGCAC